>NC_137004.1:32262884-32530384 GCF_032717465.1 Coenobita brevimanus
CCATGACGTAGACTTCTTTACCACCTATTCTCCGAAATGTCCCTCCCACCTCCCAGGTTCAGACACCCGCCGTTAGCTTCCCTTTCCTCATCTTCCAACTTTCCCCTCCTTTGTATCCGTTCCAGGGACCGGAAGGCTTCCATTCCGTTCCGTTTCCAAGCATAAATAAGTTTCCGTTCCATATCTCCCTCCAAATTTCCCCTCCCATCATCCCATTCCAGCAAACGATGTAGGTTTCCTTTCCACATCTTCCTGCAAAATCAACCCAGACAGGTATCCGGTTAAACACTTCTACCCAACGGCATTTTTCTTTCTTTTCTTTCTTTTTTTTTTCTTTTTTTTTTAGCTACCACCAAAGTTTTATTCTGTTTAGACACTACTTCTAGATATGATGTTTATAAAGATTTTTTGTAGCTCTTTCAGTTTAGAAGTCTCCTCAGAAAGGAACAATTTTCTTTGGAGAGAGCGAGAATAAAACGTAAAAGTTATCGTAGTGAACAGGTTTGGCCCGTGACGTAGGTTTCTGTCCCTCACATCCCTCAGTAGCCCTCTCCCATACCATAATTCCTGGCCCGCAAAGTAGAGTTCCCTTCCAAAACTTTCTTGCAGTTTTTCCTCCGAAGTTACATGCAAGATCCTTGTGCCCCAGATCTCCGTCCCATTCCTGCTTCCCAAGACTCTACCTCAGGCTTCTTACCAGGGGTCGTATTTATCAAGGATCTTAAACCAGTTGCAGGATAAAAAAGTCGATATAGTTTATTATTATCATATTTTTTCTTCGTGTTCTTTCGCTCCAGTCTGATTGTGAAGTTTATGATAGCTGTATGAACGACGACAAACGTATAAACAAACTAACTTATTCGCAAATGAAGCTTAAGAACTATTACCATTGTTTAAGTCCGGCACAACAGCTTCTGTCAACTTGCTTTCTTTCTCTTTCTTTTTTTCCCTGGATCCTTCTTCCACATTTTTTACCTGATCGTTGTCCTGCATCTTCCTCTCAAAACATGACTGTACTGCTTCTTAAAAATCTCCTGCAAGTAATGATTCCTTACCAAGTGTTGTTTTTATTCGGATTTATACACAAATCCAGTTCATTATGATAAATAACGAGACAATTAGCAACGGCTTTCGAAAACCATTAATGCGATATTTGGAACCCACTGAACTTTTAAGAAAATTATACATGAATATTATGCCTTTGGGGCTGAAATGTGGTATAGCATTACTGTCTGCAAGTGCAGTGTCTTCTGTAAACTCATCCTCCCAGTGCCCTATACTCCCTCACAGTCCCTATTTTATTTCTGCACTTCCTTTGACACCTCCACATTCTCCTGCAATTCCTTCCAAACCCTCTCTTCAGTTCCTCGTTTTTGTTTCATGGTATTGTATTGTTTAGCAGATCCAGCTTGCAACTTGAGGCATCCGAGATCGATTCTTTAGCCGGTCAGACTGGTGGTTTCAGCATGTTTCCCCTCCTTCGTCCCTTTTCAACGAGTAGTTAAATTGAAGTCACAGGTGTAAAACGACTTATGCACGTCGTATTCGTTGATAAAATTGAGGCTCAGCAAAAACTGAATGTCATCCTTAATTACCCTCCTGCAGTCGATAAGCATCAATGCAGTCCATCAACAGATATCCATACATGCTTCCCTAGAGCACAAACCCGCATTAGATTCACAGGTACACACTACACTCCTATACACTTCTATTTCTCTCTCTCTCTCTCTCTCTGTTATATATATATATCCATCATTTCTCCATCTCTACTCTCCACTTCCGTCCTCTTGATTTTTTCTTTATTTCCCTTCACCATTTGTTAATATTTGTCACCGTTTATCTTTTTCTCATTTCCGTTTCTCTGTTTCTCATCAGTGATTCTAAATGTTTCTTTACCATTTCCCTTCATCACTTACATATCATATTATCCCTACACCACATCTCTTCAGTATGTCTAAATTTTCATTCATAGTTTGTCTACACCAATTCTTTTTCTCTTCGCCAATGCCCTCTTTCTCTTAACCAGTTTTCTACTTCTCATCACCATTCCCTATTCAGTTTATCATTATCCTGTTTCCTTTATTTTGTCTTCAGAAAATCCATATTTGTAAATAACATTTCTGCTTCTCTTCTGGTTTCCACACTTCTCTTTAGTTACTCAACTCTCCTTAACATGTTTTTCCCCACTTGTTTTAATAGGTCCCATTCTCCACTTTCATTTATTAATTCCTCTTACACACAACACACACACACACACACACACACACACACACACACACACACACACACACACACACACACACAATTCTCTCTCTCCCTCTCTCTCTCTCTCTCCCCAATTCCCCTCCCTGAAACAAGGTGACAGAGGAGCGGCCATTCTCTCGTTGCCGGGAATAGCTAAGGTCGACTATAAAGGGGAGTGATTGTATAGGGGCGGGAGAGGGAGAGAGAGAGAGAGAGAGAGAGAGGGAAAGGGAGTGTATAGGCGTGAGAGAGAGAGAGAGAGAGAGAGAGAGAGAGAGAGAGAGAGAGAGAGAGAGAGAGAGGGGTAAAAATGTGAGAGGAGAAAGAGTGGGTAAGAGGGAGAAAAGAGAGGGGGTTAGAGAGGAAGGGAAGGAAGGGAGTGACATCAGTGGCAAAAGAGGGAGAGGGTGAGAGAGGAGGACGAGAGCAAGAGAAAGGTAATCATTGCATAGAAGAGAGAGACAGACGGAGAGGTAAAGAGACAGCCTTTACTAGCAAGAGATGGAGTGGAAGAGTGCAGGAGAATGGAAGTGAGGGAGCGGGAGAGTGAGAGTGAGTGGGAGAGGGAGAGAGAGAAAAAAAAAGAGAAGAATGGAGAGAGATCGGGTGTTGTGGGGCAAAAGAGGAAGAAAAGGAAAGGGGTAAAAGAGGTAAGGACTGGATGTGACTGTAAGAGAGAGAGAGAGAGAGAGAGAGAGAGAGAGAGAGAGAGAGAGAAAGAGAGAGAGAGCGTGTGTAGGTCCCAGTATCTGTTGTGTAATACCTTCTGTTCAGATGAGAAAAACCTGACAAGTAAAACAAAGAGAAAATAGAAAACCGCTGTTCCTACTACCTTCCCTTTACATACATCTCTTCCCTCTACCCGCATCTCTCTCTCTCTCTCTCTCTCTCTCTCTCTCTCTCTCTCTCTCTCTCTCTCGCGGATATACACTACATACCTAGTTTTTTACGTGGTCATGTGTGTCCACAGCTATTTCAGTTTATGCCAAAATTTCTCAGAGATCTAAAACTTGGTCAAGAGCCGATGAATTACCGGGATAGTCTTCTCAGCTGCAGGAAATAATGTAGTGATGTTCTAGAAATAACATTTGGGTGCAACTATAGTAGCGATAGGGTTGACCTGACCAAGACAGCTGTTTCCTTTTCACTGATGGGTGCGTACCCCTCACTGGTTATGTACCTTCACGGACAAAAGCTTGCTGACACTTCCCTGTCGGCTATTGCGGGTGAAAGTTCTTTGTAAGAACTTCTTATATGACAACAATATGCAGGACACAACAAAGTATGAGAAGCAACATTACTGTCTATGGTCCATGAAGGAATGAGAAATATGAAGACAGAACACAGTGCTGGCAGAGTAAGAGTTTGCCCAGACAAAAAGACCCCAAACATATTCATCCCTACATTGTAACGACTCCTCCTCTCACCACACTCTACTATCCCTCTTTCCAGCATTCATCCTTCAACCATCCGTCCTTCCATCATCTCTTTTTCTAACCATTCGTCCTTCCATCATTTCTTTTTTCCACCATCCCTCATTCCACCACACTGCACCATCCCTCCCTCCACCATCTTTCCTGCCATTTGGTTCTCAGTCTGCCAGTTCTTCTCCCCGTCCCATTACTCTTATAAGCCCTCCCATTTCTTCCTTTCATCTCCAGGACGCATAATGCCGTCTTATTCTTACTAGCACTTGATGCTACACACACACACACACACACACACACACACACACACACACACGTAACTCGACTGAAGAGGTTGCTGACAGCCTGATAAGGTGTTGTTAAAGGTTGTAGGGTAGAAGAGGACGCTGGTCAAGCCACTAAGACTGCTGGAGGTCAATGATGCGCCTGAGTTCATGGAGTTGCTGTCTATTAATTTCTTATATAAAGCACACCTGCCAAGAATGGAATACAACTGGAATATATACCTAAACGATTGGTGCAAAATTCCCTCACAATATCTCCGGGTATACGGTACAACATGTAAAAAAAAATAAGCAAGGAGCCTGCAAAACTGTCCCTTCAAAAAGTAAGTAAACAAACAAAACAATAAATCACAGTAAAAAGTTCGAGATGCTCTCATACGTGCATTTAAAAACCTGGAGGTCTGAGGCAGACGGAAAGACAGACCTACAAAGACAGTTCTAACCATGAACAGTTGTGTACATGAAGGAATGGGGAGATCGATCAATTTTTGTTTTAATGAATCAGACGTAAAAAAGTATTATAGTGTGTAGTGAAAAGAGTTCTGCATGCTCGCTATATTCGGGGATGGAAACAGTGAGTTCAGAAAGGAATGGCCATCATAACACCGGCAGAAAAAAGACGAGAAAGTTTTGCAACCTTGCGAAGAAAAGAAAAAAGCTGAATGGTTGTTCGTAAGAAGAAAGTGGATGAAGAGGGGAGCTGATGAAATGAAAGCATTTGACTCCAGCCTTCATGACTGTAAGCCCCACCACGCATGACAGCTATAACTCACACAAGGACAAAAAAGACCTCTGCATAAAGTAGGCAAATGAAGAGAGCTTAAGAGGTACCGAACAGATAAAGGACTACCAACCGCTGAGAAGCCAATATCGAACGAGAAATAATGTCGTCTTTCTAAGAGGGAAAACGAGAAAAAGAGACAAT
This sequence comes from Coenobita brevimanus, assembly GCF_032717465.1. NCBI lineage: Eukaryota > Metazoa > Arthropoda > Malacostraca > Decapoda > Coenobitidae > Coenobita > Coenobita brevimanus. The sequence continues at coordinate 32,267,765 of NC_137004.1, forward strand.
GAAGATACTGAGAAATGATGACTAAGTGGACTGTATACCGCTGAAGGTAAAGGAGACAGATGTAAGGAGGAGTGTGCTGAGTAAAATGGTTGATGAAGTGAGATTCTGAGGCTCCTTTCTGCTTCATTTAGAATCAGAGGTTTGGTGTGCGATTGCCTCATCACGCAAATGTTTAAGTGAATATTGTGATGGATACTATGAGCTGAGGGAGGGAAAGAGATGGGTGGAATAACCAGCATATAAATGGATAGGATTAGATGTACAGCTCACAAGATTATGGAAAAAAAAAAAAAAAAAACAGTCGAAGAAGATCTCATAACTTTTGGACATTAGCAAAGCCTGCAACAGATTAATGACGGGATGACCAAGAATCTGAAGTAAATGCAAGATCATCAGTGGAGCAGCCCTGATGGAAACTGTGTAGATAATCAGAAAAAATGCTACGAGATAAACCCAATCTACCAGTTGAGGATGCACTCAAGGATTCTGATAATACAGGAGATTAAAACAGTTTGGTGATGGTGAAAGGGTGAAGAACGGTTACTGGTCTTTGGGACGGACTGATGTAGAGCTTACTTCCACCTAGAAGAGAAGGTGTAAGTTTGCAGAAAATGAAAAAAAAAAAGTTGCCTAAGTAGATCGTCGGTACAAAGTTCTTAAGGACAGCAGGAGCGACTCCGCCTGGACAGTGAGTCTAATAGGTAATGAGGCCACATAGAGAAGAAGTACATTCCTTAGATAAAAACTGTTAGGAGACATAGCCCAAGGAAATCAGAACGTGAGAGGGAAATTACATCATTGGAATCATTAAGGACTGACCCAGAAACAAAACTGTCCAAAGCTTTACACACACACACACACACACACATTATATTCTCTTTTCTCTCTCTCTCTCTCTCTCTCTCGCTCGCTCAAAAAGGAGTATAGGGTTGCCACAAGAGGACTATTTTCCCGTCCTCATCACCTATGCGGGGTCCGCGCTTTTCCACTTTTTATTCCCCCGTTCCCATGCTATGCTTCTCGATAATGGTCCTAGTTTTCTCCCGTCCTCTCTCTCTTCTCTCTCCCTCTCCCCTCCACCATTCATTGTCTTTCCCTCCCTCTCCCCTCCACCACTCCATCTCTCTCTTTACAAATAGCAATCACCCTTCTTTCAATTCTCTTTCTCACTTTCCTCCATTCTCTCTCTCTCTCTCTCTCTCTCTCTCTCTCTCTCTCTCTCTCTCTCTCTCAAGTAGATACATAACTCAGACACTAGGGGCTGCACCACCTTATCCTTAACCCCTTCTCTGCTTTTATTTATTTATTTGCCTATATATCTATCTGTCTATTTCTTTACTTATTCATGGCTACCACCAGACATATTTCCTTAGCAATTTGGAGACTTAATACATGATAAAAAAAGACACAATCCTACCCAACTCCTACGGTAAGGTAACACTTTCTGTAGGCTATATTATTGTTGCTACCGTCGCACGTCTTCCCTCAGCTCAAGAAATTTTAAGTTCTGCTTCTCCACGTGTGCGTCTTCCACAGTTGCGGACAAAAATATCACTCCACTTTTCAGTCGAACAATCATGAATCCCTTACGAAGTATTCTGAGATGTGAGCTGGCTCCTAAGATTGCATTTGTGTGCTTCAGGAGTCATCTTTCACTTCTGGTTATTCATGGCGGTGAAGCAAATCGATAGTTATGACCATAACTGTATAACACACGGTTGAACACGCCGGCAGTTTACCCTATCCCCATCACTAGGGAATTTATTCCGGTAAATATTTTTCCTCTCTGCTTCAAGTAACTTAACTTATCCTCTCTCTTTTCCCTCTGTGTCAATTCATTACTGCTTTATTATTTCCTCAGCCGAATAAAATCTCACTTTACCACCTAGAATATAATGCTAAAATCTAACAACTGCAGTGAAGGGTCTTTACTGATAACTGTCAACATTCTGGCAACGTAGGAGTTTCCTCTGCTGAATGAAATCGTCGGTGAGCCACCAGAATAAAACGTCTAATTCGACCATGGCAGATAAAAGGCTAAATAACTATACTTTTTTTTCTGACCTCTTACTGCGTAATTTTTCTGGCGGGAAAAAATGAGCGTGCAAGAAATTAACTTGATCTAGACTTAGTACATGGAGCAGAGGAAGAAAAATAAAATGAAAGGACGAGAATGACGAAGAGAGTGGACGAGAAAGAAGAGAGAGAAAGCATGGGAGGTATGAAAGGACTGGGGTACAGATTAGTGAGAAAAGTGGCGAAGAGAAAGGGTGATAGGGAGAGGGAAAGGTGAACGAAAGGGAGAAGGACGGGTGAACGAAAAGGTGAAAGAAGAGATAAGGACAAGGGAAAGGGAGGGTGTGGCAAAGAAGAAGCGAGGGATGAGAAGAGGGAGAAAAAAAGAAATGAAATGGAACGGAAGGGGTAGAGAAAAAGGAAAGAAGTAGAAAAATAGGGTACGGCGAGAGGGGAAGGAAGAGAGAGGAGAGGGGAGAGTGAGGGAGCAGAAGGAGAGGGGGATGGAGAGAGTGGGAGGAAGAGGGGAAGCAGGGGAGTGGGAGGGTATGGGAGGAGAACCTTAGACTGGAGGGGTAGGGGGAGGAAGGAGTATAAATCCGAGAAGGGGATGTGGGAGGGCAGGGGATGGGGGAGGACTGGCTAATGGTGTGTACTGGGTCCGTATTGGGTACAGTCCGGGGCCAAGTTGGGGTAGGTAAAGGTGGGGGTTGGGGGTTGTAAGTAGAGGGTGGGGAGGGTGGTGTGGGGGAGGTAAGTAGTAGGAGTGTGGGGTAGGTAAGGGGAGGGTGGGGGTAAGTAGGTGAGAGGGAAGGTGAGAGTTGTGGTAGGTAATGGTGGGGGTTTGGGTATTGAACAGTGGGGGGGGTGGAAATTACGGAAAGGAAGGGTGGAATAGGTAGGGGGAGAGATGGTGAAGATGTGGGTAGGAAGAGGAAGGGAGGCGGAAATGGGGTAGGTAGGGGGAGGGAAGATGGTAAGGTCAGTAGGGGAGAAAGAGTGATATAGGGGGAGGGAGTGGTGGAAGTGCAGTACAATATAGTAAGAAAGATGGAGCTTTGGTACTTTAATTAGAGGGAGAAGGGAATAGTGCTGGAGGGAGGGCAGGGGAGGGGTACGTGAGAGGAATGGATGGTTGGGGATGTGGAGAGGCAAAGGTGGGGGTTAGAGTGTAAATATTATCAGAGTGAAGGGGAGGGGAGTAACCAGTAGGGAGGTGGTAAGTTGGTATGTACATAAGAAGGTGTTTGAAGATTGGGGCAGGTAAGGGAAGGGATTGTGAGTTATCATGAATTTCGAGAGTATGGAAGATAAGGATAGGGTTAGCCTAGGTTATGGTTGGGAATGATAAGAGGTGAGAGGTGAATAGGGGAGATGATAAAGGTGAAACTGATGTTTGGGGAGGATTTGGGGTAGGTCAGGAGTGGGAAGTTGGAAAAGTTGTTATGAAGGTGAAGGATGATGGAATAAAACAGCTGAAGGATAAGGAAGAAAGGGAGAGTGGGAATGAGGGAAGAGGGAAGGTGGTAAGCAGGGAGGGAGGATTAGGTAAGTGGAGAGTAGTGGGGAAAGTCTGAGGAGAGAGTGAGAGAGAGTGGGGATGGTGAGGGGAGAGGAGAAGTGAGGAGAAAGCGATGAGAAATGGAGTGAGGGAGGTGTCAGGAGAGGGGAAGTTGAGGAGGTAGGGAGGGTCAGGGTAAGTAACGAAATGGAGGGTGAGAAGGAACGAGAAAAGGAAAGTTGGGATCAACAAAAATTCTGACACACACACACACACACACACACACACACACACACACACACACACACACACACACACCTTAACATGACCTGCAAATACGAAGCCAGGATTTGCTCAGTGTAGAAACCATTCATGTTCGCCTGGTGTTGCTCAACGTGGAAAGTATGTACCCGGACAACGACGTCGCATCTACCCTCACTCGTGTGCTGGGGACAGGCGGGCAAGCTCACCCTTTTCCCACAAATTATCTACGTTGTACTCCACTTCCTCTGACGTCAGACGGTTTTACTATGGTCCAAAAAATCCAACACCAAAGAGAATATTTTTGTTCGAGATTAAAGAAGACCATGTTTTAGTCCACGACACACGATTTTATTCGCCTCACTACAACTGGCCGCCGTCAGAGGGATGGCACTCTCAGGCTCTATTGACTCACCCTCAGCTGAATTTTATTGTCTGGCGTTAGCTGGAGTAGAATACCAGTGTTGTCCGGATCAAGAGAGGGTTAACGGCAAGGGTATAAACTCTCTGAGGCATCTACGACCAACTCTTATATGAAAAAAAAAAAAAATAGTTCGACATTACCTTGAATAGGACACTAGAGTTGTCACCATCATAAGAGCGTTGTGCCACTGCGTAAAGAAGGTAAATGTTTAATATATGGGGTAATTAATACCTTAGTCAGTGTAATTGTTAATATCCATGAAAATAAGCTGGAAAAAAAAGGAATCCAAGAAACAGAAGAGGAAGAGAAGAAACAAACACTCCTTGCATTTATTGATTCTGCCTCTGCGTCCTGCGTAAAAAGCAGCACACGAGAAGTAGCAGAGAGAGAGAGAGAGAGAGAAATGTGTGTGTGTGTGTGTGTGTGTGTGTGTGTGTGTGTGTGTGTGTGTGTGTGTGTGTGTGTGTGTGTGTGTGCAAAAAGCAGTAAAGTAGTGGAGGTAGCAAGACATTACAAAACGGTGTTGTGTGGGTGAGGGGGCAACAACTGAGTGGGGAGGAGGCCAAGGAGTGAGACTGAATAGGCATGAGGAATACGATACAGCTTAATCCATTACACACAATGACGTTATTATAATTTTGGTATTGGTAGCATTACAAGTTTCTCGTTCAAATTAGCAAGGATCTCGATTGGTGAAGGGTTAAAAAAAAATAATAAAGAATCTTCTGATCGTATAAAAAAAAAAAGAAAAAATGCATCGTATTGAAGGGATTAACTAGAAAACAAGGACAAACTTTCTATTACACTACTGTAGACTTTAATCAGGTATAAGATAAATGCAAAAATTACTTACATTCGCTCCAGGCACTTGTCACATTTACTGCACAGAAACTATACGTGAACGTTGAATTTTTGGAGGACGTATCAGAAATTTTCGATCAAAAAGAAGAGGGAAAAGAATGTTACTAGTGGGACTCTGCCGTCAATGATGTTTGGAGACAAGAGGAGTGAAAAAGTAGGGGTGAGACAGGAGGAGATGAGACAAGAGAGGGTGCAATAGAAAAGGGAGCCAGGAGAAGTGAGACAAGGGATGAGACAGCAGGAGTTGAGGCAGGACAGGTGGGGTGAGGAAAACAAGGGGTGAGACAGGAGACGAGGGTGAGAGAAGGGGTGAGACAAGACGAGGTCAACAGAAAGGGTGAGACAGTCGAGGAGATGCAGGATAAGAGGGGGTGAGACAGTGAAACAGAAGTGAGACAGCACAGGCAGGGAGTGAGACGGGAAAGTAGGGTGAGACAAAGGGGGGTGAGAAAGGACAGGAAGGTTGAGACAGGAGGGGGGGTTATACAGGCTAGAAGGTGTGAGAGAGGTGAACCCAAACCGAGCAGCGAGGCCATGCAGGTGCATTACAAAGACTGCAGAGAGGAAGCCCCACCGAAGGACAGACAGACTTTAGGGAAGATGTGATAATGTGGTGGGGGAGCTGAGGTCACACACACACACACACACACACACACACACACACACACACACACACACACACACACACACACACACAAATAAAACTATGGTACGTTCAGTGTACATCGCCTCTCCCGCCCCCCCTCCTCCCCCACACACACAACATGAACTTTATAACTCCTGTGGGACAGAAAACTTTCTGTTGACTGCCAAGTAGCTGAAAGGGCGTTACCCTTGTCATGTGCCTCTCCACACATACTGTAAATAATTCGTCCATTCAATCAGTCCCCAGATCTTGTTTCTTCAATGTCCATACCTTGCTTACTCATGCATTCATTTACATTATCCATTCACCATCTTCTTGGACTTTTACACTGTCCATTACTCTCACTCTGTATTCCATTTTGTTACTCTGTTCATATGTATTCTGTTGCAATACTGTCTATGCAGTTTCTCTTCTACCCTTTGATAATTCACATATTTTATCAGATCTTTATATTTCCCATTTTATCCAACGACACACACACACACACACACACACACACACACACACACACACACATATATATATATATATATATATATATATAAATATATTTTACAAAACATAGATGCATACATACTGTACATAATTACATCCATACGATTATAAAGTGGTGCATACATCGGTGTTACTGGTATATAAGGAATTAATTCCTGCAATCCGGGCACTGATTTTATATATTTTTCTTGCTATATTTAAATGACTACTGAACCTAAGGAGGAGTTTTATTACTGAAGTCTGCGCTATCATTTTCTTTTGCTTTAATATAAAAGACAACCATTCCCTTTTCTAACGCACTATTATACGTTTTAGGTGAGTTAAATCTTGCTACCTCCGGATTATTTTTATTGAGCTCTGGACAGATGTCTCGCACTGAATGTATATTGAAGGCTCAATCTATCCCCCCACCCCACCCCTGTTCGAAAAGTCTCTCGTAAACGCAATATCATATGGAGGCAGCAGGAATAGAATACGGTATACGTTGTCTAAGCAAAGGGATTAATCCAACTGACCTGTATGCCATCTTCTTAGTTTCCTAAGTGATGTATTAATTTGGACGAGCACTGAGTGTAAAATAACAGATCCTTTCTTGTCTTAGTGAAAGCTTTAGATACCGGTAACTGAATTCGTTTTAATGAAACAATAGTGTTGTGTGTGCTGCAACGTCTGTGGGAAGAAGCCAAGAATTTTGGAAGATTAAAACCTGTACTACGATGACGTTTTTAAACCAGCAGTAAGAGTGAGTAGAGTGTGAGGATACGTTTACAATACCGGTAATCTGTTCAATGCCCGTTGGGCTTGATGGAAAATGGAAGCACATAAAAACAAAACTCTAGCTATCATAGGCCTAATAGAAATAAGTCTTTGCAGTGTCGCAGACAATGTTTTTATAACGATTTCGTTATTATGAGCTGTTCTCTAAAATCATTCCGTACATTAATACTTGGCAATTTAAAGCTGTTAAAAATCATAACTGGTTGATGATTAGGAATAAAATGATTAAAAACAACGGTCAGCTCTTGATTTACTGACCTGCAAGTGCTTAGCGATCCTATCGCACCGCTAGGCACTTGCTCCAGCCTAGGGTACCCGGACCCCCCCCCCCCAACGCGGCCCTCGTAACGCGAACTGACACCAAATTTGACATGGACCTTTTCTGACATACCTGGCATGCCCATGCGAAATTTCAGCTCATTCCACCCAGCGGTATGACCAGTAGGGGGTTCCCAATGCCCGGCGAAAAATCGGGCACAGAACTGGGTGTGGCTCGCGTGCAACTAACCGCATTTGGTTATAATTTACACCATCGTTGTCAGCTCGTCGTTCCGCTTCTTTAAATGTTTGGCACGTCGAAATCCCAGGGCGTCAAATGTGCAAAGACACAAACAACGATTATTCGCCAAGTATTACTAATGCAGAAAAGTGATGAGACTGTGAAGCTAAACGGATGATTCGTACTCACCGTAATGAGTGACTGATGTAAGTTCAGAAGACCAGTTGAGAGAGAGAGAGAACCCTGAAGACGGTTGAGCAATACTTCCTACCGTACTGCTTCTTTTCTCCGTCTTAACTCAGTATAACAACAACTACAATATCACAGGGCGAGAGGAGCCCAGGTATCGTTTTTATATTTTCCTCACTGTAGGGTATTAATGGCATTTATGGTTCTGAAAACTGTGTAGGGCAAGGTGAATAGGGAGGGATTATGAAAGGTTTTACGTATGTATGGTGTGAATGGAAAACTGCTGAATGCCGTGAAGAGTTTTTATGACGGTAGAGCAGCATGTGCAAGTCCAGATGAATGTCCGCGTAAGTAATTCAATATCAGTGTTGCATGAGACAAGGATGTGTGATACCGTCGTGATAGTTTTATATGTACCGTATATCTTAAATGTATGTACGGTATGTATATAATGATAGATAGACACTGGTAGGTTGATATACAGAAAATGGTTTCGAAGGTGGGACAGGATTTCGAAAAACTGCGAGGTGTAAATGACCTTGAGCCATTTCACTCTGCATGCTCCTTAATAGTTCTCCTACTTGGTACTTTTAATGATTAATTTAGATATCGGGTTACCCCATCACTTAGGAATTACAGACAGACTGACAATAAAGTTTATGGTATGAGGTTAAGCAAATTCAGCTCTCTTAAATTTCTCTTTGTACATCTTTTTAGACATTCGTGAGCTTACACACCAATTTAAACATAAAGAACTAATGTGCTTCATATATATATATATATATATATATATATATATATATATATATATATATATATATATATATATATATATATATATATATATATATATATTTATTCATAATCATACTGATTATTACTGAATGCCAACGGGAACAAAAAGAAAACTTCCTTTCTTAAATAGCATCATCTATCATCATCTAATCCTGTGTTGCTCTATGAAGAACATAGGATCCAGTGCTAGGCAAGTTAGTCCTGACATTTAAGATGGGATTGACCAGCCTCACTCATCCCTTAGTTGCAGTAGCCTACGTGGGCAATAAACCCCAACCACCCTTTGAATATAAACCTGCACAGGCTCAATTCGAATGGAGAGCCTTAATTACCCACTAAACCACCAGGCTTCATAATTTGGTTATATGGTTACCATTCAGCGTAGTAAATGGTTTCCAGGTGTAGCCTACAGGAAACCATTTGGCTTGTCACTCAATGTAGTCACCCGTAGACAGAAGGAAAAGGAAAGAATGAAGGAAAGATGAACTTAAAAAAAGAAAAACATCTTCTATTTCCTTTACATGTGTTTCCTTTATACTCATATATTATTTTCAAGAAACAGTTCTCCCACAACTTGGGCAGTGATGGCCATAAGAGTCAATCAGAGGAAAAGATATCATCCTCATTACTATCAAAATAACATCCTAGCTCTGTTTATAATAAACAGGCTACAAAAATAGTTAAAAATAAGCAAATTGCTGCAGAAGGGCGCCTTAACCAAAAGTGACTTGAGAAAATTTGACCTTAAAGCTAATGCGCCTGTACCAGGCTGTCTGTGTACGAAGTACATGCATATTTGGTATAATTAGATTTGTATGTTCAAAGAGAATAATTTCCTTAATATAAAAAAATGGTATATTCATGCTTTTTGTTTCAAAATTCGTTGCCTAGCAACCCCCTAAATTTTCAGTGTGCAAAAAAGTTGCAGTATTGCTATGTTACTGCATGTAAATGACAGATACTGATGTACTGAACACACACACACACACACACACACACACAAACTGTCACGTCACTTCCATGAATACTGGAAATTCTTTAAAATTAAGTAAACAAAAATCGAAAAATACACTACATGGCACCTTCTTTTTTTTTGGGGGGGGCCAAAGTTAATAAACACAATGAAAATTCAAGACATAATGAACATACTGATACCAATAACACGGTTTTAATCTTAATTGCAAAAAAAAAAAAAAAAAAAAATCAAACTTCACTATCGGACCAAAATCAGTAGCGTCATCAAAACTCAGTTTTATGATAAAAAATACTACAATGTTTAGGCCATTACACATTTACCGTACAATAATAATGAATAATAGGACAATCTTTTCAATATGACACGTACCTTAAACTAATGCTGAGTTGGGCGCCACGGGATGCGTGAAGTGTTTCAAGTGAACATTTCACTTGACTCGTGCACACGGCCCATTGTGTATGCAGTCTGGGCATAATAACCCTGTAATGCCCAGAACTGATGAAGAATGTCATTAATGTTCTCCACACCAACACAGGTAAAGCACCAGGCATGTACAGGGGGGCCCTACTTTTCGCACTTGTATGTTTATTTTTGTCGACCTACTCACATAGGCCTCATCACTGTCTCCTTTCCGCTAAGCAACCACTTGTTTCTGCTCAAAATGGTGCTGTTGTCGCTTTCTTGTGACCTTCCGAGATTCACCCTCAGTTTCAGTTTCACTAGACAGCATAACTGTGGGTTAATCCACGCAAAAGTAGAAGAAATAGAGCGGGTTGAAGCTGCCGTCTTTACCTTCACAGGTGCACGCGGGCTGGCTGCCCAACGAACATGCAACGGGCCTCGGGATTGGCAGAGCCGGCTGCTGTAAACACAGGAAGATGAATGCCGCCACGCTATTGGCTCGTCAACTCGACCGTCTGTCAGAGTCCCGGAGTTAGTACGCTGTTTTTGCTATCAAAAACACCTGCCCTTGAGCTTTGATGATGACGGAAGTAAGGGCCGATTTCGCTAGGCTTTTCACACCACGTAAAAAGGATGATACTGGACAGGATGAACGTAAATAAATCTCATTTTCTGTTCTTTGGCTAAGTCCCCCTTTTGCCACCGAGCGCCTTAGAAAGGAATTCACTGAAAAATATGATGGGTAAGATCCCCCCCACCCTTTTTTTTTTTTTTTTTTTCTTTATCTACAACAATAACTGCTACTACTACTATTTTCCTCCCCATCTCCAGTCCCACACCCACAAACCCCTTCACCTCGTCTCTGTGGTTCCTAGCTGTACAATTTCCCACGCTTGTACTCAGTTTCCCACGCCTGTTTCACCCATTGTAATTCCAGCCTATGATTCCTGTGTTGTTTTCTCTATGGCTAATGTGTGTATCTTCATGTACCAGTGTTTAGACCTGTCCTTTTTGTGCACAATGTTTTCTTTTTTTTATCATGATCGGAAGTACTCTCTCTCTCTCTCTCTCTCTCTCTCTCTCTCTCTCTCATATTTTAATCCGCCATTGTCTTTCTTTGTTCTTTTCTTTCTCTTGTTTTTTACTTGTATTTTTCTCTCCGCTGGTTATTCCCTTCAACTTCCTATAATTTCCTACATTTACCTTTTTCTGTTCATTTGTTTCCCTTGGATTTCTGTTTCACAGTTCTTCACAATTTCTACTTCCTAGTTTCTCGATTTATCTCTGCTCATGTATCTGTGAGAAATAGAGTTATGTTGATGATGATGATGATGATGATGAAAATGATGATGATGGTGATGATGATGATGATTTTAATTATTTTGTAATTAGCTCCCGTCGTGATCTGTCGCTTCATCCCTTTCAAACTTTTATCCTTTTCTGTGTCATTTTTTTCCTTCTTTTTTTTTTTCCTTTTATTTTGCTTTTGGCTGCTGCTCATCCCCCACATGACATCCTGTGTTGTGATCCACTGCGTACACACATGCGTCTTTTTTTTTTCTTTACATTTTATTATTATTATTCCTTTTCTGTTCAATTTATCTCATCTACCCATTCCCATGACCTTTATTTTTGCGTCGTTCTTTGCCAACAATTTTCTCCTCAATCTCTTCAACCCAAGGACGTCATTTGCAGTTTATTCCTCCTAGTCCCAGACGATTGTATTCAGCCTGATTTTTTTTTTTTTTTTTCCGTGAAAGGGCTTTTGGCAGCTAAATAATCTCCCTCCTAAGCTGAATAAAATGACTTGGCCCTACCACACACACACACACACACACACACACACACACACACACAATATAAAAACTTGAAAGACGTAATCGTAAAGTAATGGATCATCACAGCACAGTCTCCTCTATCACCATTATCTCAGGCTCCCTCCGTCTCCTCATCCGTGTTACATTCCATCTCCTTATTTACCCGTGTTTTTCCTACGCTCGTGTGTGTGGGGCTGCAAGAGGGAGTGCTTAATTATCCTCAGCCTCAAGCCAGCCCATTACCACCAAGCCAACTATCAAGACCCTAATTGCGTCATTACCTCGCTAACGAGATCATTAACGAATACGGTTAATTAAGGCAGGGAGATTGGTTTTGCTGTTATTATGGTCTTAAATTACCCATGTAAATTGTAATCGGCAAATTACTTTTACATTTTTGAGGGACGGGGGGCGCAGGTGGTTAATTTCATATCGCCAATAACATTTCGGTTCGGCATGCCATCTCGCCGCTCGCCATTATACCCGACCCGCTGCTGAGATGATACAGCCCCACAATCACCGTCACTGCTCCTCACAATCACCAGCACACACAGTCACCATCACCGCCAAACACATTCTCAGTTACCGCCTTCCACAATCACCATCATTGCTTCTCACAGTCATGGTCAATGCTTCTCACAATCACCAACACAGTCATCATCATCGCCAGACACACTCACAGTTACCGTCTTCCACAATCAACATCATTGCTTCTCACTATCACAGTCGATGCTTCTCTCAATCACCAACACACACAATCATCATCATCATCGCCAAACACATTCACAATTACCGCCTTCCACAATCACCATCACTGCTTCTCACAATCACCAACACACACAGTCACCATCATCGCCGAACACATTCACAGTTAGCGCCTTACACAATCACCATCACCGCCAAATGCACAATTACCATCACACAATCCCAATCACCGTAGCACAATCACCATCACTGCCAAACACACACACAACGACCATCATATACAATCACCATCACTACAACACTCACACAGTCACCATCACCACCACAATCACACAGTCACCATCACCACCTCACTCACAATCACCATCACACACAATCGTCATCACCTACACATATATACCATCACCATCAATGTCAGAAACCCACAATCATCATCACCAACACACCATCACCACCACCAACACCACCACACACAATCAGCATTACCACCACCATCACCACACACAATCAGCATCACCTCCAGACACAATCACCATAACCGAAACTCACAGTCACCATCACCACCACACACAATCACTACCACCGTCACACATTCACAGTCACAATCACCACCACACACCCACAATCACTCACAATCACCGCCAATGCATCTCACAGTCACCATCACCACTACAGCCAATCATCACCCACAAATCTGCCATGAATTCCCAGGCTAAGAGACGCGGCTGATTGTCTCACTGTTACAAAACCTGTATTGTGTGATAAGGTATCGCGGCACGAAAAAAAAAAAGAAATTCAATAGCAGCTATAAAAGGGTTTAACTAGTGAGAGGTTGTTAGGGAGGCTAGTGCTTAGGGTCGTATGTTAAAAGCTTGAGACGCAGAGGGGAAGGCATATTCCTAACTTTGGACAGAGAGGGTACTTATAAAATGCTGAACGGTTATTACATTTGGATAATCTGCATCCCACATTACAAAGTATAATCCACAGTGACATAAAGGCCCCAGGCACATTACTTCTCTGTCAGATGCTTCAGAAATCAAAACAAAAGTTTTCCCTTCCCGTATGAGAGAACATTAATTTTGAGCCCTCATTTCAGTAGTTTGTTACGTCTGGCCTCAGATCATTACCGCACGCTATTTGCTGCAATTAAGGGTGCTGGTTCTTCTTTTCTGAGACTGAAGCATTAATCTTAAACAGACATCTAAATTGTTGCTGTTGTTGTTGCTGCTCTACCCCAGTCAGTCTGGCAGAGCAGCCACCTTCTTGTGGCAAGCAAAGCCTCGTCAGGGTCAGAATCGGGGCTTTCCCCATGGCACGGAGCAGGAAACATGGAGGAGGCATAGGTCCCAAGAAGTTAAACTGTGTATAGGAGATATGGATGAACAGTAGCTTCAGCTCGAACTTTGACTACCTGGTAATGCGGTTGTTGGCAGTGTTGTGCAAGTTCAGCTACCGGACCTTGGTCCCACGTCCCTCCCATGACAGTACTTCCCGAGACGACAGTAACCACCCACCTACTACCTTTTTGGCGGGCTACCGGGTGCTACACCTTGCCCAAGGGTGATCCGGGGCTACGCAAGGCAGGGGCGTCCATCTCTCCTGGGAAGGACACTTGCTCCGGTCGCATATCCCATACACATCTAAGTAAAATAAATGCCTTGCACATTCATATCCAGATCCTTCAACTTAGGACGTCTATTTTAAGCTGAACAGAGTATGGGAGACGCGGATTCTATTATACATTCATATATTATATATATATATATATATATATATATATATATATATATATATATATATATATATATATATCATCGCCCTGACTTCAATTCACTGTAGCTTGAATCGTAAGTGTTTACAAAGCACATCATCCGATGGTGAAGAGGGATGGAGAGGGGAGGGGGATCAGGCAGGTGAGGAGAAGGAAGAGTATAGTTGCGAAGGATTCAGGAAGGTGGGGAGGTGGCAGAGGCATGAAGGGCAGGTGGGGAGTGATGAGGTTCCTGCCTAACCCCTGTTTTCGTAGGAATGATCGAGGTAACAACACGTGATTCTATTATCAGAAATGCCAGAAGAGGAATAACGATAACTATGGCAAACTTCTAGCCTGAAAAAAATTCCTTATTCCTTTCTGGCTGCTTGATGGCCACGTATAGTAGGACTGGAGTCAAATTTACAAGTATCCCCAGACGACTTTTATTTCGTTATTAATGCTCATAGAACTTCATGTAACAGTGACTAGGTATTCAAGTTATGGGAGTGGCCCAGTTCCAACAGGTAAAAACAAACCAAGTATAGTGTTCACAACACCAAAACAACCAGCCTTCTAACTCTAATTAAATCCAGTAAGGCGGAATAAATAGTTCGTTTTTTACTGGAGTCATTATAATGATTAGTTCGTGCACCTGAAACTGGTGGATGTCTTTTTTATTTGCAACTTATCTACCTTAGGTATGTGGCACAATAATGCAGTAGAGATGTTCCACATCCTTACCAGAGTATTTCCTAGTGATCAGAAACATATTCTAGTGTTAATCCCCTGTTAAAACGCCGTATTCAAGATTTAAAAGTGACACTTTTAGGCCACGTTAAAGTGAACAGAGTATTGCGACCAAGGTTAAGACTCAGTCCCATTATACTTGCTAATGTCCCTTATGGAAACTCTGAAGATTGCACTAGCATTGCTTCGCTTGCAACCCACTTCCAAATATCCAGAAAAACCCGACCCGCATCCACAATGAAGCGGTCCTGTTGTGACACTGGATCCGAAGGAAGAACAGCCGGGGCTCCATTTATTGGCCGACCTGATGCCCATCCCATTATTAGGACGGGGCAGAACACAAGAGAGAGAGAGAGAGATTCATTAACCATTTCACTACGACTGCTACCAACTTAGTGAAGACTTTTATCAATGCAGAGGTTGCGATAGAAAGCCCATTAACTTCAGGTCGTCTCGAGATCTCACATAAAGTCACCTGGCGTTAGCTTACCTGGAATCAGAACCACATTATGTTACTGAAGCAGTTTAAAGAGACTGGAGACTCTGGATGGCTAAAATAGATTCTTGGCATTCTTCATCAGTGCACACGGTAAAAAGAAGGACAAAATGAAGAGAGATGAAAAAGACGGACTGAAGAAAGAAGGAAAAAAATGAAGAATGAAAAAGAGGGGGAGGGATGGTTAAAGGTGGAGGAGAAAGAAAGCAGATGAAAGAAGAGAGAAAGGCTGAGCGATGGCAGGAGGAGAAAGAAAAAAAAAAAGGAAGAAAGAGAAAGGCCGAATGATAAAGGGCAAGAAAGATGAATGAGGAAAAGAAATGGACTAAAAGAAGAAGGACCAGAACAAGTGTCAAAAAAAGCAATAAAACAAGAGAAGGAGGAGGAGGAGCAGGAAAAGCGTCTGGGAGA
Organism: Coenobita brevimanus; assembly: GCF_032717465.1. Classification (NCBI taxonomy): domain Eukaryota; kingdom Metazoa; phylum Arthropoda; class Malacostraca; order Decapoda; family Coenobitidae; genus Coenobita; species Coenobita brevimanus. Next base: position 32,283,539 of record NC_137004.1, read on the forward strand.
AAATTCAAACTGAGAGAAGCCAAAGGAAGAGGATGAAAAGAACGGAGATAGAGCTACGATGAAAATTAGGAAAGGCATGTGGATGAGGCCGAAGATGTAGCAGTAAAGAGTGGAGGAAGCTGAAGGAATGAGGAAGGGAGTTGGGAGCTGTTGGGTTAAGACTGCAGATAAGCAAAGGAGGGATGGAAGGGCGAGGGGATGGAAGCAGAAGGCAAAAATGAGATACACAGTTAGGAGGAAAGGGAGAACGAAGGATGAGTTAGAGTTTCGTCATTCCGCTGCTTATATCCAGTAGATCAGTAACAGAAATAGATAGCACTAATGCGTTACGTAGTTTTTATACCACCATTTTCGTGATGAGCACCATTTGCTACAGATTATTTTCTTGATACATTCACCATGCAAGATTGAGAGACGGCAATTTTAGGCCAAGCTGAAGTGACAAGGTTCTAACAAAGCTTGAATAAGTAATAAAGAAGATGAGACGTAACTTGAAGAAAGGTATATCTCATGACGACCAGAGACAGCAAGATAAAACTGAGAAGAGATGAAGAATGCAGTTTTTCATGTAGTCTAAACCCTTCAGTAGGATGGAGTATTTTCGGCTTTATTTTTGCTACCACAATATCATTCAGTAATTCAAAGAAATGAATCACGGGCATTCTTTTTCTTTCACTATGACAGGCCTTCCAAGAGGGAAATGAAATCCTTTGGGGGTGTCAAGAAAAAAGAAAAAGCGACACAGAACGAAAAGTGTAAAGTTAGTACTATAGCTAAAGACACGAGACGAAAAGATCCCACACTAGATTTTGAACGATATGGTGAAATTTCTGTTACCACTGTCTGTGCGTTCCGTAGGATTAAAAAAAAAAAAAATGATTGCGTCTAGACAAAGGAAAGAGGAAAAAAAAAAGGATAGAAATTAAATGAAGTTCTAGACAAAAGAGGAGGAGGAGGAGTAGAAAGAGAAGGAGGTGAAGGCAAAGAGATATGAGAGAAACAGGAAAGTGCAGTGTATTGACGACCAGCAGGTAAACTTAAGTAACAGTTGCTACACACACACACACACACACACACACACACACACACACACACACACGTTCCATCCCCACCCAGCACAGTCATAAGCCCACACAGGGATAGAGAAGAGAAATGAATCAAATAAGTGTACTCCACATTCCGGCCACTTTAGCTGGATAACAGTGCACATACGGAGCGTGTGTGCGAGTAGGGGAGGGGGGGGCGGGAGGGGCAGCTGGACTTCAAATTTTAACGTTTCATGAATATTTTGGTCATATAAAGCTTCTCTCCCTTTTTTTTTTCTCCTTTTAATATTTACTTTGTCGATATTTTGCTGATGTATTTATCTAGCAATCATTCTGTCTGTATCTTCTCACTATCTTGTGTGTGTGTGTGTGTGTGTGTGTGTGTGTGTGTGTGTGTGTGTGTGTGTGTGTGTGTGTGTGTGTGTGTGTGTGTGTGTGTGTGCGTGTGCTTGTGCGCGCGCGCGCTTTTCGCCTGTTGTTTTGCACGCGTCTGACACTGGCGCAGTTCTAATGTACGCCTTACCCTTGTACAGTATATATATTTCTACTTTTTTTTTTTAAATAAACTATGATCGGAATAGTTTCATCAGTCGTTATTCTTCTCCAGAAGTCATCATCTTTTCCGGTGATTGAATTAAAGACTTTCATTTCTTATTAACTACCCTCTGAATACCATCTGCTTGTCTAGTTTCTCGCGTCATATTTCCTTCCGTTCATTTGTACCACAGTAATCACTTATTTTTTCTCTGAACCATTCCTGTTTACCTTTCTGTGTCCTACCTACAGCAGGAACTCCATAGTTTTCTGTCCCTACTCTGTAACGGTCCCTCCTCCTACGAAGACCACTGTCCCTCTTAATGCTCCACCACATTACACTCGACCTATCCCTTGTTTTCCCAGCCACCCTCTCTCATACGTCCTCTTAGCAATGCCATTCAGTAAGATGTCGCCTCGTAATTTTTTTTCCTACATTCAGACGATTATGTTCAGCTCTGAAAGGACCTCTGATTGTAAAGGGGTAAATGATGACTACAGTTAACCCACTTTGGTTCAAAAACTGCCCCGTATTCTCAAACATCGTCTGGGAAGTCAAGAATAAGATGATGTCTTCGTAACAAGGAGGTTAGTGGCTCATTCTCCATCCGATCCATGTAACGAAACCACGTTGAAAAGGTAAACATTGTATCACATCACACCGAAATAAAGAGTACATAATTATACAAACGCCAGGTGGCTGACAGATAATTCTCAAGTACTCCTGTGTGAATCGGTTTCTCCCTGTATCGTTGCTGTGTCGTATCATGCATATAACTATTCACACCTGTACATGGGATATTATTTTTACTTACCATATTGTATCCATTTCTGATTGGGCCTTCAATGACAGTGTTGAGATTTGTACTGGATGGTTAAAAAAATCGATACATAGACGGCTTTCATTTTTTATTCTTGCAACTTCATGATGGTTTTATTCAGGTTAGCTGCTTAAAAGAGACGTCTGATAATTACGTAGCTATAAATCACACTTCCTTGTCTCCTTTAGGACGAGAGGTTCTTCTTGAGCATAATACAATCGTCAGAAGATAAGCATATGAAAATAAAGATTTCCCCATACTAAAGCAATTAAAAACAAATGACAAACATTCATTGGCGATCATCCCCCAACACTCCCAAATTAATTCAGTCATCATTTCTTAACGATTTTGAAACATTGACATAACCACTCAGCGCACGACAAGGTTATTATTACAGGTGTGGCTCGTACACTCGTATGATTCAGCCACATCCAGCACACATGTAGCCTATATCCATTACAAGTTAGCCCATGATATGCATACAGTATATTCTTAAACCTGTCATAGATGGATATTAGTTTTTCATCTACCTGTCTCAAATCGTCTCCCCTTCCTCCCTCTCTCTCTTCTTTATCTTTGAGTCTGTCGCTGTCTCTGTCTCTGTCTGTCTCTCTGGCTACCAAACTAAAGGGTAAAAGAAATGAAAAAGAGAGAACCAAAAAGACAGCAGCAAAGGGACATTAGGAGGTGTACGTGCCGACTGCAAAATTCACAAAGGATAATAAGCCGCTTCAAAAATCCATTAGTATTGCTCACTGGAGGGATGGAGGCGGGGAGGGAGGGATGGAGAGGAGAGGAAAAAAAGATGGAGACAAGTGCTTGATGTTCTCTGATATTTTTTCTACTCTTCCCCTTCTAAAATGGCATTACTTTGAACAATGATAATAAACAGTGAGAGTTGCGGGATTGATAGTAAGTCAGTCTCTCTCTCTCTCTCTCTCTCTCTCGTCTTCATGTTCAGAAAAATCCCTTGAGTACTTTACCACTTTCTTTAGTTAACCCCTTCAAATCCGGAGACTTATGTAAGTGCTTTCTTCCCGCTACTGCCATACCTTTTCATTCACTTTAAGTAATTTATCCCTTAGTAAAGAGTTCAATAAAGGCTAAACATAACCTATCCAGTTGTGACAGTCTCTTGTTAACTGAACAAAACTGTGCATATAACAAGGGTAAAGAAAAATATGTGTCATCTCAAGTGATTGGTTTTTAAGGTAATTATCACCTACCAAATGATACGCCTCTATTCATGGGAAAATACCTTAGCAGAGAGGGGAATTTGGTTTGTTTCTAAGCCTTCTCATTCCACGTATCTTCTCAGGCGATTAGATGTGTCTCGTGGTTGCAAGACTGACACTTAAAAGACGTCGTCGTTTTGTAGGGGGATAGAAAATAAAGAAAAAATGAAAATAAGAAAAAGAGATGATTTACTCGTGAGGTGGGCCTTTTTGTCTTTAGCCTGTTTTCTTGTATTAGTAGCTAAATACTAGGAAAAAAGGAGGAGTTGTGGGAGTGAAAATAACTGTCTCTCTCTCTCTCTCTCTCTCTCTCTCTCTCAATTATATTTTGGATCAAGAAAATAATGTGATAAGAGAGATGGCTAAAAAAAAAAAAAAAAAAAGCAAGTTACCTTCCCTTGACTATATCCGAAGAAAACAAACATAAATGTAGAAATATGAGTGATCTTATTTTTTCCTCTCATTAGCTTCTATCTTCAAGCAATTTTTTTTTTCTTTTAGCTGACGAAATAGTGGGAGTGTGAAAAGGAACACTGATGAAGAAAGACTGCCGCCCTTCCCTTTACACTCTAGCAGATGAATAAATATTGAATTAATCCTTTCACTGTGACAAATACTGTATCCTCTGGTTTACATAAGATCTGGCGGAAGAATGAAATATAAAAATGGTGTCATCGAACTGAAGGACTATTGGTGGTTGTCTCTAAGTTTTTTGTAAAGAGAGGCTGCCCCTGAACAGAATAAAATCGTGTGGTGATGGCAAGAGTGAAAAAAACATAATTATATTGAAAAAATGGTGAGACTGTTTCTAACCCCTTCACGACGAGAGACCCCCGTCAGAGGAATATAATAATCTGAGCAATGGTTCATTAGAAAAAAAAAAAAAAAAGTGCTCTAGTAATGAAAAAATAAATAAATGAATAAATGAAAAAGTGATCCCATAATGAAGAAAATGTTTTAAAAAGTGCGCTCGTAGTGAAAAATAAAAAAGGGGAATAAAAAGTGATATCGTAATGAAGAAAAAGATAAAACACAAGAAAATGCTCTCATAACGAAAAAATAAAGGTGTAATAGAAAACAAGTGCTCGTAATAAAAAGAGGGAAGGGTTCCAGAGGACTGGAAATCAGGTATAATTGTTCCTCTGTACAAAGGAAAAGGGGAGAGAGAAGTATGTGGTAACCACAGGGGTATTTGCCTTCTTAGTGTGACTGGTAAAATATATGGTAGAATACTCATTGATAGGGTTAGGCATATGACAGAGGAGCTAGTTGGAGAAGAACAGGGGGGATTTAGGAAGGGAAAAGGGTGTGAGGATCAGATATTTGCTCTAAGATGTTTAGTGGAGAAGTATCTAGAGAAGGGAAGGAAAGTGTATGCTGCCTTCATGGACTTGGAGAAAGCTTATGACAGAATAGATAGGCAAGGTATGTGGAAGGTATTAAGAATATATGGAGTGGAGGGGAAATTGTTGAGTGCTGTGAAGAGTATGTACGAGGGAGCTAGGGCTACGGTGCGAGTGGATGGTGAGCTGAGTGAGTTCTTTGATCTCAATGTGGGACTGAAACAGGGGTGTGTGATGTCTCCATGGCTGTTTAATATATATATGGATGGGGTTGTAAAGGAGGTGCAAGGTAGGGCAGTGGATGTGGGGGTGGCCCTAATGAATGAGGGTGAGATTTGGAAGCTTCCGGTGTTGCTGTTTGCTGATGATACAGTATTGTTGAGTGAAGATGAATGGGAGTTGCAAGGTTTGGTGAATGCATTTGGGACAGTGTGTAGGAGGAGGAATCTGAAAGTTGATGTAAACAAAAGTAAAGTTATGGTGTTTGAGAGGAATGAAGTCACAGAGTGTGCAGTGAGGTTGGATGGTGAGGATATGGAGAATGTGAGTGCATTCAAGTACTTGGGTAGTGTGATGAGTAAGGATGGAACTCTGGGGGATGAAGTACGTGAAAGGGTACAGCAGGGAAGAAAGGTTGTTGGTACACTGAAAGCAGTGATGAGAAATAGGGAGGTGAGTATGGAAGTTAAGAAGTCACTGCTTGATGGTATTGTGATCCCTACCCTGACGTATGGAAGCGAGGCGTGGACCTTGCAAGAGGGGAACAAGTCAAGAGTGAGAGCAGTGGAAATGAGTTACTTGAGAGGAGCATGTGGAGTGATGTGGAGGGACAGGTTGACGAATGAAGAAGTGAAGGAACGTTGTGGGGTAGATGTGGATGTGGTTGAAAAGATTAAGAGAAATACACTGAGGTGGTTTGGACAAGTGGAGAGAATGGAGAATGAAAGACTGACTAAGAGGGTGTATGTAGGTGAGGTGGAGGGAGGGAGAGGGAGGGGTAGACCGAGGATGCGGTGGAGGGATGGAGTTGAGAGGTATATGAGGGAGGGGGGGGTGAGTTGGGGGGAGGGGAGTCAAATGGTGGGTGACAGAGTGACTTGGAGGCGTTTTGTCTGTGGCCACCCTTTGCGGGATTAGGGCGTCGGGCTATAGATAGATAGATAGATAGATAGATAGAATAAAAAAAAAAAAAAAAAAAGGAGAGGTTACACTAAGCTGGATAAAACCGTCTAGTTAGGCAGAGGATAAAATGGAAAAAAATTGGCGTCGTAGTGGTGAGGGGGTGAAGAAAATAGTGAAGGTGAAATGTGAGAAAAAGTACTGGGATGTAACCAGTTTCTCTCTCTCTCTCTCTCTCTCTCTCTCCAGCCTGTTCTGCTTTATTTACAGAAGAAACATGGAAGGAGATTGCGGAATGATTATGTGGAAAGGCAACCCTCTTTCTGTCATTCTCTCTTCCACTGTCAACAAAAACAGTCGAGAATACATAAGAAAACAACACGGTATACTTATTAACCCCTAATTTTATTAACTGCATCTTTGGACCAAGGATGGTTGGAGGGAGAAGGGTGAGCCAAGAATCAATTTGCGAGCAGTTGGATGAAGATCAGGACCACTCGGGAAAGTTTTATGTTTGCGCCTCAGAGTAACTGGTGGGTACGAAAGTTGCGCCCTTTGTTCCTTGCTGCTTCTGTTTTACTCTAGCCATGTATAGGAAATCATATTCAATGCCAGGGAGACGTCACATAACAAAGGGGTTAATGGAAGATACATTTATTACCTGCAGTTCGCAAAGTGTCCGAGTAAAATGGCTTTGTGATGGCGAGAATTACAAAACAATGTCACAGTATTGGAGTTAGAGGGAAGGTGGTAGATGATGATGTAACATGCTGGAAAAACCCCGATCCGCCCTTCAGAGATTCAAATTAGCCACCAGACAGTTAAGTGTCCCACAGCGACTAATGCATTCACAACAATGGTATGTGAGAGAGAGAGAGAGAGAGAGAGAGAGAGAGAGAGAGAGAGAGAGACTGCGTGCATATAAGTGTTCAAGTGAAGAGAATGGCGTGTCGTGCGTGACTGCAATTTGACGTACACGACAGAGTAAATGCTCAGATGATTGGAACTAAAACGTATATCTAAAACACTAACATCTGTCATCTCCTTCATGTTTTCATCTTACTCATTGATCATCTTATATATTCGCTCTTTCTGACTGACTGAATGACTCTCTCTCATTTGACTGAAGGCTTTAACACACGCACACCCACTAACTCCCACATCACATTTCTTTCACATGTGCACACTGTCACTCACTCTGCACGAGGTCTCTCTCTCTCTCTCCCTCTCTCTCTCTCTCTCTCTCTCTCTCTCTCTCTCTCTCTCACACACACACACGATATTCACTCGTCATTACTCATTCACATCCCCACTCTCTGTTACTCATCTCTCGTTCACTCGCACATCTTCACTCACACAGTTACTCTCCTCATACACTCACTCTCTCGCTTGCTTCCACTACAGCCACGTATACAACTGCACACTAGGCATTCCTAACAGTCTCCCTGGTGGAAATTTCTAACTGCACAAACATTTACATATTCCCCAGCATTCCCTCCCCCTGACCCCAAGTCTCTCTCTCTCTCTCTCCTTTCCCATTTTCTTTCTTATTTCTGGGAACTGCAAACCTGAATGCGGAAAGAACAGGCTTGATATAAGAAAAATGAACATATTGGTCACGAGAAACCTTGGATTAAAAAACTGACAGAGGTGAAAGAATGTTATATATGGTAGTCAGAATGAACATACAGAAGAACCGAGTAACTAGATAAAAATGCTCTACTGTAACCTGTTAAATAACAAAGGTGGAAAGAAAGAAAAGAAAACATAAATACATGCCCTGTACCTTAGATATATCTTCATGAAAAGAGAGGGAAACACTACTACACAGTTCTTTGACTCCATGTGGTGACAGAAATGAGTAAAGGAAGTCATTTAATCTCTAACCTTAAACCTCAAATCCAGCTCAATACGATGGCAACCTCATAAACTGAACAAGGAAATCACGAACAAGCTGAGGAGAAATAAATTTAAGCTGACGATGGACGTGTGAGTTGAGCATAGTTTTTCCTGTTTACCATATCGGTCGAAAAACAATCTAAGGAGAAATAAACAGAGAATAAAAATACCGAGCCAAAGGTAAGAAGAAAGAAAATAATCACAGTACAGAAGGAACAAGAGGAATTAAGACACAGCAAGAGAAAACAGAAAACAAAAACCGCGAGTTTAAAAAAAAGCACTGAGGTCCAAAACACACGGACAGAAAGTTAAAAAGCAGGCGAAGAAAGGAAAGAGAAAATGCAGGGGTCACTGATCCAGACATTGACACGACACAGACAAAAATAGTAAACACAAACCAAATGGAATAAAAGATACGAAATTACAGACACTAGAAGAAAAAATAGAGGAAGAAAATACGGAAATACAACATAACAGGCACGTGACAACAGAAAATACAATTGCAAAAATTAGCCACAAATTTTCAAGAGCAAATGAAGCATGTTGCTCCCTTGATAAAATACCACGTTTCCTAGTATCACATTCCCTGTAATGTGGTTGACATTTGAGTGACTGACGCATAGAGATGGCAAAACAGTAGCTATCTAGAAGGTCCATGCACATGCATCGCGATGACCACAGGATAGAATTACAAAGTGACAGCTACCATTTTCTCCTTCCACCCGATTTCGCCATCCCTGGTCCCAGTTCACCCAAAATTGGAAACTTGGACGTAAAGACAATTACCGCGGGTCGTAATCTAGGGGAAAATTGCAGTTTGGCAAAATCTCGTGTATTCGATAGGAATAAAACATAAGCTTTCGTCATCGCTTAATTTCTTAGTGACATGTTGTAAAAAGAGAATTCTGGGAAGAGAAGCAATAATTATTCCTATAATTAAGCATAACTAATATTTATCGTCTGATGAATGTAAAGAAACCATAAGTAGTGGGAGAAGGTGGTGTTTCTAAAAAAAAAAAAAAAAAAAAAAAAAAAAAGAGAGAGAGGGAATGGAAAACGCACAAACGGTGATCAGATTTATCCCCATCAGTCAGGTTACTCTTGCCATTTCCACACGATTTTACTCATCTTAGGGAAAGCAAATTGTTAGAGAAGGGGTCAGTGAAACTTACATCTAAACCCTCTAGTGCGATTAGTTCGTGTAAACGAAGATCATCTTGAAATAGTAAGAATAAATTGAAGACTACCCTCTGCTTGAAAATGTTAAAATGACTAAACAAGAGAATGAAGAATCGCGAGACTGTTCATAGGATGAACGCAAACTATTATTTATAACTGAATATATAATGTATAAAGTAATGCATAATAAAATACAACAAGAGAGAGAGAGAGAGAGAGAGAGAGAGAGAGAGAGAGAGAGAGAGAGAGAGAGGATACAGTGAAATGATGCAAAGACAAAAATGCGAGCGGTGAATGATAAGGAACGTGGACCAAGGAGAAGAATGTGGAGAGAAACGGCGGAATTCGATAAAGTTATGGCGCATCCACAAGTTGAAAAGAAAAAGCCGTATGTATAAGAAATCACACGGAAAGGAGAAAACGAAAAAATGTTTATGTACCCAAGAAAAAGGGAAGAAAAGGATTGAGGAACACGAAAATCGAAAGGAAAAGATGAACAGGAGAAAATGCATATGGATCTAAAAGACAGTGCAATATGTTTTTTCGCGAAATTTCCCCAAAGAGAAATAAGGAAGTGATCACTCATAAACGGAGAGGACGGCAAAGGATAAGGGTAAAAAAAAAAAAAAAAAAAAGACAGGAAAGAATTGGAGAGAACAGAGAAACGCGAGAGCCGAGAGACGAATAGAGAGAGCAGAAAGACGGAATAGGAGTGTGGAAAATTTAAAGAAGGGAAAGAGGCAAACGAAAAATAAGCCGACAAAATAGAAACTCAGAAATGTCAAAAGAAAAAAGGAACAACGATAAAAGTGTAATAAATGGGAGAAAAAGAGGGTAATAGAATAAGCTGAAGACTGTAGAACACAGTACTATGAAAGGAACGTAAGGGCACTGGAAACAGGGTAAGTGAGACGTGAATAATGTACAGAGAGAGAGAGAGAGAGAGAGAGAGAGAGAGAGAGAGACGCAAAAGGCTAGTCCAAGTCTCCACCCTGCCTGTATCTCCCTGCCTCTTCCATATTTATGCCCCCCGATAGAACCAACTCCCATCCTCCCCCTTGCCCCCCAACCCCTGTGTGCTGTCCGGCTAATGCTGAGGAGTGATGCTTTACAGAGTTACGAGTGGGAGGAGTGGAGTGGGTGGAGCGGGTGTGGGTGGAAGGGTGATGGTGGATAGGGAGGGTGTACCGTAGGTGGACTGGGAGAGAGAGAGAGAGAGAGAGAGAGAGAGAGAGAGAGAGAGAGAGAAAGTGTGCGTGTGTGTGTGTGGATAGAGCTGTGGATAGGGGGGGGTGCATGGAAGGGTGTGGATAGATGAGATGAGTGTGGATGTACGAGTAATTTGTGCGTGGATGAGAGTGGTATGGATGAGTGGGAAGGAAGGGAGAGTTTGAATGGATAGGAAGGGTGTGGGTGGATTGAGAAGGTGTTAGTGGGTGGAGAGAGTGTGGGTGGATGGGGATGTCGTGAGCAGATGTGGAGTAAGTGTGTGGGCTGGGAGGCGTGGGTGGATGGGGAGGGTGTGAGTGGATGGGGAAGGTGTGGATGTTAGGGTGTTTGTGGACAAGAAAGGTGTGGGTACATGGGGAGGCGTGGGTGGATGGTGAGGGTGTAGGAGGATAGGGAGAGTGTAGGAGAGTAGGGATTATAGGAGGTAGTGGATACGTTGATGGGAGAGGGATGATGGATTGAGAGATGTGTAGGGGTGTAGGAAAGGGTGTTGATGGATGGAGTGTGTGGCGTGTGGGTGGATGAACGACGTAGAGTGGTAGGTGGATGTTTGGTAGGTCTGGATAGATGGTAGCTGGATAAGTGGACAGATAAAGTGATGGCTGAATTAACAGGGTAAAAGGATAAATGGATGAGCTGGGTTGAGTGGTGAGTGGGTCGATGAAGCTGGCAGAGGTGTGGATGAAGTAGATGGGGTGAATGGAAGGACAGAGTGGACACAGAGATGGATAAATGGGGTGCGCGATGAAAAAGATGGATGGAGTGGGCAGCGGTGGAGGGAGGGGGGGAATGGTGTGGGTGAAAGAATGTGGGTCTGTATATGGGGTGAAAAGGTGGACGAATGTGGAGTTAGTAAGGTGTGATTGTACTGCTAGAGAGGTGTGTGGACAGGCATCAGTGCCGAGTATGAGCGTGCGGAAGGGTGTGTGTAGCAAGGGCCAATGTGGATAGAGTGGATAGGAAAGTGGAAGAGCATGGTACTGAAAAGGTGTTTGTAAATCACTGGAGAGGTGTTCATGTGTGTGTGTGTGTGTGTGTGTGTGTGTGTGTGTGTGTGTGTGTGTGTGTGTGTGTGTGTGTGTGTGTGTGTGTGTGTGTGTGTGTGTGTGTGTGTGTGTGTGTGTGTGTGTGTGTGTGTGTGGAATTTAGAGATGTGGAAAAAAGTGGAAAGGGAAGCGAAGATTGATGGATGGATGTGAAACTTGAAACCTGTACATGTAAGCAAGATTGGAGAGTTTTGTGCGTAGGTGTGAAGAAGATGCGGATGAGTGTGCTGAGGGTATGAGAGAGAGTGGAATTCATGCGAGGATGAATGGATGAATGTGGTGAGAAGAGAGTAGACTTAACGTTTGTACTGACGTGTATGTAGATGGTAATGTTACTCAGTTGTTGACATAAATTCCGTTTCACTTCACTGCGATCGATAACGGGACGGTGAACTCTGGCAAGGTAGTCAATGGAGTTCGTCAGACTTTTCAACTTATCATCCATATATTATCGTCTAAAAATGGAGCAATATTCCTATCTCAACAGCATGTACCAGTATGGATAGTATGAAAGAGGGAGTGACAGGTAATGTGGACTAGCGTGGAGTAATTGGGGTAACTGGGGTAACTGTGGGAGTGTGTACTGTGCGGTATGTGTCAGTGAAGTGCGTGGGAGACCTGAGTAGCTGGCGTGATTGATGTGCGGGAGGGAATGGGTGGGAGGAGAGAACAGTTGTGAAGATTGTATGAGGAGGCAGAGAAGGATGTTTACACCCCCGCTCCCGTACTGTTAAATATTACTTATCTTATTCTTCATTTCTCCACCCGATTAAAATCAGTTTGGGAGAGACTTTTTTAGTTGGCGAGGTTAGATACAGTCTTCATTAATCCCGCTACTAAAATGGTATTCTTCTAGGTTGAGTAAGATATCCGGTAGTAAGAACAATCGAAAATAAAATTACTGTATGGACGGGGTTAGGAAGAGTGAAGTCTATGCACTGATTTAAGCGACAAAGAAAAATCAAAGGCTTAGAAGTCTGTAAACAAAACACAACTACTCCAGGGAAAACTCCAAATAAAACATCAAAATCAAGACCCCGCCACGTCGGACTGATTAAAGATGAGGAAGAGAAGGTTGGATTCAGCGTAGGTGTGCAGGTATGGCATAAGCGAGGGAGTGAAGAGGTAAGTGAAAGCTGGACAATAGAGGGAAGCAGGGTACGTGGTGGGTGTCGGGGAATGGTGAGCGTGTATCAAGGTTTAAGTGTTTATTTGGGTGTAGGGGTGTGGGTGTAGGAGAGAGAGAGAGAGAGAGAGAGAGAGAGAGAGAGAGAGAGAGAGAGAGAGAGAGAGAGAGAGAGAGAGAGAGAGAGAGAGAGAGATTGTGTAAGGTAGAGGATTAATATGCGTGAGTGTGTTTTTGTGTGTGTGGTAGTGTGTTGTCAAGTGTGGTAGTGTGTTTTTGTGTATGGTAGTGTCTTGTGTTTATAAAATGTGAGTGTATACTTGCTTGTGGAAGTGTGTTTGCGTGAGGAGGTACAGCAAGGAGACGAGCAGTATGGGATTGGACAGGAAGGAAAATACGGATTACTGAAGTGATGTTTATTCGTGTGTGTGTGTGTGTGTGTGTGTGTGTGTAATTCTGTAGAAAGGGAGAGGACAGGAAGGAAGATACGGATGACAGTAGCATTGTATAATTGTGTGTGTGTGTGTGTGTGTGTGTGTGTGTGTGTGTGTGTGTGTGTGTGTGTGTGTGTGTGTGTGTGTGTGTGTAAAGGTGTAGAAAGGGAGAGGACAGGAAGGAAGACACGTTTGACAGTAGTTATGTATACGTGTGTGTGTGTGTGTGTGTGTGTGTGTGTGTGTGTGTGTGTGTGTGTGTGTGTGTGTGTGTGTGTGTGTGTGTGTGTGTGTGTGTGTGTGTGTGTGTGTGTGTGTGTGTGTGTGTGTGTGTGTGTGTGTGTGTGTGTGTGTGTGTGTGTGTGTGTGTGTGTGTGTGACGAAATAGATATATGAAAGTCAAACGTAGATGAATAAAAATGAAACAAATGCCGGCATCGAAAATGAAAGATAGAGAACTGGAGCCGAGAGAAACAGTGGAGAGCCAGAAATAAAAGCGCAATAGTTGGGCAATATTTCCTTCACAATATCTAGGCAAAACTGTGTCAAGAACCTAAAGATACCTTGCTAAAAATAATTAGTTTTATATCAAGCTGTGAAATTTATCTCTTTCCTAGTACGGTCCAAACGAAGGCCCGTATCTCTGGCACCTTTAAGGCTTTCTATAGCACCTCTTCCTTACTATACTTCGCGTCAGCCAACTTGTTCGTAAATTCACGCGTTTTAACAGTCCGAAATTATCTTTTTAATGCATGCTGAGATGGCGATCTGTGTCCCAGCATGTTCATGGTTATTAGAAAATCCCACACTGACCATACTTGAGTCTCGGATAGTGGCTGAGAAGGTGCGGCTCTTCAGAAAAGTTGGCTGGCGCGGAGTTGTTATTTTTGCAGACGGCACGTTAATATTTCGTTTTGTTTTATGTATGCAAAGTACGTCAATATTTTACGGAAACAAGAACCATGCAAGCTAGTACTGACGCATATTATGCAAAATGTACTGCTAAGAATTCGGTGCTAGAAAGCATCCTACGCTTAGAACAGTATGGTCCAACACGACGAAGAAGGAGTAGGATGCTGACAAAGAGACTGTGCGTGCAAGTGGATGTAGTCAAGTGTGGAGTTGATGTTTACCTTTTCACGATCAAGATCATTCTGGAATTCCTTTCCAGCTAATGCCAGACGATTTTATTCAGCTGAGAGGGAGTCACAGGAGCCTGACTCTGATTGTAAAGGTATCCGTGAACCTATTTGCTGTTGGAATTACTCTAGTATGCTGTTCGAGCTGTGCTGAACGATTGTATTTGGCTGAGAGTGGGTTACTGAAGTCTGAGTGAATCCTTTCGGTATGGTGACATCTTCATATATTTAACTCCTGCTACTACCTGACATTTCGCTTATCTTAGGAGAGCGCCTTTAATGGTGGAGGAATTAATGAAAGCTGTATGTTAAAGTTTCCATTTAGAAACAGTCTTTCCTGCACTGAAGACAATCACCTTGAAACAGAAGAAAACAAAAATCATTCATTAAGATATCACCGTACTGAAGGGTATAACGGACAAGGATGAAGCTAGGATTTCGAGGAATGAAGTGTGGGATAAGAGCTGAAGAAAGTTAGGGCTGCATTCACAAACCATCTTAAGGCTAGGTTGTTTACAGTATGAGAATGCCTGATTATAATTCAATCATTCTCATAGCTATCAAGCACTTCTAATCCACACCAGAGCCAGTCTCAAAGTGAAAAGCATAACAAAACAAAATTCTCCTGGGTAATAGCTAACTACTTCATGAGGAATACTTGTTTATTGCACAAAGTGATTGAAATTCTTTATGTAAGTGGTCCGTGGATGATAGCCAGTGCAGGAGAAGGAATGGGTGGAGTTTATGTTTGACCGGAGTTACGAGTGGGTGAGGTGGTGATGTGGATGGAAAGGAGTGTGGAGCTTAGGCGTGGAGTGATGGTGAGGAATGGAGAGATGGACAGGCATAGTGAGATGGTGAGGTGTAGAGATGACAAGGTGTGGTGAGACGCTGAAGTATGGAGAGATGGTTAGGTATGGTGAGATGATAAGGTGTGGAAAGATGGTGAGGTGTAGAGAGAGGGTGAGGTATGAGGAGATGACTAGGTATGGTAAAATGGTGAGGTAGGGTGAGATGGTGAGGTATGAAGAGATGGTTAGGTATGTTGAGATGCTGAGGTGTGGAGAGATGATGGAGTATGGAGAGATGGTGATGTATGAGGAGACAGTGAGGTATGGATATATGCTGTGGTGTGGAGAGATGGTAAGGTATGTAATGATTGTGAGAGGTGTTGATGTATGCGGGAAAGGAGTAAGGATATCTTAGTAGTCGCCGAGCTTTTCCAAGAGTGTGTTAAACTGTACGGATTTTAAGGAGGAGAGAATGTTCGTTGTACTTGTCGTAGATGGCAGGAGAAAGATAAAGATGAGTCTGGGGTTTTATTTCAGTTTATTTCTTCAGAGGGAGTGTCTCACAAGAGCAGTACTGAGGCGAGAGCGGTTTTATGCTTGCTAACCCCGCGGGCTCTGATCCTGCCTTTCCTCACCGTCACTCTCTTCTAACCCCTTCTGCCCTGTCTCTCCCATTTCCCCTGTATATGACTGGTTGTGTCACGCGTAAGGGCACGGGTGTGTGGAACTTTCCCAAGCCTAGGGAGTTTCCACCAGGCGTCACACTGTGCTGTGTGTTAAATTCCTAACTAGAATGTGCATTGGTGTTTCCTCTATATCTCACGCTTAGGCACGACTTTCTTCTAACTTCTATATTACATATATACATTACTAGCTATTATGTAGTGTTTTATGATATTTTAGTGTCCTGACACGGAGATGAGGTGTGGAGAGGGTGTGGGTGTCTGGTGAGGCAGTGCTTAGCGCAAAATGGAAGGTATGTAAGATGTACAGTGAAGAGATATGAAGATGAAAGATTTGGGGATTAGATAAGGAGCATGTAAACGAAGTGAAAGAGAGTTGTGGCTTGTGGGACTGTGAGAAAAGGTATAAAGGAGTACAATGGAGTACAAAGGCAGAAGATAAAGGGGTGGAAGGAGAAATGGGTGAGAAAATGATGATGTGAGAGAGGTGGAAGATGACGGGGAGGAGATGAGTAGGAGGATGACGACGTAGCAGAAGTGAAAGTGAGGAATGGTATTTCCCTTTCAGTACAATATCTTTTTAGTTTTAACTACTCCCGAAAGATGTTATCCCCACCTGTCTTGGTTATATGTAGTTTCTGTTAACCCCTTCACTGGCAGAAATCTTCCCTAAACTGAGCAAATCGCGTGTAGGTAGAAAGAAAGGATACAAGGGGCATTCTCGGGCTGAAAGGGTTAAGGGATTGTGAAGAAAGGTATAAATATGAGAGGTGGAAGATGAAGGGGTGGATGACTCTGGGTGGAGAGGTTATGACTGGGTGGGGAGGGCTAAGGACGAAAGAAGCGAAATGTGGATAGAGGTGGAAGGTTAGGAGTGGATTTAGTTAAGTATATTCTCAGACGATTCTGTGGAAGTTTAGGAGGACCTCTAAAAGTGAAATAATTAATGAGGACTACTGATTCCTCCCTTTCGAAAAGACCCGTGGCATGGTAAAATTATCTGGAAAATGCATCAGTAAAATTACCTACTGTGGCTAAAAGCAACAGGCCATGACAAGGTGCTGAGGGCTGAGGAATCGAGATATAGAAGAGGAAGGTAGAAGTCTGAGATGCAGAAGAAGGACATGGAAAGTGATGGAGTGAATTCAACCCTCTGATTACGATAACTTCATTTTTATCATACTTTTTTTGCTGTCAGTCAGTGTTATTCAGGTTTAGATGAGTGTTCCACTTTGAAAATAAAACTGGTCATATATTTTTTTGGCTATCAACAGAAAATCATGCCCAACTTCAAAATGATCCCCTCCCCCCTCAATGTGAAGTAGCTGTTGCAATCTACATTCTGCCCTTATTGTTGGAAATATTTCTCTTATGCAGAAAAAAAATCGTCTAGAGACAGTAAGATTGAAGGCTAAAAGATTTCCTCGTCGTGGAGGGGTTAACAAAATGAAAAAGCCATATTTTTCTGTTATATAAAGAAATAAAAGGCGTGAAGAGAAGTGAAATGTGGAGGTTAAGAATTAGGAGGTAATAGGAGGTGTAGTGGGATTTAATGTCAAAGATAGCAAAGTAATTTCTAAAAAGGCGTCCTCGTACTGAAGAGAATAAGAAAGTACAGAGATCGTACTCTGAGGCAGCTAAAAAAAAAAAAAAAGTGTGAAGATAGAGGTTGGAAAATTGAAATGTGGAAGAAAATAAAAAGGGGTTAAGAGACGAAGTAAGGAGATGTAATGTTAGAGGTAGATTTAGGCAAGTGGAAAGGTCATGTATGTTTGGGCGATGGCGGGCTGTGGGCGTGCAGGGAAGGGAGGTGAAATTTGGAGGAAAGAGAGGAGATACTTGGCGGCAGAAGGAGATAGATTTAGAGGGAACAGAGGTAAAATTTGGAGGAAGGAAAAGGAAATTTGAAAGGCGAGTAGGGAAGGGAGGAGAAATTTGGAGGAAAGAGAGAAAATATTTGGCGGGAGAAGGAGATAAGCTTGGAGGGAACAGGGGTGAAATATGGAGGAAGGAAAAGAAAATATGAAAGAAAGAGAAATGGAGGAAAGAGGTTTGATATTTGGAAGAAAGAGAAATTTTTATATTAACAAGAAATGAAATTAGGATTACTGCATAAGGCGGACTGTAAGAGCCGAAGGGTAGAGAGGTGAAATGTGGAGGAAAGGGAAGTGAAATTTAATGAGAAGAGAGGTGAAATGTGGAGAAGCGGGATGTGAAATTTAGACGAGGGGCGAAATTTGGAGGGAAGAAAAAATAAATGTGGAGAGAGAGATGACACTCAGAAGTAAGGAAGGCAGTGGAAAGAAGAGAGATAGATGGCCAAGAGGCACATTTTGGAGGAAAGAAAAGTTGAAAATGGAAGAATGAGGTGGACTGTGGTAGACGAAAGAGGAGTGATGTATGACAGAGAGGCATATTTTGGAGAAAAAAGAAGATGAAACTGGAAGAAAGAGGAGGAATATGATAGCTGGAAGGAAAAGATGGGGTTTTGAAATTGATGGAAAGATGTGGATGGTAAGAACTGGAGGGGAGAGGTACAATGAAGATGAAGAGAAGTACCGTCAAGGAGATAAACACAAATTCCCTTCATTAAGACAGTGAGTGATGGCTTAAGAGACCCAGTGATAAGATCTTCGGAAACCCATCAAACTTTTCACAACATAATGCATCAGTTTCATAATTATTCGAATAACATGTGGCTCAGCATAATTATCCGCTACTGTACAATGAGAGTATAGAAAAAGGTGGTATGGTGGACTGGTGGAGAAAAGAAAGAGAATAATGAGCTGATAGAAAAATAAATGGGATGAAGAGGTGAATGGAAAAAGGGTACAATGAGAGTGGAAGATAGAAATAGAATGACGCTGAGGAAAGGGGTAGAATGAAGGTAGAGGGAAGAAGTAAAATAAGGACTGACGATAAAGGTAAAATGAAAGTGAAGGAAAGGTAGGATGAGGGTGGAGGAATGAGACACAGTAGGGGTGGAGGAATGAGGCAAAATAAGGATGGAGGAAAGAAACAGAATGAGGAGGTGGAGGAAAGAGATGACTGAGCGTGGAGGAACGAAATGAAAAGTATGCGATGAATGCGGCGGAGAGTGATGAAGCAGAAGAATCTGACAGAATCAAAGAGGTGGAGGGAAAAGATGAGAAATTAGCCCTCTCATGGTTGGTACAACTTTAGTATCGCATTTCAGCTAACACCAGACGACTTCATTCAGTTGAGAGTGAGTCACAGGAGCTAGGTTTAAGCATAGACTGGGGAGGGTGCAAAGCAAAAGTTAACGGTCCACATCCTTCAAAGTGGAGATCTAATGTGGCAATACTAAGACGAGGCCACCTAATCTAAAATAATGACTGGGGAATATGTTGATCCTTCTCAATACACAGAAGTCTTTTTCCCGCAAGGAACTGTCTTTTTCCTGGAGGAGCAGGAGGAGGAGGAGGAGGAACTAGTCCAAATATGAAGTGCTGCCTAGCAACCGGGAGTGTCCAAAAGAGTTACTGAAAAATGTTTCAGGGATAACTATGGTAACATTAAGGAAATATTTTTAGGACTAACTACGGTATTACTGGGGCTTGCTGTGAGAGTCCAGGTTTCATATACAGTAGACTCCTGCTGGGATCTTGGACTCAGCAGTAATGCTGCGCCTGTTTGATTTACTGCTGATATATCTAGATCATTGTTATTCACATCATGTGAGACGTTTCAAAATGGTTGAGTTAGCTATAATCTTCATTAACTTTTTACTGTTAAAGGTCCTTCGTAACTTAAATATAATTGTTTTTAGACAGCCAGAGTTTAATCGGAGGTACATCAAGGGCTAAACGACTTATTGCCGTTGTCCCTTGCTCCGCATGATAATACAGGGTGATTCACCTCTCTGAGGCTCAAGAACAATTTCAGGATTTTCATTTTTAATTAACAGATGTAACTGAAACTTGATACAGACTTTCTTTATTTAACAACAATTTACCCAGAGTTTCACCAAATTTTGAAAATTGTCTCCTTCAGCATTTAAACGAAATTTTCGGTGCAAATTTCACTGCATAACAGGGATAAAAAAAAATAAAAACGATAGCAGGAGTGGCTTTTCCTATGTCAGTTTTATACATAGATCACACAAACAACACCCTATTTTGTGTGTGACCCACCAATTTCTTGTAAATGATCCACCTATATGTAATGCTATTTACCCTAAGGTACAGTACCTTGTGTGTAAAGTCACGAATGGTTCCCATCTCGAGTGCATCGTTTTGTGCAATATTCTAATTTGACTTAGATCACCTAATTTTTATTTCTTTTTTCAGGTGACATTGATATTACTTAAGCAATAATGCCAAGAGAATGCAAGAATTCACCAGACAACTTTTATTATACTCATATATGCGGATCGCTGACACTGAAACAATATAAAAGAGATAGTTTATTGATACATCTCTTTACGGCATTAAAGCTGTTTTACTGCACATTGGAAACACCATGCCATCCGTTCTAATTGCTCACTTAGTCATTTTTAAGAGAGACATATGAAAATCTTTCTTTCATTCTAGATCGCATAAATTACAATGAGCATGAATGGCTTATTTGTGTAGATTTGAAAGTTGTGGCCATTCTTAATGGGTTACAAACTGGCCATACAAAATTTATGTGCTTTCTGTGCAAGTGGGACAGCCGAGCAAGATCAAAACATTCTGTACGCTCAGCATGGCCACCTCGGGATTCACTGATACCCGGATTCCACAGTGTTATTCATGAACCACTGGTAAAGAAGGATGCGATCATTTTGCCACCTCTCCATATAAAACTGGGCTTAATGAAACAGTTTGCCAAAGCTCTGCATCATCATAAGCCATGTTTCCAGTACCTCAAGGAGAAATTCCCCCAAATAAGTAATGCTAAAATTAAAGAAGGCATATTTGTCGGCCATTAGATTGGTCAACTTATGACTTACAAGGATTTTGAATTAATGATGGATGAAACTGAGTTAGCTACATGATGTGCATTCAAAGGTGTGTGCAATGGACTACTGGGAAAGCATTAAGAGGGCCAACGTAATGTTTTAGCGGATGAACTAATAAAGTGTTACCAAGATCTTGGGTGCAACATGTCACTGGAGTTTCATATTCTATATTCTCATCTGCCCTTTTCCCCAGAGAATGCAGGGGATGTAAGTGATGAACACGGAGAGGTTTCACCAAGATATATCAATACTGGAGAGCAAGTACAAAGGGAAATGGAGTCCAGCCATGCTAGCCGATTTCTGCTGGAATCTGAAGCGTAACCAACAAGAGACATCATACAAACGCAGAAGTAAATACTAATTAGTACAGAAACTCATTCTAAAATGCTTGTTAATTGCTTATTTTGTAAAGGATATGGAATATTAACAATGATGACATTTCATTTGGCAATGACAATATAATTTTTTTTTTTTCAGTTTGAATGGATGAATGTTTAGTAGGCATATTATGAGAAAATGTGACGTGATAGGGGTATTTGGCTATCAGATTCACATTCATCACACTTGAATTGATAATAAAATCCTAAATGGGACTATATTTTTCTCTTGACCCTGAAATTTATTATACTGTACAGTGTTACCCACTGCGTTGGCTGCATTTTCTCTAATGAAGTTTTCTTTTGGCTAATGTCTTGTGTAAGGGTTTATATCATTTTCCGTGAAGGTGACCCCCCCCCCAAAAAAAAAAAAAAAAAAAGTTAAATCCTGACGTAAAAGTACGGGTCAGTTTTCGAGTAAGGCATGGTCTCTGGATCAGTGTAGGTGACCACGTACAGAAATGATCATTCAACGCCGCGGTGGTGGTAGAACAGCATTTCATTTCCAGGACATGTCTCTGAATTCTGAAATGCAGTGCAGTATATGATTAGCATTTACTAGAGTTTCTAACTATAGACGTTTAAATCTATTCATTACCCAAGGATATAGTGACGCTGTTCTGTGGCCTTTGAGTAGTGAATCACCCTTTATAACTAAGGTAACATAATGATAGCTGGTAAAGGAAGACGAACCCAGTATATTCGCCTTAGGTAAAGATTTGTGTGTGTGTGTGTGTGTGTGTGTGTGTGTTTACTTCATCACTCCGATAACATACGACTCTTGTTGACAGTATGCTTGCTACTTTCAGAGGCTATCGTTCAGCTTAGGGGAGACTTTTATAACTTAAGAATTTAAATACAGCCAGTATTAACTCATTCATTACCAGGATCCCCTCCTGAAATGGATAAAATTGCAGACTGTAGGAGTAATCTGAATAGGACGTTCTATGGATGAAGAGGTTAGTTGGAAATACTTTGCGCATATTTAATAGGTGTGAAAATGGCATCTTCCATCTGAAATGCTGAGTTATAGCAAGATTTTATCTTTGGGTTACAGTGACGAATCTGACAAAAAGGAAGATGATGGTAAACGAAAAAGAACACAAAGCCAAGAAAAAGAAAGGAGAGGAAACATGTAGGCCATCCTTTCGACTTCCCCCGCTCGTCTCTGATTGGTCCAAAAACTAAAATACATAAATAAATAAATAAATAGGGTGGCGAAGATGGCGGTAGATGGAAGAAGACAAAGACCAGATACCCCAAGGAGACGAAGCATACAGGGCAACTTTTCGGCTTGGCCAGAAAATGAAACAAAGCTGATGAAGAGGACAGTCAGTGCTTGGAACTTTGACATCACGTTTCGGCAGTGTGCAGTTTCCAATCTTTCTCGTAAGTTTTGCTGCCTCGGCCCAGTAGAAAAAGATAGATAGATAGACAGAGAGAGAGAGAGAGAGAGAGAGAGAGAGAGAGAGAGAGAGAGAGAGAGAGAGAGAGAGAGAGTATGTGTGCTGGAGGGGTAGTGTAAGGGGATAGGGAGATATGAGAGAACAATTAAGTGAGGTGAGATTTGAGAAGTGATTTAATGATCGAGAGGTGAGGTGAGACCAGGGTAGAGAAGTGAGGTATGAATAGAGAGGTGAACTGAGGCTGGAGGGATGAGGTAAGAGAAGAAAAGTAATGGTGGGGAGATGATATGACAGTAGAGAGGTGAAGTAAGGGAGGGGAACTGAGGTATGAGTGAAGATGTAAGATGATGGAGAAAGGTGAGGTGAGGGCAAAGAGATGAAGTGAGGGTGAAGAAGCGATATGAGAGTGGAAATGTGGTATTGTGGTGGAGAGGTAAGGTGAGGGGTGGAGAAGTGATGTGAGAGTGATCGATGAGATGGTGGAGAGATGAGGTGAAACTACAAAGCTCACCTAAAAAATGGAAAGTTTTTTAGTTATTGAGTTCAGCGGCAAGTTTAAAAGCTGATAACCAAAACAAGAGGAAGAGGGTGTCCCGCCTGAGAAGAGAGCACGATAGGAGGGTCACACATATTTGAACAATGCTCTAAGCCTCATTTTCTTCAGCGTCTATCAGGATATTTTACAGAATTGAATGATTTAAACTATTATTCCCTACTGCCCATTAACATGCTCATCAATCCATTCATATGTGCGTGTGTATATATGTATGCGTGTATATTTATGTAAGTAATTGTGTAAATTTGTGCACGAGGGTATATAGAAAAGTAAAAGATAAGATCCTTTTCACTTAACACATACAAAGCAGAATGGACAAAGGAGTAAAAAGGAAAACAAACAGTAACAGACATGTTTGCCTTTTGTGGCTGTTTGGTATAGGGAAGGTCAGAACTAATAAAACTAATAAATCAGCTAAAGACAAGGATATAAAGCAGTTATCATTTTTCATTCATTTTTCACACCTAAAATCCCTGATGTGCCATGCACTTTTTGTAGCGGTCCTCAAGCTTCCTAATTCCGCCGAAGAAAAAAGTTTTAGGTTGCAACAGAAACTGTGTATGCACTTCTTTCAACTCGTCACTACCAAACCGAGGACGACGTAATGTTTCTTTAAGTGGACCGAATATATGGAGGTTAAGAGCTCGGTACTGTATAGGTGGATGTGGCAGATTCTCAGATTTAAGATTCTGGACTGATCTTAATAATGTTCTAAAATAGGTTCTTTCCTCCCAGATTAAGGTTAGAAAGTCTTTCCTAGCAGAGAAGGACACGCCTGAACCTTCTTTCTGGGGAAGCAGGATGTTACTGTTCCAGGTTTTGTCTCCTGCTTTCAGGATTATAATGGAGTAATCACATTCCGTCACCAGTGACGGTCCAGTTCAGTGTACTATCTTTGTGGTGCTACAAAACCTGGGTGTCGAGTTCCATACACTGCTGTTTGTGTTGATCGGTCAGCTGTCCCTTGACCCATGTGGTACACAGTTTTCATTATCCTAAGTCTTAATACATTAAGGTGGCAGAGTTGCAGCTCATGTCTGGCATCTCAGCAGCGGCGAACAATTTAGCCGCCGGTCTTCTCAAATGACAGCATTATCATATGATCGATGAGATATAAAATGCGCGACGTTGATGGGCGCCCCGACCGAGCTTCGTCAGAAACACTTATTTTTCAGTTCTTTAACCTTTTTACCCATTCATATACCTTTCTCTGGTTCACGAGGTTAACATTACCATATTAAGGTAACATCTTTTGGTGAATGCAATGGGCTTGACTCAGTCTGTTCAGAAAACTCTCACTACGGCAAGGTATCCAGGGATGGTACAATCATGTAAGTGGAGTGTCCGAGTCGCCACAATCACCGATTGAGCTAGACTGACAACACTGTGCTGCTTGATGCATCCAGCGTAGCCGAGAGAAACATATTTCCAGGATCCGACCCCACCACTCATCATTACTCTCTCCTACCTATGCACTGATTCAGTCCTTCCTTCCTTCCTTATATGATATTCTACTTTTATCATTCCTTGTCGTTCTTTGTCTTCTATTCCTCGTTTCCCATTAACTTCATTTTGTCATCATCATCATCATCATTATCATCATCATCATCATCATCATCATCATCATCATCATCATCGGCATCACCGTTATTACTATTATTATTATTATTATTATTATCAGCAGCAGCAGCAACCTCATCATTATTACAGAAACAGGAACAAGAACGTAAAAGCGTTGGAGAATTAACAGGCAAAGTACTAAGTAAAATGAACCAGATATTCATTCCCTCATCATTTCTTCGCAATTCATAATCCCATCTCACACACCAACCGATCTGCACGAAGCTGGACATCATATCATTCGGGCAGGGGCCATTTTGTCACATAAATAAGTTTAAATGGGAGTGCAGCTCTTGACATTTGCATTTCCCTACAATTTTCTTCCTTCTCTTTTCTGTCCTTCGTCATCTCACGTGATCAGCTTCAGTTTCACGCATATCACGATTTCACTTACGATATCAATGTAGCTGTTTCTTGGCTTTCCACGCCTTCTCCTACCCACCAACACATCTTTTTTGCTGTTCTGTTCATATCCATTCTCTCGACATGACCATAAAATCTAAATACTTCCTCTTCTACCCGTTGATCATCAGACTTCCATACCCACCGCATCATCAGTATCCGTCAGGTTTGAAACATTCTATCACCCTTTATCACCAGCCTCTCAAACAGATCCACGGCTCTTGCTCTGACCTTTCTCATTAACCCCAGCCTTATACAGTATATGTTGAAGAATCACGGGGATATCAAACACCTCCGTCTCACTCCATTACTGATACTGAATAAGTCACACGAACATCCATCTGCTCCAGCACAAGCTTCTCTACAACTGTATGAACTCTTTGCAGATTGAAGCAACTTTCCTTACAAACCATACACACGTTAACACCTTCCATATTTCCTCTCTGTTCACCTCGTCATTAGCCTTTTCCAGATGCTTGAATGCGATAATGTTCGTCAGTTCTTAGCACATGCTTAGTTAACTGTCAATCTTTTTAGTAAATATTTGATCCACATATTCCAAACCTCTTTGGAATCCAACCCTGCTTATCACTCACCAGATATTCTGACATCTGCCCAGCCTTCACTGTTTTCCATATCTTTCTCATAACACAGATTTGAATTTGTCTGCAATATTTTGTGCACTCACGTCTGTTATCTTAACATATAGATACATTTATAGCCTCATCCGACGTCCGTGATACAACTCCACTCATCTAGGTTTTCAAATACAATTCGTACAAACACTTCACTGCATTTTCATCACATCATTTCAGAATTTCCTCATATACCTCATCCACACTTACTGATAAACATTTAGCGTAATTCAGGCAGGGATTACTTGACTTCAGAGATAATCACAGGAGATGACTAAAATTAGGATATCATCAGTGACAACCACTTCCGGCTGTCTCTCTTTCCATGTGTCTAAAACAGATTTAAAAAATTAAATAAATTATTCATAGTCTGAGGAACTAAAGGTTAGGCGATGGCGTTGTAACCAAAGCATAGGTCAAGCGTTCGTTTATTGGCGGAGTAATACCACCTTGTAGAGGCTAGTCTTATGGACATTTTTAAATGTTAGTAAGGAGGCTACAGACTCTTGAGTCTTGGATCACAGTAATCGTAAACACTATTAACGTATATAATCATCATTTACAATCTCTCTCTCTCTCTCTCTCTCTCTCTCTTTATGCAGAGAGAGAGAGAGAGAGAGAGAGAGAGAGAGAGAGAGAGGGTGAGAGAGTACAAGCGTGTTAACTGTGTCAGGTGTACAAGTGAAGGTGCACCAGGTGTGACCTTCCAAATAAATGCTGGCAGTAACATGACCTGAGGGGATGACAGTGTCCATGCCCACAATTACCATTGATAATATAGTTATTATATCCTATCGATTTCACACACACGCGTTTGCCAATGGCCGTAACCTCATCTCCGAACACTGCAAGTTTTAGTGGGATATTTTGCAAACATACAACTGAACTTTAGATATTTCTTATGATAAGCCAGCTTATTTAGTGGTAGTTTTCATGTCAAGTTTCCATTTTACTTTTACTTGTTCGTGTAATCTCATCATTAGTCAAAGCTTGTTACGCGTTTCGATTAGAGTGCTAAAAATATCTTCATATATATATATATATATATATATATATATATATATATATATATATATATATATATATATATATATATATTCTGTACATTTCTCCGTAGTACTGTAATAAGAATGTCCGTAACTGAAGAGTGATGGCGCAGTACTGCAAATCACACAGGGATGGTTTTCATCTCAGCTAATTCAAGGAACGGTGGGTTTATAAGTATACTTCGTTAAATCTGTCTTACTTAACCTTCCATAACACAGCCTAAATCATTCCCGCTAATACAGTCACACCAACCTTGAATGAGATGCACCCAGCCTGTGATATATATTTATGTGAGCAGGTGGAGCACGGGCTATTGAAGAGCCTTGTGTGTGTGTGTGTGTGTGTGTGTGTGTGTGTGTGTGTGTGTGTGTGTGTGTGTGTGTGTGTGTGTGTGTGTGAACTGGTACCTGTGCGAACTGCCAGAGAGCCCTCCAAAACAGAATGAAAGTTAATTGTCTGTCGGTACAAAAATATTGCAATAAAATGCACTATGAGATTCAGTGAACAACAAAGCAATATACCTAAAGAGGTAAAGTTGCTTGACCCAGTTGACTCACCCTACCGTCACTCTCCCTAGACACATCTTTACAATTCACTCTCTCACTCCTTCGCTCTCTCTCTCTCTCTCTCTCTCTCTCTCTCTCTCTCTCTCTCTCTCTCTCTCTCTCACACACACACACACACACACACACATACACACGCTTTACCCCAGTTTGCTCCATCTGACCCACACATTCTTCCATCACTCTGCCTCACAAACTTTCAAACTCCTGCCTCAGTCCGTCACACTCCCTCATTCAAGCTCTTCCTCGGCTACTCTCCACGTCAGTCTTATTCTAAACTTCAATCTCTCCTCTCTCTCTCTCTCTCTTTCTCTCTCTCTCTCTCTTATTATTTGCATTCCCCCTTCTTTATTTCTTTGACCCTACTTATTACTTCATCCTCATTCCTACTCCCTTTTCAATTCTCTTCATTCCTCTGTTCTCCGTTGTTCCTTTGCATTATTCGCTTTTACCTCCTTTTCTGCTTTTCCTCCCTATCTCTTCCCATTCCACCAATCCCCTTTACTCTATCCAGCTCGTTGCTTTCTCCTCCCTTCCCCATTATTATTTTTTTTCCTTCGTGCATGCTGTCGTCTCCTTTTTTTTTTTTTTTCAAACGGGTTATTGTCTTTCTTTTCTTATCCTCCATTCATTATTTGTTCTAGTACTCATTCACATTTCACTACCTTCCCCTCTCCAGTTCATTCAGTATTTCACATCTCCTATTTTTTATTCATTCTTTCCTCGCAGAGTCTATCATTCCCACCTTCCTTTTCATCTCTCTCGTTCATCATCTTCTTCATTGATTTCCACATCTTCCTTTTTCCCATTCACTCCATATCAGTTCATTCCCATTTTCGTCTCATCCCTTCCCATCATGCTTCCACCCTTTCACACTGCAATACCCACCCTACCTGTCTCCTCTCCCAAGCAAAGTTCCCTACGTAAACACTATTTCCTTCTTTCCACCTTTTTCCTTCCCTTTTTCATTCCCTACCCCTCCCTGTTTCATTTTCCCATCTTTCTTCTCCCTCAGTCCCCCCTCCTCCCTCTCCTCACCTTATTCCTTTCCATCACTTTACCCTCCACTCTTCACTTTCCCCTCCATTACATCTTTCTTCTTTCTTCCCTCCCCTACTTTTCTCCACCTCATTCCCGTCTTTCGCCTTCCTCCATCTCTTCTTCACTCCATTCCTCTGCCTGTTCTTCTTTCCCCTTACTCTCCATCTCCCCCTTTCCCCTTCTCTAACTCCTTATTCTCCTACCATTCACCCTTCCTTGTATCTTCCCTCTCTCACCCTGTTTCATTTTCCCTCATACACCCCCATCCTCCTCCCTGTTTCATTCCTCCTTTACCTCGCTTTTCTTTCCCCTCCCTCCCTTCTCCAGCTCCTTTCCTTCTCCCTCCCCTCTCACCCTTGCCCCCCTTCCCCCTCTACACAGCAAGGAGACAGGACTGACCACATTCTTGCCTTGATACTTGCAACGCCTCTTAAACTCCTCCCCTCCTTCCCTTCCCTCCTCCCTAATTTTCTTCCTTCCTCGTCTCACTCTTTTCTCTTCTCCTTTCCCTTCCCTCCCAGCCTCACAAACATTTCTATTTCTCCCTATATTTTCTCCTTTTTTTTTTTTCCTCTTTCCTTTCCCTTCTTTTCCCGTTTCACCCTTATTTTCATTCTCGTATCTTTCTCTTCCTCTTTTCCTCTTTTCTCATTTCCTTTCTCTCCTTGTCTCTCCTTCCTACTTGCAGTTCATTCCTTTGGTGTCTTTTTCCATCTTTCTCTTCTGCCTTCTCTTCACATCTAATCCACTATTATGCTTCGCTTTTTCCCTCTCTCTCTCCCAGTCCATTATTTCTTTCCCTTCTCCCTCCTAGTCTCATTTGTGTGTCTTCTTACCTTCTCTCCGTCTATTATTCTTTTTCCTCTCCTATCTTTCCTCATCTCACTCCCATTTCGGTGTCTGTTGTCGAATCCCTTCTTTACCTGTTTTGTCGCTAGATTTTTTCTTTTATTTTTCAAGGATTGTTATATAGTTATGTATGTCTGTCTCAAACGGTCAGTCTGTCTCTGTCTGTCTGTCTGTCTCAGTCAGTAAGTCAGCCTGTTTCAGTCAATCAGTCAGTCTCAGTCAGTTAATCAATCTGTCTCAGTCAGTCTGTATGTCTGTCTGTTCTTAGCCTAACCAAACATCAGTCGCCACCATCCTATCTCACAGGAGAAGCCACGATTACGCCAAATGGAAGTCATTCTGTCTTCCCTACAGTATTTGTTCCTCAAGCCTTCTCAGTTACACCACCCTGGAACTGAACTCAAGCCTCTCAGATGGCAGACAAGAACTCTGCCACTAGATAACGATGACCTGAAGATCCTAGGCGTTCTGCTGTTACTGTTTACTTGGGTTGTCTTAGCTCTGTTCATGAAGCATCTTAAGCCAACCTCTACTGATAACAACTGTCCATATCAGTTTATCATTGTCAGACACCATTCTGCATTATTGTCATCTTTACGTTATTATTCGCACTAGTTTGGTGTTGATGTGCTTAGAGTAAATATAAAAGCATAAGTAAACACAACTTCAGCTTAGGGATGTTTGTTAACACCGGCCACTGATCTCAACCGTTGATAGGCTGATATTTACCTCAGAAATCTCATCGAAGAGCACCTATTTCATAGTCTTAAGAGTCTTTATACCACCTTTTTCCTTGACGAAGTGTTTTATATAATACGCCTGTAGTTTTAGTGATGACTTAATACCAACAAAGGCGGCATATACAACATACAAAGGAATATTAAATAGTTATGTGTTCACATTTGCCTTATAATTCAAAGCACCTTCAAGTAAACTGTAAGCTGATGTTTAAATTTCGAACAAATGATATGCTGCAGGTAAAATTAACTAAAACATGCAGTGCAGAATGACATAATACTTTTTTATTCCTAGTCAGTTGATTGCCGTGTAAAAATCACCATGCTTTGGTTACACACACACACACACACACACACACACACACACACACACACACACACACACACACACACACATCCATACAGTATATGTATATGCATGTGTGTGTGTGTGTGTGTGTGTGTGTGTGTGTGTGTGTGTGTGTGTGTGTGTGTTTACATGTTTCGCAGAAATAATTGCCTGAGCACCTCAGTTGCCGTAGTTATTATGTGAGGTAGTTTGTTCGCTATCAGTTAGTTAATTGTGTACTGTTAGAAGGATAGCACTATGCTAGTAAATCCAGAGCCCTGATAATCTATGGAAAGGTAACCCTCCGCTCACCTGATCACTCTGCTACTGAACTGGGATGACAGAATATTTCCCATTACAACATATACATAGGCTATGCTTTATTTCTCCTAGAAAAGAAGAGCGATATAGCTGCCCAGACAACAGTGCCTGGATGCTGTACGTCACCTGTTTCTCTTAAAAGCCCTGCTGAACCTCCGAGAATGACCTTCTAGTCTCTGGCCAGTGTTGAATTCCGAAAATTTTGTGATTCCTTTATTCTGGTGATTATTTACCTATGAATGAGATACGTGTATTTAAGTGATACGTACATATTCTACTTGTATTTTCAATTTACCTCGTCTGTATAGAATTGCTATCAGAATATGTGGCAAATGCATAATAAAACTATATGGCAGTTATAAACTTCGTGTTTACAATCCTTTCGTCGGAGAGGGGAGGGTAGCATGAATTGCCATTTAATTAAAGCTGCCATAACTTGTTTATTATTCATTTACAGCAGGTGCGGTTGGTAAATATGGAAATAGGAAAGAAATGTGCACTGAAAATGGTAGTAATTACAAGGCATCACAAACCTGGTTTAAAATAGATATATACCGGGTATTACATAAAAGTGTTCCTATGGGCTGAATGTCTGTGATAAATAAATGAATAAATAAATAAACAAATATGTATATATAGAGCTATCTAGCTATATTTACCTATCTATACATCTATGTATCTATCTATTTATCTATCTGTACATCTATCGATATATCTATCTATACATCTCTCTATCTATCGATCTATCCATATACTGTATTATATATACATGCATACATATATACAGATTATATACTCATAACTATTTATTATTTTTATGGATAAGCAGGTGAGACAGGCAAATGTACGAGTAAAGGTGTCGGCGAAAGGGATAAGTTTAAGGGATGCAGGGAGAGGGAGTGACTAGGAAGTAAACCAGTTATCATTCGCAGATGTTGCATCACTGATCACAGACTAAGAGGTTAATATTTAGCAGCTGCTATCCGACACTGGAAGAGTTTGCGAAAGGAAGAAGCTGACTGAAAGTGATTTGAAATAGCAAGGATATGAGATATAGCAGAGAGACATCCATCCATCCATCATCCAATCCTATGTTGCCCAATGAGGAGCGTAGCAGCCCGGGGCTAGGCAAGTTGGTAATGACATTTGAGATGAGAGTGACCAGTTTCACTCATCCCTGACTGGCATTATGTGAGCAATAAACCCCAACCACCCCTTGGATAGAAACGTGCACCGGCTCAATCCTATTGGAGCGCCTTAATTACTAACTAAAACACCAGGAGCCATAATTTGGTTATATGGTAACCACCCAGCGTAGTAAATGGTTTCCTGGTGTACAGGAAACCATTTGGCTTGTCACTCAGTGTAGAGTCACTCATAGGCAGAAGGAAGAGATAAGAATGAAGGAAAGCAAGACGGAAGAGGGAGTGTAAAGTCACCCGCAGGCAGAAGGAAGAGGAAAGAATGAGGGAAAGAAAGACAGATGAGGAAAGAAGCAAGAGAGGAAAGGGTAAACACCCAAAGCAGCACTACATCGAGGGAGTGGATGGTGAGGGCCCCCACCTACCACAGAGTAGAGAGACATAACAGAACAATATAGGAGTTAGCCTTAGTGGAAAAGTGGGAAAGGCATGGAAGAAATGCACTGTATTTAGCACCTGAAGGTGGAAGTAAAGTAGCCCATTGTATAATGGAAAGGGCGGTGAGAAGAATGTGAAAGGAACGATGTATCTCTTCGGGCAAGGCTGTGTACGTATGAAGGCATTGTGGTGCCAACTGTGTTAACGGACGCAAGGCTTGAACCCTGAGTGCTTGGGAGCCTAGCAATAGTGGAAGTGTTGAAAATGAAGTGACTGAGATCTATATATGGGGTGAAATAGTTAACAGAGTGAGAAACTACACAGCAGAAGAGAGGTGTGGGGGGAGGCCGAATATGATGAAAGGGTTGCCAAGGGAGCATTCTGGTTGGGGAGGTTTGGTAATGAGAGACATAGAGAAGGACTGGTAATGGGAAACAGGTAGTGTGGTGAAGGGGAAGGCCAAGGAGATGAACGGATAGAGTGAAAGAAATTATGAATCATGGAGGTTTGACAGTCCAAGAGGATGAGAGGCGAGTCAAGGACACACACACACACACACACAAATATATATATATATATATATATATATATATATAATATATATATATATATATATATTCCAACATACTTATATGCCTACCCGCATACCTACCTACCTTTATGCCTACCCATATACCTACCTGTAAACGCACCTACTCATTTCATCTCATATACATTTCTACCCATATGGCTTCCTACCCATTTACTATACCTAATTACCCGCGTACCTGCTCATAAGTTATACCTACATACTAATATGACTACCCTACCTATCCATCATATACCTACCTACTCCTAAACCTACCTATCCATAATCTTCACACATACCGACCTACTGATATATCTACCTACCCATATTCCTACTCATATACCGCCTTGTTTCTGTGCTTATATCTCCCTATGCCTTGCTATCCCCGTATTTACCCATATATCTACATATACCTACTATATATACCCATACACCTACCCATATACCTAAATATATCTATACCTTTCTAACGTTGCTCGTACACCTCTCCACATCCTTAACAACATATCTACTCGTATGTCTACCTGTACCCACAGACCTCTCCACATACTTGCCAACATATCGACCTATATATCTACCTGCTCGTATGCCTACCTACACACACCTGCACTCAGCCAGCTATGTGTGTGTGTATTAAATCATAAATAGGGGATGAGCTAAACATATTCATTACCCGCTAATAAGATGACCCACACATTAACGCCACCCACAAAAATCTCATTGTGTGTGTGTGTGTGTGTGTGTGTGTGTGTGTGTGTGTGTGTGTGTGTGTGTGTGTGTGTGTGTGTGTGTGTGTGTGTGTGTGTGTGTGTGTGTGTGTGTGTGTGTGTGTGTGTGTGTGTGTGTGTGTGTGTGTAATATTTAGGGGCAACGCAGTACACGCTCAGAAAGCTCGGGGGATTTGCGTGCGTGACCGTGTGTTTACGTGAGTTAGACGGAGAGAGAGAGAGAGAGAGAGAGAGAGAGAGAGATTGTGGTTTGTGCGTGAGTGTATGACTGTGTGCGTGTTTATTACGTGGGTGTGTAAGTGTATTTGCCCTTATTTGCGTATGTGTAAAAGAGAGTCAGATTGCATGTATTTCTGTGTGTGTTTGATGCGCAAACAGGCTTTTATGAGTGTGTGTGTGTGTGTGTGTGTGTGTGTGTGTGTGTGTGTGTGTGTGTGTAAAGAATAGTGTTTTGAATTACATGTTTGGCTGGGTTAAGTTAGATTAGTCTTTTATTATTTTTTTATTTATTTGACACGTTTGGTTAGGTGTCACTTTAGGTTACGCTTGTTTTGTATTTGGCACAGTATGTTACGCTAGGTTAAGTTAGGTCAGGTTAGGGTAGGCTAGTTTAGGTTAGGGTAGACTAGGTTAGGTAGGGCTAGATTACTGTTCAGTCCGCTATGTTAGGCTACGGTACCGTTTCTCTGGCAAGCAAAATAAAAGCAAAATAATAAACACATGATACACTCCCTCTGTTTCATTCAGATAAAGTGCTACGAAGCATAAATAAAAAGGAACCCCACTACTGAAATTAGTTATAAATATATTGCACACACACACACGGACAACTGAGTGCTGTATGAAACTGAAGTAATGAAAAAGAGACGAAATACATAGATACAAACTCTATGTAATCGGTAGGGGATATGTGGGAGTAGAGTGAGCATTATAAAGGCGTAACTCTAACAGAAACTACATAAAAACAGTGAAATAAGAGAGAGAGAGAGAGAGAGAGAGAGAGTCGGTGAATAACAGTAGAGAAAGCATCAGTGAATGGCCATAGTATCAATAGCAACAACGCAAAACAACGAGTAAAATAAATGCCTACTAAAAAAGAATTACGAGAGGTACATAATAAGCTGTAAAAAATAAGCTGTAAAAAAATTCCCTTGAGACTGGCGGGAATAAAATATAAATGTCATGATAACTGATGCTCCAACACCTTCACCATGAAAGTCCTTCCTACCCCCTTCAAACCGATGATGTTCTTTGGTTATTGTTGTTACCATCAGGCTATGTTACTCGATTTAGCAAGGATTTCTGGTAAAAAGAGCGTTAATGAAGGCTATATCTAACGCCTGTGGGTCGAAAAGTCTCTCCTAACGTGAATAAAACGTGAGACAGTAGCAAGGAAAAAAAAAAAATGCCCACCAGATTCAGGAGGATATGGTGTAAAAAGTAATCACTTTGAGATGGCAAGGAAATGAAATACATGATTTTGTAATCATCAACGTAGTGAAGCAGTCAATTCCTTCACTACGATAGTGTCTAAGGCCTCCTTTATTCTTGCTACCTCCAGACAGTTTTAATAAAGCTGGGGAGAGCTTCTGAACCGGAAGGGTTACATATAGCCGTCTCAGGTAAAAGTCCTCCCTTAACTGAACGAAAAGGTTTGGTAGTATATATATCTATATCAATCCATCTATCTATCTATCTATCAATCTATATCAATCTCTCTCTCTCTCTTATATGTATATACTGTATCTATCTATCTATCTATCTATATCATCGTGTGAACAGGCTAAACAAGCAATGTAATACTGTACTTATAAAAATACAGTAATACTCAACATGAATAACAAGAAACAAAGGCATTAACAAACGTAAAGATAAAAATAACACAAGAAATACCTGCCTGGGGAGGGACTTTGGGTCTTTATAACTCTTACACTGGCTTCCGTACGGCACAAACACAAACACCTGCGGCAAAAACAGCAAAAATAACGAAACGTACAAAATACCCCTGAATCTGGTTTCTGTTAGTTCATTGTCTTTGCTGCAGTTAGTCTCTTTAGTTCTAGGACCGCACGTTTGCCTACTACTATCTAACTATTCATCTATCTAACATATCTACAACCAGTGAGAGGTGACCAAAAACAAATATCCTCCATGTCGCCCTATGCCCTGCCATTACGCTGTCCTCCCACCAACTCACAGCCCCCTCTCTCATATACCTGGTACCTCTCCACTCCATCCCTCCCTACCACTACTACCAGGCTATTTTATTCAGCTTAGAAGGCTGGAGTGGTAAAGAGACTAATAATGGCTGTATCTAACTCCCACTGTTTGAAAATTCTCCTTCAAGCCCAATAAATCATCAATAAATTGCTAGAACACAGTCAAAATAAAGACATCGTAGGAAATGAAGTCGTTCTATACTAACGTCACAGTTTGTCTATTTCTGGAAAGCCAAAATGACACGTAGAGCCTTCCTATGTGTTGCGTTCTCTTTCGTAACATACCTTTCAGGGAGATTCATGTTGCAGTACAAAACATTACCTCTTCAGGCCAAAGGTATATTTTTTGTTGTATTCCTGCTGCTTCTAAATGATTATACTTAGACTGGGATAGTATTTTGATCGGGAAGAATTACGAGTAGATACGGCCTTCATCTTCCTCTACTTTACTAGAGGACTTTTTCCCAAATCTGAATAAAACCTCCACGTGGTAACAAGAATGCAATTAAAAAGATTTGCTTTACTCCAAGGGATTTTTTACGTTCCCTTGTATGTTGCTGATATCTTTGTAATGTGGACATAGTTGGATCAGCAACGTACAGGAGGATACTTTGATGTAACCGGCGATACCCTATACATAGCCAAGGAAGTGGCTTTACGAAATCTCCTAAAGCCAGAAGAACACGGCCGTATAAATCAGAGGTATGTTCCAAGATAAAAATAAATCCTTCCATACAGCTGCCAAAGAAAAGAAATGGATCTTTAACGGGAAATGTTTCTCATGTTTGTTGTGGCATCATTAGTATATTAAAAAAAAAAAAAAAAGACAATTTATCAACACCAACGCACTGTACTGGTTCATCGGATGTAGGTAAAAAATTATTTGCATCATGAGTATCACATAATGTAGGCAAAATCTGATAACACTGACGTTTTAAAGGTTTCATGCAAAGGATTAGTTTAAATGAGTTGTAAAAATTACGTACTGTAGAGAGAAATCAGCCACGATAAAATGGGCGCTAAACATTTTCGTGAAAACTCTTTCAGTTTTAAACGTATTGTATTTCTGAGAACACAGTTTTGATTTCTACACCATTGCATTTATAACAACACCAATGCATTCTCACAGTACAAGTGCATTTTGAAGTACACCACTGAATTTCTGACAAATTTCATCACATTTCTGAAAATAGCATCGGATACCTGACATTATCATAAAATATCTAGAAGTACCACTGCATATTTAAGTGTACCATTACGTTTCTGATAGTACCGTTGCATTCGTGACAGCACCATTGCATTCCTGACACCACCGTTGCATTCCTGACAGCACCATTGTATTCCTGACAGCACCATTGCATTCCTGACAGCACCATTGGATCCCTAACAGCACCACTTAATCACTAATAAGAGAGAGAGAGAGAGAGAGAGAGAGAGAGAGAGAGAGAGAGAGAGAGAGAGAGAGAGAGAAATACTACGACTGAGCTAACAGTGACAATGTTTAACATAATGTCTTGCCCATATTTATGTCCCTTCGCTACCCATGCGATTCAAAGAAGGTTTAAAATAGGGAAGCTTAGTATGAGGAATTCAGAGGAGGAAAATGAATTGTTGAGCACACGACGGGAAAAGTGGCGTTGCTGCTGGACGGGATAACAGGATGAGTCTGGGTGATAACACTTGTGGCCCATCGCTTAACTGTACAAGCAAACAAGCGCAAAGCTAAAAATTGAAAAAATAAATAATCCACGCCAATAGCTATTATACCTAGACATTCAAGTCGAGAGTGATCAGCCATTTACCCTGCGTGACATTATGACAGTACTAAATCCCTCATGAGCCTCATCCGGTTGGAGCTCCCTGACCCCCTAGACCTCCATACATCCATTTTTTTGGCGATATGGTACTATGTGACCTTCCTCTCGGTGCAGGAGTGAGTGGCTAGTGGGGGCTCCCATGTACTAGTACCAAAAAAGTAATGCACACACACACACACACACACACACACACACACACACACACACACACACACATACTTCACGCATATTCTCTTTCTCTCTCTCTCTATTTATATATATAATAAATAGTGCCGTGTGCTCTCAATTCGTCTATTAATATACACACCTGTACGTCACCAGGAATCAAACCTTAACGAAAATTCTTCATTGCACGCCCAAGGTCCGAAAGACGTACACAAGCATCTGGAAATGCAAGTATGCTGATCATAAACTTCTGTGACAGTCCACGGTCACTCTACCTTTACTGACAAGACTTGGAAGTTTTGTGAAGTTGATATAACGCGTCTTGTTTATCTTGCATTTGTCATCGCCAGAAGATTTTTTGCTACTCTAGATGGACCTCTCGTAGTGAAGGGGTTAAAACGAGTCTCCATTAGTTTCTGTGCTTTAGTGATGTCTTTCCAATTATATTTTTTGCCGCCGCTGTCAGTTTTTTTCTTTTTTCCAGCTCAGGAGAAACCCCTCGCAGTGAAAGCGATTAATCAAGGCCGACAGAGGAGTGAGGCACCAATAATGATTAAAAGAGAGAAACCTCCTAAAATAACATTAAGTTTCCTATATCAAGAAAATGGCTATTATCGCCCCACGTATACACCCAAGTGGTAGGTCGCTAATAAGGAAACTTGAAATGCACGCACGGGTACCAAAATACACTCACACTAACACGAGACGTAAACAAACAAACACATAAACAAAGAGAAAGTCGAATGAGTTTGCACACATGTTTTTTTCTCCCCTACAGACACGAAATAATCATACCCACTGCGCAAATACAAGTAAAGATATACAGTTACAATAAAGATTAATGGAAATACACGAATATACACGCATCTATGGACAAGCACATGAATCTGTATTGAGATGCATTATCCGTTTTGCTTACGCACACACACACACACACACACACACACACACACACACACACACACACACACACACACACACACACACACACCTCAACTGAAACGCAAAATCTCTATCACACACACACACACACACACACACACACACACACACACACACCTGCAAAACAAGGCCGCAAGATGTAGGAGAGATGTGACGCATGAATGATACCGTACTCTCTCTCTCTCTCTCTCTCTCTCTCTCTCTCTCTGTTATATCTTAAAGAAAACTGTTCTCCCTTTTCTTCCACTATTATACATTCTTATTATTTAAATGTTTCTCCCGTTTCTATTATAAGGATTTAAATTTGGTAATTCTTTCATTCTTCTTGTTCTTGTTCTTTTCTTCTTTTTCTACTTCTTCATCGTCATCTTCTTCGTCATCTTCATCTTCTGCTGCTGCTGCTCGTCGTCGTCGTCGTCGTCCTCCTCCTCCTCCTTCTCATTTTCCTCCCAATCTTCTTTCTCCTCCTCCTCCTAGTCTTGCTTCTTTTCCTCCTCCTAGTCTTCCTTCTCCTCCTCCTTTTCTCCTCCCCGTCCTCCTCCTCTACATAATTTCTCTTCCTGTCATCCTTGGA
The DNA here is from genome assembly GCF_032717465.1 of Coenobita brevimanus. NCBI lineage: Eukaryota > Metazoa > Arthropoda > Malacostraca > Decapoda > Coenobitidae > Coenobita > Coenobita brevimanus. The sequence goes on from NC_137004.1 coordinate 32,322,602, forward strand.
CCTCATTTTTTTCCCTCCCACTCCATTATTCCTCTACTTCGCACTCTTTACTGGATATGTCACATTTTTTATCTGGCTACTTTTGTTTAATTCTTTCTACCTCCATGCAATTCTGTCTACGTCAGAGAGATTTTCCGAACTAAGGTTGTCGGCAATCTTCATCAGCCCCTTCCTCTGGCTCTCCTCTAAGCTTAATAAATCGCATGGAGAGAGCAAGAATAAAGTCCAAGTCCTTCGGATGTTGAGGGAAACGTCTAGTCTACTATTCCCCGTCCTTTATTCTTCTCTTCAGTAATCTCTTGCGATCTTTCTACTAATCTCCTTACTGCGAGATTTCTGTTCCAAGCCATTTATATATCAAAAAGTTGCATGTAGACTGTCGTAGCAAAAGGAAATCGTCTTTGTCGTGAAGATGTCAAAGGAGGTTAATTCTGAAGCATGTAACTGGAGAGACCACTGTTCATGAATAAAATCGTCAGGAGTCACACAAAATACAAAGGAAAACTTGTCATTGTTAATTATAGTATATCCTGTTGTTCTGCTTACCGCCAGACGATTTTATCCAGAAGAAAAGTACACCCTAGTAACGCAAGAGGTAATGAAGGATATATATTCAAATTGAAAAAAAATCTATCTTGCGTTAAGTACTATAATCTGGAAATAGCAAAGAGTAAAGTAAGAAGAACGTCCTCGGGTTGAAGGAGGTGACACAAATTGTTTCAGACTCCCTCGGCCGGAGATATACTCCTTTCCCGATTAACACCCAGCAGGAGTCAGACTACAGTGCAAAAAAAGAGTCATTCATTAACTCTCTCTGGATCCTACAATTACCTCAGCTGAATAAAATCGTCTGTAGTTTGGTGGGATAGAAAGCTGAATGGGATTATACAATGAGAGGGTTAGTGGTAGTAATATTAATGCTCAGATTCCTTTGACTCACTCACCTGAAGAAAATCGTCTGACGTTACCTGGACTTTATGAGGTCAGGAGTGACGACCATGACAGGGCTACGTTTCCTTTGCACTTAACCTTCCATTTCCTTCTTCATCGTTTCTTTTCATACTCCGACATCTCATGATTGAATGTTATCTTTTCTATAAGCTTCCTTTCCTCCCTCATTTGCTTCTTTCCTCTCATTTTTTACCTCCGCCAAGAAGGTTATGTTTTCACCCCTGTCCGTTTGCTTGTTGGTTGGTTTGTGAACAACATTACACAAAACCACCCGACGGATTTCCACGAAACTTGGGAGAAGAATGGGCCTTGGCCCAGAATAGCCTCAATTAAATTTTGGTGCGGATCCGTATAAAGGTGCTGATCCAGGATTTTTTTTTCTTATGTTCACTTTCTTTTACATTGCGAGAAAGGGCGTTTTTCGACATTTTCGTAGATTTTTCAGTGAATATTGCATGGATCTTGATGAAAAAACTCAGGCATATTTAGGATGCTGGTATCTACGAATGTGTAGTTTGGCGTGGATCCATGCAAAATTCCGGATCCAGCGGATTTAAACATGATTTTATAGGGGGGTAGTCTTTTCCATATTGGATTAGACGACTGAATTAAAAGGAACTGCATGTTGGCCCTTGGCGAAGGTATGCGCTCTACTGAGTGCCATTCTAGTTTTGTATGCTCCTTTTGTATATATCATATTTCTCTTATTATACCCTCATCTTATTATCTATGACTGTATCCCCCCCTTTCTCTCTCTCTCTCTCTCTCTCTCTCTCTCTCTCTCTCCTTCTCTTCCTCCTCCTTCTCCATCCACCCATCATTTCATTTTGTTCCATCTTCACTCCTTCCTGACTACTTTCTCTCTTGCTTCCAGTCATCAGTATTCCTTTATCATTTCCCACCACTCCCTTTTTCTCTCCTCTGACCGCATCTTAACACTGCTGCTCCTCCTTGTCCTTCTCTTCTCTTACTGTCTCTTTTCTCCCCCCTCAGTGTCTTCTCCTCCTCCCTCATATTCCGCATCGCTCAGTGTGTCTCTTTGCCCTCTCTTATTTTCGTCCACCTTCACATTCCTCTTTCCTCAGTACCTTTCTTTCTTGTCTTTCATTTTCCTCTTCATTTAGTGTTTCTTTCCCCCTTCTCTCGTCTGTCCCCCTTCCCTCATTTTTCACCCCGCCCACAATTCATTGTGGAAGGGGTGTACGTGATCGTCGGGGTTTGTTTGTTTGTGAGTCAGTGCAGCGATTAACTCTTGAACATAAGAAACGGATCATGGTTAAACTTTGCATAGGTGTTGGGTATGTGGAACTGAGGAAGTGATTCGATTTTGGTGAAAATCCACCAAGGGTAAGGGTGGAAGTGGGGGGCCCCAAATTTTGGGCAAAATGATAAAGATAGAGAGTAAATTTGTCAAAGTTCCATAGGAGGCAAACGGTGAGAGATAGACACATGGTTACCCTTAATGACTAATAGGAAGTCATATATGGGGATTCAACTTACACCATTACATTTGACCTTGGGTGACTTTGAAAGGTCAGGGTAAAGGTCACACATATTTTGACTCCCTAAATCAGCCAAACGGTGATACGACCATGGTTACTATAAATCACTAAAAGTGAGTCATATATGGAGACTCTGTTGGCACCATAAGACGTGACCTTGAATGACCTTGAAAGGACGAACTCAAGGTCGATCAAATTTTAAAGTTTTTATCTCAGAAACTGCCATTTCTTTTGGTGGTAGTGCTATTACCAAATCATAAAACTTTATTTAATCCAATTTCCTTTCACCTAAAGTGACTTTGACCCCAATTAAGCCGGCACGGGAGGGGTTTTGTGACCTCTGGTCACTTTGCTCTAGTTCCTCCTAATTCAGTGTCTCTCCTGCTGCTCCCTCGTCTATTCTCCTTCTTCATTTTCCTCCTTCCTCGGTATTATTTTTCCTTCTCCCCATCTCTCTCTTTTGTCAGTGTCCCTCTATCATGTTCATTGCCTCCCTCCTCTCCTTTTTTCTCTTCCTCCTCCCTCATCTTCCTCTTCCCTTTCTTCCTCCTCATTCAATATCTCTCCTTCCTCCTCCTTCAATGTCTCTCTTCCTCCTTTATCTTCCTCCTCCCCATCCCTTCCCTTTCCCACTGTCTCTTCCCCCCCTTCTCCTCCCCCCCTTTTCCGTATCCTCCTTCTTCCTTCCATCTCATGTTACCCCCACCCCCCAGAGCAGCGAGCACAACAATGCAGACACAGATTCCTTATCAAGTAGAAAGCAAGCTGCGTGTTTCCTGGCCAGCCCCACAGTTAGGCCAGGGGCGGGGTGGTGAGGGAGAGAAAGTGTGTACTCCTCACCCCTCATCCCTTCCCTCACCCCTCATGCCTTCCCTCGCCCCTCATCCCTTCCCTCACCCCTCATCCCTTCCCTCGCCCCTCCCCCATCATCCTTTCCCTCCCCCCTCCCACCTCATCTCTTCCCTCACCTCTCTCCCCTCATCCCTTCCCAAACCCCTCCCCCTCCCCCTCCCTACTGACCTCACTTGCATTTCCCACCCATTCTTCTCTACCCCCGTCTCTCTCCCACCAATCAATCCTTACCTTGCACCTCCTCATCCCACACCCTTCACTACCCTGAAAACACTTCCCTTACATCTTCCACTTCTCGCCTCTCACATCACGCCATCTCCCACTTCACTTACCCTCTTCTCCTCTCCACCCCTCACCCATAATCACCCTTCGTCTTCTCTCCCGTCGTTTGCATTCCCCTTCCCCTCTCACGTCTTAATCCTTACCACCCCAGCATCCCCCCTTCCATTCCTTTCCCACCCTTCACTTCTCATACTATCCTCTCATCAACCCCTCTTCTTCCCTCTTACAATTTATCCCTCATCCTTCACCACAACCCCTGTACCTCTTTTCCTTCACTCTCCCACACTTCGCCCCACACAGCCACCTTAGCCTCTGTACTCCCTCAGCACTCACAATCCTCCTTTCCCCCCCTCTCCCCTGCACCATTGTACGTTTCCCCTCTCACCTGTACCCCTCATCAGTACCCCTTTCCTGTACTCCTCACCTGTACCCCTTACTTGCACCCTTCATTTGTTTCACTTCATCTTTACCCTTACCTGTACCCTCTCACCTGTACCCCTCACCTTGACCCCTCACCTGGACCTCTCACTTGGAATCCTCACCTGGACCCGTCACCTGTATCCCTCACCTGTATCCCCCTCACCTGGACCCCTCTTCTGTACCCTTCACCTGTACCCCTCCCTGTACCCCTACCTGTCTACCTGTACCATTTCTATGTATCCCTCACTTGTACACCTTCCTATATCCCTTACCTGCACCCTTAAACTGTACCCCTCACATGTACCTTCACCTGTACCCCTCGCATGTACCTTTTACATATCTTACCTGTACCTCTCAATTGTACCCCTCGCCTGTACCCCTCACGTGTACCCCTTACATGCGTCACTCGTTTATAGCTGTCTCACCTGAGCTCCTTACCTGTCTCGCCTCTACACCTGACCTGTCTTACCAGTCCCCTTATCTTTATTGGCCCGTGTATTTGTGTGTGTGTGTGTGCGTGTGTGTGTGTGTGTGTGTGTGTGTGTGTGTGTGTGTGTGTGTGTGTGTGTGTGTGTGTGTGTGTGTGTGTGTGTGTGTGTGTGTGTGTGTGTGTGTGTGTGTCTTCATTCGAGCTGCAGTGAATGAAGGTATTAATAAGTCCTTTTTACTGACGAGCTAAAGGAGTTTTCTGAACACAAGATCTCAGAGGACGTCTTTTATATACCTTGCTTCCTGTATGTAGGCTACTTATACTCTTCCTGGAGTTACTTGTCGAGCTGGAGGTGTTATAAATAGCCCTCATTTATCCCTGGAACACGAGAAGCCTTTGCAGAGTCTAATAAAATCGTCAAAGGACAGGAAGTATGAAAAATACGTTCTTCCTTTGAAGGGGTAAATGCAGTGATAGAAATACCCTCAGTCTCATGCTACTCATCGGAAGGTTTTATCAAGCACTGAATTACTGGGGCTAATACACAAGCACTAAGAAGCAAGGGAGACTGTAGCTTGGGAGTAGGAAGTGGGAAAAAGATGTGACACGAAGAAGAAGTTTTTAAGACTTATTGTAACTGAAAGAAGGAAGGCAAATGAAAGAGGCACAAAAGAGGAGTGGATATACATGACCGGAAATGTGAAAGTGACTAAGGAGACACAAAGATTTAAAGTAACAGTATAGATCGAGATAGACTTAGTAGTAATGGTGGTAGTAGTAGTAGTAGTAGTAGTGACAGTGGTGGTGGCTGTGGTGGTGGTGGTGGTAATGGTAGTAGTAGTGGTAGTAGTGCGGTGGTAGTAGTAGTGGTAGTAGTAGTAGTGGTAGAGGTAGTAGTAGGGTTATAGTAGTAGTAGTAGTAGTAGTAGTAGTAGTAATAGCAGTAGTAGTAGTAGTAGCAGTAGCAGTAGAAACAGTTGTGGAAGTAGTAGTCCGGTAGTAGTAGTAGTAGTAGTAACAGAAGTCGTAGTAATAGTAGTGTACACAATGATGGAGGTAAAAAGTAAAAGATGTAGGAAAAGGGTGAATGCTTTTAGAAAACGGATGAACCCATGACGCAAGATGAATGTTTATAATACACAGAAGCAAGAACCAAGGCAGAGTATATAGCTGGGGAAGCCAAAGCAGATCAGCGGCGACAATTAGACAAGACCAGCAAGACCATGGACATAAAAGAGAGATAACATGCACTATATTTACTATGAGGCCTCTTACGCTATGCTCAGCTAGACGGAGGCAAATCCCTCTCAGGTACAATAATGGAAACAACTGAAAATCTACTAAATATACAAGATGGAAAAGTAAATGGGAGGTGAAGGAAGAGAAATGAGAAAGGCAAACTGTAAGTGCAGATTACGGGAGGTGATGCTGACAAGGCACCCAAAAGAATGAACATTGTGAGACCGGAAAGACATGAACTCCCATACATCTGACTGTAGCAAATCCAGAGTGGGACAGGTGACTGAAGGGCAATATCAAGCTGGATGGATTGCGGGTTGTACTCCCATAAACAGACAAACAAACGGGATCGCCTGCTCTACTTTCAAGAATGAACAGGTAAGAGTTTGTGCTAATTACCAAGAAGAATTCGTACTGATTTATTTGGAGAACAGACAGGCTGAGGAAAAACTTAAAATATGTCAACGTACATAATGACAAGACGAAGGAAAATCTGATCATACGTTCACTTTAAAAACTATATTGGAGAAAAGCTGAGAATGAGGTACAAGGAAATCTGATCTTCATGGAACTTGAGAAGCTTTTTGCAGAATAGATTAACATGTCACGCGCTGAATCACAGGAATTCGATATCGTCTCCAAATTATATCAAGGCATTTGAAATCTTTGTGCCGCTGATGTGAGAACAAAATGAAAAACATGGAAATTGAGAGCAACAGGAATTATGTACGGGGTGCATCTGTCATCTATAATATATATGAATTAGTTGCTGATGTAAATTTTAGAAGTGTTGTTTTCGTTGCTATTATTGTTTTTTTTTTTTTTTTGTTCTTATTGATGTTGATGTTCTTGTTGTCGTTAGTTATTATTGTAGTTTTGGCTTCTTGTTCACTAGGAAGTAAATATGATGGAATTAATGCTGATGTTGCTTCGGGGGATAGGGAGGGACATCATTATCAAGATCTAAAACCCACGTTGATGATGTCGTAGTCATCATGAGCAGAAAGGGAGAATCACAGTTAGATATGAACAGATGGAACAAAGTACTGAAAGAAAAAGGCCTAAAGCAAAGCCAGTGTAATAGTAATATGTGTAAACTGAGTGAAAAGTACTTTGCATCGCCAGTGAAGGCCAAAAACTGAACAAAATTTGAATACCAGGAAAACTGTATTTAATGGGGAGAGGAAACATGAGTAGAAAAAAATGAGAAAGAATGAAAGTAGAACGAAAATATAAACATTCTGTACTCAACAGTAAAGGATAAAAACGCACCGGCAAAGAGTAAGACAGTCATATGCAAAACAGTATTGTAACCCATTATGATGTACGGGGCAGAAGCGTGGTGCCTGATAATGGAGTTTCAGCTGCAAGCTGCGAAGATGAAGGTACTCATATTAATAAGAGGGTCACAAGAGACTACACGAGGAATACTGAAATCAGAGAACATCTGGATGTCATGATCAGAAAATAGAAAGGAGAAGTCTTTAACTGTATACTGAATAGTAGATGACCAATGGGTCAACCTGGCAAGGGATGGATGGATGAGATAAGTAGCACACTGTAAGTGAGAGGGAAAAATATTTGTGAGGGCAGAAAAGAACAAAGCGTACGAGCACCGACATGAGGGACAAAATTAGGCGTGACGAACAAACAGATGAAACTGACTTACCTTTGCTTTTGATGAAAGGTAAAAAGGGCTGCCATATTAACACTCGTACACCAAACTCTGTAGCAGTTCCTGGGGATAACCGAAGAAAATAAGGGTGATGTCACTTGTCCCACCTGTTGATTAAGACGAAAATATGTTAACATGTTGTCATGCTTGTTTGGTTCAAATTATGCAGGTAATATATTATTATTCATTCTGTTTATCTATATCTATCTATCTATCTATCTATACACTTACATTTATGGAGAACTGCCATTAAGTGACCAAGGCCGACGCATGCAAGCATGTTAGAGCCTTCAAAAACGAACGAACTAACGAACGAACATCTATCTACATAAATATTATGTGCGTTTATGTATTTATGTATTTAATGGAATTTAAAGGCTGCTGCTTTTTCGGATGTCAGTCTAGGTATTTCGCTTGTGCAAGAGAAAGTCTGGAAAAAGATGTATGTGATGCTAAATATCATCAGCTTAACTGGTACATCAGAACAGTGTTTATGGTACGAAGTGGACAATGATTCCACAAGCGAGAAAATGTTGTTAGATTGGAGACAACACTAAGATGATAGTTAAACAAGGATCTCAGCACTAATGATAATGCCTTCAGCGATTGATGGCAGTGTTGGGATTGTATACAGACAAGTATTAGTAGTTGATGGACGTTGCGCGACAATGCTGATCTCCTTCACGTCACCATCCTGTTTTTTATTTTATTCGTGTATTCTTCAAATGACTTGGTTCAACCTAGTCAAGATTTTTCGAACTGTAAGGATCAAATGCATTGGATTAATTAACTCTTTCACTACTAGAGATGCTTTCGAAGTTAAAAATAATCGTCTGGTGACTGACTAAAATGGTAAACACGTCATCGAACTACAATGGCTGAATACTGCAGGTGTGTTAGCGTCTGCCAGGTGAAGTATGAAATGAACTTATCAGAGTTTCAGGGCTGGCACAGATTTAACAGACACCAGGAATAAATCTAGTGTTCAGTTTCAGCCAATTAAGGCTATTATAATTATCTAGTTAACAGTGAATCATAGAGGCCTGAGAGACGAGGGTATAAAGTCATTAGGAGGGAAGGCAGCTGGGGACGAGACATTAGGTGCATGAGTGCATGTGTGCATAGTGTGTACCTGTGCTCATACATGTGAAAGTGCTTATCTGTGTGTGTGTGTGTGTGTGTGTGTGTGTGTGTGTGTGTGTGTGTGTGTGTGTGTGTGTGTGTATGCTTTTGTAACTCATGAGTGTGGTGTTGCTGAGGTGCATGAGAAGTGCCAATTCTCAGCTGCTGGTGGGCGAGGCTTGCATGTTCATTTGCACATAATTTTGAACCAATATGTATAATTCAAGTGCTGGGTGTCTGTAATAAGTGTACAATAGCACAGTGTACGTGCCATTGTAAAGAGAACATTCGTTAGTACTTTTCGTATATGTGTCCTTGCCTACGGGGATGTGTGTGTCCATGTTAGAATACACGTGTACGAATGTGTATATGAATTAATATGGTTTGTATGAGCGCGCACGTGTGTGTGTGTGTGTGTGTGTGTGTGTGTGTGTGTGTGTGTGTGTGTGTGTGTGTGTGTGTGTGTGTGTGTGTGTGTGTGTGTGTGTGTGTGTGTGTGTGTGTGTGTGTGATACGCCCTGAACAACATTATTTTAGATATTGTTACATTTCTTTTGTTGGATTGTAACCATTGCGCCTCTTACGCTAGTATTCTGTGTGTGTGATAATCTTGTTACATTACTACATACACTGCCAAGTAAATCCTTTGCATTCTCATCCAGTGGACTCATGGCACATATAGTGACAACTGCCCGGAAATTCATTCATTATTCTTGTTTGCGTGCATACTTGCTAGTTTGCTTGTTCAATAAGATATCAGTCCAATACACGAAGTAAGGGGAGTGGGAGGTAACACGACGGCAGGTTTCTCTTGCTCATTGTCCTACGCAGTGTCTTGGCTTGTCTGGCTGTCTGTCGAGTGTCGGGGGTGTGTTGGTGCGCCATCCAACTCTCGAGATAAGTGCACAAATCTGAACTACATTTGGAAGAGATACCTAGTTGCCATTTACTCCTCCCCGCCACCACCACCTCTGTCCCTCTTATGTACCTCCCCTTCTCTCACATCATCTCCCCCACCTCACCTCTCCTCCCATCCCACTGAAGCCTCTGTAACTCTCTCCGCTTTGACTAATTAGCCGAAAAACTTGCCCGTAAAAGGTTTTGTGTGAATTAATTACACTTTATGAGAGCACTGGTTAATTATGGATGACACAACGCGACTCAGGGCTAAACAGGCAAATGGACAAGGTCGAAGACATCGCACTGGAGAATATAATGATCCCAAATGGAATAAAAAGGAATGTAAAAAAATAAGAAAGACATAGATAAAAGGAAGAGAATCAATAGTTGCTGAGACAGACAAACTGACAGATACATCAATCAGTCGATATGTATGTGGATAGTTTGATAGATAAAGAGACAGATCACAGATGGACAGATACATACGTAGAGAGAGAGAGAGAGAGAGAGAGAGAGAGAGAGAGAGAGAGAGAGAGAGAGAGAGAGAGAGAGAGAGAGAGAGAATATTATGTGATTATTACTATGCTGCTGACTTTCACTGGCGAGATTAACTTAAGGTGCCTGTAGACCCGAGCTATAGTTACCCTGTGTACCGCAGTGCTCGATCCCTGGTAATATGAGGACAATAATTCAGTCACAGGCACATTCCAGGGTCAAGACTTCTCACTTGTAGCCATCGCATGCTGTTATAATATTGTTATGTTGCACCACTTACTAACAGGCGGCAATCTAGCGTAGTCTTAAGCGTAGTGTTAACGCTATTTCATCAAGTTATTTAAAATTCACTGCTTTTTCATAAATGTGAAGTTTAATATCGTAATCTTAAATTCTCTGACCCATCACTACTAATGTTTCCAATCCTTCACTATGGTGGGAGCTGTGTAAATGTAGAGTCTGTAGCAAGAATGTAAAGATAGTTTTGGTACACGCATCGACTGGCTTTCAGTATACGGTGTGAAGCGTTAACTTTTAATTATTATCACACTATGATTTTCTAATTACATTTCTGGTCATTATGTTATTATTAGTTTCATGGACATTAGTATCTGCCTCCTGGTTCCAGTGATCTTGCTGGTAAACATCTAACATTATCATAAAGGACACCACAAGAAACTGAGTACATTTATAAATAACTAAGTTTGCTCAGTCCGAATTTTTATTACAATTATAGCAATATTTCCTCTCACGACAATCAAAACATCCTCTTGCTATAAACTGCCAATGACCGATTTATTTGACTTTGCTTATACTGTACATGGTTATGGTCATGTTCGCTATAATACATTCAGGGAATTTTTCAGTTTGCTTCAGTATCATTAATAAAAATACAGTATGGTGTCTGTGTAAAGTAGTTTCTGTGGCCTTTAAACTTCAGCACACTGACTTGAGTGGGGTGAGGATGCCAAATACATACATGGCATGCAATGTTTTTAATCTGTCTCAGTGGCGAAGATGGTCTTGGTTTCGATGAAAAAAGCTTTGACAGGATTCGTATCACTTTGGCAGACAAAACGGCACAACTTTGTTTCACCGAAGACGGTTTCAAATGCGATCCGTCGACATTGACGACAAAAATGCGATTAGAGATTTATAAAAACATAGATATCAAAGTCACTGTGATAGGCAAAGCTCACCCATTAATTGCTGCCAACCTATAAACAGGTAAAGAACCAGTGTCGATGGTGATGCTTATCCATTTGCAACTTCTCTGTCTCGTTTTTTCATGCCATTTTTGTTTATAACCTGATTAACTTAAGGCACTCATTTTCCTCTTAATATTATTTTAGTGCATAGTTGCTTAATGCCATAAATAAAGTCAAAACACATCTTGTCACTTGCTACTATTGTGTCACGAAACAAAAGATAAGATTGAATTAATTACACCTGGTCTCTGCTACCTAAAACAGTTTCCTTGTCACCTTCAAACTGATTAATAATCGTTTTTCAAGGAAGTCAAGGATCTTATCTGCAAACACTGATATCAGAATTTTTGCATTAAGATTCGGCGAAAAGGCTGGGAATTGCATGCTAGTAGAGAGGAAAAGAAAAACAATGGAAAGAATGAGGACACTAGGAAAGAAACAAAAGGAAAGAAAGGCTGGGTAGGAGGAACGAAGATGTGGCAGGTAGAATGGTGAATGATATGGAAAGAGAGAGAGAGAGAGAGAGAGAGAGAGAGAGAGAGAGAGAGAGAGAGAGAGAGAGAGAGAGAGAGAGAGAGAGAGCGTGGGGTATGCAACAAAGCAGAGATAAGTATGGAAAGATGGTTGGGAGATGGAGGAGGGTGGGAGGAAAAAGTGACGACAACACAATCCGGGTTTAACTGATCACTCCCTGTAACAGCCAGTTTGAGAGAGAGAGAGAGAGAGAGAGAGAGAGAGAGAGAGAGAGAGAGAGAGAGAGAGAGAGAGAGAGAGAGAGAGAGAGAGAGATCGGGATTGCGTGCAGGGGTCGCGCGAAGTGAGTGTGTTCGTCCGTGTGTTTGAATGAATCGCAGAAGTGTGGGAGGAAGTGTGTGGTTAAGGTTGTGTGTACTGAATGTATAATCCTGTGTGTGTGTGAGAGAGAGAGAGAGAGAGAGAGAGAGAGAGAGGGAAGACCTGTGCAGCAGTGGGGACGTGAGTGTGTTAGCATGTGATAGGTATACTGCAATTTAAAGTCATGATGTGTTAGTGTGTGGACCCTTAAACTCTTTACCTTTACCTTTAAATACAGCCAATCTCACCTGTCATAAATCAAAGTGCTACAATTTTCGATGTCTCATATCACAACACTTTCATATTTGTATTTCCCGTGTTTATCTATTTTCATCTAACACACGCATATATGAAATTTTTGGCTCGCGTGAAAGGGGTAAACAACGAGTCTTCCCTCGGCATGAGCATATATCACATTGCTTCGTTTCCGTTTAATATTCTAAAAAGCTTTCCTCAATCATATTAACCCCGGCACGCATGCACTCACTTCACGCGTATGTGCAATCTCATTCACTCCTAACACACCCCCGGTATAGTATTTCTGGTTGCCTCACTCATTCTTAACTCATTCACTGCGATAAAGTACTTTACTGTTTATTCTTGCCACCTTCAGAGGAGAGATTCATCGTCCTGACGTATTTAGATGCAACCTTCATTAACCACTTTAATCCGATTATTTTTTTACTTTTCTTCTTTTGGTTACCTAAATTCATCTTATGGGTTAGAGATAGCCTGCCTTGTTCCCTCACTGCTTAGCAATATTGCTGACGTAAATACAACTGAGTGAAGATACCGGGATTAAAGTATATTAATACATCAACGTAATGGAGGGGATTCACTCTTTCAATACAAGATCTACCTTGAATTAAATCGTCTTAGAGAACAAGAATAAAGTAAAAAAAAAAGTCCCCCGGCTTCCAACCCTTTCACTGCAAGATGTCCGTCACATCGTTTAGGAAATGAACAAAAAATACCAGAAGTCGTCATCTTGGTGAACGGGGTAAAAGACTTTTTCCTTCACGTAATACGGAATTATATTCATAAAGTTAAGTCATTCTACCGAAGGTATAGCCAGAACAAAAGAGAAAAATCGTCATCGTAGTAAAAGTGCTAACAAATTACTCCCTAACCCCTACTCGACGCCCATCCGCTCCTTCTTGCAGACATCAAGCACTGTTACCACATTTCCCTTACCCTCTTCCGCAGTTCTTAGAATTTCTCCCCTCCTCCCACTTCCACCCCCAACCCACACACACCTGCTTCCCCACCGCTAACTCCTCTAACTCCTTGACCTGACCTCCCCCTCAACAAACCACATTCACAACTTCCCCCCTTCCCTTCCCTTCCCTTCCCCAGAGTACTTATAACACCCCTGCCGGTACCTCAGTTTTCTCATCCCTATTATTAATGCAACACCGGCACCTCACTTCCCTCACCCCTCCAATTCTTATAATATACGATCTCAGTTTCCTCTTTCCCCCAATATTTATAACACCCTCATCTCGAAGTTCTTCCTCCCACCATTTCTTACAAAGCTTCTTCGTCAATTCTCTTTACTTTCCAGTTCTTAAACTTCCCAGATATCTGTTTCTTAGCCTCCTCACCCCTCCAGTTCTTGCAACATCCCCACCTCAAGTTTCCTTAACACTTACCCCTCCAACACTCATAACACACCATCACAGTTTCCTCACCCTTGAAATACTAAGAACTATGATACATGAGTTTTATCTCCCTTCCATTTCTTACAGTAACCTTGTTTCAGTTTTCTCATTCCTCACCTCTCCAATATCTACAGCGCCCATGCCTCACTTTCCTTACCCCTCCATTACTTACAACACTCCTACAATACTTCCCCAGCCCCTCCAGTATGTACAGCCCCACCGCAACTCCTCACCACTCCAACTCTTACAGCATTCCTTCATCAGTTTCCTCACCCTGCACTCCTCGAACTCCCCAGTCTTAACTTCCCACCTAGAGGCAGGCAGCGGCCCCTCACTTCCTCCCCTCAGTGACCCCCGACCCGCCACTCACCCCTGGATCAACAGGTCAAGGAAATTAAGATAACTCGCTTCCCAATCCTTCTTCTTTTAATTAACTGTCTTAATGAGAAGCCAGGGAGAGAGAGAGAAAGAGAGGGTGAGAGAGTGTGTGTGTGTGTGTGTGTGTGTGTGTGTGTGTGTGTGTGTGTGTGTGTGTGTGTGTGTGTGTGTGTGTGTGTGTGTGTGTGTGTGTGTGTGAGGAGGGGGAAGTATAGCACTGTCTTCTCTATGGTGCAAGAGAGAGAGAAAGAGAGAAAGGGGGAGCCGAGATTAAATTGTTGTGTTAATTTTCTGGGCTTGCACCTGGGCGTAGTAGTGCTGTGTGGTGAGGGGTGTAGAGGGCGAGGGGACTGGCGGCTTTAATGTCCATTCTTGTCTCTCTGTTTATGCCAGGGCCTCTTTACTTCTCTCATACACCCGCCGCTGGCAATGACTCCCACACTGAATCACGGCCGTTTAGTTACTCCTTTGACAAATATGACTGTGATGTAAAGCGTCTGTATTTCATAGTGACGTGAAATGTTAAAATGAAGAACCGTACCCACAATTATGAAAACTGTGATAAAGGAGATGGTACAAACTTTCATCCCGACTTGGACCTGAACTTGTCTGGTTGTGGCTTTCATGATGCTGTATACTACTTGAGTTTATTCCAAGACTACACAGCACTGAATTAATGGCTTACGTTTTCATCCCTTCTTTACTAGGATCACGATATTTACACGTCACTCTTGCCAGCCCGAAATGATATGCTTCAAGTTAAAAGAACCCTCGTAATGAAGGGGTTATACTTATCGCCAGTGATGCACCATATACGATGTTTTTATACTTTATCCATGCTGACAGAGAAAATCATTACCATATAAATTTCGTTTTTATTATACTCGTCTTTGTCACATTTGCGAGGAATACGAGTAGTTATTTTTATCTATGTTACCTCCAGATGAGTTTTTTCTCACTGGTAGGTACTTTCGAAAATGCTGAAGGTTACATATAGTCTTAATTTTACGCCTGCACTACTAGCATAGAGTTGTTCACACGTTATTTTGGTAAGCGGGTACAGTTGATTAAATATGTATCCATAAAATTGCATAACAACGCAAAAGAAGTGAAAACAGCGTGTGTGTGTGTGTGTGTGTGTGTGTGTGTGTGTGTGTGTGTGTGTGTGTGTGTGTGTGTGTGTGTGTGTGTGTGTGTGTGTGTGTGTGTGTGTGTGTGTGTGTGTGTGTGTGTGTGTGTGTGTGTGCTAGACAGGGAGTGTGCATATTCAGGAGAGCGGAGTGGAGAGTGAAAATGGCATGGAGGCGAGTTATTGTGGGTAGGGTGTAGAGGAAGTATGGTGCTGGGTGAGGGACGTGGAGGTGGCGCCGTAGGGAATGTATGTGGCAGCGAGATAATTAGAGAGAGGGGCCGAGGCAGAGCTAGGAGGCGGCTTAATAAGAATATAAGTGTGTGTGTGCCATTACGGACGCTTGCTGGTGTTGCAGCGAAATGAACTACAAGGTAAAGTAATTAAGAGAGGAATGAGGTTATTTCTCTTGTCTTGGCCATTTTCTGCCCAACCTTTAAACTCATACACGTAGTTTTTATTCCTACTCTTTCTACCTTCAGAAGACTGTATCCAACTTAAGGAATGACTCTTGTACCGAAGGCATTCATTATGGCTGTATCTAACTCCTCTAGTTCGGAAAGTTTCTTCCGGGCTAAACGAAATGGTCAGATCTCTCCCAAACCGAATAAAATTGTCTGATTAGCATATCCTCTGAGGACCAAGGCAAAAACAGAAAAAAAAATCGGGAAAGGAGCTGTCTACACAGGACTGATGAGTCTCGGTTTCCTTGAATGAGTGCTTTCTTGACTTTCGGCCCTCAAGAGACACCGAACAGAGAGGATACTATTCATTTCAGAACCCTTACATTATCCCACCACGGCAGAGGACGCAACGACTGTGAAGTAGAGTTGATAATAAGTCATTCTTGTTGACAGAGGAATCATTGTAGCACCTCTTCCTTAACGGTCTAAATTGCATTATATTCCTCCATATCCTCTGCCGTGCTATTTACAATATCCCTTATCAACAAAATACGTCTCAGAAACATAGTAAGGGATTTTAACCACTGCACTACCATGTCGGCTTTTGTATTTCATTCATTCTGTCTTCAAACCATTTTATTTGGCTTTGGGGAGACGTTCGCAACGGACGAGTCAAAATCAGCCCTAATTAACTTTCTTTACTAGGGGGCTCTCCTAAGCTCGGTAAAATCGCCTGTTTATTGATGAGTGAAATGTAAATGACGTCTTTGATTGAAGGTGTAATATGCAAAATAAAATGTTGAGAGAGAGATATCGCGAAATTTCCCAAGCTAACGAGGACGAGGACGAATGGTGTGTGTGTGTGTGTGTGTGTGTGTGTGTGTGTGTGTGTGTGTGTGTGTGTGTGTGTGTGTAATGATGTCACGGCGGTAGTGGTATGCTGGCAGGGTGTGGCACGTGGGTTAAGACGTACAGCGGTTTTCTAGGAGGCTTCGTAGGAAAGTTTTCTTGGTGATTTAGTCTACATTTTATATTCTATTTTATGTTACTTATAAATCTCCAGTATCGACAAAATTTACCCAGCAGACTAAAAACAGAGGATGAAAAGGAGATTTGAAAAATAAGTAGGTGAGGAAAAGGTGTTGCGAAGTCCCCTTAACCACCTAGAATACGACCCAGGGAAGGAAGTTCTACTCTGTATTCATAAATCTTTTTGGAGCTTAACGCCTTCTTCCAGAGTACGTCGTATTTATTTTACAGTTTTGTCATCACCAAATGATTTCACAAGGCATAAGAATGATCTGCAGTAGTACTAGTGATGGTGGTGGTGGTGTTTGGTAGTAGTAGTAGTAGTAGTAGTTGCTGTTGTGGTAGTAGTAGTATTTGTTGTTGTTATTGTTTCTGTTGTTATTGCTGTTATTGTGTTGTTTTATCCTCAGGTTATTCTGAAGATGAACCCGATGGACTGAAGGCTGAAGTGTCCCTTTTCTCCCGTAGCCCACCATCTTACTTTTGGGGAGTGTAGGGGGTAAGGGCACATCCAATGCCCGTTTATATCAGTGTCACCACGTGAAGGCGTCCCTCTCCAGCATCTGTAGTGAAGTTGTTGATCAGGGCTATATTTTACCCTTCTAGTTCGAAAGGTTTCTCGTGAACTGGATACAAACGTGTGGTAATAACAAGTGAAAAAATACAAAAGATATACCAGTAGTGAGCGTGTTGTGTATAAAACTGCTTATTCATGCTTTTATCTTCACTCCTACAACTACCTGATACTTCCCAACCAAACTAGAATGAATGTTAAAGTTAAGTAAATACAACAATAAATTACTTCCAAATTTATGGTGGTTTATTCATCTTCAAAACTGGCAAACCCTCTATTGGTCTCGCCTTCCCATGTATTTTATTTCTGCTGTTGCCAGACAGTTTTACTCAGCTGAGACTGAATCACAGAGACTGAGAGTGTTAAGATTCTTTATGCTTTCAGCCCCTGGTAAATAATGGACACACCTATCTCGCTTCTCACTTCCTTTGCGTTGAATATCTGGGTCACTGAATACTGGATGTGGTTTTTGTCAGTGCCCCTCATTTGCAGGCTCTCTCTCGCTAAGACACATGCTTGTGATAATAAGGCGTAGAGAAGAGTGGTATTCATACGCCATTTCCAGAGTCTCTCCTTTAACTGCGATTCTATACTCTCTCCACTTTAATTTGGCTTAAAATTTCTATCTCACCATCATTAATGTTGAGCTGTGACAAAATCTCTGCTAAAGTTACGATGGACGAAACATTCACTCCTCTGTTCCCGCCTCCACAGTTACTATTGGCAGTAATGTTGAAGAGCGCACGAAACATTAAAGAGACCATTACTAGGACGGTTATTATGGAATTATTAATAAGCTCCATACCTCGTCATTGAGAGATACAGTATTGGGGACTCTCTTCTTAGCCACAAATTTTTCGTAGAGAATATTCTCCCTGTGGGATTCATAAGCAACGTCTCTACGGTGATTTTAATTTTTATTTTTCAATCAGACAGCCTCCAGACGAATTTATTTTACTCTGGAATAATTTTACTTGGGAATGATACCTAGACGTCAAGGACTTATGAATTATCTAATTCCCTCGATTCTGAAAGTCTCCTGTAAGCTGCATAAAATCGTAAGGAGACAGCAACATAGAAATATAAATACTGTAATCGTAGAGATGGGCTGGACCATAAACTGAATAAAATCGCATGATGGTAATGAAGACTAATGGATATTGTTTCTAACCCTGTCACTGCAAGAGTTTTCTTGTGCATAGTAAGCAGTTTCATCTGGTGGACGCAGTAAGAAAACAAGTAAGAGCACTCAGAGAGCACAATACCTGCCTCCTATATGCTTGATTTTGACCAGTGATCTCAAGTGGTCTCAACGTTTGACTGTTTGTCCTAAAAAACAAATCATCTTAGTCTTGCCTAACCGTTAATCCTTGCAAGTTTGCTTCATATCAGTTAAACTGTTATACAACTTTCACAAGAAAGGGGACACGCGCACACACACACACACACACACACACACACACACACACACACACACACACACACACACACACACACACACACACACACACACACATACACACACACACACACACACACACACACACACGTACGCGCACGCGTCCAGAGAAACAACACCATCGCGTGCAGGCGTAATAAAAAATGGCTGATACACCGGGCTGTACGGGTAGCGTCTTATGTCTCATATTTTTACCTCTATGAAAACTCCAAATAATGCCAAGGGCGTCATGTTAACTTATTCTCGCTGACTCTTATCAATGTTATTCTGCTGAAGATAGATATTCTGAACTGAAGCGGTTAGATATAGCCTTCATCTAGCATTTTACTACCAGTGGGTTCTCCAAAGATTAATAAAATCGACAGGAGGCAGCAAGAACAGACTAGGAAATGATGTCGTAGTGAAGACTTTAAGTTTCTCCGTGTAAAATGACTGTAAAAATATATCCGGTGTGACTGATACTTGCATGATGAGCTCTGTCAATACCATTCACACCCTGGTATGGAGACCTACTGCATTTGTTCACCTTTCTTTTTCGTTTTTCTTTCATTTTATCTTTTCTTTCTATCTTTCTTCCTTTTTATTTTCTTTCACTTTCTTCTTTTTCTTTCTTTTTTGTGAGGCAAAGTTTTCTGAATTACGGTGCTTTCTCAATATTATATTAATCTGTCTAGAAATAATTGACATATATGAAAAATTGCTGGGATATATTATCAAACTAATATACTATTTTAAAACAGAAAGAAGGATACTGTCTGAAGGAATGCACACTCCTAAGCCATCGTCTTTGCTCGCCCACTACCTCTACTGCTCGCGGGAGGAGAGTCGTGGCCTGAGAAGCACACTAGCGAAGGCCGGCTGCTGCCCGGTGGTAAGGCGACAATGTGAGGGTTTGCTAGTCTACATGAGGAGTGGTTCGTGACGCCAGGGATACTCTTGCATTCCGTACACAAAAGCTTCAAATCACCAATAACATTTTTTTTTTTTTTTTATTTAGAGTCAAACCCTGGAGACGGTTATCTTCCAGTCACTGTAGGCGGCAGAGGATGAGGAAACTATAGCTCACTGTTGTACCTAAACTACCTGGCTACATGTGATCAGAGAGAGAGAGAGAGAGAGGGGGGGTGACGGGGGGGGGAGGGGAGCTAACTTTTTCTATGGTGACTGTACTTTCAAAACTTTTGCTGTCACCACCCCAAACCTCAACACCTATATTTATCTGGGACAGTCTACGGTACAAAAGGTCAGGCGTAATCACAGACGGTTGCTTTCAGTGACTAGACACCAAATCCCTCCCTAAGGTCAACTTTACAACTGTTTCGGTGCTTTTGTTATTCGCAGAAAATCGTTTTACACAGACACAAGTTTGTTGAATAAGATAAGTCATTCAGGTTAAGTGATTTGTTGCAGCAATCAATATACATAACTCTCACATTCATATGATTCTTAGCTGAATAATGTCGTCTGAAGTTAGGTGGAAAAGAATACTATAGTTGTCCCCATCATCACTCGAGGGTATTGGTACAACTGTTAGATTTTACAGATTCTTATGACTTACTTTCAGCTGAACAGAATCGTCTGACGTTAGCCGTATTAAAAGACTTAAAGTTGTCCCGATTATTAATAAGTGGTAATAAATAACAAACAGTGTGCAGGGTATCCGCGACCTGTACGAAGTCTGCAGTCGAAACCATCTGACAACTGGCACAAACAATTTGAGGCGGTGTCGCAAAACAGGCAAATTACTGCACCAGGCCATCCATGCTATGCTTATTGGACATCAGCCTCTACAGCACACACATGTCGGTTTGTATTTCCTTCGTGCTACCACCACACGCAGGTGCTGGGGAGAGACGCCCTCATGTGATGGCACTGATATAACTGAGCTGTCCTGCTGTCTGGTTATACAAACGTCTCATGATTCCCTTCCGATCCCACGAAAAGAGGTTGGTGGACTGCAGCACGGGGGCAGCTTCAGCCTGCAATCAATCTGGTTCACGCTGAAATTAGTCTTGAGTTGCAGCTATTACTATTACTTAAATAAAGATGTTTAGGGAACTCTTTTCCAACTCGGTGGGTTACTTACAACCATCACTTACCCCTTCCCAACAAAGACACTCTTCTAAGCTGAGTCACAGTGTCTGGTAGTAGTAAGAATAAAAAATAAACAAAAACAAAGACAGGTTCGTAGTGAAGGCGGTATGAAGGCTGCGACATGCATGCCACGTGAGGCTAACAAAATTCTAATCATCATCATTAAATGGTCTCTAGCTGTGGTATCTCTAATTACCATAGTGAAGTTATGGGATTGCAGTTTAATGGTGAAATATTACGAGTGAAATACTTTATCTAAATTTATATTCCTGCATCATTATCGGTCGTTGGTGCTGTTCAGAAAAACTTGCGTTTGATCGTTAGCATACCTATGTCGAAAAGCAATATGGATTAGGTCACCGAAAAAGTATAATTCACCACCATCTTTTGTCTTCTTACCTTTGTCGTGCAATAAGGGAAAGAGTTATCTCAGTCTGACCTAATGGTGTGCTAAAAATGTTTTTATAATACGGTAGAGTCGTGGTCACTAACAGTTTTTGTGTCCTCTAACTTCAAGAGGCTGAATAAACCCTGGAAAATTAGTCGTCTGGAGATTGCTAGAAAAAAAAAAAAGTTACTTCATGAGACTGAAGGGGTTAAAGGACAATTTTTTCAGATGTCCCCTATGTTGTGTCATATTGTAAAGGTGCTTGACTATTATTCCTGGTTGTATGCTAATGTTCAATAGATGATGGTTCGTTGTCCAGTTACAATATTCAGACTATGGTTCGTTGTCCAGTTACAATATTCAGATTATGGTTCGTCGTCCAGTTACAATATTCAGTAGATGATGGTTCGTTGTCTACTTACAATATTCAGTAGATGATGGCTTGTTGTCCAGTTACAATAAGCACCGGTAGTAAATTTTCACCCTGCCATACATCCCAGAGATTTTAGACTTACAAGCCTTGCAACCCCTTCCTATGCCCCACCTGGACCAGTGCTGATGGGAGTGTGACCTTCCACTTTGTCCCCTTCACCTCTTTTCTCTCTCTTTATCTGTTTTGCTCCTCCCCTGTTCCTGGCTCACTTGCATTCTCTCTCCACTCCGATACCCTCCCTTCCCTCATTCCACACACACACACACACACACACACACACACACACACACACACACACACACAAACTCTCTCTCTCTCTCTCTCTCTTGCTTCTTGTCCTTTCTGTTTTTCTCTCTTCCTTATCTTCTATTCCTTGCCCATTTTTTTCCATCTCTTTCTTCCTAATCTTTAAACAACATAGGATCTTCCAGGCTTACTTTCAGACCCAGTTCCTGGTTGCTTCATTCATTTTATCCAAATGGTTTGCCTTTCTCCCTCTCCCTCTTCTGCCTGCCTCCCTTTTTCCTCCACATCCCCTTACCTTAACTCCTCATCCCCCCTCTCCCTCCAGTCTGCATGTCTCCCCTCCTCCTCCCTCCCCACCTCCCCCTTCCATTTCCTGGTCCCCCTCACTCCCTCCTTCTCCTCTCCCTCACTGTCAGTATCGTGTTTGAACTTCATTAAAGTTCCTGACTTACGAATCCCAGTAGAGACAAGAGACGTCGCCCACATGTGAAGTCCTCTAACAACCCATTCCAACTTTATTTTTTCATCCACATTAAGGGGACCTGAAGCCCTAAGACGCAGCCTCTGACATCAATACCCCAGATGGAAGGACTGAACGAGACAGGATTCTAATGTGAGTAGCAGCCGACTGATGGGATAAAAACGGGTACATGAATAGATAACAGAGAGAGAGAGAGAGAGAGAGAGAGAGAGAGAGCTGCTTTGATGGATATATCACGCATACTTTGTGGTTCGTTCTGAGTTGTCCGTCCTTAGTATTGATACAGAAAAGTTTACTAGACAAGAGAAGTTACAGGATAGCAAAACAAAGGGCCCTTCCCTACTGACAGGATTATCGGGTAATAAGCTGTAGAAGAAAATGGACAAAAGAAATTCCCAGCATGACTGAAAATTAAACATAGGCAACGCTACGCTATTGCAACCCTATCTGAACAAGCACATAAGCCCCCCACCTCCCTGCACACCTAACCAAGCGCATAACGGCCCTCATCCCCCTGCCCACCCTCTGTATAACACAGAGACATTAAAATGTAAACATTTCAGTAGTGTGTCCATGATAATAATGAAGTTATGGGCAAATCTGATGAATTATGACTCATGCATTTTTCATTTAGGCAGCCATTTTTCTTGATAACGTAATAGGTACAGTCATGACACTTCATACATAATTAGATATTCATATACTCACATACCACGTACAATTTCTGCCTCCTATGTGTAATAATTACAAAGTTTTAATAGAAAAATGCATTGGGTCCTTCAGATTCCTTGCACAGGTCGCACTGAAATATGAGAAAATTATTATCTT
The DNA here is from genome assembly GCF_032717465.1 of Coenobita brevimanus. NCBI lineage: Eukaryota > Metazoa > Arthropoda > Malacostraca > Decapoda > Coenobitidae > Coenobita > Coenobita brevimanus. The sequence continues at coordinate 32,345,616 of NC_137004.1, forward strand.
TTAACTTAAAAAAAAAAAAAAAAAAAAACTACTTAAGACACAGCATTCTGCCTATCAAAAGGCACTGGTTCGCTATAAGATACATAACTATGTGAAATTTCATGACTCTATAGTGAATACTTAGAGTTCTGGCTTGGAGACGAAATCTCGACTCCACCTATTGTTCTTGTTCATAGTGATAACAATGCCCTCCACTGACTTCGTCAAATGGAGGATAAAAAGTGCATTGTCCCATTACGAGCGTGGGGTTCCGAGTCTAGGTTATTCTCTCCAGTCACTCAAGAAGAGAATGATCAGTCGCCATTCCCTGAATGACATTATATGAGAAATACACCCGATCCATCCCTGAGTTAAATCATGACCGGGACAGCAATAATATTCGGCTCCAGCCAACGTCAAACATTTTATTCAGCTGAGACAGAGCCACAGGAGCCTGCATGTTTATACTGTCACCATTAACCTTCTCATGATCAGGACAGTTCAAGTATTTATACCAGCTAAAGCCAGACGAAAATATTGAACTAAGAGAGAGTCATAGGAACCTGGATGTTAATGCTGTCACCGTTTACGCTCTCATGTCAGTTCTAGTATTTTATTACAGCTAACGTCCGATGATTTTGCTCAGCCGTCTCAGAAGACTCAGAGATAAAGGAGGCTGAACAATTATTCTAGTCTCACGTTAGGCTGTCAGTATGTAAAAGCAAATCTGAAGTAACTGATTTCACCACAGTGATTAAACTGACGTGTCCTGATCCTTAATGAATTCTTAACCCCTTGAATCAGACGCCGTATTGAATATTTTGCTCTTGCTTTCTCCAGCAGATTTTATTTATCTAAGATTTTTTTTTAACTGTAGGAGTTAGATATAGTTTTCCCAAACACCTACGATACCAGCAAACTCTCCTAACGTATATAAAATAGTCCAGTAGTGTCAAAAATTAACTAAATAATGTTATCGCTTTGAAAGTGTTTCAGAAACTGACTTCCAGGAATAGATCGTTAATTCCGAATGTAGGTCGGCTGGCACTAACTTTTTCACTAAGGTGACGCAGTTTTTAGTTTATACTTGCTGTCCCCAGACGATTTTACTCAGCTCTGGAAAGACTTCTCGAAGTGGAGAAGTCACACATAGCCATCATTAACCTTTCATTATGAGGTACGTTTCCTAAATAGAATGTAACCGTAAGGAGGTAACAAGAATAAACTACCTAATAGATGTCACCACACTAAAAGGGTTAGTACAAATAATTGCTTTACCAGAACATGAGTAAAGAAAAATGTCGTCTTCACCAATGATTTCCAGCTTTGACAGTATCAGCCACGAACCTCATTCCATAACCATCGTGCATCCAATGGCCAGTCAGGGAGTCACGTCCAGTACCTCTACCACCATCATCACCAGCCATCAAGAGAGACATCAGATCTTGTTTTTCACTCGGTTCTGGAGCTACGTGAGTGGAACAAACAGGAGACATAGCAAGAGAACTGGAGAGGACAAATCAGAGGCCTTTTGTCTCGGAAGGATGAATAAGTCAGGAGTAATTTTGAGATAACTGAGGTAAAGTCTGAGTTCCTCATTACTGTTTAACTTATCATATACTATTTTGTGCACTTATCGTGCGGTATTTCGTCTGGTTTACACACTGCAACACAAAATCCAAAAGCCAGTGCAGGGATGGTTCCCCATCTTGGTTTTGGAGACCCAAAAGCTCAGCATTTTAGCTTGGGAACTTTTTCAGCAATATCTTTTACATATTTCACATACAAATTCCCCTATATGATATATATATATATATATATATATATATATATATATATATATATATATATATATATATATATATAATGTATGTATACAGAAGCTAGGCCTGAGAGGTGGGGCCAGGGGTTCAGAGTTTGAATGATTTGCTGATGACGTTACGTCCCATTTGACTGGAATTCTGTTGATAGTTCCCCTACTTTCGTACCTTATATCCTCTTTCTGAATCCTGTCTCACCCCATCTTCAAGTAAAAGAAATGGTCATGATTAGGATGACCAAGATGATGATGATGATGATGATGATGATGGTGATGATATTAATAAATCGGTGAAGAAATTTTACAAAATTTCCACGGTTTACAGGAAAACAGCATTTTTTCTGGAGGCTGCCGGAGACTGGAGATGTTGGTTGGGTTTCTCGCTATAGACCTAAAACCTTCATTGCCATATATGGTTAATTCAAAGGGATAGATTCTCTTTCCTTCTCGCCTCTTTTTTCATTATGCGGTATCACAATTCTCTCTCTCTCTCTCTCTCTCTCTCTCTCTCTCTCTCTCTCTCTCTCTCTCTCTCTCAATCGTTTAAAGTCAATGAGACTTTTTGCCTTGAGCAGCATAAAACGATACATAAAAACGATAAAACCATGCGGTAATCCCAGAGGCGCCAGAATACCAACTAGGCATTAATCTGTGGAGGAGGTCTGGGTATACGACACAAATCACGTGAGGCGGAGTCTGCTCTGTAAACACTGCCTCGCGTCACTAACCATCACCAGCTCTGACCATGGTTAGTGACACTCTACCTGGAGGAGAAGATGAACTGTTAAACCTCCCAAAATGATGACCTTTATTTTGTCATTGCTACCCAGGCAAATTTACCAAACATTATTTTGAAAGTCTGATGAATAGGAATGGAGAGAGCAGAACGGCTGTAAACATGATTGGTTTTGGGGGTGTGCAGAGAAGGAATGCAGTGCAAGGAAACGTGACACTCGCAAAATGAAGAACGCTGTGAGACGGTTGAAAAATGGGAAAGCAGCTGGTACTGATGAGGTGTATGCATAGATGATTAAGCGTAGTGGAGAGAGCTGAATGAAGTGATTGTTGGAGGTAGGTAAGAAGGCATGGATGAGTGAAACTGTGCCAGGAGAGGGAAAAAAGCCAGTGATTGTACTCTTGTGCAATAATAAAGGTGAACAAAGCGAGTGCAAGAATTATCGTGGCATATGTCTATTGTGTGTTGTAGGGAAGATACATGGAAGAATTATTATAAAGAAAGTAAGAGAGATATCACAAGGCCTAGTGAGTGACGAACAGGGTGGCTTTAGGAGTGGCAGAGGATGTGTGGATCAAATATCTGCAGTGAGACATAGCGGAGAAGGCTTGTGAGGACTATTGGGTGTTTATGGCATTTATGGATCCAGAAAAAGCATACAACAAAGTAGACAGGGAAGGCTTGTGGAAGGCTTTGCATATGTACGGTGTAGATGGTAAGCTGCTATGTGCCGTTAAAAGTTTTTATGATGGTAATGAGGCATGTGTAAGGGTAAATGGCCATCTAAGTGAATGGTTCACGATCAATGTGGGCGTGCGACAAGGTTGTGTGATGTCCCCATGGTTGTTCAATATATATATGGATGAGGAGATGAGAGAAGTAAAAACACGAGTATTGGTGAGAGAGATGGCGTTGGTAATGAATGGTTATGGATGGAATATCTCAAATTTGATGTATGCGGATGATGCAGTGCTACTTGCAAATACAGGACAAGAGCCTGGTAGACTTGTGCTTAGTTTTGTCGATGTCTGTGAGCGTCGTACTTTGAGAGTAAATGCAGAAAAGGCTAAAGTGATGGTTACTGAGAGAGAAGGTGACTCCCAGTGTGATGTGACAGTGAATGGAAAGAAATTGGAATTGATGAGAGAGTTCAAAAACCTGTGTACAGTGACAAAAAAGACAGGAAAATGTGTTAAAGAAGTGGAAAGTAGAGAAACACAAGGAAGGAAAGTAGCTGGTGCAATGAAGGCCTTGAGAAGAAACAGAGGCTTGAGTGTCGCAGCTGCGCGAGGCTTTCATGGAGTGTTAGTGCCAACTTTGACGTATGTACTGTATGTGAGACTATGGTGTGGCATGAAAATGAAAAGCCAAGAGTAAGAGCAGTGGAGATGGGACTGTTGAGGAATGTATGTGGAGTACAGTGAGTGGATAGGATACGAAAATGTGTGATCCGTGTAAGATGCGGAGCGAGAAAGTCTGTGGACATCAGAATCGAAGAGGGTGTACTGAGATGGTGTGGTCATGGGGAAAGAATGGATGACAAAAGAGTGGTGAAAAAGGTGTATCTGAGCGAATTTGAAGGAGGGAGGAGGAGAGGTAGGCCAAGAAGAAGGTGGTGAGACGTGGTGGATGAGTGTGCTAGGAAGAGAGGTATGAAAGTTGGTAAGGCTAAAGGACTGACAAGAAATCGAGCTGGTTTGATGAACTTTGTGCGGAGAAGTGCATGACCAGGGATTCGACACCCCTTTTTAACGTGACAACATTCGGACTGACTGTATCGGATAAGTATATATGAAGCTACAGTACATGGAATAACCGTTTGGCCTATCAGATGGGACCAGGATTCCGTGGGCTTGAATTATGAGTGAATGGAAGCGTGGCCCATTGAACTAGGCAAACTTTGGCTGTTTGGACACTGCTACTCCCCACCCCTCCCTAGAGTGGGAAAGGAGGTCCAGATGATGTTGATGATGGTTGTTGTTATCATAATAATAATAATAATAATAATAATAATAATAATAATAATAATAATAATTATTATTATTATTATTATTATTATTATTGCCATAGCTGCATGTAATCCTGCACACTGGCAACGAATGCAATTCCCAAGGTCCAGTAGTTCACCTCCAACACGACAAAACAACAAAACGAAACAAGTCCTCAGCAACCCTCACACTACACGTGGCACTTAGACACTATTGTTGTCACTGATACACCATGGGTATCATATTGGTACCCAGATACTAGTGTCATGGAATTAGCTGGGATGCCGAAGTAAATTGTAATGATGATGACGGTGATGTTTTTACGACGTGTCACTGGGGCCACATAAAAAAAAAAAGTAATGAACATGGTGATATCTACTTTATATCCCCAGGCTATACCCAGAAACAGTTGGGATCGAACTTGTAACCATAGAGCCCAGTCTACCACTCTATCCACGCAGCCACTACCTTCCCCTGAGTGTCCTCTCCAAATAAAGGCTGAAAAAGAAGCTTCATCAACGTCCTCGGTACGATGGTGGTGTTTTCTTGCTGTTGCTGTAAAAGCCAAAACGATTTAGTTCAGGTTTGTATGACGACTTTTAATGCACGGAGTTGAATAGTTATGATGGGAAGAAAACGTTTTATATACACGATTTATTTTCGACCCGTCTCGAAAACATAATATCCTCTCGACTTGACGGTTGAGAGATAAAGGCTTAATACATAAAGTCAAGCGTCTTTGAGGAGACGTGTTATCTCAAGTCATCTTCATTCGGTCCGGACATAAGACTCAAACGCGGACCATTAACTACATGTAACACCACCATTACTCGGATTTTCTAACAGATTTTTGTTTTTAGTTGAAAAGCTTTAAATCTCTGAAAAATTAAAATTTTGCGAGAATTGCCCAATTTGGTTAATCTTTACCTTGTTTCTGTTCTAAGATCCCACTTTGAGGAAAATTTGAGGGCAGGGAAGTGCTAACCTATCCTTCAAAAAGGGGAACTTTGTCATTCGATGCGCATATGGAACCAGATAGTTACGACTTATTTTTGCGAGAAAGAGTATCGTCTTGAAAAAAGAACCTAATATTTTATGTCGTTCTTCCACCGTAATATCTATAAATAGACATAATAATCACAATACATAATTCACAAAGCAGACCAATATTAGAGACAACGTGACTTCCCCACCTGTCATCAACGGGGAGTGGGCAGGTGAGACGGGCCGCCTCCTCGTCACAACCACCGCACACAATTTCCCTGGGCCGGCCGGATGAGACTTAATCTATTACACTTAACGAGATGAAACGTGGACAAATCCCGGGAGCGCTGGAGCAATATTTGTGTCCTGATCCCCGGCCGCCGTCTGTCTCCGCGGACCGACCCGAGGCTAACAACCAAGATTACACCCAGGCACGTTGCGCTTACCCGAGTATAATGGCCACTGAATCGCCCAACGCAGAGGGAGAATATTATTTTGTTAACTCGGCCGGGCCTGCTCAGTTGGGGGGCTTAAGAGCTCTGTCGCATCCCTCTGGTGACACGGCAGGGCGGACTAGCTACTGGAGGGGCTTAATTACTCTTCTGAGAGAGCACGCCAGACCCGGATGACGTAAAGCCTCTGATTTTGTACACAGAGGGACAACATTTGGTTAGCAATCACGGCTGATCTTGTAAAAGCTATCTCGAAAGGAAGAGACAAATAAGAATTAAATAAATGATCAGTGCCATCAAAGACAAAAAGTTAGCTGAAGCGAAGACCGTCTTATTTTGTGAAAGACTAAATTATAGCGTTTTAGAGAGTGTGCTTACAGAACGCCTTAATTGGAGGACTAACAAACACGTCCTTCATCCTCGTCTCCCATCCCTATTACATCCCCCCCCACCCGCCTCCTCCTCCTCCTGCACCCCCTCACTCACTCTCTCTCTCTCTCTCTCTCTCTCCTTCTCTCTCCTGTTACCAAGTTTGAGCAAGAAATGTAAAACACGTCTTCCCTCTTCCTTCAGCTATTTTTTTTTTTTTTTACCCAAGCCTCTCCCAGTCTACAAAACCGTTCTCCCTCATCCTCGTAAATATACTCTCCTCCTTCTTTTCCACCCACTAACTCCTCGTCTCCTCCTCAATTAGTGGCTTTGTGCTCTCACCTGTCTTTCATTCACTAATACTCACGTCAGAGCTTCAAACGTCAATTCTCTAGGTCACCAGCCTTCTTCTTATATTCATTATCCTCCTTGTCCACCCACACTCCTCCGCCCTCATTTATGTCCATCATTTTCTGTTCCTGCCACAACCATCTGCACACCAAAGCCCTTCACTCTCGCTCAGTGTCCTTGTCGTTCATCCGATTCTCTGTGTAGTTTGTTTATCTTAACCTGGAGGAGATTTTCGTAATTCTACAGCTTTACGTCCCAAAGCTCAGTAGCTGGATATGAGAATACTACGGCTCTACAACCTTTCCATAATACTTCTCGTGACTAACGCAATACTCGTAATGGAAGGTTAATATCTTTTCACAACTCGGTATTAACAATTGAGGGTTTGCATTCATATGGTAAGTTAAAAAATGGATAGAGTATAATATCAATGGTTCTCGAAGCCTGTCAGTGGACCTCCATCAACCTATGCTCATGGTTTTGTTTTCTGAGTATGGAGAGGATACCTACGATTCTTGCAGACGTCAGGCAAACTTACCCAGCTGAGGGGGTGGGGATCCATTTCTTATGTATTGCCAGCAATTCTTAAATCAAGATCATTACTAATAACCACTAATTCCCCTTCATTCACCAACCTTCTGCTCTGTCTGACGGCCTCTAATCCGTACCATGCAGCTATATCCACAATCTCACCCAGTCTCTTTAATCATGAGCCTCACTCATTATCCGTGGCTGCCAAATGCTCATGAATCTTCAGCGATTACCCATGATCAGTTACCCTTCCAAAAGGTTTCCAGCATTGATCTCACCCTAACTCACGCCCCTGCGTTACTCATCCCCTTCTGTTCTTATATATGACCCTGTACCATTTCTCACTGTCTTGTGTCTTTCCTCAGAATCCTACGTTACCCACTTTCTTGTGCTCTTATCTTTGATTCTTTTCTAATGCCACTCATCCATACTCATAACCGTAGGGGACTTTTTGCTGTGTAATTTTACCCTTGTCCCTGCATCCTTTCCCAAATTCCTTCATCCCTACCACCGACCTTCCATTCTCAACAAAAGATCTCCACTAAAGTTCCATGTCTATAAACTCTCTTAAGTTGTATACATGATTGCCTTTGCCATATTCATAACGATACCATACTTTTCAAAGCCAAACTAGGGTAAATAAAGTGAAAAAAAGAAAATTAAACTTTTTTTTAATACGAATAAATTGCCATGGAGACATTTTTCGTGGAGATTGGTTAAGATCCACCGTGAATAAGCACCTACGTCCCCGCCCTTCCACCCACCAACCACAGCTGTTGTCGCCTGATCAATCCATCACTGGTAGGTGACTGAGCTCCTACAGGGCAAGCACCAATTAAGTGAAATTTGTACTTTGTGGTTCTAGTGAGTGATTGCCTGTATGCGTGCCTGTGGCTGGGGTGCGTGTCTGTCTCCAGAGTGTGTACTTGTGCTTGATATGCATGTCTCTGTATGCATGTCCCTCATTATGTATGCCTCTCTGTATTTCTCTACCTACGTTTTTGCCAGGGACGTGTCGGCATAAGACTTTTATTTTTATTCCTTTCAAAATCATTCAGACTTTACGAATCCCCCCCCCCTCTTTTTTTTTGACAAAGGTTAAGAAACTGACACCATCACCAGCTTAACCCGGCTTGCAAGGTCAGACACTATTAGATATGTCGATAACATTTGTTCATCTCTTTTTAAACAGCTTTCTCCTGCAGTTTATATACCAATAAAGCAGATTTTACAGCCGCGTCTACCTTGAATGTGTAAGTTACTTGGTCTCGGGAGATTTTAGAATAAATCAGTGAATTTTTTCCTCATTCTACCATTCATTAAGATGAAAGGGACAGGGGTATAAAGACAGAAATCATATTCCACTGACAGTACAGAATCTACATAAACAGTAGTAATACCTAATTGTTGTCGTCTTTGGTTAGCAGCCTTTTCCTGCATGGGAAAATAAATACAGTCTTATTCTGAAATTCATAATGAATAAACCTCTGAAGTATAGTCCTCGAGAGTGGTTGATTGTGGTCATCGATTGTATTTATTACAATGTGACGCCTGAACATAATTCCTGAGTTTGTAATTATGATGCAGACAATGAGGTCCGGTGTGAATCACTAAATCAGGGTGCAGTTATGCAGCAACGCATCTGTCCTTGATTCCTCTATTTAAATGTTTACCCGAGTACCTATAGAGGGACGTCTAATAATGGCAGTATAGTTTGGATAACGCATCTTCCTCCTCACGGAAATTCCAGCACCATCCTAGAAATGGGGATGTTGCAGAGAACTAATGAGTGTTGAAGGGTGGGCTGAAAGTAGGGCTAGTGAAAGTTGCCATTCTCTGGTCCCACTGCTTATACTTACCTTACATGATGCGCATGGAATACGTGGGTAGTATGCCTTTCCTCTCGACCAAGGATGGTTGGCTAAATAAGTTGTCTCTACTCCGAAAGTATAATCTGCAATTTTACAAACAAAACGGTGTTCAATTTAAGAACATGGTGGCAGCAGTAATTAGAAGGCTTAGGATCAGTGCCTATCAACTGCACGAGAGTCATTAAGGCAGGAAATAAATTTTTGCCAGTTCCCAAATAACCTTTAGTACGACCTGCAGTAGTCGATACAAACACCTTCACTTGGTGCGTTCGTACATATGCTTTCCCAGCTAGGGACATCTAAACGCTCAGAGGATATCAGTCTGGACTAAACCAAAAATGTCAGTTATTGTGAACCCCCTAGCAGAAGGTTTGTCAGGGTTCGGGGTTTTGTTATATACATACATGTTAGTAGTGTAGTGGATTACATTCAGGTTCCCAGTTATAGTATTGGGTGAACAGGGACAAGGGGGGTTAACAAACTTTGCCTAAGAGTCTAACCGGTCCTAGAAGCAGAATCGGGCCTTTCAGTTGTGACATAGGAATAAGGAGTAAAGATGAGGCTTTCCTACACAGGAGCAAAGGCCCTGTCTCACTGTCACTGCCATTGACATGTGCCGCTATATCGGGTGGGGTGGCTGCCGCACCACCATCGAGGCGTGTGTGCTGCTGATTGGCCAGAAATTTTCAGCGAAGGCGCGCTTGAAACTGATCATAACTGATTTACTTCTCAGGATGAAAAAAAAAAAAAAAAAAAAAAAAAAAAATGCAATCAGGTGATGTATTCCACGCATTTTTTCTGATCACGTCCATACGATTGCATTAATTTTAGTGGAGTTGGTAGTGTAGGGATCAGTGAAAGTGATGACCCCTCTGGTTCAAAATATCTTATGAGCTGAACAAAACTGTCTGGATATAGCTAGAATGAAACGAAAACTGCCTCATGGGAGTAAGAAGTTTAAGTACAAGTAACTTTTTCTGATATTAACTGACAGGGAACAGAGGGGCAACACTTGGCATGCCTAGAATAAAAATAAATAAACAAATAAATGAATAATCAAGTTTTCAGCAAAGTAATGGCAGCTGGTGAAATGAGGCAGAGATTGGAATTACTCGACACAGTTAAGACTCTCTAGTGAAGATAATCATGACCTAAAGTCCGCTTCGTAACAGAAACATCACTATGCGTTATGTGTTGTCAATGTTCTTTAACCATCTCTTTGAATACCAAGTAAACTGTGTAAAGACAAAACCCAGATCCTCCTTATCACACCTATTTCAGAACAATTGGTATAAATGTGATATCACGACGAGTAGTAACCATCGCACGTCTCTAACTCACTAATAGTACAATTGTGTTATGTCAAAGTCCAAATCTTCCTTGTCACACCCACTTCAGGGCTTTAGGTATGACAATTTTGGCAATCACTAGCACTCCAAGATTCCTATAATTCACTTAGCTGAACAAAATCGCCTGGTGTTAGTTTAAATAAATGCTAGATATGGTTAAGATTTAAACACACACCCACACCCGCACCCACCCACCCACAGAGAGAGAGAGAGAGAGAGAGAGAGAGAGAGAATTAGTTCAAGCAATCCGCTCAACACGAACTCCAAGATCCTCCTCCACCAACGATGAGACAAGTTAATTTTACGAGAAGAGGAAGGCAGCAGCGTCGGTAATCAAAACTCGCATCTCACATCCGCCACGGGTGACAGTGGACCGTATTCTGTGCGGATTTGGAGATTTCTTAGCATCCCTTCCTCATCACTTTATTCTGCACCTTACACTTCATAATCCTCTCGTATGCTACTGATACAAACTGTGTCGGTGCTCAGATATGTACAAGTAACCAGTGGAATATCAAGGTGTTATTGGGAGGCAGTGAGCTGTATGCTGTGTGGTTTTGGACTTTTGTAACACCTTTTCTTCAGTAATGTACTTTTTACCATACACTTCTATATTATCTTCTATGATGTAGACCTTATCGATAAATAAATAAATAAATAAATAAATGAATATATATATATATATATATATATATATATATATATATATATATATATATATATATATATAAATGCAGCACTTAGAACACGATCCAGTGATTCTAGGGGCAGGGGGACAGATGGAGGCTGGCAGTGATTTGGTGGGTCTGGGCCAGGGGGAGATTATTGTATTTGGTGAGGCTCTGTGGATTCACCTGCCACCGCTCTAAAAATTGATAAAAACAGATTAATGGTCGAGTACCTTCGGCGAACTATGGTGGAAGGGGTGTAGAATGTGAAGAATATGACACTTGATCCTCGAAAAAAAAAAAAATAATAATAATCAAGAAGTGAACGGGAACTGGATTAGGATTATAGTTAGGATTAACTGTGTGATTTATGTACGTTTTCCCATTCAGCCCGAAGACGTCATTTATGTTTTATGTTCTGTACCGTCTAAGGATTACATTCAGATAAATATTGATACCAAGCAGTATAGATTAATGACTATATCCAACTTCTGACAGTTGGGAATTCTCTTGAGCTTCATTAAATAACTTGGTAGCAGGGGGGGAAAAAATGACATTAAGTCATATATTAGGAATGACAGCTTATTCTTAGACTTTTTTTTTTTTTTTTTTTTTTTTTTTTAAGTGACCGACTCTGGGCATAGGCTTCACAGCCTACTTTCAAGGCCCAGTAGTCCTACATACCATACACCACTTCGGCGCAAACACCCACCGTCTCACCAATCTAAAACCAAGGTTTGGGTGGGGTCTGGCGCTGGGTGCAGCCATGCCATACTTCCTAAACGAGCGATGAGTAGATTCTGTTATATATGTACTAGGCATCACAGATAGGTACACACATACTAATACAATATAAACGTAAGTATTCTAGCATATCAAAGGAAGGTAAACTTGTAATGCATATGGCTCTTGTACATCAATAAAGAAACGTGGCATACATATTTTACAGTGTTGCTGAAAAAAATGTTACTTTTACCGACTTTCACGGTAGTTCTAAGTTGGGTAAGTAATGTAACAATTGCGTTTATAATTTGAAGGAATCAGTAGAACATACGCTATTTTCTTAATAGAAATAAATAAGTTAAAACACTCACGAGCGGCAACATAAAAAGCCCATACTAGGAATCATAAATAATATATGAGAGAGAGAGAATGCGATTTTTAAATTCATTATTTTGGTTATTTTTATAACTTAAATTAGTTTGTCTTTACACACACACACACACACACACACACACACACACACACAAACACATAAGTGGGTGAAGTCATGTCAGGCCAGGTGGCGAGATGTGAGCGGCGAGCTCTAACGGTGTCAGGTCAGCCACTAGCCAATCAGAGTATAGGAAACAAGGCAACGCTGTACGCCGGGAAATTCCCGGCTGGACTCGCCCAAACCTTGGTTTTAGATTGGTGAGACTTATAGGGCTGTCTCATACAGGATTGGTGTATTGGTATCAGCGGGGTTATTTTTACATGTCGGCGGTTCTTCTGGTAGATCAGTAAAGTCTGATATTTATGAAATTCAGATCCTTAAACTGTCCCCTGCCCCAGCGGGATTTGAACCTGGGTCTGGTAGGACTGCAGGCCACCTCTCTACCGACTGAGCCCCTTATTAGATTAGAAATGTAAAAAATCATGCTCTAAAATACATCAACATCCTACTAACAAAACGATGGACATCAGTCATAGCCGCACCCGCCCCTGCAGAATTGTTTGGGTAAAGACATATTGAAATAATTATTTACAGGGCAGGCGGAAAGGGAACCCCAGGGGTCCTACCTACAATAAACTCTGGTCCGGTGAAGGTATATTACTGTGCAAAATCCGTCAGAGCTATGGCTTTGCCTCACCTGGGAGTAGTCGCTCGTGTGGGTGGCCATCAGGGGTCCCACTTTGCTAAACACGTGGTCGGGGTGAACTTCTATCAGTATGCAATATTTCGTGTTCCTAGGTTATAAAAGCCATGAATTGTCATAAAGGCTTTGGCTAGGACCCACGGGGGCCGCCCCCTCTCCCTCTTGGGGAGTGGTCTTTGGGGGCCCTCATCCTGCCTAAAACGTGGCCCCAGTGAAGATCTACCACTGTGCTGAATTTTATATTCTTTGATAAAATAAAAAATAAAAAAAAGTGGCACAATCCTCATTGCCCCCCTTGGGGGTCACTGTCCTTCCCTTGGTAGGTGGTCATCAGAGACCCCACCCCGCCCAGAACGTGGCCTGGGGGAGGTTTACCACTGTGCAAAATTTTGCTTTCGAAACACTTCCCCCACAAGGCATGGGTCCGATTCTTCAATTAAGGAAAGTAACTTAGTAAGACGTTGATACAACTGGGAACTAACGTTATATTAGGCCCCTCCTGTGAGAAAGAGAAAAAAATAGTTTAAATGAATATTACCATAAATATAACGAGAAAGGCAACGTTTGCCAGCAAATGCATAGCATTTTCCGAAGTTATGTTCTCATACATGAAAACTTATATTCGCTTTTATTTTGGACTTGTGAGAAACTAAGGAAATGCTGAACAAACAAGCCTGGATACCCACTCAATTTCAACTTGCTGTTTACCAATATCCTGCTCAAGCCGAATACCCAGTACTTGTGCCTGTGTTGTGATAATTGTTTCGGGATCTGGTGGTCTTGCGACCGCCATTTGGTAGCTACTCGCTTGTCATTTAACACATTTTGAGTTATAAAATAATTTTAAAGGTCTTATTCGAAATTTTGAGCAACACGTCTTCAGATATCATATCATAGTGATACAGGAAAGTATTCGCCCCCTAATTTACCTCCTACATTTTATCCCACTCCAAAACACCCTACACTCCACCCAGCCCCAATACTCCTCTCCCCAACACCGCACCCCACCCCAATGAGTAATTCACTTATCTCCAAACTATACCCCACCCCAGTTCACCCCCGTCATCATCACACCCCACCTAAATATACCCCATACCACACCTCACACCAGTGCACCCCTACCCACCTCCACACTCCACCCTGCCCCAGTACACCCTTCTTCCACCTTCACACCTCACCCCGGTACACCCCACTCATTCCCACATCCCAACCCAGAACACCTCACACTTATTTCCACACAGCAACACAGCTCAATACACTCCACATTTAAGAGTATACCCAAGCACACCGCACACTTCACTCAACCTCAAACCGTTATACCCCTTACACCGCCCTCACAAAGCCAGTAGACAAATGATAAGAGACAGGAGAGCGGCGAGACTCAACTATGGATTTCAGAGATTAGAACAGTTACTTATCACGGCTACGTTACTCTAAGGAGCCATATTCTTGTGGGCTAAGACGTGCCCCATCCGTCCTTAATAGTTTACTTCTTAGCACTGCACGTCAGTCTCCTCTTGTACGTCACTCTATATTAAAATCATACGCATAGCACACAAGATAATATTAGGAAGTCTTATGCATAATAAATCGGGACGGAAATAGTGTTAGAAAACCTAAGATTCTTCTAATGCTATACGAGGTGACTGAGTGACATGGATACCGATGACGGTCGGAACTGTACTTCGAATCAGTTATTTCACCCCTTCACTATGTAAGGTTTCCCTTATATATCGTTCTTAACATCGTAGCTGCTATTGTTTCATGAGCAAAAAAGTAGGATGAGAACAACATCGTAATCATGGGGAAAAAAGCGGGCTTTGAACACAGTCATGAGGATCGAAATTATGAAGCTTTAGCAATTGTATAAATGATAAGTAAAATAAATACAATGAACGTAGGTAAATTTTACAAAATATAGTACAAAAGCGGCAAGAATAGGTTTTCTGCCAAGAAAAGGCAGATGACTGCCATACACCCGTAAAAGGAAATGCATAGCCAGGCTACATTCACTGCGCTGAATTTTGCCGACCGTCCAGTGTTTTATGAAGCTTTGATTCACTTCAATAATTTTCACTAAAATATTACAAACGTTCTGTTCAAATTGAATTTTTCAGTTCATGCATGTGACGCAAACACCCTTCATGCATTTGAAAGTCCCAGGAAAAAAAAAAAAAAAAAGGAAAACAAATTGTACGTGTTACTACAGAAATGGGAGTTTTGAATCACCGAACTCAAAGGTCCTGACAGGGAACGAGAGGAAAAGCAAAGAATAAGTTTGTTACTATATTCTTCTATGTGTGACAGAATGAAATATGGAGAAAAATTAACAACACCCACCTTACATCAAAGCACCCGATTGTACAGGATTCTGTCGAGGTAAATGCAACAAAGAGAGTGACATGCACATTTCTCTCAGTCCTCAGCAGCTACAAGCACCATTTTACAGTAAGGTAAGCGAGTGACAGAGCGGGCCAGAGGAGAGTGTACCTAACAAGGTTATGCAGAAACAAACTAAGAACTTGAACCAATTTGTAGAATATAACTTAATCATCAAGAGTCGAGCAACAATTGAGTTCCTTTAGATTTCTCTCTGTCCAAGCCCTGGCGGGGCCAACAATATTCCAGTCATACAGGCGCTAAAGACTGCCTCACCAACAGCGCCCGATGTAATACTTTGCGTCAAATAAACAAAACTGTAGAACGCGCCTTAACAAAGTTTTTCCTGTGAGCGAGAAATTCGAAGCTGTGAGAACAAAAGGGAATATTTTTGGCGCGCGGCCGGGATGACCGCCCTCCTCCCTAACCTGTCTCAGTTTGATGTCATAAAAGCCAATACATAATCCCCAGGCAATATAGGGCGCGAAATATCCAATTCAGTTAGGCCAATCCACGGCGACGCATTCATATAGACGGCGGCCATTCCGCGTGCACACGCTCAAGTTTTATATTTTTCAGTTCCATGCCATAGGCGGGTTTTACATATTGATGTATTACCAGGCGGGAGGAACCACCCCGCACCCAGCACCCCGACCCAACCTAGTCCTGTGAACACCACCACTGTCCTGCCGCCATGCCAAAGAAAGATATATATATATATATATATATTCAGGGATTGTCTGCTATGTATAATTGCTGGGTATGGTAACTTACAAATAAGCATGTGGGTGTGGCAGTAAGCTGAAGGGTATAAAATCTACTGAAGGTAAAGTGAGAGCACCAAGCACACACCAGGTAGGGTCATCACCACTGCTCTAAGCATAAACAAGCCACTGATTATACCCACCTCCTCCCCTACTCCCCCCTCTCTCCACTACTCCCCTGTCCACCCACACCCATATCGGACAACACACCGATCCCAGGCGTAAGCGGATACAATCTTCACTTACATCTTACTCAGCTGAGACTGCGGCATCAATGTAGGCACATATAAACTTTCATCATACATAATTGTAGATCCATCCATCCATCCATAATTGTAGATACCTGAAAATATACATCCATGAAGCAACTCCCTGTATAGTAATGCGGAAAGAGGAAGCAGTGAAGCATATAATTATATACATACATACCTGTATATATATATATATATATATATATATATATATATATATATATATATATTCCAAATTATTACATAATTCTAGTCCTTATGTAAAACTCGACGTGTTTACTAAGTAGTCTCGATCAGATTCAGATGCGCAGCAGAATAATATAATCACACCATTTTTCAAATATCATCATGACCATGATCATCATCATCATGGTCGCCGTCATCACCAATGTCATCATTAAAATCATTACGATCATCCTGTACCCCATTAATGAAGGTATTGCCTATTTCGAATAACCTGCATGCAAAATATTGCTATCGAGAGATGCAGTTGCTTTGAGAATGTGTGATAGTAAGGAAGATGAAAAATGGGCTAGACTGAGTTCTAGGAGGATGATCAAGATGGGGAGTGCATGAGGGAAGATAGGGTGCCGTGAGAGGAGTCATTACGTTATCTACTAGGAACAAAAATATTTGGAGAGTTTTTTAGAGTAACCCGTTATTAGACGCAGTGTTAGATAAGATATCCTCCACTGCCGAACTCAGACTAGTCTTACAAATAACAAACTGTTTCGTTTAGTAATCTTAAAGGATTCTGCAATTTGGGTTTTGACTGAAAGTTGACATTGCAAACATAATATTAACACAACGCTATACAGGAGAGAGAGAGAGAGAGAGAGAGAGAGAGAGAGAGAGAGAGAGAGAGAGAGAGAGAGAGAGAGAGAGAGAGAGAGAGAGAGAGACTGTGCAATCATATTTTCGCTGAAGACTGTCTGCTGCAAAGGAAGGTGAAGTACAACAGCTTATTTCTTCTTGGTAGCAGATATACATGTAAAAAAGTAATGGTACATGTAGGGTGCTTTGAAAATTGCTGAGATGCATATGTCACTATCTCACCTTACACACAACACAAACTGCAAACTACACTATCACACTTCGCACAAATCTCACACTTCCGTTATACTCACTACCTTCATGTGCTGCCACGAAACATGCTGCCACACCTCTCTCTCTCTCTCTCTCTCTCTCTCTCTCTCTCTCTCTCTCTCTCTCTCTCTCTCTCTCTCACACACACACACACACACACACACACACACACACATCTGTATCAATATCTGTATCGATATCTGTATCTATCAATCTGTCAGTCAATCAATCTGTCTATCTACCAGTCTATCAATCAATCAATCAATTAATCAGTGAATCAATTAATCAGTCATTCTATCTATCTATCTATATCTATCTAATTATCTGTCTATCTATATAAATGAAACTAAATATATCCTTCTGAGCCAAATGTATTCCCATGAAACAAAATCCATAAACATTCACACTAATAGCACATACCTACATCAGTCATAATACCCTAAAGAGCAATGAATATCCACACAATCCATATACATCCACACCCATACATATCCAAACCAATGACATCTACACCAGTCATAGATATTAACACCAACCACACATAACCACACCAACTATGCATATCCACACCGACCATACATTTGAACAGAACACTGACACGCACCACACATATTCACATAAACGAAACATATTCACACCAACCACATATATTCAACCACACATATCCATTTACACTAAATATACATATCTACAGCATTTATTCATACCAATCATATCCACACACATTCATATCAAACATACATATCTATACATATTCATTTCAACCACCATAGGTATCCGCATCAGCTGTACATATCTACAACAAATATATATATATATATATATATATATATATATATATATATATATATATATATATATATATATATATATATATATATATATATATATATATATATATATATATATATATATATATATATATATATATATATATATATATATATATATATATATAAACAAATCGAGAAAAAGAGAGTAAGACAAGGTGATCAAGAAGGTAGCAGGGGAGTGAAAAATATAAATGGCAGATTGTTGGTGGAGGAGGCAGAAAAATTGAACAGATGGAGAAAACAAGTTAAGGAACTGTTAAACATACAGAATGAAAGCAACGCTATTATAAGTGGCTGGGGAATAACTGGAAGAAGGAGGGAGATGACAAGGGAGGAAGAGATCAGTAGGATGAAAGTAGTAAACGCAATGAAAAGAGTCAAAATGGGGAAAGCCTCAGGAACTGATGGAGTGTGCGGTGAAATGCTGAAGCATGGGGGAGAGATTGTAGTAGAATGGATATCGATGGTGTGCAGATTGGCGTGGGAGGAAGGCAGAGTCCCGGAGGACTGGAAGTCAGGCATAATTATTCCCCTGCACAAAGTAAAAAGGGAAAAAGAAGAGTGCACTCATTAAAAGGGCCTCTCTCTTCTTAACGTAAAATGAAAAGTGTATGGTAGGATGCTATATGACAGAGTTAGAAAAACAACAATTGAGGTAGTTGGGGAAGAGAAGGGAAGTTTCAGGAGGGGAAGAGGTTGTGCAGATCAGATATTCGTCCTAAGATGTTTAATGAAAAAGTTTCTAGAGAAGGGAAAGAAGATTTATGCTGCCTTCATGGATCTATAGAAAGCATATGACAGAGTGGATAGACAAGGAACGTGGAAAACAATGAAATTATATGGGGTATAGGGGAAGCTACTGCATGCCGCGAAGAGAGTGTACTATTGTACTACAGCACTAGGGCTGCAGTGCTTGTGGATGGTGAACTGAGTGAATTTTTCTGTATGAATGTTGGATTGAAACAGGGATATGTTATGTCACCATGGCTGTTCAATTTGTATATGGATGAAGTTATGAGAGAGATACAAGATAGGGCAGTGGATGTTGGAGTGGCCCTAATGAGAGACAGCAGTGTTTGGAAACTTCCTGTTCTGTTGTTTGCAAATGATACTGTATTCTTAAGTGAAGACTAAGGGAAACTGCAAGGCTTGGTGAATGAGTCTGAGAGAGTATAATAAGAACTGGAATCCAAAGGTGAGTGTAGGGAAGAGTAAAGCTGTGGTCCTCGAGAGAAATGAAGTCACTGGACGCAGAGTGAGCCTGGATAGTGGAGAAATGGAAAATGTGAGTGCATGTAAGTATTTGGGTAGTGTGGTGAGTCTGGAGGATGAAAAGCTTGAAACTGTACAACAGAGATGAAAGGTTGCTGGTTCACTGAAAGCAATAATAAGAAACAAAGAAGCGAGCATATAAGTACAAATATTGCTACATGACGGTATAATGATCCCCACTCTAACGTATGGAAGCGAGGCATGGACCTTGTTGGAAGGACATAAGAGTGACAGGGGCATGTGGAGTAACATGGAAAAAGAGACTGACAAATGAGGAAGTGAAGGAGCATTGTGGTGTACATGAGGGTGTGATAGAAAGCGTTAGAAGTACAGTGAGGTGGTTTGGCCATATGGAGAGCATGGAGAGTGAGAGACTAACCAGGAGAGTGTATGTGAATAAGAGAAGGGGGTATAAGTTGGGGGGGGGGGCAGCGAAATGGCAGGGGACAGGACGAAGCGGAGGCAATTTGTCTGTGGCCACCCGTGACGGGATTAATGCTTCTGGGTATAAATAGATAGAAAGATAGACCACATATATTATATCCTTACCAAAAATATACATTCACATCAACCACACATAACATCAAGTACATAAGGTACACACTACACACACCAACTGCATATATCCACACCAACCAAATATATCCATATTAACCAAACATATCCACATCAGCCATACATGTCAAAAATTATATATATCACCACACCCACCATACATAACCAAACGATCCAGGCATGTATTTATAACAATCATACACTAACTGTCTCATACATATCCACTTAAACAAATGTGGCCACACGAACTAAATGTATCCACATTAACTATATATATATATATATATATATATATATATATATATATATATATATATATATATATATATATATATATATATAAATACACACACACACACACAAGAAAATAACACAGGCATGAATCAAATATAGCCATAAGAACGAAATGTATCCACTTTGATCAAATATGTCCAAGTGAAACAAAGATAACCACCTGAACCAAACTTTTATCCACACGAAATATATTTATCCACATGTTCTTTACACATGTATTCACAGAATCTATTTATACACACACGAAAGCTATATATCCACACAAACTATATAAAGTAGATATCCACTCGAACTATATACATCCACACTCAGGCCACAGCATCCGCGGCGTCCCCTCCACGCCATAAAGAAACGTTCAACAAAATCCCGGCGTTCAACTCGTGGCCCCTGAACGCTTTATGGTGTGTGTGTGTGTGTGTGTGTGTGTGTGTGTGTGTGTGTGTGTCAGGTGGCCATACAAGGCGTGCCTGTATAGTGGCCATTAACAATAGCTGTGTTATCTGGTGAGAGGGGGAGAGTGTTAGCCTGTGTGTGTGTGTGTGTGTGTGTGTGTGTGTGTGTGTGTGTGTGTGTGTGTGTGTGTGTGTGTGTGTGTGTGTGTGTGTGTGTGTGTTGTTTTTCATGATGTTTGCTAGTTTACAGATTACGTAAGCGTGTATTTTTGTGTATTTCTAAATATGTGTGTGTATGTGTTCGTTTGCTTATTTATTTGTAAGCTTGTTTGTATGCTACTGTGTTGGTGGGCGTACATGTGTGTGTCTGTGTGCATATTTGTGTGTATGCGTGTATGTGTGTCCATGCAAATTGCGTGATTGTATGGGGCAATCGTTAATCCTTTTGCGGGGATGTTTGACACGTGGTTTCCGTGTTTTCATGAAATGCTTGTGTTTGCTGGTCGTGTAAGCTGTTGTTGTGTGTTGTTTTTGGTGCATCCGCGTTTGTTTTTGTTTCTATGGGCGACAGTGAACGTTGTGTGTGTGGATGGCTGTGAGAGTTGCTGTAAAAATTGTGTGTGTGTGTGTGTGTGTGTGTGTGTGTGTGTGTGTGTGTGTGTGTGTGTGTGTGTGTGTGTGTGTGTGTGTGTGTGTGTGTGTGTGTGTGTGTGTGTGTGTGTGTGTGTGTGTGTGTGTGTGTGTGTGTGTGTTTATGTTTTGCTACTTCACCTACTTTAACCCAGCAAGGTGTATCTGGACACTTATTTTGTTGTTTGCTTTCAGGTAACAAAATCTATCAGTAAATATTAGGTAGAACTACTGGAAGTGTTGTTGCAGGGATTACGTGCCAACTACAGACGTCTTTGTTAAAGTTGTAGTTAGAACGGTCAGGGATGAAGGGCAAAATCAATCATACGATATATATTTGAAACCTTTCCCTTAAAAATCTTTATCTGTATCAGAGGTCAACTTTAGTTCATCGATGTACGAGTATCTTCGGTTGTATGGGTTTATGAATAAAGATTCTTACTGGAGAGGTGCGCTGTTGGTACTGATGTACAGTAATATTCATGTGTCAAATATTTGATAATGAGATACATGGTAAAATGCTAAGTTAAAGCATTCACACCTTCCCTTTAAAATGCTAAGTTAAAGCATTCTCACCTTCCCTTGCTTAGCAATGAAATCTGTTCTTCTTTCCACCCTTTTTATTTTTGTGCCTTTAAAGACCTGCCGCAGGAAGGGAGAGAGGGAGAGGTTAAAAAAGTATTATCCACCAACTCTCCCCTCTTTTCCCCGTGTCAGACAACACAGCGCTTCCATAGACTGACCTTTTCTCCAGGACCTCACAACCGGAAGCTGATACTTGG
Source organism: Coenobita brevimanus (assembly GCF_032717465.1). Taxonomy (NCBI): domain Eukaryota; kingdom Metazoa; phylum Arthropoda; class Malacostraca; order Decapoda; family Coenobitidae; genus Coenobita; species Coenobita brevimanus. Next base: position 32,367,810 of record NC_137004.1, read on the forward strand.
CGGGCGTTTGCTAAATGTCGACCTGAGATATTCACCGTGGCTGCTCGCGGTCACCACTTGACATTTGACGGGCCGGGATGTGCCAGCCATATACATCTGAAGTTACGCCGCCCACTGAAATACTCACGGATTTGGACGCCCTATTTTGTTAGCTGCTTTAGAATCAATTTAAGGCAAGATAAGAATCAGAAAAAAAGAAAGAAAAGAAATGCTGTCGTAAATTTTTTATGGTATGCCGCCCACTGAAATACAGTTGGGACTCAATATTTTTTTTTTTTTTTCCAGTTTAGATAAGTCTTAAGACAGGCAAAGAATGTGAATTAAACTAACATCGTATATTTCTTAATGGGACGCCTCTCACCGAGATCCTGAAGGATTTGGATTCCCTATTCTGTTCTCCAGTTTAGACTAACTTTAAGGTAGAATACGCATTTACTCATGGATTAAGAGTAACTTTAAAGGAGGATAAGAATCTGGATAAAACTGATATCCTGTTCTTTAAGAGGTATGCCGCCCATCAAAATACACACGGATATGGACTCTATTTTATTGTCGTGTCTAGACAGGCTTTAAGATAGGATAAAACCTGAATAAAACTGGCATCGGTGTGCTTTTTAAAGGTACACTCTTCGCTTACATTATCAAGAATGTGGAGCGTCTATATTACATTTTGGAGAGTCTAGGAAAGTTCCCAGAGTATTAATGGGACTATGTTGATGTCTGAAGTGCCAGGTATATTTTCAGATGTACTCATAGCGACGCACCAAAACATTCACTGAGTTGGACTGCCTTCGTTTGTTGCTTACAGACGTTTAGGGAAGTTTTAAGAGAGCACAAGAGTTTAGGTAAGGCTATATCCTGTGGCGTAGCGTACAGTTTGATATGAACACCATTCATCAAAGTACTCGTGATTTTAGACTTCGATATCAATCTATCAATCTATCGATCTATATACAAGGGGTGCTTTTTTATACAGAAGTTAAAATTTAGTCGGACACACTGACTATTAAGAGAAAAAAGAATGAGTAAAACTTAATTCGTAAGGGTTTTTACCTACATACCATTCCCTAATATTATCAGAAACTCATATTTTTCTATGGCAATTCTCAAAACCACTAAAGATATGCTCGTACGTGAAACTAATGGCACTCTCTCTGCCAAAATAGTCATGGATTAAAGTTCCCGTCCGTCAATACGATCATCTCTTTTTACAGGTTATTCTTGCTGCTTCTAGAGGATTTTATTCTGTTTATCTATCATCCAACTCTTCGCCTCATAAGAAGTGTAGAGGCCCGGGTTAGGCTATTCACTCCCGACATTTACACTAGACAACAAGGCATTATGTGGTTATATGGTTACCTCACAAAACAGTAAATGATTTCCTGGTTTAAAAGAAACTATGAGGCTTGTCGTTCGTTGCAGTCACGTGAAGGCAACACTAAACTGGGTGAGTATATGTGGGCGTCCCCACGTACAACACAGCACTTAGGAATAATCTCTCATACTGAACAAGTTACCAAAGGCTATATTTAACCTTTCCGGTTCAGAAAGTCTCCAGTTGTCTAAAGAATAAAATGAACAATGCGTCACTTGAGTGAAGAGGTAACTGGAAGTTTAAAAAGAAACGCTATCCACGAAAATAACCCACAGAGTCGGATTTTTCCATCCTGCATTTCAGAGACGTTAAAAATACGAGTGATATTTATGGCGCGCTGCTTCCCAGCATAGCCATAGATTTGAATTTCTTATAATGTTACGCTTTTCTGAGAGACCCTACCCTTATACAAATTTACCACATATAGCGAAAGGCAAGTATTAATTTTTGACGGTCATATAATTTCGTGATGACTATGGTGATAACATTTGATTATCCTGCATCCCAAATTAAAGACTGCAGTCAGATACTGTACAATGCAGAGAAACCATGAGAAATCTTATCTTCGTCGCATCTTATACTGTATTGCCATAAGGAACTTGGAACTCTCCTTTCCCATCGCCGTGTGAGCTTTAATAATTCCGCCGTAAAAGTATGACAAAGGCATTTGACTGATACCCGACACTGGCATGCCTCTTTACTAAATGATTTTAGATTATTTTGACACTTTTCTGGAAAGGTCAGGCAACGGTAGAATGGATTTTTCTTTTAAGACGTCAAAGCTATTGTTTTATGTACCAAGATCTATGTCAGATATCTGCAAAAAGCTCAGGACGTGACAATGGAAATGACAAAAAAAGGCATTTTTATATGGCAAGGCAAATACTTGTTTTTTAAAATTTTATGCTTTTGTGTCTTGCCTAAAAGTGAATGACATCGTGCAGTGACTGTCAAAATTATTAAATAGAGTTGATTAGACTGATTCAGAATTGAGCAAAAATTTAAGGACACATTACAGTGGAGAGGATAGGAGGGGAGAATCCGGAAAAATGTCATTCGTGGAAAGGGTAAAAAAATGTTACCAGCAGACACCGATGCGAATACACACGGTTTATTTCTCACCCTTTCATCCCACGCCACCCGAGTCTTCCCCTGCCTGCCTACCCACCTTCCTACTCACATGTGTTGTTGGAGGGAAGGGAGGGAAGAGGGAGATTAAATAAGTTCCTTTAACTCCCTCACTACAATGGTGGCTTTTTAAAACTCTCACTCTTCTGACTCACTCTTAGATGCATGAAGTGATTTAACGTTATTTGGAATAGAGTACAACAGTTGTCCTGACCTTGAGAGGGTTAATGATACCTGCATAAACACTCTCAAGTTTCCATTATTCACTCCCAGCTGAATAGAATCGCCTGGCGCTAGCTGGAGTAGAATCCAAGAGTTGTCCCGACCATGAAAGGGCTAGACATCTTTCATCTGGTTTAAAGTCTATAAAAATGAAATTATAATATCGGGCACTCGTAAAGAAGGATTTAATGGACATTGTTTCCAAATTCTTCACCCCAAGAGGCATACTCCTAAACTCAAGACAATCCTCTGGGAACAGCAGGTATTAACGAAGAAGGAAATTGTTATAGTGAAGGCGTTACTTTAATGACAGGTATGACAGGTGAGTGGAGATCTGGGTTTTATAGGATGTCTGATTGTAGCATTACTCTTTGGATGGTTAGGATAAGAGAACATTAACATTGGCTGGGAGATTATGTGGCTGAGTTTTGCTGCTGATTGGTATATTATATGTGGTGAAGTTTGACAGCATAATACGGAGTAGTCCTGACAATCTAAAGCAAATAAATAAATAATCAAATAAATAAATAAATAAACAAAAACAAAAAATGTTCCCCTTGCCTTCCGGGAATTCATCTCACAAACATAATTTATCTGGGGAGCACAGACTCCTAAGAGATTGATAATGCTGACAGTTAATAAATGATCATGTTGCTGCATCACTCCAACATGACAGACAAGCAGGGAGAACAGATTTACCAAAGCGTTTATTAAAACTGATGACCTTGTTAACGGAACTGATGGGTCAATATATCGGCGAAAGAAATCAGCAGCTGAACAAAGGCATTGTTGTCACATGAAGTACTCGAGGTAAGAGAAGCGTCTGCGGCACCGCAATGGTTTAATCTCTTTAAATCGAGATGATACACGTATGGTACATCTCACTGTATATGGCTTTCAAATGGATACATTCCTGCTTTTGCCATTAGCACGGGTACCTGGCGTTGCCTGGGTAAAACCCTGTTCTGTGATCGTGCATACCGGCACAGCCGGGGACTGGATGGCCACTTCCCCTGTGGGAGAATCTACCCGGGGTCAAATTATACCCATTGATTCTGTGTTCCTACTTGGGCCCAACTGTACAAATGCATAACATGAAAGCTACCATTTCCGGATTTTCTTCACAGACAGGACACAGGTTATCAAGCCTGTGCCCAGCATCGAACAGATAAGAAAAAAAAAAAAAAAAAAGCTTAAACCTTAGTTCAACTGGCTGGAAGCATAACGGGTCAGTTCTCACGCTGCTCTAATCATTAGTGGGGATCGTCAGGCGCCTGCCACTTCGCCAACTCCTCTCCATAGACAAGATTCATCAGTAACACACGAACACATTTTCTGTCCTGAGATGATGCAACCCTTCACTTTTATCTACTTCTTCAGCAAACGTCCCCCCCCCCCTCAATATTATCTGGATAATGCACACGACAAGACTATGGCACACCTGGCTTCTGATCTTTCTGCCTTTTCTGGTTCGGGAAAAGAAGCGGGGTTGTATTCACCTCCTCAAAAATCTAGTGTTTTCAGCTGACAGGTCACCACAACCGACCACACGACTGTCCATCTGTTTTCAGGAATATATAAACCAGTTCCTCCCTTTTTACGTAATATTCTTGGTGACCCTCTCGCTTGTGACATTTCGTGGAAATTTCTTAATGAGATTTACAGACATCAGGTGTGATATGTCGACTCTGGTTTGAATACTCCTACACAACAGTTGGGAATGTAAAGAGGCGTTTCTATGCCCCGTCATGTACGAGTATATGGCAGGGGCATACGGTGCTGGATATGTCCGTCCTTCCGTCCGTCCGTCCCGTTTTGCGTTTAGCTCATTTGCGAAGAAACTGTTTGAGATACTTTCATTAAACTTCATACACAGATACATATTTGTGAGAGCATTTCAGCCATGCTGTGCTTTGATGATTTAGACCTTCCATATGACCTTGACCTCACATTGCTTGATTTTGTGTTTAGCTCATTTTCTTGATAACCCACGGCGGGGCATTCATGTCCAGTGGACATATTTCTAGTTATTATTATTATCATTATTAATATTATTAAATTCACAGTGCATGCCATCACAAACAGCTCTCGTTCTATCAACGGGTTGTACTAAATGAGTCTCGTCTTGTAGCACCCGATATAGATTTCTTCCTAACAAAGTTATACCTATCTTTTTACCGACTTTTGTAATAGAGTTTTGATGCTCTTTGCTATATTATTAATTATTTTCTTTTGAAAGGAGCTACATCGCAAGCGCTTGTGTTTTTTTGGTACAGCCACAAGTTCACACACAATAAAAAGAATAACATAAGCAACCAAGCTTTGCTGAAACAAGTTGTTTCGCCGAGTTAAAGAACATATGACCTAACAAGACAGCAGCAAGTGTAACTCATTGAAATTGTCTATCGCACATATTAAATGTTACTAGACACATGAAAACATAACATTATCACAGATGCTTCAGGTGTCGTAACAGTACACTCATCAGCAATGCTGCTGGATTTGAAAGGGATTCAACAGCTACCATAATTATGTATTAATACTCTCCGAAATGATCTCCACACAACTGAGTAAACCAAGTACATTTCATAATTCATATTTTGTACTGAATACCAGCACTTATTATGATTATATATATATATATATATATATATATATATATATATATATATATATATATATATATATATATATATATATATATATATATATATATATATATATATATATGCCTGAGCAAGAACCATAATGTCCTGGAAGAACCTAGGACATATATCCTTTCATGGTCATGACAACTCTAGTATTCTTTTCAAGTTAACGCCAACCATCTATTATTCAGCTAAGGGTTAGGATAAGAACCTGACAGTGTTAATACAGGCACCTTAACTCTCACAGCAAGAACAACTGTAACATTCTGTTGGTGACAGTGTTAATACAGGCACCTTAACTCTCACAGCAAGAACAACTGTAACATTCTGTTGGTGCTAACACCGTACGATTTTATTGAGCAGAGTTAGTCACAGAGGCCTAAGGTGTTAAATAATAATAGCCTTCCCTTGTACATATAATCTCTCTCTCTCTCTCTCTCTCTCTCTCTCTCTCTCTCTCTCTTTCTCATTTCATCATGCGTGGCGAAATTAATGATGGCTTATAAAACTAAAGGCCTCCAAGGCAGACACTTGATGCAAAATGATAACTGTGGGAAAGTATCAAGAACTGCTTTTCATCTGGACAAATTATTCGTTCCTGGGACAAAATTACAGGACTAATGATCCGGACAAAATTCAGTGACACGCGATACGTAGACTTAAGACTAACTCTCTGTCGTACAACTATTATTGGTTTATGATGAAAGTAAATCAGATCTTCTACGTCTCGCTCATTCTTTTGAAATATATCATAGGTATGTGAAGAAAATTATTACGACATTTTGGGTTTTCCTTTGTAGGAAGGACGAAGAAAGGTGAATGCAGCAACCTCCCATGCCTCTTGTTCCTCATGCAAGCGAAAATTTAAGTTTCAAGAGGGAATTGGTTGTTAGTCTGGGTGTGAATTCGTGTCCTTAATTAGAGACTATTCAATGTCCCCGGTTCAGTTAATGTCTAAGGGGGGATTATACCTTGATATCCTGGAACGACTGATGCTCTCTGACGTTTTAATTTCTTGATGGTTATCCCGCTTAAATATCACCTACTTGTCCTTTTTTTGTCAACTAAGGTCATATCAAAGTAAGAAAATTTGTCTATCAAACTTCAATAGCTACTTTTATCTCGAATGCGACGTATACCACAGTGGCTAAATATAATGGCGATTTCAGGGTTTCTCTAACATAACAGTACGCAGTGTGAGGAAATAGTTCTGATATTTTATAATCACATCACAGACAGCATAAAAGATGACTCACCGCATTTGTCAAAACTCTTGCCTGTTATTGATTAATGGCTCATCCTTTTCCTTGCAGTATCAAGATCTTTTCCAACGGCCAGACTAAACAAGGATGAAACCGTATCTGTCAGTGAATTATCGGACGCCTAATCTTACACTTCATTTAACGTTGCTACGACAAAAGATACTTCCGCGTTTCCTTGTCACTATTCATCTCCGGCTCCTCACCCCATCAAAGCCGCTCTTCTCATCTTTACATCTTGAACTGATCTGCACCTCTATTTCCCGTATGAACTTGAAGTCTATGCAATTCACATTCTTTGCTAACTTTTCTTTCTCTATGCTTTCCATATGCTCAACAAGCCGAAACTCCTTCAGCACACTGAAATCCTTCTCATTTTATTCTTTCTATCTCCTAACAATTCCATTCCGTTTACGGGAGACATTTCTAACTGGAGGGATTAAATACAGTCTTCATTAACCCCTTCACTACTGGAGGTCCTTCCTGACGAATAAAGTAATCAGGTAGTACCATGAGTAAAATAATCAGGCAGTACCATGTGTAAATCAAAAATGCCATCGCTGTGAAAGGATTAGCCTCTTTAATCCAATTATTTTGTTCAACTTAGGGAGATAAACCGAGTTGTGAAGGGATTAACGAGGCTGTTTCTAGTCTCGTCACTGCAAGCGATTTCTCCAGAGATTGAAAACAATGTTCGAAGGTTGCATTAATAAAGTAATGGTGACGTCCTTGGTCTGAAACGGTAAATAATCGCCAGTGTTACACCGGCAACGTCCACCTCCACTCCACTTTGCCTGGGCTCTGTTTCATTTGTTTATCTGCACAGGTAACTTCACATCCATACTCAAGATCACATACCTTTACTGATCTTAGTCATGGCGCCTTTTCTAGCACTGTCTCGTTCCCCAGAATCAAAGATGGTATTATACTCGGTATATACTAGGGGAATGATGCAGACAAAGACGTCTTTGAAACAAAGCTTTATTCCTGGCCAGGTTCACCACTAAATTTCTTCAGAAACTCACTGGTAAAATCTTTCTCACTGGTCATCCTCCTATAACTGTCCTGATATCTCAACATCCTCAGAACAAATATTCGTACCCTTAGTTACTCGTTCTTTCAGTACATCAGTCATTGTCATACTCGACTGTGCACTCTCCTTCCCTGTCCCCTTGCTTCGCTGCCATCCTTATCCAGCCGTTTCACTTTCAAAGGACGCATTGTATTATTCTGGCTGTTAAAAGATTATCTTCTTCATGTGAGGGGAATTGTAGTAGACAGGGAATTGAAAACTGTCTCTACTTCCTTTGAACCGCAAACATTCCGCAGTTAGATATAATAACTTGGATTTCGGATAAATAAATGCTCGTGTCTATACCAGCGAAGTTAATGCACATTTACAGGGTAATCATTTTGTTTGGTACACTTCGTACTGCATCATTCAACCTTGCAAAACTCCCAGAATCAGTGTATCTCTCAAAAATTGTCATATTGCACTCCTTGATACTCACTCTCAGCTTCTAGCACTCCCGCACCCTTCCATAATGACTAACCAATCTGCTACTTTCCTTCCGCATTCCAAAGCAGAACAGTACTTTAAGGTATAAGGTATACCACTGGCTGAGCCGCACACGCAATCTTACGAGTACGCACGTACACGCGCGCGCGCGGGCACACACACACACACACACACACACACACACACACACACACACACACACACACACACACACACACACACACACACACACTTAGAGCATTTAAATATAATGCAAACTCAATCTAGATCAATCTTAAATATTTGCTACGATGGTGTTACTAGAGATGATTTTATAAAGTATAGGTGATTATTTAGAGAGCATTTGATAAAGTTTCCAGCTAAATACATGTGCAGCAACTAAAAGTGCACAACTTCGGCGGCAAGGTGCTCAATCAGAATAATAATTGGCCTCCGGCATCATAACAAAGCGCTGTAATAAATGGAAAATTATTGTACTGGATGGACGTTACAAGTAGACTGCCACAGGGTACAGTGTCTTACTATTCTGTTTCTGATTTGCATAAGTGATAATGACGAAATTTTGTATTGCAGAATATCTAAATTTGCTGATGATACAAATTTTAGTAACACCATGAATATCAAGTAAAAAGGCATGTAATATAAAAAAAAAAATAATAATAAATTGTTTAATTTGGCCTAATCATGACAAAAATCATGCTACAATTTGTAAAGCTTTAAACATCGGTATGAAAAATGTAAAAACAAGCTGTACCATGTAATGACACTGAACTTGTGAAAGTAAATCAACGACCAAAGTTAATGTAACATCTTGTTTAAAACCTGGTGAACACCGTAGGCTACAGAGGCACCTGGCATCAGGCTCCTATGACTCACTCCAGCTGAAAACAGTCATCAGATGTTAGCTAGAATAGAATGTTAGATTTGTGTCGCTCGTGAGAGAATGAGGACTGCATTATCACTCACAGACTTCCACGATAATCTCGTTGGAATACCCGTATAATCGTCTGATATTAGCTGGAACTTGAATATCAGAGTTATCCCTATCTTGAGAGGAGGGTAAGAAAACCAACAAAGTAATTGGTTTCATTGGTGGATCATTCGAATGCTGTTAGTAATTATCAATGCTGGTCATCATATTACCAAAAAGATGTGACGAAGCTCATAGCTGGGTAGAACGGGGGCAAAATTAATACATAGGCTGATAAATCATAAGTTTTTTTTTAACATAACCTGTTTAATTTAGCTAACCGCAGAAAGCAAGTGGATGTTATTCATAGCATATATATATATATATATATATATATATATATATATATATATATATATATATATATATATTAGAAAACTATGGGTATGCGTTTCTGGTAATGTAAATCAGTTAATTTAGTATTAGTAAATTTGCAGACATATATACTGTAGGTAATTGCTCCTCAGTGTGGTAGACGATGACACCATACAATACAAACATTTAAAACTCGTTTGGAAGCTTCTTGATCTGACTGTGTCTTGAGTTGCTGAGGTGGAGATTATACCACCATGCAGAAATTATTCAACTAAAAAAAATATATATGAACAGAGGAAGGAAAAACAAATTAAATATGGGAAAAATTTCCATAGATTAGATTAGAGGTGACCTACATGCATAAAAAATATGCAGCTGTTTGATTTGAAGTGCTGTGGGTTGAAATCTGGATGGAAACTAAGCTGGGGAAATGACTTCCAAAGTGATCCAGTTCGGGGAATACGGGAATTTTAATATGCAGAAGTTTTGCAATGCGGCAGTGTGACAGTCATGTCATAAGCACAACCAGAAGCCCGGGTAAAATGGAGGAAAACGTGGAGAGGTGGCACAATGGATGCTTCATCGGGGCATCTGCCATAAAAGTATCTGTAAAATAATGCAGGAGGCAACATTCTCATTTGTTGGAGAGGAAGTTATTTGTTATTGCTGGGTTATTAATTATTGTCATAGCTTTGTTCTGAATTTTGTCCGGTTGTTTTAGTTCAATCTTCTCACAACAGCTTCACAAAGATGAGCACTACTCGAGCTGAGAGCGTACATGATTCGTAGAAATTATAGCTGACTGCTCATCATTGAAGAAGTTACGGATTCTGTACAATAATTCAAGTGATCCGACGTGAGAGGTCCAACTGAATATAAGGTTATGCTAAACACCAAACATTTCAATACTGTTAGAGATAGGAATTTTGGTCGAATTGAATGTAATATAGGAATCAGGCAATATCTGCGTCTTTGTAAACTGTACATATTTGGTTTTCCTAGCGTTAAATGAGAGGATATTTTGTCTCCATTCAGTGATCTTAGATAAGTCTCGATTTATGAAGACTGCTGAGTTAGGAGTTAAAGATATCAAACTCTGTGAAATGGTGGTGAACTGTGAAGCGTTGAATCATCCACGGAGTGTACGGGTGAGAGACAGGTGATGAGGAACACGGTTGGAGCCAGGACTTTCCCTTAGAGCACACCAGTATTACTTTAATGGAAATTTGCATACACATTACTTACCGTTACTCTTATCTTCCTATTGTTCCGATACGAGATCAGTGGAACCAAAGATGATAGGCCATAGCAAGGGAATCTGGAGAACAGGGAACGGTTTCACACTCTGTCAGAAGCTTTAGCAATATCAAGGGCTACTGCATGGGTTTCTCTATGTTGGTCAGTTAGCTGATGGAAGGTATGAGTCAGGAAACTGAGTGTTAACAGTGGATCTTGATTACATGATTACAATAAAAACAGTTTCAGTATTTACATATAATTCTACGTCTTAGATATGTGATTGGCTTCTAAGTCCAGGCAATGCATGTTTAGTTCCAAATAATAAACTACCGACTTGGTGATTCTTGCGCCTTCCAGTTCCTGAAGCACACAACCGTATAGCACTATCTGTACGTATAGATTGTTTACTTTATGCTAGCTCCTTTGCATATAAAAATAATGGTAGAACATAATTATTTTCCACTAACCTTTTCCTATGAGGAAATTCCCTTACATTCTCTCTCTCTCTCTCTCTCTCTCTCTCTCTCTCTCTCTCTCTCTCACTGTCTCTCTTTTTCAGCCTCGGGTGAGGGAAGCCTTCTTGTTTTGCTATCTCTGTCCTAGACACGGAATAGGTGTTACAGTCATAGCCTACCTTATATTAAACAGCACTAAAAGGACCAAAAGGTTTTAATTTATGTTTCTTTGTACTCCTTTCTAAACAGTAATGTCAAACTCCGAGGCAAGTGTAGCAGAGAAAACCTGGGATGTATGAAAGCTTTAATGACTAATGTATCTTGTGCGCGAGCTGGGGACAGGTTCACGGATACCTGACACTGCTCTCCAGATCTGCAAAAATGAATACATGAATGGCTAAATAATAACACCGAACACGGGAGCTTGCTTGTTTCTGCTTCAGTCCACCAGTCCACATTCCTCACAATGAACGTACTTTGGAATCCACCACGTTCAGCAAGAAAAAAGATAACAGAGGAAGGGGTTAGTGGGGTAGGAGTGGGGTTTGCTATTCTGTGTTGCCCAGTTGTATTTACAGGCCAAGGTGCTTTGTGGTTACTCTGCAGCTATTCAACCACTTCACTGCGATGATATCTTTTTTCGGATTATTCTCTGAACCTGTGGACGATTTTATGCAGCGCTGGGGAATCCTTCGATCTTGGTGTAAAGTACAGTCGCCATTAACTCCTTAACTACGGAAAGGGCCCCTTGAAATAAGTAAAGATTGTCAGATGTTAGTTAAAACAAAATTTAAAAATACGTCCACGGACTGAATGGCTCAAACGCCGCCAGATTCTCTCTCTCTCTCTCTCTCTCGCTCCCTCTGTTTTATCTAAATATCCTCCTGCCCGTTCCTTATCTTCCCTTCTCACCTCATATGCTTCACGCCACTTCCATCTTCTTTGCTACCGCCTTGCTCCCTCGCCTTCCTCCCTCTCTCTCTCTCCTTTTACTCCCCTCTCCTCTCTCTTCCCCTCTTCTCTCCCCTCCCCTCACCTCCCCTCCCCTCCCTCTTCGTCATTACCGCAGCCTCAATACACATCTTTCTCTCCCCCACTCCACGCCTCTCCTCTTTCACCATTAATGAATGCATCTCGTTATAAAAATAATGATTTGCTGGCTTTTCTTATTAGGAGTCATTATAAGACTGCAAGGACTCGCTCTGTGTTTATAGCGATTTAATTGTGGTGGTGGTGATGGTGGTGGCGATGATGGTGATGGTGGTGGAGACTCTAGTGATGATGGTAGTGGTGCTGGTGGTGGTGGTGATGCTTGTGGTGACTGAGATGGTTGTAATGATGGTAATGTGCTGATGGTGGTGATTGTAATGATGGAGGTGATGGTGGTGGTGATGGTGGTGGCGATGATGGTGATGGTGGTGGAGACTTTAGTGATGATGGTAGTGGTGCTGGTGGTGGTGACTGTGGTATGGAGGTGGTAGTGATGATGGTGGTGGTGGTGGCGATTGTGGTGACTGAGATGGTGGTAATGATGGTAATGTGCTGATGGTGGTGACTGTGATGATGGAGGTGATGGTGACGGTGGTGGTGGTGCTGGTGACGGTGAAGATGTGGTGATGGTTGAGGGAGGATGATATTTTGGTGGAGGTAGAGACAGAAAGTAATGGTGTAGGTGGAGATGGTGGTGAAGGTGGTTAACGGGAAAGGAGACACTGGTGGTGATGGTGATGGTAGCTATGGTGATAGTGGTGGTGATTATGGTGGTACTATGATGGTGAAAGTGACTGCGCTGTTGGTGATGATGATTGTGGTGGAGCTGGTGGTGATGGTGGCACTGTGTTGGTGGTGGTGCTGACTGTGATGTTGATGATGGTGATGGATATTGTGATGGAAACTATGATGATGGAGATGAATATGGTGGGTTCTGAGGTGGAGGGGGTGGATTCAGATAGTGGGGTGGCAGGCGGAGATGGTGGTGACAGAAAAGGAGGTAGTAGAAGTGGTGAAAGAAGATCTAGGATGGAAGCTTGCCGAAGTGATGAAAGGGTTACAAAGGGCATGGTGCAAGTGAATGAAGTGGTGAGAGTAGTGGTTGGTACAGTGATGGTGACAGTGAGTGTAACGATGGTGTGGGTTATATCGACAGTGGTGTTACATTGAGGGATTTTGGTAGTGGATCCTGTGATGGTATGGTGTGGTGGTGGTGGAAGTCATGGTGGTTGTGGTTAAAGTGGTGGTCTCTGTAAGGGTGGTGGTTGTTGTGATGGATATGGTTGTTTTCATGGTGGTTGTGTTGATGGTGGTGGTTGTGGTGAAAATTGGTGTGATGCTAATGGCTGTTATGGTGGTAGTTGAGCTGTGGTGATGGTGATGGCGGAATACAGTGATACTGGGTGTGGTGGTGGTGGCTGAGCTGTGGTGATGGTGGAATACAGCAATATTGGCAGTAGTGGAGGCGAAGCTGTGGTTGTTGTGGTGATGGTGGTGTAATGCGGTGGTACTGCTTAATGTCGTTTTGTGAAGGAGGGGCAGCTTTCTCCTCTCACCCCCTGATATTGTCGCAGCCACTGAAGGGGCTCAAGATAAGACTGGCTGTGACTCTGGGACGATAAATATGGTCATGGACGTGATTCTGAATAATGGGAGTCAACACCGTCTCACTGGTATCACTTTTATTTACGGATTTATTTTTCACTCGTGCTCTCCCCAGACGACTTTATTCAGCAAACGGAGAACCATCCACTGTGAACGGGTTATTGAGGACTATCTCTAACCGCAAAAGATCGAAATGTTCCTCCCAAATTTAATTAAGACGTCTGTAGGTGACAAGAATGAATTACAAAGATATCAGCGTAGTGAATGTGCTAATTTACAAGTCTAGCGTGGATTACCTTAACCCATTTAATCCCATCAATCCGATGTAGTATTTTATATTCTGATCTTGCTCCTTCCCAACCATTTTATTTACCATAACAGATACAGTAATTCAAACTAGAGAGAATACATAGAACCTTCATTAATTCCTTCAGTACAAAACGTCCCTCCTAACCTTAATAAAAGAACAAAAGCAAAAAAGAAAGTACATATTTTCTAACGGGAGGTGTTAAAGTAAAGTGCTATACAGGTTTATCCTTGCACTATGATGACGCATATATTTTTTCTTGATTTTCCCACTTCCACGCTGTTTCGTTAAGCTGTACCCAGAGAGACTTCGATGTGAAAGGAATATTGGAGACAATTTCTGATCCCCTCACTGCCTCATGTCTCCTTCACCTGATGTAAACACTATGCTGGTGACAAGTATTCATTATATAAACATTACCGTATTGAAGGCACAGTAAATGAAAAGTGATGGTGAAGGACAGTGATCTCTTCAACACGGTAACGTTATTTTTAGTTCATTGTTTCTACCTTCAAAAAATTTAATATTGCACAGGAGACGTGTAGAGCTGGACGGGTTAGGTGTAGCCTTCATAAATCTCTTCAGCAGAATTTGTTCTAAAACGTGTGAAGGTAGTAATTATAAACTGAAAGAGGTAACCATGTTGAATATTTATATATATCTATTGATCTTCTTTCATTTGAGGTTGCAAAATATTTTCATATTTATTTATTTTTTCTTTTAACATTCCCTCACTTGAAGGCAAATATATTTCGCGAGCATCACATCCGTTATAGGAGCCCAGGAGTGTAACTGAACACATTAATGGACAGTGAACAAAAGATATTTTTATCTGATTAATAGTAGTTGTTTATAGGAGCAGCAAATAATAAGTTTACTTAACTTACTTTATAGACATGTGAAGAGATGTCTGTTTAAATAAAGAAGATGTGCAGTTTCTTCCTGTGCACTGAGAAAGCATGCAGTCTACATACCTAATTCCGTGTTATGCATGCTGACCGAAAGAATTACAAAATAAAATCACTGCGTCACAAAAGACGTCCGTGACCGTTTAGGCACAAGATATCTGTCGTGAGTATAGAAATATTCATGTTGTGAGAGAGTGAAATCGCAGGATACTCAATGAATCGTCGTCGTCGTCGTAGTAATTAGCAGATTGAAGCCCACTTGACAACATATATTAGAATATCAAAACGATATATGTCCTCCTTTCCCACATTTCGTATCCTATATAAGCATTGGAAGGAGCTGCCCCACCCCCTACCCCTTAAACGAGAGGTGGAAATTTTATAGAATGAAAGACATTATCAAGGAACCAGGCGAACTGATCTGAGAAGTTTCGCTGAAATCTATGTGCTCACTTTCTCTTATTTCTGATCGTCTTAATTTTTGGGAGGGGGCTGAACTCCAGTTATCGCATTAAGGACCGTTGTGCAACATGTACTAAGATATCAGAGCCAAATTTGCCTTTCTTTCACTATCTCATGGAATTTTCAGTTTGGTGAGGGAAATTGACCCCTCCCCCCCTAAAAATCAAGGTTAGAAAATTGTGTATAATGGAACACATTCATTGTAACCTTATGAACTCAGTTGGGATGATTCATTCAAATCCACCAAATAACCTAAGAGGAGCTAAGACGAAGCCACACAGTCAGAGACACACATACACACAGACAGACAGGGTTAGTGTCGCGCACCGCTATAGGGCGAGTAACCGAAAATGATACCGATTGCTAGAATATATTGGTTTAGCATGTATAACTCTACTTATTATATTTTATTATTTTAACCGCATTGCAACAATTATTAACAAATATTAACCATATTAACCTCCCTGAAATAGTTACTTTATTCTTGGGAACAGAATGTGAAGCCAGTGGCCAGAGTAGGACACATGAAAAAAAAAAAAAAAAATCTATTGCCAGGTCTCTAATCCCAGAATTCACCTAGGGTGTCCGCAACTAATAATGCCTTCTAGCTCCTCGGGCATCAATTAGTATATAACTGTCTTCACGAAATCCCGCCAATTCCAGCCGCCTTTCCTCAAACACGATTGACTTCATAAATAGGAGAGATACACCATTGGTAAATATAACTGGCCGACGGTAGCGACAACGAAATATAGGGATGTCACAGCACTGCTGAGGTGAGTGGGGAGAGTTTCCAATTCTTTCCTTGTAAGAAATCTACCCCAAGGTAAATAAATCATCTGGCAGTGGCAAGAAAGACGTCATGGGTGAAATGGAAATTTTCTTGTTTACATTTTAACTTGCTTACGGCCGATGCCCGTCTAAGGATAATATCTCCCTATAAACTACTCCTGCGTGTAACTTCTCAGAAGCACAGTCCTTTATTCATCCTGCCAGCCCAGCATAAGGTCTGACGTGAGTGCTGAATTTTGAAACACTGAGCAGTACTCAAAATATACTGCGCAAATTCCCGTGCTGAATACTCGTTCGCCTCATTTATCATCAAACTCTTCCTCCACTGAACGTTCCTGTGCGTGTCATAATCTCCTCAGTATAGTGTCATTATTTCTTCGTATATTCTGGCTACCAAAGAAACTATTTCATACACTTGGAAAAGACACATAGTATTGAAAATTTTTGTGGAATTGCGGATATTCACTTATCTTCAAAATATTTCTCCTAAGCTGAATAAAATCGTCTGGGAATAGCACGAATAAGAGAAGACGTCATCGTACTGAAGTGTTTAATATTGGTACCATTGGGGTATGAGGGAGGGGCTGTCTACGTGCCGTCTCTCTCTCTCTCTCTCTCTCTCTCTCTCTCTCTCTCTCTCTCACACACACACACACACCATAAACATCCACCCGGAAGCTAAGGATAGGGTGTTATGTAAGGAAGGGGCAGCGGGTAAATTGTGTGTGTGTGTGTGTGTGTGTGTGTGTGTGTATGTGTGTGTGTGTGTTCCCAGCCTCCATTACCTACTTTACGTGACAGAGTTATATCGGTGCTGCTTAAAATCACCCTAGGGGAAAAAACACATGAAAACAAACACACGTATGCAACCACGTCGTCTTGGCCACGTGAAACCAAGCGAGTAAATAAACAAGACAAGAAAAAGAAGATGTATTTCATATAATTTACTTTTTGTTTTATGTACCCACACAACCTTTCTTACCTATCAGTACACACACACACACACACACACACACACACATACACACACACACACACACACACACACACACACACACACACACACACACACACACACAAGGGTACGTTTCAGATCAACTCCATCATGATTCTTATCCCGGCACTTTTGTTACTGTCCGGATTTCTTACAGCAGTACATGAGGAAATTAAAGGACGATCAGATGAGACATTCCTTTCACTTTTACATTGTGTGTGTGTGTGTGTGTGTGTGTGTGTGTGTGTGTGTGTGTGTGTGTGTGTGTGTGTGTGTGTGTGTGTGTGTGTGTGTGTCCTTTCTACTGTCATTACCACCACCAATTTCAAGGCACCTTTAATTTCTGGAACAGCACTCTCCTCTACACTACCTCCACCTTGCCATCAGCTACCCTCCCCATAACACTTCCCTCACACATTCCGGGACTGGATTAGTAGGAGGCGAGGGAGCTTGTAAATCGAACTTAAAAAGAAACCACGAATTATACTTACGTACCTTCTTGCGTGGCACCTGCAAGGGAGAAAAGAAATTAATGTTAAATACTCGTTTGCCTTCTACAGAGGGAATACGATTTTAAGGGAGAATTTAAAGAGGCAGAGAGGGAGATGAGAGGGAGGACACTAACGCAGAAGGTGGTGATGGAAATGGGAGGCGAAAACAGACGAAAATCATGGAAGGAGCTGAATGAGATTGAAATAGTAAAATATTAGTATAAAAAGAAAGAAAAAGATTTAATAGAAGTAAAGAGAGAGAGAGAGAGAGAGAGAAAGAGAGAGAGAAAGAACAGAACTAGGTGTCAGAGAGGGAGAGAGAGCAGTGAGTATAACACAGGATGCGGGCGAGGGGAAAAAACAGGGTACGAGGTTGGAATCATTGAAGGGAAGGAAGCGAGGGGGTGCAAAAAGAGGCATTAAGGATATGAGAGGCAACCACCGAGAAAACCGCTGTGATGGCCAACTAAACAAGATAAAAGGGAAAATGAAGAGGTATTGGCTGTTAGCTTTACTCTTGCAGCCACGAGAGAGTCTTCGGGTATAGCAGGAGTTAATGGAGGCTATATCTAATTCCTTCAGTTCAGAAATCCCCTTTAAGCTGCATAAAATCATCTGGTCGTGGCAAAAACATGAAAGGAAATATGTCACTGTACTGAATCTCTCCGAATGAATTAGACCATGATAAGATCCTTGAAGAGGTAGTGTAAGTATACAAACCGCTGTGATGTAAGAAGACACAGAAGGGAAAAAGACACAGGAGGGAAAGAAAAACAATGAGGTACTGGGTCTCAGATACTTAACTGGAGTATACAGTATGGTTTGATTATGTGAAGAGACGGAGTACAGTTATGCAAAAATGTGTAGATAATCTTGATGCAGGAAATAAAAAGAAAAGACGCTGAACTGGATCTCGTGCAACTCAGTGCCTTTTGAATCTCTACTGAAAGAAAGAATGTGATGATCGTAGGTAGAGTAAAATGATGATAACGAGAGTAAATTATCTTGACATAAAACTATGCAGAAGGAAAAAGACAAACGACATGGTACAGAATCTCAGACAATGCTTCTAAAAATCACAGAAAGAGTATTATGGAGATTTGATTATCAGGAGAAATGTAGAAAAAAAAGTCAAGGAAACACTCCGGCCTGAGGGAAATATATGAGGAGGGGAAAGGAAAAGCGACAAAGCCCTGGATCTCGAACAATTAAATGGCTGTGAATCTCTGTGAAAAAATTACAGTAAGGTTTGATTATATGCAGAAAAGTAAAGACGCAAGTGAATCCGTCTAGGTACATAAAAACCCCTAAGACAGAAAAATATATAGCATGGAACGTAAAGAAAAATTTAGGGCAACCTGGGCAATTACAGATAACCAAAGTACATGTAATAAGCTGTAGTTAGGTTAGAGGAAGGAAGGAATATGTAGAAAATAGAAATGATGGTCTAGCTGGATTATACAAGCAGCAGTCACGCAGAAAAAGGACGTGATGAATTAGTAAGAGTAGGAAAAAATAATCAAAATGGTAGTAAGGTTGGTGTAAAAGGTGGTAGGGGTGGAGTAAAGTGGAGAAGTGTAGGAGAGGAAGGTAATGAATTTGACGGTAAGATTACCAAGGACGCAGAGGACAGCACAAAAAGTTGATGAGGAAGTGGAAAAGAAGGGATTTAAATTACACTGCAGTAATAAAGCGAGAGTAAAGCAGAGAACGGTAGGGGTATCAACACTCAGTCTCCTATGACATACTCTCAGCTGAGGGAAATCATCTGGCGTCAGCTGGTACAGAATATGAGACACTCCCGACCGAGAGAAGGTTAATATATAGTACAGTGATGAGGCCAGAGTAAAGTGTTGAGTTGAGTTATAACGTATGATAATAATAGGCTAATGTAAGTGTAAAGGCAAACTCTGTATGAGACTTGAAATGCACTGTAGTAGTAACAGAGGAAAATGGGGAAATGTTGGGAAATTAAACTTTACTGCAGTGGTGAAGTCACATTAAAATGGATGGTTGTACGAGAATTAGTATGTACTGCAGTAATAACCATGGAGTGAAATGAAGAGATGAAGCAGAAATAAGATTTACTGCAATAATAATGCTGGAACAGTACTAGTAGTCGATGCGAGCACAGGCTCAACTTAAGGTGAACCCACTGAACTACTAGTCAAAGTTCCTCTTCATCAGCATTCCACCTTC
Organism: Coenobita brevimanus; assembly: GCF_032717465.1. Lineage (NCBI taxonomy): Eukaryota > Metazoa > Arthropoda > Malacostraca > Decapoda > Coenobitidae > Coenobita > Coenobita brevimanus. The sequence goes on from NC_137004.1 coordinate 32,387,688, forward strand.
CTCCTTTTCGGAGGACAGGGAGGGGACTGAGGGAGGTTTGAATAACCGGACAACTCTGGCCTATCATATCAGTGTCACCACGTGAAGGCGACCCTCTCCAGCTGACGTAAAGTGGAAATATATAGAAGTAAGTGGTAAGTGGTGGCGCTCACCATCCACTCACTCGATGTAGTACTATCTTCGGGTGACTGCCCTTTCTTTTCTTCCTTCCTTCTTTCCGTCCGTCCTCTTCTCCCTTTCTTTCCTTCATTCTTTCCTCTTCCTTCTGTCTACGGGTGACTCTACACTGAGCGACGAGCCAAATGGTTTCCTCAACACCAGAAATCATTTGTTACGCTGGGTGGTAACCATGTAACCAAATTATAACGCCTGGTGGTTTAGTGGGTAATTAAGGCACTCCAACCGGACTGAGCCGTGCAGGTTTATATCCAAGGGAAGGTTGGGGTTTATTGCTCACGTAATGCCACTCAGGGATGAGTGAGGCTGGTCAATCTCATCTTAATGGCAGGACGACCTTGCCTAGCTCGGGACTCCTACGCTTCTCATGGGGTAACACAGGACTGGATGATAATGATGATTTAATCGTACAGTACTGCAGTAATGAGACAGATGGGGTGAAGTGGAGAGTTAAAAGAGAATCAGTCCCTTTAGCTTGAGGACGCACTTTGATGCATCCTTGTTACCACCTGAATAATTACTGTATAATTTGGGATACCTTTCATAGCAGAGGAGTTTGATGGAGGGTGCTTCTCACTCCCTCACCGCCAAAGGTACCCCCAGAGAAGAGAAAAATCGTCTGGGGGTGGTAAGATTTAAATAAAAAGCAATGTCATCGAAGTGATTAGCCTGTGCCTTACGATTATGTCATCTTTATTTTATGCTTGCTGTCTCCAGAGTTTTAATCAGCGTAGTAGAGGGTGCGAAAGGGAGAGTCTGGGAAGGAAGAACGAGTAAAAGCAGAGGATGGAAGGATGTTAATTGAGATGGATGCAGTAAGGAAGAGATGGGCAGAGTATTTTGAAAGATTATTAAATGTAGAGGAGGAAAGGGTGGCTGAGATTGTGGCGGATGGAAGGGTGCAAGGAATAAATGTGTTGGGAGAGTTGAATGATTCTTTGATCACGAAGGAGGAAGTGGAGAAGGCAGTAAAGGAGATGAAAACAGGGAAAGCTGCAGGTATGGATGGGTGTGCTGTGGAATGCCTGAAGGGTGGTGGAGTGACTATTGTTGACTGGTTAGTAAGATTGTTGAATGTGTGCTTTGAGAAAGGTATGGTGCCAATTGACTGGGCAAGTGCTTGTGTGGTCCCGTTGTATAAAGGCAAGGGTGATAAGTATGAATGTACTAGCTTTAGGGGTATAAGTCTGTTGAGTGTTGTAGGTAAGGTGTATGGTAGAGTGTTAATTATGAGAGTTAGAGAGGGTACAGAGGGAGTGATTAGTGATGAGCAGTGTGGCTTTAGGAGAGGGAGGGGATGCGTTGATCAGGTGTTTGCTGTGAGACAAGTGTGTGAAAAGTATTTAGCGAAAGGCAAGGATGTGTTTTGGGCATTTATGGATTTAGAGAAAGCGTATGATAGAATTGATAGGGAGGCTTTGTGGACTGTTTTAAGATTGTATGGACTTGATGGTAGGTTACTAAAAGGGGTGAAAAGTTTTTATGTAAATAGTAGAGCATGTGTAAGAGTGGGAAATGCTGTGAGTGATTGGTTTCCCGTGAGAGTAGGGCTGCGACAGGGATGTGTGATGTCACCTTGGTTGTTTAATATTTACATGGATGGTGTTGTAAGGGAGGTGAATGCAAGAGTTTTAGGTGGTCTGAGTCTGGTAAATGTTGATGGTGGAGATTGGAATCTGAAGCAGCTGCTGTTTGCAGATGATACTGCACTGGTGACTGATTCAGAGGAGAGATTGAGACAGTTGGTAGAGGAGTTTGGAAGGGTGTGTGAAAGGAGGAATTTGAAAGTAAATGAGAATAAGAGTAAAGTGATGAAGTGTACGAGGTTGATAGATGGTAGGGGGATGAATATAGTTTTGAATGGTGAGTTGCTTGAGGAGGTAGATTGTTTTAAATATCTAGGGTCACATGTTGCTGTGGATGGAAGAATAGATGCAGAAGTGAAGTTTAGAATAAATGAAGTAGGAAAGGTGCTGGGAGGAATGAAAAAAGTGTTTAAATGTCGTTCGCTTAGAATGGATGTAAAGAGAAGGCTGTATGAGGGTGTTGTGGTACCGACTGCATTATATGGGGCTGAAACATGGAATATGGGTGTAGCAGAGAGGAAAAGTTTGAATGTAATGGAGATGAGGTGTCTGAGGAGTATGTGTGGAGTGACGCGTATGGATCGGGTGCGAAATGATGAAGTGCGAAGGAGAACTGGAGTTGTTCAGGAGATGGCTGGTAGAGTTGAGCAGAGGGTGTTGCGATGGTTTGGGCATATGGAGAGAATGGATAATGAGCGATTGGTGAAAAAGATAACTAGATCTGATGTGAGAGGTGTAAGGCTGAGAGGAAGACCACGAATAGGATGGATGGATAGTGTGAAGAGAGCGCTGGATGCGAGAGGGATGTCTGTCGAGCAAGGAAGAGTGGCTGTGCGTGACAGAAATAAATGGAGAGAAATTGTGAATAAATAAGTGATGACGCAGCCCTGAGGGGATATTCTTCCGCATTTGGTCTGATCAGCTAGTCAGGTCAGGTGCGGGTAAGGGGATGGGTATGTTATGATGTGGCAGGGGTAAACCAGCTCTGCTGTCGGGCCCTGCTGCGGATGTCACTGATTGCATTGCGCAGTTGACCCTTGTGCGGTGTGGTGCGGTGAGGATCTGTCCGTTCTCCCCTTTGGGGCTAAGATGTGAATGAATGTGTTTAAATGGATGAGTAAATGGAGAGTGTGTCGTCCTGTCTCGGCTACCTCCCTTTCCTTGGGGGAAGCAGCCTAGGTATATAGATAGATAGTAGAGGTTTTTCGAAGAGGAGGGTTAGAGACGGCCTTCATTAGCACAGGACGAGAGCTCTTTCCTCGGTTAAGTAAAATCGTCTGGTACCAGCATGGATAAAATACAAAGTAAGTCATAATATCGAAAACGTTAAAATGCTGTCCAGCAGAACAATGAGAAGCTGGAGAGTTGTCAACGAATGAACTGACGATAAAACTGTGGAAGAGGTAGAATGTACAGTATGTATTCTCTATGTTTTTTTTTTTTTCTTTGAAGTGCTGGAGGGGAACAATTTCATGTTGTGGCACCATCATACCTGGTTGGATCCAGTGCTCAGTTATACAAATGTCCCTCACTTCCCTCTGTATCTCCGGAAATGATAATAGTCAACTGCAGGAGATGGGCAACTTCAGCCTGCAGGCCACCAGATTCAAGTCCAGGTGAGTCTGGGGTTACAGCTACTTGTACTGTTACCACCACTACTACTACTACTATTACTACTACTACTACTACTGCGACTACGTGCCCTTTTTTACAGTTGAATTCCACATTAAACCAGAAGACTGCAAGTTAAAATTCCGTTGCTGTTTAGAAAGCTGATTTACCAAAATCTTCCAATATACGATACTGGCGGTGTGGAAAATGTTGGGATATTTTGAACCGCATCCCACATACATTTACGAGGACTTACAGTAGTGCAATAATGAAGATGGAGTAAGGAGGAGAGATGCACGGGTATGAATAGAGGACAGAGTCAGCGGAAGTAGAGTAGGGGAAGCCGACCACAGCGCCACCTCCCTTCAGCCTATAATTTACGGGCAGACGAGAAGACAGGAAACCATCAGGACCGCGGTGTAGGGTTCATTCTCCCTCCATATGTCTGTCTGTCCCTCCCTCCCTCCTTCCACATGTCCCTCCGTCCTCCCCCCTCCCCCTTCATATCTCTCTGTCCTCCTCCCTCCCTTCTTCCCCGGTCTCTTTGCACGTTCCTTCCTCCTCTATTCTCTCATTCCCTCCATCCTTCATCTCTGTTCGTACCTTCTTTCCCGCCCCCTCCTCCTTCTCTAGCACTTTCTCTCTTCATTATCTCTGTTTCCCCTTACTTTCTTTCCTCTTTTCGTTTGCATATCATTCCTTACTCCTCCACCTCTCTCCTTCCCTCCTTCACTGCCTAATTCATATCATTTCGTCTCTCCATCTGCGCATCTCGTCCTTCCTCTCTTCATGTCTGCCTCCCTCTTTCTCTTTCCTCTTTCACTCTGTATATCCTTCCCTCTTCCATTTCCTTCTCCTCTCCTTTTTATATGCATGTCTTCCCTTCCTCCTACTGTCCCTGTCATCTTAATCTCCATCCTTTCCTTCATTCCTTCTTCCCTTCCTCTATTATCTCCGTCTCACACTTTCTAATTTATTCCCTTTCTCTTTCGCCTCCATCTCTTCCTTCCTACATTACTCCCATCCTCCTTCACCTCTGTCTCTCTCTTCCACCTACATTTCCCCTCTTGTGTCCCTTTCTCCCTCCTTTCTTTCATTTTCTCATTATACTTTCCAAAAATATTTCATTTCCTCTACAAAATACACCCTCCACCCTCTTTCTCTCTCTCTCTCTCTCTCTCTCTCTCTCTCTTCCTTGCCCTTCTTTCCATTTTATTTTTTTCTTCACCAACCCAAAGCGCTTCCTTGCCTTCATTTCCTATTATGCCTTTCCTACTATTTACCTTACGTATCTCAGAGTTTTTCCTGTTCTTCCATTTCCAACCCTTCTCTGTGTTCTTTCATTCTGTGCTTCATTTGCTTTACTAAGATCATTTCACTCGTAACCTTCCCTTGCTTACATCCTTCTTTCCCCTTCCTTGCATTCCTAATTTTTTCTCGTTTCTTCACCTCTTAATATTCTTTCTCTTCTTTCCTTCTCTCGTCTCTCATTTCTTCTTTTTTCCCTTCTTTCCATATCTCACATTTCTTTCCTTTTTCTTGTCACGCCTAATTTTTTCCACGTTTCTCCTTATTTTCTTTCTCTCTTCTTCCAAGCTTCATCCCTCTCGCTTCCTCATATCATCTCAAATGTGCCTTCTCTCCTGCCGTACATTCCTCACTTTCCCTAGATATCCCTTTCCTTCCCTCTCTCCCTTCCTCCCTCCCTCCCTCCCTCTCCCCTCTCTCTTCCCTCACTCACCTCTACGTGTCCTTCCCTTCATCCCTCTACATGTCCCCCTCCCACCCTCCATACAAGGCCCCCTCCACCCTCCCCTTCCATTTACTCTTTACGTCCCTCAGAGGTAAACAAGAGACAGTAAGGAAGGAGGGGAAGAAGGACTGGAAGGAGAGGTAGGAGGAAGAGGAAGATATGGGTGGGAGGGAGTATAGAGGGAGAGGAAGAGAGAGAAGGAAGGTATGGAGGAAACAGGGATGAGAGAAAGGGGGGAGAGATATGGAGGGAAAGGGGGGCTGAGAGGTACGATGAGAGAAGTGATAGAGACGGAGTGGAGAGGAGGGGAGGAGAGGGGAGTGGTGGGGAGGGGAAGGGAGGGGTGCAGTGGTTACGAGGTTATAGAGGGGAAGGACCGGAAAGGAGGAAGGGAGGTATGGGAGGAGGCACTAGAGGAGGGAGGTAGGAGAGGGAGGTGAGTTGGGGTGGCCGCGGGGAGAGACCGACGTGGAGAGAATGAAGAGTAAAGGGGAGAGAGACAAAAGTGAAGGGGAGAGTGGGAAGAAAAGAGACAGGAATTAAGACAGGGGAAAAGTGAAGAGGAATAAGGGACGAAGAGAGAGAGAGAGAGAGAGAGAGAGAGAGAGAGAGAGAGAGAGAGAGAGAGAGAGAGAGAGAGAGTTGAGGAAAGGGATGAATATGTGGAAGGGAGAAAAGAATGAGAGAAAGAAGTGGATGGGAAGGAAGAGCAGATGGGGAAGAAGAAGGGAAGAGAGACATGAGTGGAGGAGGGGAGAGTGAGGCAGGAGTGGAGGGGAGGGAGGGAGGGAATGGAGAGAGACAGGAGTTAAGGGGAGGGAGGGAGTGGGGGAACAGAGAGAGACAGGAGTGGAGGGGAAGTAGGGGAGGCAGGAAGTGCTTGGAGTAGGATGGATGGGTGCATAAAGGAGGAGCTGTATAGAGTGGGTGGGGAGGGGAGTGACAGGGGCAAGGCAGGGAGGGAGGTTAGTAATGAAGTTGCTTTTCTTTATTATGCATTACTTTCATCCTCTGGGTAACACATTAAATGAAAATACAGTACAATAACTTTCAGTACCTTTAGTCCGATGACGACGTACCTCATATATACATATATTTTTTTTACAGTACTTCCACTCCGTATTTTTGCATCTTAGGAACGACTTTTTTTCAATGCAGATGTTGGACACCTCTCTCATGTGTCCTAGAACTAATATGGGCTCTCCTAATCTGAATAAAATCGTCAGAGGTTGCAGGCATAAGATAAAAATGCGTCACTGGACTGATAAGGAGTTTTAGGGATCAATTGTAAGCTCATTGTCCAACACACTCTAAGTAACGATATGCTATTTACACTATACTAAGCCTGAAATTGTTGGCTAAAGATTAGTCTCAACTCTAAGGTCTTCCTTGAATATGAACTGCCACGACAGTCTTCCACCTGTGGTTATAATAAATATCTCGAATTATCTACTTCAGTCATATTTCATTCCACGTTAACTTAAGGACATTTTCGTCATCTTGCAGCGTGTTTCTCTGTGTTCGGTGAAAAATAGGACAACAGCGCGGCTCGACATCCTTTCTACAGCATATCTCCGTGACCGGCAACATATTCTATTGTTAATCTCTTGTTCCCTCTCAGCACTCAAGATAACGAGATTACAACTGAAGGCAAAGTTAAGTGGGTAGATAATAGATTTAACTTAGTTCAACCATGTATATTTTTTTCTCATTTAAGTCAGCGATACAGTACAAGCCTTCATAACACACCTCGGCGCGGCAAAAGGGCATAACACTGTACGGTACCGTCCCACACTTTTACCTCTTCACTACAATCCCTTTGGAGAGATTTTTGGACCAGGATGAATAAGATCTTTCATTATGCAGAAAGTTCTCGTAAGCTGAATATATCGTAAGCTGAATATAATTGTTTGACGGTAGAAGAAATTAAAAAATAGGCCATCGTATTAAAGGCGTTACTATATACTATGCCATTATTAATAAGTCGAGAATTGACAGATGTGGGACTATACGGGACTTAGCTAAAGTGTAACACCATATGCAGCTTAGTTAAGGTGAAGCACTTTGGGTGTGAAAATCCTTAATGTGTGACCAACTGACCGATCTGCTGCTAGAGATGGCCACGGATCTAGAAATCAACAGTTTTGTAAAGGTGGTACATGCAAGATACGTCGCTAAGGAAGTTGTGCTAGAATCTTAACCCCAAAAAGAAACAGTTCAGGAGAAGCAAAGAGACATCTCCACTAATCCCCTCTCCCCCTCACACACACACACACACACACACACACACACACACACACACACACACACACACACACACACACACACACCACACACACACACACACACACACACACACACCACCCCTCGGCCCACCAGAGTTTATTACCCATTAGTATGTGGCTCAGTTGAATAATGGAGTGGTGAAAATCGGATGTAAGAACTATCCTGAGATCTGAGAGGTTTTATTGCTGTCTCTGAAGGTCGTTATTATCAGCCTCTTGTCACACCATTTGTATATAAAGAATAGAGTTACAGCTTCATCTCTGTCAAGGAATTATTTAAAAGACAATTCATCTACCTAACTATGCATGTATTTATCTGTGCATCTGTCTGTGAATTTAACTATTATCAGTCTATCCATCTAAATATATATTTAACAGACTGGAAGTAAGAGAGCAAGGTCAGTGTATAGAAGGAGTATATATGGCGAGGAGTGATGAGAGGAGAGAGAAATGTACGGAAGGAATAGAAAAAGGAGGGAGTAAGGTACTGCAGAAGACAGGGAAAGAAGAGGAGATGTTAAGGGAAAGAGGTATAGACGTAGGAAGGTAGAGGGAAAATGGCTAGAAGGGAGGGAGGCAGAGAAGAAGGGAGGTAAGAGGAGAGAGAGGAAGAAAGAGTGAGAGAAGTAAGGAGGGGAGTTATGGGAGGGAAGTGGGAGGGAGGGAGGGTAACGGATCTGTAGAGTGGAGTACGAATGTAGGGGAGGAACTGGGTACGGCGAGGGCAAGAAAGGGCAAGAAAGGTGGGACGGTAAGAAAAAGGATGAAAACGAAGAAAGAACGGAAGGGAGGATAAGAGGAGAAAGAAGAGAGAAACGAGAGAAGAATAGGAGGAAGAAGGAGAAGAGTAATATAAGGAAGAGAAGGAGCAAACATGAAAAGATGAAGGAAGACAGGGAAGATCTAGGTCCAGTACAAGTGCGAACATAAAGACTGACACGCTTAACTTCAACAAACAATGAGACGGTGAACAATGACTTTTGAAACCCAGTGACGCGATAATCGGAACCCAACAATACTTTTTAAGACTTTCCGTAAGAGCTTCATCATTCTGCCAAAAAGGTAATCGATACTGTTGCCCATAACCGTAAATGGGAATACATGTAACAAGAAGCATATTGGCTTATTAAGAGGAAATCAGTGAAGGTAATCTAGTGATTACGGTAAATATCCAACCTTCATTTGCGAGAAGAGTGTGGAAATGGACAAGAAATGGAATCAGAAAAACGGGTAAAAATATTAGAGTGGGATATGATGAAAATGTACGTAAGAAAAGAGACAAGGGAAGGCTAGAGATGAAAAAAGTAGGCAAGGAGGAAGTAGAGGAGTTAGTGAAGGGGAGGGAGAGTAGAGAGAGAGGAAAAGGGGAGAAGAAGAGGAGGGAAAGATGAGGGAAGGGAAATTGGGGAGAGGGAGACGAGAGGTATAAGTGGGAGGAAGTGTAGAGAGGAAGAGGGAGAGAAAAGAGGGATAGGGAGAGGGAAGGTTATAGAGAAAAGGGAGAAGGGGGGCAGGGAAATGAAAGGGCTGTGTAGAAGGGATGCATGGTAAGGAGAGAGAGAGAGAGAGAGTGGAAAGGTAGGGAGGTACAAAGGGAGAGAAGAGGGGAGGATGAGAGAAAGTAGGAAAGCAGAGAGAGAAAAAAAGAGGAGTGAGAGTATACAGGGAAGGAGAAAGAAGAGACGAACAGTAGAGAGGAAGGGAGGGAGGGAGAAAACAAAAGAAGCGGTGAGTGAGGGAGAATAGAGAGAGAAGGAAAAGAGAGGGAAAGAAGGGAGGAACAGTGCATAGGCAGCAAAAGCAGAAAGGGAGGGGAAGGGAGAGTACACGAGAAATGGTGGAGTAGGATGAATAGAAAGGGAGGGAATGAGGAAGAGGGAAGAAGAGTAGAGAGGGAGGGAGAGTAGACATGGAGGGAGAGAAGAGAGGGAGGGAGAGTAGAGGGGGGAGAGTAGAGGAGGGAGAGTAGAGAGGGAGGGAGAGTAGAGAGGGAGGGAGAGTAGAGAGGGGGGGAGAGTAGAGGAGGGAGAGTAGACAGGGAGGGAGAGTAGAGAGGGAGGGAGAGTAGAGAGGGAGGGCCTGGGAGCCATATAATGAAGGGTTGTAACTCGTGTTTCCTGCTCGGAGGACGGAGGAACAAAGGTACGGGGAGGTGGGGGGGAGGGAGAGAGGGACAGGGAGAGAAAGAGGAGAAGAATGGGGAAGGGAGAGAGGGAGGGAGGGGCACAGAGAGAAAGAGGAGAAGAATGGGGAAGGGAGTGAAGAAGGAAGATAGGGGAAGAAGAGGAGAGGAGGGGCACGGAGAATAGACAATGGGTAAATAGCCAGATATGAATAACATGGAGGGAGAGAAAGCAGGGAGAGTAAGGCAGGAGGGAAGGAGGTAGGTAACAGGGAAGGAGGGAAGGTAAGGAAGAATGAAGAAGAGAATGATGGGTAAGCTGAGGAGGAAGGAAGAGGGGAGGGAGGAAGAGAAGGGAGAGGGAGAAAGAGGGGAAGATTAAGACAATGAGGGATGGGTAAGGAAGGAGCAGAGGGGTGAGGAGGTACGTAGAGAAAAGAAGAGCAAGCAGAGGAGAGAGGAAGGAAAAAAGTGGAATAGGTAGAGAGAGAATGAAGAAAGAATAAGATGAGGGGGGAAGGAAGTGAGTGAAGGAGAGAGAGAGAGAGAGAGAGAGAGAGAGAGAGAGAGAGAGAGACTGGGTAGATATAAATGAGAAAGAGGAAAGAGAAAAAGAATAAGGTAATAACGAAAGAAAACGGCCTGAATCAAAATTAAAAAGAAATACTTGGAATATGAACTGATTTTATCCAGAAAGATTAGGAGAGGAAAGGTGAAGACTTAGAGATGATGAGGGAAGAAAGAAAAGTACTGCAGAATGATGAAGGAGGTTAAGAAGATGGGAGAGAGACGAGGATAATGAAAGCAAGAGTGGGAGGAAGAGATAAGAAGAGATAAGAAGTAAGATAGACGGCCACGGAATGAAGGACAGCTTGCAAGAAAAGATAAACAGATAAAGAAGGCTATTAATAAAGAAAGTGGACTGTAGTGAACACAAGAATAGGATGAGGAAAAATCAAACAAAGAAGGAAAAGGAAAAGGGATGATACAAACTAGAAGAATACGCATAGGATGAGGAAAAAGATGAAACAGAAGCTAAGAAACACAACGCGTGTGATACAGAGATGAGGGAAGAGGATATTTAAGGACAAAATGGTACATACTAGTACAGAAAAAAAGATGTAAGGAGAGTAGGCGAAATGAAGTAGGGAGGGCAGCAGAAAGGAAGCAGGAGGGACGGAGTGGGGGAGGGAAGGAGGGAGAGAGGGAAGGCAAGAGAAGAAAGATTTAAGAGTGACTGAGCAAGAATGTAGGTACAGAGTAGGAGGAGGAGGAGGAGGAGGAGGAGGAGGAGGAGGGAGGGAGGGAGGGAGGAGATCCGAAGAGGGAAGAAGGGTGCAGGAAAATATGTAAAGAGTTGGAATGGAATGAGGAGAGTGTGTAGAGAGAGAGGAAGAAAAAAAAGGGGGACTGAAGTCAAGGGTAAAGAAGAGAGAAGAGAAAACAAGAATGCACAAAAATAGAGCAGAAAATAAAGAAACGAGAAGAAAGGAAGAGACAAAATGTAAATACTTATAAGGGAGGCAGCGTTCTATGGACTGTACTGCAAGAGGAGGGTACGTAGGTGAGAGGAAAGGAGTACAAAGCAGTGCAAAGGGAAGCAAACAGCAATAGACCAAGTGCCATATTTACAAACCATCCTGAGCTTAAGTTATGTATGAGATTATTTGTTTTTATTATGTTTACTCACGCAGTTATCACACACTTTAATGGCAGAGTGAATAATTAAAGCGAGGGGGTATGGAGAGCGAAGCAATTTCTGATAATCCTAAATTGGTATGAAGATTTGTATATCCTGGAAATGGGTTAAAGGTCCTTAGTAAATATGATCTGTGTTTGTTGTCCTTTCAGGTCGTTTGTTGTAGAGGTTATGAACATGAGGAGGGAGCGAGAGTTAGTTAGGTAAGAGAAGGGCAGGAAAGAAAGAGGAATGAAGGTAAGAGTAGGAGGGAATGCTATGGAAGTATGAGAGAGAGAGAGAGAGAGAGAGAGAGAGAGAGAGAGAGAGAGGAAGTATGGTAGGTAAGGAGGGAAGAATGGGAGGGGTGGGGTGGGGAGACGAGGGGAGGGAGTATGCAAGCCAGGGAGGAATGAACGGCAGGACTGTGGGTAGGTGAAGGGGTTGAGGGGGAGGAGAGAGAGGAGGAGAGGGTTGGGGAGGGGAGGGGTCTGTGGAAGGGAGAGGAGGGGAGGAGAGAGGAGGGTGGCCAGTAGGGGTGCGGCAGTAATAGGGGATGTATAGGGTACGAACTTTGTGTAAGGGTTGTGGTTAAGACTCTATACAATTTGCGGGGACGAGGGAGGTGGGGGAGGGAGGGAGAGGGGGAGGGAAGGATGGGAGGAAGGTAGGGAGGTAGAGATGGTAGGGAGGGAGGAAAGGAAGCAGGTAAAGCATGATGGGGACGGGTAGGAAATAAGGGATATATGGAAGGAAGTGGAGGAGGTAAGGAGGGAAGTTTATGGAGGTTGACGGGAGAAGAAGTAGGTGACGAGCGAGGGAAGTAAAGAAAGAAGGGAGGAAAGTAGGGGAGAAAGGGAGGAAGGTAGAGGAGGAATGGAGGAAAGTAGGGGAGATAAGGAGGTAAGTAGAAAAGGAAGAGAAGGGAGTGATAAAGAAAATGAATGGATGGGAGCAATGGCAGAAGAAAAGGAAGTAGAGTAGAAAGGGAGAGAAGTGGATGAGGAAGATAGTGAAGTACGTATGGAAGGCAAAGGGGGAAGGGAGAGAGATAGAGAGATGTAAAAGAGGAGAAAAGACAGTAGGGTGGAAGGGAGGGAATGGGAAGGGGCGAAGATATGAGAAAGAGAGGGGAGAGACGGGTGAGATTACGAGGGGAGGGGAGAGGGTAAGAGACTGTTACGTAGTTAAGGGGAGGGAGAGCATGGAGGTAGGGGAGCCGTGGGAGGTATGGGCCAGGGAAGGGGGTGTAGGGGCAGGGATGGGAGGATGGAAGGTGTAGCAGGCACGGGGACGGTATGTGTGTGTGTGTGTGTGTGTGTGTGTGTGTGTGTGTGTGTGTGTGTGTGTGTGTGTGTGTGTGTGTGTGTGTGTGTGTGTGTGTGTGTGTGTGTGTGTGTGTGTGTGTGTGTGTGTAGGTGAGGTAATGGTACGTAGGGAATGAAGTCGGAGAAGTGTGGAGGTGAGAGAGAGGGGAGATGGAAGATATCACTTGGGTTGAGGAGACAGGAATGTACAGCGAAGGACAAATCTTAGTCTCAAATTCCACCCCCACTGCTTCCGACTTTCCTCTTTTGGCCAATATTTTTAAGATGGCAATTGCTTGATTTGATTCTCTGTCCAAATACTTCTCGTAGATATGATGCGTCAAGGAAGAAAGTAACGGACATGCCCAAAGTGTAAAGCAGATGCAGTGGAATACTACACGAACTTTTGTCGCTGACTGTACAGACGAGGTAGGGTAATAAGAGATCTGGAAATGGATGGGGAAAGTTACGGTTGAGGGAGATACAGTGAGGTACAGAACAGGGAGGAAATGAGAGAAAGGGAGGCTTCGTCTGATGGGGCCGATGATAAAATGGGTCCGGCAGTAGAGTAGAAAAAAGGAAGTATGGGAGATGGGACAGGGTAAGAGCTGTCCTAGTTTCGGAGACTCAAGGGGGACTATGCGAACTGGAAGGGTTACGTACCGCCGAGATTAACTCCCTCACCAACAGAGAGCCATTCTAAGTCGTGTGAAATCGTCTGACGACAGCAAAAATAAAATTAATACGACATCTTCTGGTTGAAAGGGTTAACGAGATAAGGAGGGGAAGGATGCACACAAAAGGACGAAAGGATCCCGCACCTCAAAGGGGCTGAGGAGAATGGACCCTTATTAAGTTCTATCATGGCAACGTTTATGCTCGAATTTTTCACGTCAGGAATTTAATTAACATCCGCGCTCCAGTTGGCTATCCTGTTGGTTGAGGAAAGTACAGCTAAGGTAAAGCCCAAGCATTCAGGCAGACTTTATGTGGTTTTGTAGGGAATGTAATACAGTATATTCTTTATATAAGGGGGGGAAAATACCCCTCTCCCCCATATGTAGCAGCAAAGAACTGGATTTACCCCTTGACTATTATAACGTCTTTAATACTGTGTTCTCGCCATTTCCAAATACTTTTATCCTCTTAAGTGAGACTTTTGGAACGGGAAGAGTTAGATGTAGCTCTCATTATACCCTTTGTCATGGGCATCACAAAGGCTTAATAATATTTTCTGAAGAATGCAAAATAAGACGAAAGATGAAGGGACTCCTCATTCTAGGTAATTGTTGCAGAGAAGAAAGACTGTCCCACCTTCTGTTGTTGACTTATTAGGTTAAGATAACAGAAGAAACATTAGTGGTAACCGCTTAACTGGAAAGAGAAACCGGAGAGCAGGGATGAGATGTGGTGAGGGTGAGAACACGTTGGGTATGAAATAAGGAAGCGATAAATAAAGAGTACGTGACTGGTAGTGCAGCGTAAAGAGGAAAGAAGGGGTCTGAGGAGAGCAGAAAAGAGAGAAATGGATGGGTCGAAAGGGAGAACAATAAATTACTAGCGGGGTGAATAGGGAGAGAAGAAAAAAGAGCAGGAGAGAAAGAGAGGAGTGAGAGGGCCGCCGAGAGAGAGAGAGAGAGCCTAGCAGCGATAACAAGAACCAAGATGGATGAGCGATAGGCAGGGGTGAGTTATACAGGGAGGAATAAAGAACAGCTGAAATTAGAGGCGGTGGGGCATGAGTTGTGGAATGAGGTACGAAGAGGTAATGACGGCGAGGTAATGAGTCGCAAGGTAATGAGGTGAGGAGCAGAGGCACAAATCACATCGGCGAAAGTAATGAAGAATGGGATGGGGGTGGGATGGGGTGGGCTGCAGAGGAATGGGGTAAAAATGAACAGGGATGAGGGATTGGGTGCGAAGTAATGAGGGACGGGTTATAGCGGTGAGGGATTCATTGTTAGTTGTGAGGGAGGAAGCGTGAGGTGGTGAGGGATGGAGTGTGAGGAACAGTTGGTGGGAGATGAAGAGTGAGGTGGTGAGGGATGGAAAATGAGGTGGTGAGGGATGGGGTGTTGGGTGGGATGGTGTATGAAGTGGTGAGAGAATGAGTGTGTTAGTGAGGGATGGTGAGTGAGGTGATGAGGGATGGAATGTGGGGTGGTGAGGGATGGAGTGTGAGGTGGTGAGGGATCGAGTGTGAGGTGGTGAGGGATAGTGAGGTGGTACGGGCTGGGTGCGAAGTGGTGAGGGATAAAACAGAAGTCAGTATGAGACAGAGTGTGAGAAAGTGAGGGGTGTAATGTGAGGATGAAAAAGATGGAATCCAAGCCAATGAGGAATGAAGTGAAGCTGTGCGATACACTGCATGAAAGTGAGAGATGGGCAAAGATGGTGAAGTTAGGTTTATGAAATTTTGAGAGATGGAGCGTGACGTAACGATGAATAAACTGTGAGAAAAACAAAAAAGAATGAATGCCTATTGACTGCACGACCATTATTAAGGCATACAACCAATTTTCAGAGTCTCAGTTTTTCCGAGGCATACTACTCGCAATAGCAGGTGTATCATCCAGGTCCCGCAACGCACAGCTTGATGAATAGGGTCAGTGGGGAAACAATGTCCAAAAGTCTGGCCGGGATGTGAGATGGTGAGGTGAGGTGGATGAGGTGATGAAGGATGAGGTTTGAAGTAGTTAGAGGTGAAGAAACAAGTACAGTGGAGATGAATGAGGTGCAATCAGATGAACTGTGAGGCAGGAAATCATCACCTGTATTGATAATTTCTGAGACGGTGAAGGAGGGAGTAAAGGAGCTAAGAAAGAATAGAAAAAAGTAATAAGTGAAGAAGAATGGAAAGCAATTTGATGATGGCAATTAGAGTGAGACTTACACCCTCATTACTGTAATGTATTTATATATTCTCGCGGTTATCAAACCATTTTTTTCTGCTTTGGAAAATCCAGTGATAGTGAAAAAGTTACCTAAGGTTTATTTAGCGCTACAGTTTCAAAAGTCTCTCCTAATCGGATAAAAACTCTAGAGAGTGCAACAGTGATCATAAAAGAAACGTTATCGGCCTGAATGGGTTAACAACTCACCCTCAGTCCGACGACGTAATTGTATTTTTCAATCTTGTTAAACATTGGAGATTTTATACACATTACGATACACTTCTCGAATTGGAGGGGTTGGATACAGCCGTCATTAACCTCTTTATCATTTGCGTCTGTCTTAAAGTAAAATTATATGAAGGGCAGGGCGACATGGAGGCGATTTGTTTGTGGCCAACCCTTTTGGGATTAAGGCATCTGGCAATAGATAGACAGAGAGAGAGACAGATAGATGGATAGATAGATAGGTGGATAGACTGACAGATTGACAGATAGATGAATCAATAAGACATACGTCACCGGAATGAAAACATTAAGCACACAGAAATCAAACACAAGGAACTGGAATGAAGTCGGGGTCGATATGAGTAATTCTGAGCAGAGTAGTGAGGCGAGGCGAACTGAGGTGAGGTAAAGAGAGAAGCTTTGGACCGCGAATAGTGAGATATGATGAGAAAGTAAATTGATGGGAAAGGAGTGAGGCAATGTGTGGAGTGAGGCAACGTGAGGAATGAGGAAAAATGTGGAGTGAGGCATATGTATGGGGTGATGCAAGGTGTGGAGTGAGGCATATGTATGGGGTGATGCAAGGAGTGGAGTGGGGTGAGGAATGGGTTAAGGTATGGAGTGAGGTCAAGTGATAATTGAGGCAAGGTGAGGAGTACAGCAGGGTGTAGGTTGAGGCAAGGTATGAAGTAAGGTAAAGTGAGAGTGAGAAAAAATGTGGTGGAGTGAAACAAGGAGTGGAATGAGGCAAGGATTGGAGTAGGGTAAGATGTGGATTGAGGCAAGGTGGGGTGAAGTGAGGTAAGGTGTGCTGAAGTGAGTCCAGGTGTAATGAGGTGAAGAAATGTGTGGCTCAGACTACCCTCTACAGTCCCGGGAAGCCTCACTGAATCTGAATACAATCTTGTGGCGTTAGATAGAATGAGATAAGCACGTACCCGGGTTGAAGAGATTTAGAATGGAAGAATGAGACTGAGATGGTGAGTGAGAATGAGATATGGAAGAGGAGGTTGGTGGAGGAGTGAGGTAGGTGGAGGAGGGGTGAGGTACGGGTGCATGAAGCGTGACGAAAGGCGAGTTGATGACATGGAACACATCGTAAGTCACAGAGGTATGGACGGGGCGTGGGGAGGTGGGGAGGAGATGAAGGAGATGGAAGGGGCTGGAGACATGGAGCGGGAGATGAGAGGAGATAAAGGGGGGAAGAGGGGGTTTGAGATATTGGGAGGAAGATAAGAGAGATGAAATGGAAGGAATGGGTTGGAGACACGAAGATGAAGAAGATAGCTGGAGATTTTAAAAAAAATGATAAGGGAGATAAATGGGAAGGAAGGGGTTGGAAACATGGAGAAGGAGATGGGAGAGAAGAACTGTAAAGGAGGGGAGGGGTTGGAGACATGGAAAGGGAGATAATATTGGAGATAAAAGGGAAGGGGATGCTTGGAGACATGAAAAGGGAGATAGAAAGAAGAATCGCAAGGGAGGGAAGAGGCTGGCGACATGGAGAGGGAGATGGTTGATCAGATATGGACAGAGTAGGTATGAGGGAAGCATGAAGAGAAATGGAAGTGATTATAGCAGTGGTGTAAGGGGAGAGAGAGTGGGTAGGGGCAATTAGAGATAAAGAGGATGATAAGAAAGGAGACAAGGGGGATGTTAAGGGATGGTGGTGTGGAGGAAATGACAGGTAAGAAGTACTACAGGATGAGGAAATGTAGACTAGTGAGACGGATCAAGAGGTACAATTAAAAGAATGTGGGAAGAAGCGTGAAGCGTGCCATCTGGTGAAACTGAGAGACAAAGGGTGGAAAGAAAAACCAAGGGGAAAGAATGTTTGGAAGGATGTATCAGATGGAGGGAAAAAGGGAAGTAAGAGTGGAAGGAGAATGGCGGGATATTTGAAAGCCAATGAGAGGGATGGAAGAATGAGGGAAGTAAGGGACAGAGAGGAAGGGAAATGTGAACAGTGAAAATGAAGTCTATAAAATACAAACTGCGGAGGTATGTAAGCAATGAGATACCGTAGGGGAAGGAATGGAGGGAGAAGCGTACAGGGAAGTGTGTGTGTATGTGTGTGAAGGGAGGGGGGAGGGAGGAGTTGGAGTTTATCAGGAGAGTGAGGAGGAGCAGGAATGGAGGGCTTGAGTGCTAGGGGTGGGAGAGGAGAGTGGGAGGGGGAGGGAGATATGGAGGGAAATGAGAAGGGGAGGTGGGGGTGAGATGTACATCCCTTCAGGCAGGAAGAGAGAGAGGGTCGTGTAGGGTACGAATGCAGCAGGAGGGGAGAGGAGTAGGGGGAGGGGGAAGTTGTAGAGGGAGGGGAAGTAGAGGCAAGGAAGAAAAAAGGAGGACGGAAGACTAAAGAAAGGTGGGGAAAGAGGAGAAGAAGGAAGTGTCTGGTTTTGGGAGGAATGGGGAAGGAAGGATATAAGACAGCGAGGGCAGGGAGACTAGGGGAGACAAAGGCAGGATATGGAATGGAGATGGCATGACAGGGTACGAGAGGGAATAGAAGAAGATTAACGACAAAACGTGAAAGGAGAGAGTTAGAGTGAGAGATGGAGGGAGAGAGGGAGGGCAAGGGGACGAACGGGAGTGAGGGTAACGAGGGGGGGTAACAGAAGGGGGAGCAGCATTTTGAAGGAAGGAGGGAGAGTAGGGGAGAAAGGTCGAGAATGGAGAGGTACTTTCGGCGAGAGAAAACGGGAGGGTAGAAGACAAAGGGAGAGTATGTGTAATTGAGTCAGGGAGAAAAATTTTAAGAACGTATGGCAGAATTAAAAGAGAATATAAGAAATGTAAAGCTGTGAAGGTGTAAAATATGGAAGAATGGAAGGAGAGAGACAGGAGAGAGATATTACGTAAGAGAGACATTAAGGGACAAAGAAAGGGAGATCACTGGTGAATAATTAAGGGTGACAGAGTATGGGAAGGGTGGAAAGGAACGTGTAGGAGGAGAGAATGAAGGGAACAGACTTGAGACTGAGGCATTAAAAGGAAAGCAATATAAATAAATAAATAACAATGATCCAAAGGGGTTAGGAGAGAACAAATGGCCTAATATGGAAACAAGATGATGGAGGAATATTTATGGCATGGAAATGGAGAGAAAATATAAGAAAGACTGAAAAAGACGAGAGAGAGAGAGAGAGAGAGAGAGAGAGAGAGAGAGAGAGAGAGAGAGACAGACAGACAGACAGACAGACAGACAGACAGACAGTGTGTGTGTGTGTGTGTGTGTGTGTGTGTGTGTGTGTGTGTGTGTGTGTGTGTGTGTGTGTGTGTGTGTGTGTGTGTGTGTGTGTGTGTGTGTGTGTGTGTGTTTGGCAAGGAAGTGAGGTAATGAGTTAAGTAAAGAGAGGGGAGCAAGGTAGGGTTGAGAGGAAGGGGTGGGGACCATAGAATGAGAAGAGGCTAGGGAGAGAAGGTGAGGGGAGAGAGCGAATGAGAGTAAGAGAGTGAATCTGGGGGAGGGGAGAGGTGCTGAGGGAGTGAGATAGAGGGAAGAGGGTGGAGGTATAGGAAAGGAATGAATGGTCGGGGGAAAAATAAAAGGGGTTGGGTGAGTCGTATCGAAATAAGGTAAAAAAGACGAAAGAGTGTAGGATAAGGTAAGACAGGCTATGGAAGTGGATGGGGATGACAGAGAAAGGAGAGGGGTAAGGGAGAGACTTAGTAAGAGAGTCCAATAAAGTGAGAGAGAACAATAAAATTAGGTAGAGGAAAGAATTACGAGTACAGTTGACATCTTGATAGGGCATGGCATACGAGGGTGGAAGCCATAGCGTAAGAAGATGGATAGAGAAGACGTTTATCAAGAAAGTCAGAAACAGACTGAGACTAAAATGAGAAAAATATTGAGAATGTGAATTGGGTTTGTTGAGGAAGGGGCAAGAGGAGGGTAAAGAGGCGTTTTATTAATAGTCAGGGTCAGCCAGAAAATAAGAGAAGGAAGAGGAAACACATGGAGGTACAATAGGGCAGGAAAGAACATCGGGGGAGGAGGGGGGTCATTGAATAGAGAGGTTTATTAAGAGTCAGATAAAACAAGAAAGTACAGTAAGAGATAGAAGGAGGATAGGGCAGAAGAGGACAAGGTGTGCGAATAGAAGGACCTTAAAATAAGGAGAGGGATAAGGGAAAGGTTTGTTAACAGTCAGATATAGGGGGATTAACAATCAGATGTAGAATGTAGGGTTAAGAGAACAGAAATAGAACAAAGCAGGGTAGGAAAATGTATACGAGAGAAGGGTACTAAAGAATAAGGGGGATAGTAAAGAAGGGTGAGATTTTTAATGAACAGGAGAGAGGACTGGAGAAAAGCAAGAGAGAAAGGGATCATGAAAAAAAGATAAGGAAAAAGATTATCAACAGTCGGATATAGCAAACAATATAAGGAAGATGAGGAGAGGAGAGTGGGGTAGGAAAATAAATGAGCGAAAGGGACCATCATTTGAGGAAAGGACAAGGGAGAGGTTTATTAATAGTCGTATACAGAGTTAACGGTCATACAGAGAGTAAAGTTGGACAGAGAGGAAAGAGGGGAGGGCGTAGTAGGGTAAGGTAAAGTACAGAAGGTGGATGAGGAGGGAGGGAGGGAGGGAGGGGAACCATACAGTGCCGCCGTAGACAGCCCGCTCGCCCTCCCAGCTGCCGGCGCTCAATAACTTGCTTGGATGTCTAGATTACGCAACCAGGGAGGCGCTAGTGTTCGCAAGCAGCGGTAGGGGGCATGAGGAGGGGGGGGGGTCGGCGTTCCCTTCCGTGCTGCGGGGGGCGTGGGTGGGAGGAGTGAGGGGAGAAATAAGGGGGGCGCCGATCCCTTCCGTGCGAGGGGTTGTGGCGTTGGGTTCGACTTTTCCCAACTGCAGCAGCGTCGGGTGATGCATCATGGGCAATAAAGGGTAATTAGTGTGGGGGCCTGGACACGAACGAGGGGGCAAGGGGCATTAACAAGACAAGAAGGGGGATGGAGGACGAAAGGGGGGGGTGCTTGGCTGGGGTGGGGGTGGGGGTGATCTGGGGAGTTGTGAGGGGATCAAAGATGGGTGGAGGGGGGAGTGGTGAGCTGGGAGTTGATGTGAGGGAGTCAGAGGGAGGAGGAGTGGGGACCAGGGAGATCGGAGTTGATGTGAGGGGGTCAAAGGGGAACAGAGGAGGAAGAGTTGATCTGGGAGGTGATGCGAGGGGGTAAAAAGAGAGGTGAGAGAAGAGGTGAGCTGGGAGTCGAAGTCAGGGGGGTCAAAGAGGGGTGGAGGGGAGAGAGGTGAGCTGGGAGTTGATTTGAGGGGGTCAAGCGAGGGGGCAGGGGAGGGAGGAAAGGAAGATGATCACAAGCATAAGGGAACGATGGGGTCAGTTCTGATGGGAGGGGGAGAGGCACACGCGAAATAAAGAAGGAGATGAAACTAACAAGAACACGATAGACGAGGAAATGTGGAAATCTGAGAAGGGGTAAAGAAAAATGGAAAAAATAAGGAAGGAAGCGGCACAGAGGTATGGGACAAAAAACAAAACAGGACCTTCTGAGAAAAGGGGTGAGGGTACGAAAGGCGGCAAATGGGACCATAAGGGTAAAAGGGAGTTACGGGGACGAGATGGGGAGGAGTGAGAACTGCGGGCGATGGGAAGGGAGGTAGAAGATGGAGGGAGTTGATGGGAGAGGAAGAGAAGTTGATGTAGTGGTGATGATGGGAAGGGAGGATTCGGGAGGGGTGTTTAGTAAGGAAGAGGGAGGAGGGAGTGGTGAAAGAGAGGAAAAGGGAGAGCAAAGCTGAGATAAATGGAAGGATTGAAATGTGTGAAAGAAGATGGTGGGGAATGGTGAAGGGAAAATGAGTGGGAAGAAGAGGAGTGAAAGATGAAAATGAGAGGGAAGATGGAAAGAAAGAGGCAAAGGAGGAGAAACTGAGGGAAATGATGGACAGAAAAGGAAAGAAATGACGTGAGGAAATAGGGGCCGTGGAAGATATAGGGTGATGATGAGGAGAGGAGAGAAGGAGGGTAGAAGAATGAGGGTGAAAGGGAGGGGGGAAAGAGAGAGAGAGAGAGAGAGAGAGAGAGAGAGAGAAGAATGAGAGGAATAGGGAATGGAAAAAGGATGAAAGAGACATAAGAGAAAGATGCGAGAGAGAGAGAGAGAGAGAGAGAGAGAGAGAGGGAAGGAAGAAATACGGCAGAGATAAGAAGAGAAGAATGGAGGTGATGACAGAGATGGAAGGAAGAAGAGATGTTGGTGAAGAGGAAAGGGGAAGGATGAGGAATGACGGGAAGAAATAGGGAGAAGGGACTGCTGAAGAGGGAGGGGGGGAGATGGGGTGGTGATGGAGAGCGAAAGGGAAAGGTGATGACATAATGAGAAAGGAATGGAAATCGAATAAAAGGGAAGAGAAGAACAGAAGGCAAATGATGGAGAGCTGGGAAGGAAAGGGTGAGGATGTTAACAGAGAGGAGTGGGAGGATGGAGTGGTGATGAGGAAGGAAAGGGGAAAGATGAAAGGCGATGGAAGGAAAAAGAAAGTGAGGATATGTAGAGGGGAGAAGGAAGGATTGATGCAATGAGGAGAGAAGGGTGGGGGAGCAATGATAGGGAAAGAAGGAAGAAAGGTTGGGGAGGGATGATGGGGAGAAAAGGGTCAGGGAGATATAGAGAGGGAGGGAAGGGGGGAGACTGGGAGGAAATGGTGGGGGGAAGGGAATGAATGGGGGGGAAGGGTCTGGGGCGGTAGGGAGTAATAGGAAGGAAAAGCGAAGGAAAGGTGTGGAAATGAGATGGAAAGTAGGGGGGGGGGGAAGTTAAGGGAAGAAGGAAGAAGGAGTGTGATTGTGTAAGGGAAGGGGGTCGGAGGTGATAGGGAGTGAAGGAAGGATGGAAATGATGGGGGAAAGGAGGAAGGATGGGAGGTCATAGGGAGGGAAGAAGGAAGGATGGGAGGTCATAGGGAGGGAAGAAGGAAGGATGGGGGGTGATAGGGAGGGAAGAAGGAAGGATGGGGGGTGACAGGGTGGGAAGGCTGGGGGGATGGGGGATAATGCCGTGAGCTATGGAGGGGTGGTGGGTGCGGGAGGGAGGGTTACATAACAAGGGTGCAGCACATGGCCCCATACCTCTGCCTTTGTCCCGTGCTCAAGGCTGTATGGGACGCGGCAGCCATACACCCTCCCACCCACGCCACGCCTCCCTCACCCCCTCCCTTCTCCGTCCCCCTCACCCTGCACCTGCCCCTCAGGTGTGCCTGGGGGGTTGGTAAGGGTTGGTAGAGGGAAGGGAAGGGTGAGGCAGGCACGGGACGCTGTGCCTGTAGTACGTAAAGTGGCGGGTCTTTGTTGCTTGGTCCGCCAACTCACTCCGTGCCTTTGTTGCTAGGCTGCCTCGCCGCTGTTTGCCTGCCTCCCCGCCCGGCATACTTGGCATCACCTCAGTACTGCCTCACCTCCCCTACCTATCCCTTTCTTCCCATAGCCTCCCCTCCCTTCCCTCCCTTTCTCTACCTACCCCTACACCTGCCCTGCTATGCCATACCCTCACATCAATACCACGCTATTTCCGGCATCACTACTCACATATTTATGGCTGAAATCTCGCCAAGAAAGTGTATCGTGGGCTCTGCGGTCAATTTACCAATTTTATGTTGTCGTCAGAACTTCACCATTGCTTTTACTGCTGCTGCTACAACAACGTTTGCTTCTTCCATTTTTGTGCGATTATTGTAATTACTACTATCAGTACTACTACTACTACTACTGCTGCTGCTACTACTACTTCTTTTGCTGCTGCTGCTGCTGCTGCTGCTACTGCGACTACTACCACTACTTCCACTACTGGGCTACTACTACTATCACCATTACTACTACTACTATTGCTGGCACTGAAGAGGATCCCACATGTGGTGGCGCTGTACGCTCTGAATGGAGGTATGCAGCTGCGGCATCCACCCATAGCTAAACCTCACTCTATCCCTGCATCTTGCCATGAGGAAAAGCCCTGATCCTACGCTGGCACGGCGCTGTCTACCTCAAGGGAGCGTCGTTTCCCTGCATGGTGTACACAGACCTACTGGACTTTACCAGCAGCACTGCCCCATAGAACCAGTAACTCACCTGTTGTTGATGGGTTTAGTCAGCCAGACACGCCCGGGTTAAACAACAACTATCGCCACCACCAGTATCACCACCACCACCAGCACTACCTTTGCTACTAGTGCTACTACTACTATTACTACAGTACTATGGTTATTACAGTTCGCAATAGGACTAATACTACCGGCACAACAAGTAATCTGCTACTGTCCCTGCTGTTACTGTATTTATTAAACATTACCCTTTCCCACCACTACTGTAGATGCTGCTACAGTGACAACAGGTAGGTGCGTGACAGTAGGAAAGCCCGCTGATATTTTCAATGGCATTATTGTGTCTTCCAGTTTATATGGTACCAATTCAGCAGATTTGTATATCTATTTATCTGTCTGTCTATCTATATATATGTATAAATAACGTTACCAAAATTACACAAATAGGTTATCCTAATATATGTGTCACTGAGCCACCTGTTCTCTTGTAGGATACCTGGCGTTCCTCCCTGGTTACGTCACAGTCTCATACCCGCTCACCTCGCCGCACCTCACCCCGCCGCCTCCCGGCACCACATTCTACAATCCTATGGTAATGAATGGCAGTATGGACAAACACGTAAGCCATTACTATTTTCACATCACATTTATAAAGGCTTACCCATCAACAACATGGTAAGGACAAGAATAGTCTATTATTACTGATGGCATCTTCAAGGCTCATCCCTTCCCGCTCATAGTCTGGAACTTGAGCATTAATGGCTCCTGTATATCAGGCTCAGAATTATATAAAAACAATGATAGCTAATGGCTTTAGTCACCAGTTTCACGAGGAACATCAGACACCTACTCACTAAAGAGCACCCTGACTTGACAAACAATACCTGTCTATGGATACTTTAAAAAAGTATAATTCCCTTATTGTATCTGATCATTAAGAGGGGCCAATAAAAGAATCTTTTAGATAAATAAGATGACAAAATGATAGCTAAATAATACTCCGCAAGTCTGACCACCTAAGTTATATTATAAACAATAGCTGGAGGCAAAGTGAATAGTTGAAAAAAAGGTAATCAGATTATACTACATAATAGCCTAAGCAATGTCACAGAACGTGATGGTTATGATCCTCACAACCCCTGTAGGTAAGTATCTTCGAACACACAACTCAGCATGCACACGCTGAAATCAAAGAGAGTTTAACTTAATAATTTTGCGTTTAGTAAAGATGTAGCCCCTGTTACCCTTAAAACATACTGCATATTTCAACATATACTCCCTTGAGCTTTAATGAGAGGCACATAAATATAGGAGTTTTACTCATTCATTTTCCCACTTTGATGAAACAATAACACAAACATTTTATCCTGTTTAACAGCAGAGCCCAGCACATTTCAGCATATTATTCGCTGTTGAGCCTACTGTCTTTTAAAATCTTTTATTTAAATCTAGTGCGGTACTACTAATTCCATCCTGAGACACTGAGGTTAGATATTAAAGGTGTTTAATGCACTTTTTAATACATAAACCCTCGGATTAGAAGCCAAACGCATTTACTGCATCACTTCCCGCAACACACTCCCAGACAACACTCGTTTAATGTGCGCGGGTTTTAAGTAAATGAGTTTTTCCAGCCCGCAGTACCGTCGACTAGAGCGAAGATGCTGTTACCAGGATTAAAATGCGAGGCGGCACTTAATCTTACCGTGGTTCTTGCACGAGACTCCTAATGTTGGTTTATTTTGTGCACAGGTCGGGGTTATTGGAGACATCAGATGGCGGGGGTGCCTGGGATGCATGAGTGGAGGCGAGCTACAAATGGTATATGAAGACAGCGGCTGTTAATAATGTTTCTAGTACAGGGTAGCTACACAGACTCACATTCAAACAGCTACAAACAGCTAGGTGGATGACCAGGTCCTGTGACAGACATACTGACAGACAAACAAACGAAAGGATGGAAAAGCAAGCAAAGACAGGATGGTTAAGGTAAATGAGTAGCTATGGATATGTAATATGGAAAACCGACACATGCGTAGAACAGAGGAAAACAGAAAAAAAGAATAAAGAATTATTAAAAAAAAAAAAAAATACACAGATTATACAGTGAACAACTACCATAACTGAAATTAAGGAAAAAAGTACATACAGGAAACAGTTCAGGATGGGCGAAGACGAAAAAGGTCATGGAGTGTTTGTTAACGTTAGCTGTGACTGATAACAGTATACTGAATTGGGAGTGATTAACTGGCAGAAACATAAACACAGACGTATGTATGTATAAATAAATTAATAGTGGCACATAATAGTTGCACAAAATGCAGATGACTGTAAAAATGCACATGCATATTTTGTGTACACACACATACACAAATATGTGTGTGTGTGTGTGTGTGTGTGTGTGTGTGTGTGTGTGTGTGTGTGTGTGTTATTGTCTTTGTATCGTATCTTGAGGGTTCATGATGAGAGGAAAGCAGGGAAATTCACGTAAGCAGTTGGTCAATTAATCTGTGAGGTGAGGGAGGTTGAGCAGCCTGCCTGTCTCTAGATTAGTCTGAGAGCTGCCCTGCCTCCTCCAATCCTACCCCTGCCCCCACCATCTGGTCCAACCATCTGCCTGCCTCTGGAGCCATCTGCCTCCCCACATGCGAGCCCTTACAAATGTCCTCCTACGTCTCTGCACTCTGTTATCCGTCTACCATATTGCTGTGCGGGTGTCTACCATTATTTGAAACTTTGTCGTTGATTATCTCAGTTAAATCTTGTTGTATTTTCTTGTACGTTTACTTCCCTTTCATCCTGTTCACTTCCATTTGTCTGTTTAATTCTCTCTCTATATCTCTTTCTCCAAAACTTTGTCATTTTCTTCTTTTATACTTGTCTTTCTGCCATCTTACATATCTCTCTACTGAGTTATCATCTAAACAATTGTGTGCGATATAAAGGAACTTTTTTGGCTCTCTGTTTTTTTTTTTTTTTTTCGTGTTTTTTCTCGAAGGAAACAATCTTGCCGGGCCTGGTCTTTGATTCGTTCTTCCTTGCATAAAAAGAATAATTAATTTCAAATTTCTGAACATTTTTCTCTTCATATGCTATGACCTTCCTTCGTTGCTACCCACTTCCTCTCTCGTTGTTTCTATGCTTACCTACCTACATACCTTCATAACTACTGACCTGCACACCTGTCTACTTAGTTACCTAACTAATGCCTACCGTTCTACTCATCCACGTGCTTCGTAGCTAATTAATGATCCCCCTGCTTGCCCACCCACCTACCTATTAGCAGTTCTTGGTATATCTTTGGGACGTGCTCCAGAATATCATACATTTTTCCATATCACTGATAGCTTAAATTTGACGAACTGGCAAATGAGAGTGTAATAGACATTTTTTTCTGTAACTTATTCTTTACTTAAAAGGAGAAGCAATGTAAAAGAGACAGCTTGTAAAGAGGACATACTTACTTGATGCCAAAATACCTATCACCTTTACACACCTACTAGCAGATCTACCTACCAACCCTAGATACCTACCCACCACGACACCCACCTACCTACCTACCTGTCTGCCCGCCTGCCTACCTGTCTGCCTGATTGCACGGGTCCGCGAAGAGTGCAAATATGACTTTCCTTTGTTGTTTACGAGCAAATAATCTTAGCGTTGCCCGGTAGCTGAGCCTCCTTGTGCTTGCTCAGTCGCCGCTCAGCACACGCAACGCACTCACATCACCACACGCAACTCTACACGCACTCACATCCTCCTCTCTTCCTCACAGCCACCAAGCACAACTCCCACACGCACTCAAAATTTACTTTGATATTTACACCACCGAACGCAACTTACACCCACACTCGGAGTTTTCCTTGAAACTTAAATCATGACACACAACTCCTACACGCACTCAAAATTTCCTCTGGTGTTCATATCACTGCACACAACTCGCCCACCCACTCGCAGTTTTCTCTGCCAATAACGGCATCGCTCGCACATAGTACACAAACTTTACCCCTCAGTCACCACCACACACACATCACCGCACGCAAGTGGTACACATATTCAGACCCTCATCTACCGCTATCTCATGCACAAAGACCATTATAGGCAACTCACTCACTCACTCACAATATATACACACAGATACTCACAGCTTACACGCACTCACACACACACACTGTTGCCGTTTGCACACAGCTATCACCACACCAGTCACACCACCACACGCAAATTGTACACCAATCAAGTGTTCCATCACTACCAGCACCGTATACAACCCATACATGCCCCCATCACCACTACCACTACCACCACCAACCACCACCACCACCACCACCACAATCACCACTACCACACCACCAACACATTCACCACCAGCACAAGCATTTACAAAGTTCGTACTTGCACTTACAGAAATACACACTTCTATGTGGGCGCAAATTAGTACTCACACAAACACATAAAAAGCACACGCCTTTATCCAATAAGGGGTGCCCACAAACAAATCGCCTCCATGTCGCCCTGTCCCCAGGAATTTCACTGCCCTGCTACCAGCTCACACCCCCCTCTCTCATATACCTCACCACTACATCCCTCCATCTCATCCTTGACCTCCCCCTTCCCCCTCCCCTTACTCCACACATACATAAATACTCAAACCCAGAAATGAGCTGGCAAACGCATTCACAGCTTCACATGTACACACACACACACACACACACACACACACACACACACACACACACACACACAAAGCTTCTTCCTCTACGCACAGCTACGTTGCATAGTCAGCATCACATTCATCTTGCATGCGCTCCATCTCAAACATCATCAAAGCTTCCTCCTCTACACACACAACATTACAGCCGCTTATTCTCACACATACCTTGCACACACACACACACACACACACACACACACACACACACACACACACACACACACACACCATCAAAGCTACCTCATCTCCACCTACACTGACAATGTTAGGCTCATCTCCAGCATCATCAGTAACACCAACACCCTCTGAGTAAGCACCAGACTCATTTACATGCCATTAGCTAACAAGACCAGCATCACCATCTGTCTGTGCAATAATCAACATCAATAAGAAAGTTTTAACCCGTATGATTTAATGTATATCATCTGTGAGCACACCTTAAGCTAACATCATTATCACTGACATTGTTTTGTAGCCATTTTTTTGATTTACATGAACACCTTTCGTTATAAAAACCAAATCTTGAGTACAATAACATCAGAAAAGCAAATGGCCATATACAGTGCAGAAACTAGCATTACCCAGATTAATGGTCCTCAAGAACAGAATGGCACCAGTACCGCATCACCCCATATCCTTTCCCCATATCACAATAGAAAGTCAGTAACAATATTCCTTTTCGCATTCATCAGTGGTTAAAATATCTGTTCTCAATTTTCAACAGCTTTAGTTAAAAAAAAAAAAAAATCGATTCTTTGCTCTTGACATCTTCAGTAACAGGCATAAGTATTCCACAGTTTACTACATTCAAACATGGCTCACAGAATATTTCAACAAATATTACATGTACTCCCCAGGGAATGATCACACACACACACACACACACACACACACACACACACACACACTCGGTACCAGCCACGAGCCATGTATCATAAAGACAAACCAAATCATAATTATCAAAATGCACATAAAGTTGCTACACATACATACCATAAACAACGCACATATTTCGCATATCCCCCCACTAAACCCACATATCCCTCGTAAGTGCACATATCCTCATGAAGCTCACATATCCTCACCAAAAGCACATAATATTTTTCATGTACACTTAAAAACATTCATACCCTCCAAAGCGCACATAACCTCAGCAAACATTTATGCTAAAATAAAGGTTAGCCTTTAGACGCACGCACACGCACACAAGAAAAAATATACACTGATAACCGCTGAATAAACATGTAAACCTATTAGCATACGTGTTATCAAATTTGAGGTAAACACACACACACACACACACACACACACACACACACACACACACACACACACACACACACACACACACACACACACACACACACACACACACACACACACACACACATAATGTGTACATCTCTCATATACATGAACATTTAGAGATGGATAGTGAAAAAGAAGAAAAAGAAAGGGGAAAAGGTCGGGAGAAAATAGAAGATGGAAGAAAAGAAGTTTACAAAAAAGGGGGAGGAGCAGAAGAGCAAAGAGAATGAGGAGATTGGGAGGAGGGTGAATAGAGTATTACGTGGAAGGAGGAGGAGGAGGAGGAGGAGGAGGGGTGGAAAACGAGGTGAGATGGATAGGTGGAGGAAAGAGGAATGGGATACTAGGAAGTTTGATTTGGAGGAGAGAGGAGGCGTGGGAAACAAGATGGAAGGAGAGGGAGGATATGAGATGCTAGATGGAAAGAGGAGGAAGAGGATGTGAGAGGCAGGAGGAAAGGGAGGATGTGAGAGGCAAAAAGAAAGGAGGACGGGGAGAGCAATGAATGAAGGAAGGTGGAGGAAATACGGGGAAAATTATGAGGAAAGTGTGGCGGAGGATGTGTGTATTAAAAGTTCTTAAATATTTATTGTTATGAATTCTAACTACTCATGTCACCCATAGCCGACAATATATAATTATGTCTCAGGAATACTGATCTTAATAGTAAAAAAAAAATATATATATATATAGCCTTTCAGAATAAACAACGGTGTTTGTCAAGACACAACAAAACAACTGTCCAGTTATGGGATAGTAAGTGTAGTTACACCATTATTCTTGATTTATTACTACCGCTGTCAGCAACTTAGGAGTGATAAGAGCTACTCCGTGAATCAAAATCAGTAATGCCGAAGCCAATTTTATATAATAATAATGGTAATAATAATAATAATAATAATAATAATAATAATAATAGATTTAAGCTGAGTATGTGTGTCTGTCTGTCTGTAAGTTTGTTCGTTTCTTTCACGAGAGCGGTAATGGATATCGACCAGTTCTTTTTGCATTAAGTCGGGGAGAGTCCAGGGAGTGTAAGAAAAAACCGGCGATCGCGCGCGACACGACGGCGCAAAATTGTCGGAAATTTCGACACGCGAAAGTACGCGAAACTTTTTTCGACTTCTTGGTCAGAATTGGTCACTGTGGGCTCAATCACAGTATGGAAACAAAGATAATGGTATTTGCAAATATTTTGTGATGAAAAGGCCATTATTTAGCCCAGCGAGCTCGTGCTTGTACGAATATAACCATCACTATACAAATGACGATCGTAGAAATAGGGAGATGGGGAGGTACGTTTGTGCTTTATTGAAAAGCTTTTGCAAGAGGTGGTTTCGATAGATTTAGTGTATATATCACACTTTTGTATTCACTTACATATTCTTTGCAATAAATATATTCTTTGAAAACACAGTATATTTTTACTTCCGTATATATTTGCGAGGAGAACTGGAAGCTTTGCAGAAATAAGTGGAAAGTGGAAGTGATAGCCAAAGTTATTTTAGTGGAAGGAGATTCTTAACACATCTTAACACCAGTTCATCTGACCCTATACCTTCCATCTTCCGCCACCATGACTCGCTTAATGACGAACTGAGGTTGATAGCAGAACAGATAATGATTTAAAAAATTGTATAAGTTTGCTAACTGGAGCATTTTACGCAATGCACGTTGCAGTTAAGTCATACGAGGAGAAATATCGTCTCATTGGACATATCATTATTATTTGATCTCGAGAGCAAACAGAACGCGGCTTGACACTTAGCACCACCATCACACCCTCACACTTTTTACCTATGCAGAATGGTCACAGTGGAGATATCTTTCCTGCACTCTTTGCTAGAATCAATATTGCTCTGTAACTGTCTACTGAAAACAAAGGCTATGTTCACAATTTGATTAATTCTCTTACTGATACTACTACGCTCATCGTGTACAAAATATTAACCATCCAGTTCTTTCTTGCCCCATCAAGAGCTTAGGGAACCGGGGCTGGGCTAGATAGTCTCGACACTGAAGGCGAGTGACCAGTAGTCTTCTCAGTCGTATTATGTACCGTAAGTAATAAACCCCAGCATCTTTCAGATCCACATCCGGCTGGAACGCCTTAACCCACTACATCGCCAAACATACATACGTTTTGTGATTCACACCTAGTGTAAACTGTTCCTTAAGGAACAGTGAACCGTTTGGCTTGTTACTCAGTGTGATGACCTGAAAGGACCCGTACATCAAGTGAGTGGATGGTGGACGTCCCCACCTTCCAAGAACAAGAGCACTAGGTTTTTTCCTAAGTAATGGACGCTCGTGGAAATTGCATTTCAGCTTCCCACACACAATTTTGTTTATATGAGGAATTACCTCGGTAAATGCATTTACTACTAATTTTGATGTTAGGTGGTGGCGACTATCAACCACTTATTTGATGAAGAGCTGCCTACTTCTTCCTCCTCTTTTACCACTCTTTTTCTTCTCCCATCTTTCCAGTCACCTTTATTACAACTGTTCCCACAGGTGACTCTGCGCTGAATAATAAGCCTCATGGTTTCCTGTAACCCAGCAAACAATTCTTATCGCTGAGTGATAATCATATAACCGAATAATGGGGTGATGTGGAGGCTACTATGGTGCCCCAATTAAATGGGTTGATAAGCGCGAATGCGGCGTCCATCCCGAAACCAAACCTCCACGCTCTTCTCTACGCCTCGCTGTGGCGAAGCTCTCTACCGCAAGGGGACACATGTTTCACTGCATGGGACAGTCTGGTAGGGACGATTGCTTGCCTAAGGTTAACGGGTTTGCTTGGCCTGACAAACCTGGGTTGCTCAATAACAACAGCAAAAACAACAACAACAACTGCAATTACTACTACTACTACTACTGCTACCACTACTACTACTACTACTACTACTACTACTACTGTTACTACTACTTGTACTATTATTACTACTATTACTACTGCTGCTGATGCTGCTGGCGCCGACAAAGAGCCTACGGGTGGTGTCTTTATGCACCTTGGGTGAAGCAGCTACGTCATTCACCCAGGAGCCAAACCCCCTCATATTTCCCTGCATCTCCTCGTGGGAAGGGCCCTAGTCCGACCCTGATAAGGCGCTGTGTGCAGCAAGTGGGAGCTGGATTTCTAGTCGGTGCACGGCCCCACGGAATGTTGCTTACCTGTGCTCGATGGGTCTGGTTAGCTATGCACAACGGAGTTAAGCATCAACAACAGCAACTACAACTACTGCTTCTACTATTACCACTACTACTACTGCTACTGCTACCACTGCTACTACTACTGGTACTACTAACATTGTTACTACTACTGTAACTACTACTATGAGTAAAAATTACTAAGAATAACAATAACAACAATGTTAACAATTAAAAATAATAATAATAATAATAATAATATTTTTATTATCATTGTAACTATTATTATTATTATTATTATTATTATAATTATTATTATTATTATTATTATTATCATCACAATTTTTGTTGTTGCTGTTGATGTTAATAAGAGTAATGTTAACGGCACTAATACTATGGAGGATGATAATTTTCTTAATAATAATAATAATAATTATAATAATATTAATAATAATAACAATAACAATATTTTCAGTAGGGCTAATGGCTTCTTTCCTTCTGGCCAGCAAAACTTAGCTACGTGTTCCGGGGGTGCGCTGAGAGCAACACAAACAGGATTTTAACATTTTTCTCCACAGAGTCTAGGAGGAGGGGAGTGATATACATATTTGTCTGTCTATCACCCCGTCTGTCTGTTTATCCCCGCCCATGCCTTAAGTACTCATTTATTTATACTGCAGTCAGGTGTATTTTTACGAACACCTGCTTGTTGCTTTGGTCGAAGGAGGAAGAGAGAGGGTGCGGGTGTGTATCCTACCTAATGTGTGTATAATAGCATATCTTAATTATATAATGTTGGTAAAGTTTGGGGTTAATATTTATAGTTTATTTTCTTGTTTCATATTCGTATTAAAGCACAGGTGTGTGCTTTTCATGGATGTAATTAGATAACGGAATAATATATGCTATTATTTTTATAACTTCACGGATATTTTTTCTAGTTCGTAATTCCGTAACAGCCATTCCAAGCATATAAATTAGGTAACAAATTTATCATGTAATACCAAGCAAGGGATATCAACTACATTTTCCACAGAACACATTCAAAGGAACACTTACACACACTTACACACATTTCAAGACAATTAAAAGAAATATCTCGACGAGCATAATTTCCAACATAAATCCCGATGAACACTTTTTCAAGCACACATTCCCTGGAGCACTTTTATAGTCCGGCTAAATGTACAGTATTTGAAGTGTTTATTGCAAATTTGCCATTATTTCTCGTTTTTTTTTTATTTTGCAAGAGGACTACAGAATGGGAAAAGTTGATCTACGTTTCTTGGATTATTACGACTAAGAGCGAGATCTTCATAATGAGCTCATAACTATCCAATCTTAAACGAGTGGAGAATAATAATGATTCTTGGCATTTTATTGGTGTTGAAGTGGAGGGAGAGGAGACAGAGGGGAGAACAGGAAAGAGAGAGAAGAGGATAATTCTGGATGAAGAGCAGAGGAAAGCACGAGGGGAGGAAGAGGAGAAGGCTAGAACTGGAGGAGTAAGAGGAAGTGAAGACCGAAAGAGTTGAGGGCGAAAAAGACGGTGAGAAGAAATGCAGAGTATAAGAGAGCGTAAGTGTAGGGGAGACAGAAAGAAGAGAGTGGGTAAGAGGGGGGGGGGGTGGCAGGAAGGGAAGAGGGAGAGGGGGGAGGCAGGATGGGGAGGGGATGGAGGGGGAGGGGGAAGGAAGAAAGGAGGAGTGATGGATGGTGATGGAGGTGGTGGCAGCGGCAGGTGTTAGAGAGGGCAGGTAGAGGTGGTTGTGGTGGTGGCAGTGGTGGGGCTGATGGTGCATGTAAAATTATTGTTGTTGCTATTGATGTTCCATGCAATCATAGTGGGAGTATGGAGAAGAGGTGAGATGTGTGTGTGTAGTGGTGATGGTAGTGATGTGGTGAGAAAAGAAATATTGAAAAGTTTGGTATGTGTGGTTGTGGTTGTGGTAGAGGTGGTGGTGACTGTGCATGTGAATTGTTTCTGCTGCTACCGATGTTCCATGTGCTGAAATACTGAGAAGTGGCGTGGTGTGTGTGTAGTAGAGATTGCGGTGGTGGTAGTGTGGGGTGATGGGCTTGTAAAAGTATTGTTGCTACTGGTGATGCTTATGGTAACAGTGGTAGTACTAAGAGCAGAGGTGTGATGCTATAGGTGAATTCTGATGTTGTCTGTGACGGTGATTATGACAGAGAGTGCTTGGTGGCTGAATGTGGTGGCGCGAAAAGGTGGTGGTGGTGGTGGTGATGGTGCATATAAAATTGTTGTTGCTGTTATTGCTGTTTCTTGCGGTGCTGGAAGTACTATTGAGAGCAAAAGTGTGGTGTCAGTTGTGGTGGAACTGCATCTGATACTGTTGATGATGATCATAATACTTGTGATTGCATGATAAATAATACTGAATAGAAGTGTGGCGTCAGTGATGAAGATGGTACTGGATTTTGTTAGTGCTGATGATGGTGACAGTGACAGGTTAAATGATGAAAAATACTGAGAGCAGAGGTGCAGTGTTTGTGGCAAGGTTTGATACTGTTATTGTAGGTGTCAGTGATAATGACTGCGTGATGGCTACTTGTGATGACAGTGGTAGTCAGTACAGATTTTTGTTGCTGTTGTTGTTGTTGTTGA
This sequence comes from Coenobita brevimanus, assembly GCF_032717465.1. Lineage (NCBI taxonomy): Eukaryota > Metazoa > Arthropoda > Malacostraca > Decapoda > Coenobitidae > Coenobita > Coenobita brevimanus. The sequence goes on from NC_137004.1 coordinate 32,423,205, forward strand.
TGGTGGCGGTGGTGGTGGTAGTGCTGGTGGTGGTAGTCGCTGATTTTTATATTGTTTATTGTGGTAACTCTGGTGGAGTTTAATACCGTCATTGGTGGTGATTAAATGATTTTGTGATGGTTGTGGTGACAGTAGTGTTGTCAGCTGGAACTGATGCTGTTGTTTTGTTGTTGCTGATGTTACTGATCGGATTTTGATACTGTTGTACCCATTTCACTATAGCGTGACCTTAAATTGCCATTTCTCCCGTCCTGAATGTTGAGTTGTAACAACAGATTAACACTCGAATATAATGTTGGCCACATAGACGTGCTAAAAAAAGGATGTGCAGATGAATAATTGCCTTATTCTACCACTGAGCTGGGCGAAATAAGCTCCAACAGGTTAACAATTTGGGCCAAGTTAAAGTGAAAGGGGCATAGTGGTGGATATCGATGTGTAATGTTTGCGGGTGTGGTGACAGACGTACTACTGAGAGCAGTGATATGGCGTTAGTGGTGGTGCTGGTGGATTTTAATGTTGTTAATGGTGGTGATACTGGCAGTTGTTGTTTGGTTGTTGTTGTGTGGTAATATGGTGGAGGAAATGAACATGGTTAGGCTGGAATAGGTCTAGTGGTCGTGGTGGTGTCTGTGGAATGGTAGTGGCTAGTGGTCGTGGTGGTGTCAGTGAAATGGTAGTGTCTATTTTACGTGGTGGTGTCAGTGGAATGGTACTGGTAGGACTGATTACAGATGAAGGATGTTTTTGGTAGTATTGATAAGTGACTATGGCAGGCGTGATGTGGTGTGGAGTAGCTGAGCAAAGGAAACACTGGTACTAGTATATGATAATGAGGATACTCAAGACACGACCAAAAAAGAATTCATTGATGTCAACGTAAAGTGATGTCAGAAGTAAGTGATGGTGGCTATTGTGATCTTGTTGATATACTAATTGTGACAGTTATTATAATTGACAGTTCTGATAAGAGCAATAAAAGATGTCATATGTTGAGTGTGCTACGTTAGAGTTGCATTAAACATAAGGTGAGAACATTTAGTAGTGATAGACAGTGGCTGCATTGAAGGCCGTTACAGAATGAAAATTATACCAATATGGTACATATGAGGCATAATAACATGGTTTAAAAGCTGCGTATAGTTGAGAAAATTTAGGTTTTGAAAGAGAGTGAATATATATGAATTATGACTTAGTTAAGAAATATATGAGTGACTATAATTTTGGAAATATGTTGAACTGAGTAAGAGTAGAAGTGCCTGACTGATCTGATATTACCTAGGTGAGTTTGAGTGATGAATATGTACACCAATATAAGGGAGAAAACACATGTTAATAAGGATATAAGAAAACTATGTACCGAACAGAGGCTGCAATTGTACAATGAAAAGAAAGTTATAAAATGAGGGAAAGAGCTTGGTAGGAGTTAGGGGCAATGAATAAAAACAGAAGGTAGAGCAAAGGACTGGAAGGACGGGGGAAGAAAAGGAAGAGAGAATGTGTATGAAGAGAATATGATGGAGAATCTTGAGAAAGGGGCGTTTGTGGACAGAAGAGAGAAGTAAGTATGGAAGAAGAGGTAGAAAAAGAACGAAGGATGTGAAGGAAAGAAAGAAGCAAGACTAAGGAGGGAGGAACAACTTGTAGACAAATGAGCTTCAAAAAGAAGAAGAGAAGGCAAACAGTCGAGGAAGAAAGGGGTGATGGTTGTAGAGGGAAGGAGGCTATCGAGGGGAAGGAGATAAGTAAGGCTGCGAGAGGAAGATATTAAGCATCGTAATGGTGAGGGGAGAATGTGTGAAGGCGGGTGTAGAGGTTAAAAGGAGGAAATAAGAGTGTTACGGAGGAAACTTGGGATGAAGAGGAAGCTATAAAGGGTCTTAGAGAAGAATGGGGATGCAAAATAATAACGATCTTGGAAGAATGAAATGTAAATGAAGGGGACATGAGAGACTGACAGACAGAAGCGGGATGATGGGGAGAGTGAAGACAAAGCGATAACAGGAGGTGAGAGAGTAAACGAAAGAAAGATGATGGGGAGTGAGAATGTAAAAGAAGGACGGAAAAATGATGATGGTGAGAGGGGAAGTGTGAGGGAATTAAGTATGATAACGGAATGGGAGGTGAGAGTATCAAGGCGGTAAAAATTGGGTGAGTGAGAAACGTAACATGAAGAGAGGAACAAAAAGCTGAATCGTTTAGAAAAGGAATGAAAACCCAGCGTGTGAAGGAAGGAAGGAAGGAAGGAAGGATAGTTGGTTGGTGCATGAAGGATAAGAAAAGATAATGAGTTGGTGCATGATGGAAGTAGAAAGGAGGAAGGTAAGATGGTAAATTTATGCATGAACAAAAGGACGAATGCAAATATGGTGAAGGAAATATAGTGAGCCGGAACTAAAGAAAAGAAGGAAAGATGGTGAATTGGTGCAGGAAGGAAGGAAAAAAGGAAGGAAGGAAGAAAGGAAGGCAGAAGGGAAGGAAGGAGGGGAGACAGGAAAAAAGGAAAGAAGAAAGGAAGGACGGAAAGAAGGAAGGAGGGATGAAAGGAAGGAAGATAGTGGACAGGTGCATGGAAAAAGGAAGTAGGAAAGGAAAGAAGAAAGGAAGGAGGGAAGGAAGGAAAGATGGTGGATTGGTGCATGAAAAAAGGAAGGAAGGAAGAAAAGATAGTGAGTTGGTGCATGAAGGAAGGAAATATGATGAGTCAGTGCCTGGAGAAAGGAAGGAAAGATGGTGAGTTGGTGCATGAAGGATGGATGGGGGGAGGGTGGATGAGGATGGACGGCTGAGAGGACAGCGAGGGGGTCGTCGAGGAAGGGAAAAAAGAATGCCTGAAAAAATAAAGGCTATGATAGATGAGGGTTTTGTGGAAGGGAGAGAGGTGGTGGAGGGGCGGGTATGGAGGAATGTCAAGAGAGGGGATGTGATGGAGAGGGGAAATGCTGGGGTAAAGAAAGATAGGTAGAGGATGGGATAGAACAAGGATAGAAAAGGAGGGAAGTGTTGAAAGCAGGATACACTAGAGATGGATGAAAAGGAGAGTATTGTGGGAAAGATGGAACAGTGAAGGACGAGAATGAATAAAAGAGGGACGAGAATTAATAGATGAGAATATAGACAGAGAAAGAGAGGAAAGTGTTAAAGGCAGCAAAAAAAAAAGGTAGCGATGAAGGAGGAGGGGAACACTGGGAATGCAAGATCAGAGGGAGGAGGAGGGTAGTGTTGGTGTAACAGACAATAGCGAGAAACTGGTGGGGGGGATCCGAGGGGAGAGGCAGAGGAACTGGAGGAAAGGAGAGCTGTACTGTATTATAGCTTACTGAAGAAGAGCGAGGTTATTTTCAAGGTGGCAAAAGGCAGGGAGGAAGGGTGAGGAGTGAGCAGAGAAAAGTTGTCGTTGTGGCGGTAGAAGGGTGAGGGGATCATGACGGAGATACCTGAAGATAAGGAAGAGGTTAAATGGAGAGGAGACCGCTTAGATGTGAAAGGGAGGGGGAGGGAAGGTGGAGAGGATCGTGCTGCTGTGGTAAGCTTTGATAAGGAAGAAGGGTGGGGGTTGTTGTAGTGATGATAAGGGGGAAAAGTAGGTGGAGTGAAAAAAAAAAACACGATATGGATGTAGGAGGGAGAAGGGAAGTGGAAGGAGAATATTCGAAGTATAGATGACAAGGAAGAAGAGAAGGGGGAAAGGCTGTTATGGTGAAAATATATGGAGGAATGGAGGAGTAGTAGTAAAGTATGGATTAAAAAAAAATATGAGGTGAAGGAGCAAGAGTGAAGTGACGTGGGATCTTGAGGTGGCAGTGAAGGCTGAGAGTTAAAGATGTGGAAGAAGACAGGTAATTGTCATAAAGGAGATGGCAGACGATAGGGAAGGAGGATGGAAATCATAGAAAAGGGGTAAACTCAGACGTAATACTGGTTGATGAAGATGATGATAATATAAGAGAACTTACATTGGCGGTGGTACAGGCTAAAAAGAGTAAGAAAGGATAGGGGAAGGTCTCGGTAGTAGAGGGGACGAGCAAGGGGTTGGAAACTGTAAATGCAGTATATTTATTGTGTACTGCCTATAACTGTAGAAGGATATTAAGATTAAATGTATAGTGGTGTTTCGGATCTTGATGAAGAAAATGGTATGATAAGTTAAAGTCTTGTATTATTTATCCGTGTTCGTGTTTGGCTGGGGATTAAAGAAAGATGCTTTTCAGACGACTTTTAAGTTCTGTTTCTGTATCACACTCTATCGTACTGCAAGGGAGTCTGCTTCATACATTATACTCACAATTTTATCGGAGAGAAAGTTTTGCTGTAAAGTATTTGTAATAGCTTTATAATCATTACCTCGTGCGTAATTCGACGGGTGTTATTTAAGACAGGGTATTATATCATGCCCTTTGAAAATGTTGTATATGTAGAAAAAGAGAAGGGAAAAATGGGAAAGAAAGGAAAGTTGGTCGGAGTACTAGTGCTGGGGAGGTCAACAGAATGGCGGTGGGTTAAAGGAAAGGGAGGGAGCAGTGCTGGGGGAGCAACCGATAAGAGTGATGAAGAGGTGGCTTGTATGATGGTGGGGCTGGCAGCATAGAATGGGGAAGAATGGGGAGGAGGAGGATGGGGTTAGGTTAGTGGCCTAAGGTTAAGGAGGAGAGGTAGAGTGGGGAAAAACAGGCTGAAGGGGAAGTTTGAAGGTGAGAGAGTAGGAACTAATGGGGAAGGGGTAGGAGGGTATAAGAGATGGCCAGAGAAGGGATAGATGAGGACAGGGAAAAGGGACAAATGGGATATATGAGGTACGATGGTGTGCGGGTAGAGGAAGAAAGGGAACAGATCTGGTAAGGCTCTGCAAGGGTAAGAGTGAGGAGGATAGAGAGGGGACATATGGGGTAAGGGGGGTCGGGAAGGATAGGTGTGGTATGATGGGGGATGGCTAGGGTAAGGGACTAGGGATAAAAAGGTGATAAATAGGGGTGAGGGTAAGAGAGTGGGACAGAATGGGGATAGTTGGGGTAGCGGAGAGTGCATGGGTGAGGGGGCGATAGACTGTGGAAAGCTGGGGTAAGAAGAATGTGAGGGTATGGAGGGAGGGGGGAGGGGGATAGATGGATTAAGGGAGACTGTTAGTAGAAAGGGAGGATATACAGGAGCTCGATGGAACAAGGGAAGGGGGACAGGTTGGAGATAGATGGGGTAGGGTACGGAAAGGGAGAATATACAGGGGAGAGAAGGGGTAGGGAGGGTGTGAGAGAGGAAGTAAATGAGGTAAGGGAGAGAGAATAAAGGGGTGAAAAAATTGGGATAGTGGATGTGAGGGTAAGTACTGGGAGATAGGGTATGGTGAGGGGATAAATGGGGTAGGGAGGGTACGAAGGGAAAGGAGGTAACGTAGACAGGAAAGAAATGAGGTAAGGGAGAGAGGATAAAGGAGTGAAACAATGAAATAGGGGTAGTGAGGGTAAGGAAGGGGTGAGATAAAGGGAGGGGAGTATACTGAGGAGACCGGTGGGGTAGGGGGATAGAGAGGGGGGATAGATAGGGGGTAAGGAGGTAAGGGAAAGGAGAGGGGGGGTGTCTGGTCAACGCCTCGGTCCGTAAGTCAACAATGGCCCGCCGCAACAATTCCCCCTTCAGAAAAAAGCCAAGTCACTTCGTACCCTTCTTTTCAAGTGGACCCGACCGAGAGTGAGAGAGAGAGAGAGAAAATTACTCCCCTTTTTTAAAATTACCCTCCCTCCCCTTCCCCCTTTCCCTCTCCCTAATTACCACCTGCAGTGTTCATTTCCAAATATTTATCGTTCGGGTTTATTATTACTTCCACCGCGAACACACGGAGGGAAGGAGAGAGTGAGGGTGGATTTGAGGACAGGGTTGAGCGATTTCGATGGCGGTGATGGTGTTTGCGTTGAAGGTTAAGGGAGGGAGGGAGGGGGGGGGAAGGGGACAGAGAGAGAGAGAGAGAGAGAGAGAGAGAGGAGATGGACCTAGAGAGAATAAAGGAAGGTGAGAAAAGGAGCTAATGATACTTTTGTGCGAGGCGTGAGGAGTTGACTGAGACGGCCAGCCATTGTGTTACCTGTGATGTGGCAGCTGTCACTCTCTCACTGCATGGGTGAGGGGAGGCAGGGCGGTGTTGAGCTGAGAGAGGGGGGGGAGGAATGCATTGCAGTACATAGGAAATAAAGATAAAGGGAAAGAGGCAATGTACGGAGAGAGAGGAGGAGGAATTACATTAGAGTGCATAGGAAAATAAAGTACACGAACGGTAGTCTTTACACACACACACACACACACACACACACACACACACACACACGTATATACAGTATATATATATATATATATATATAGAGAGAGAGAGAGAGAGAGAGAGAGAGAGAGAGAGAGAGAGAGAGAGAGAGAGAGAGAGAGAGAGAGAGAAAGGAGTAGCACATTTAGTAGGATGACACAGGAAACAGAGGGAGGTTAATGGGCAGAGAGTGAAGCAGAGGGAGTACAAAGTACATAGGAAATAAAGATGGGAGACGGGAGTTAATTGGTAGCAAGAGAGGAAGAGGAAGTACATACAAGTTAAATAGGAAACAGAGGTAACAGAGGGGCTGTAGGCCTTTACCCTCATTAGTATCGTGATCTCCTGTATTTGTTATTCTTGTCATCTCTCAAAGATACCTCTCACTTTAAAATAGATTTGTCGAAATGGAGGGGTTAGATATAAGCTTCACTAAACCCTCCATTACAAGAGGACTTACAAATCCGAGTAAGTTTGTCTGGAAACAACATGAATATACAAAGGAAGACGTTATCGTATTGACAGGTTTAATGACAATATCTGCAGCGCTAAAGTAATGCAGGTACAAAGATGATGCAAGTTGAAATTCCGATACGCAGAAAATGCAAATGGTCTCCCTCTCTCACCACATCCTGTGGCATAATTAACCAGTATGAAAAAGAAGACAGTAATCGGTGACTTTTGAACAACAAACGTGGAAAGCAATTCAAGTCACAGTAGTGTTAATTACTGTGCCATCAGCATCATCATAATGAACATCAGCTTATGCTAGTTCACCGCAAGATAAATGTATATCCCAGCTTTCTGCTCTCAGACGTATTGATTGCCAGCCTGTATCATACTTCTTTCCAGACATACGAATCTCATCCTTCCGTCTTGCTTACTGCATACGGTACATCTTCCTTCATTCCATCTCTGGGTTGCCAGGGGCGTGGAAGAATGTAAGGGGGAGCTGGAAATCACATGGGGCAGGGGGAAGATAGGCTAACCCCTACATTGCGATGACATTTTTCATTATACTCAGAATTGCACCAGACAATTTTTTTTAAAGTTAGCAGACCCTCGAAATGGTGAAGGGCTTCCTGAATGAAATATTGAACCCTTCCAACTTGACATTTCACTCCTGAGCCGAATACATCGTCATGAGATCAAACTAAAATATAAAAAGACGTCCTCGTTTTGAATGGGTTAAATTGTAATGTTGTTGGGAGGGTGACAAATGATTAAAAGAAATGAGGTTAAGGATGCGGATGTTGGAGGGTGGAAGACTGAAATGGAGAGGGAAGGAAAAGGAGTATTGTAAGAGGAATGTTGGGTGAGTGTTGAAGGGTAATAGGGAGGGAAGTAGACGGGAGGTGTGTAGTGGGTGAGAAAATGGAGGAGAGTTTTATAAAGGGAAAGAATGTGGATGTTATGGACAGGAGGAAGGTTGAAGAAGAGCGATGACTATGAGGAGGACTGAGAGGAGAGGTGCAGTCAGTTCTGAGAGGGAAATGGAGGGAGATGTATATAGGGAGGGGACAAAAGGAAGGACTCAAAGAAACAGGGGGAGGAATAACATAAATGAGGCTGGAAAATGGAACGCATACAGAAAAGGAAGATGTCAATGGGAAGCAAATTATGGTGAGAGTTGGGAGAGAAGTAGTGAGGATATGGGAATGGAAAGGAGGGGAAGGAAGGGTGGATTTGAGAAGGGAGAGGAGGAATACAGAGAGGGAATGGTGGCGTGTAAAACAGTAAGGGAAGGAAGAGGAGTCAGCATGAAACCGAAGGGGAAGTGTTGATTAGTTTGGGAAGGCAAGGGAACCAATGACAGCTTAAGGAAACGGAAGGAAGCGACGTGTTTGGGGAAAGGGAGGAAGAAAAGGAGAAGGAAGAGGAGGGAGAAGTAGAAGAGAACGGAAAGAGATATTAAAAAGGAAGGAGTGAGACAGAAGAAATTAGTGGACGGAAAAGGAACAGTGTAAAGGAGGAAACGGAAAGAGATGAATGAAAATTAAAGAAAAAAATGCCTCTGGAAGTGAATGAAACAGGATACAGGAAATGGAGAGAGTTGTAAATGGAGGTGTGTGTGTGTGTGTGTGTGTGTGTGTGTGTGTGTGTGTGTGTGTGTGTGTGTGTGTGTGTGTGTGTGTGTGTGTGTGTGTGTGTGTGTGTGTGTGTGTGTGTGTGTGTGTGTGTGTGTGTGTGTGTGTGTGTGTGTGTGTGTGTGTGAGAGAGAGAGAGAGAGAGAGAGAGAGAGAGAGAGAGAGAGAATGATAATGGAAAATGGAGAAAGGAATGCATCTGAGGAAGAAAGAAGGATTATGCACCCGGAGAGAACGTGATACATACGGTACAGGAAGACGAGGCGAGATGCAAATGAGGAAGGGAAAGAAAGAAGCAGTAGAGGGGAGGTGGAGGAGGGGAGGAAGAATAAATATGAAGAGGGGGAGGGGATGATGAGTTTGGGGAGGGGAAATGAGGGAGGGGGCACAATATGCACATTGAATTGGTAAGTGAAGATTATGAATGAGAGGCGAAGTGCTATGTCAGTGGAGGTTTATTCTTACTTAACGGTGTCATGTTTTTTTGTGGTTCATTCTTGCGCTACCAGACACTTTATTATTTATACATAGCCCTCAAGTTGAGACGTTAATGGAGGCTAACTCAACTTTCCATCTCGACCAGTCTCCTCGGAGTTGAAGAAAACCGCCTGCGAGTAACACACACACACACACACACACACACACACACACACACACAAAAGAGGGCATCAGAGTGAGGTGAAGGATATACGGTGAGCAGAGTGTACGGACAATGAACTGTGGGAGAGGTAATATTAAAGAGATACATCGGTGTCGATTGAAGGAAAGGATTCTTGGAATGCGGGGAAGATGAAGCACTGGGAAGGAAGAATAAGATGAGGAGGGAAGGATACTTGAGGGAGAAAGGTTGTAAGATAAATAATAATTATGAAGGTCAAGGCGGACAATTGGTAGGTTGGCTTGAGATATTGGTATTTAACTACTGTTAGAGACGATGTTTGGGTGTAGATCTGGAGACAAAAGCAAGTCGTAGTAAGTGAAATAGGTACCGACATCAAGTGCTTCATAAAGTTAAATGCTTCACTGAAAAACTTAGTGATGAGCCAAAATGTGAGGAAGTAATGCTTGGTAAGGGTAGTAAGAAGGGAGAGGTGATGAGATCGAAGATGAAATAAGGGGTGTTGTGTTAAGAGTGGAAAAGAAGAATGACAATAAATGATACCGGTGCATAACTGTTAATACCAACACTGGTTCACAGAATGGAATGTACAACAGAAGCGACGAGTGACAGAGGAAGGGAAGAGCTATGTGGGGAGTGTATATAGAGTTAACCTGGAGAGATATGTGTACCTTCAAAAATATGCAGGGAAAGTGGACTGGAGTTTAGACATTAAGAATTGATATAGACGAACCGAATACATAGATGAATGAAGGAAATATTTAGAGAAAAGTTGACGGAAAAATGAGAAGTGTTTTATATATATATATATATATATATATATATATATATATATATATATATATATATATATATATAAAGATAGATAGATAGATAGATAGATATTGACAGACAGATAGATAGATATGGACAGATAGATAGATAAATCTGTGTGTGTGTGTGTGTGTGTGTGTGTGTGTGTGTGTGTGTGTGTGTGTGTGTGTGTGTGTGTGTGTGTGTGTGTGTGTGTGTGTGTGTGTGTGTGTGTGTGTTTGTAGGTAGACAGATATACAAAGAGATAAATAGACAGATAGACAGATAGGTTGAAAAGCGGACGGGCAGATGGATAATAGAAAGAAAAACAGAGACAGGCAGATGGACAGATTGATGGATGGAGGGACAACCAGACTGACAGAGACATGGATAGAGGTGAACGAAAGACAAATGGACAGACAGACAGGAAGACGGAAGAAAATGACAGAAAACAAAAAGAATATTAGAAGTGAGAAAATAATTTAAGGAAGGAGATGCATGAGCAAGGAAGTGAGAGAACAAAAATGGAGTAACGGGTGAAGAAACAAGCAAGAGTGTTGTGACAAGAAGTGGTGTGTGGCGGGGCAGAAGGTACGGAAGACACAGTGTATATGGAGGAGAGAACGAGAGAGAGAGAGAGAGAGAGAGAGAGAGAGAGAGAGAGAGAGAGAGAGAGAGAGAGAGCGGTGGGAAAGACGGTAAGAATTTGTCAGGGTAGCGAAGAGGAGAAGGAATGAAGAGAATGGAGGAGAATAAGGAAAACTCGACGAAATTCTGAGTAGAACAGGGGTGAGGAAGACTCTGGGATCAGGGAACTGAAGAGAAAGAAAGAGAAAAAGTTTAAAGGAATAGGGAAGATTGAAATAACGGAAGACAGGGATGGAATTATATGGAAGAACTGAGAGAGGGATAAGAAATAGAGAGGAAGGGGAGGACTGAAAAGAACAGAGAAATAGGGAAGATGGAAGAAAATTGATTGGTAACGATGGGGTATGGAAGAAGAGAAAAGAGAATGACGTGAAGGGGGAGAGGGGGTATTTCTATAAGGCGATAAACCTCAATGACAGGGACAGAGAAATAAATGGACAAAATTATATGGAACGGAAAGAGATATGGATGGGGATGCAAAAAGTATGGACTTTGCAACGATACAGTCGTAGCACAATGTAAAATGTGAATCATCGGGTAATGAAAGAGATGGGGACAGGCAAAGAGGGTGATGACGGGTGGGGATTGGGAGAGAGGATAAATGGGGGTGGCGAAGCAGAGATAATTGAGGGAAGGAGGGAGAGGGAGAGTATAGAAGAGGATGATGAAGAGGGGATATTAAGAGCAAATAAGAAAGGGGTAGATGGAGAGGTACGCGTAGGGGAGTTTTGTAAAAGGGACTGATGAACGATGAGAGTGAAGGGACGAGAAAAGTGTCCGAGGAGAAAAGGGATAATAAAGAGGGTAAAAGGGGGGCAGAGAGGTGCTAGGGAGGAGGTGAACCGTAAATAAAAGGGGGAGAGAAAATGAAAGTAAGGTGTCTGGAGAGAAAAGGGTAATAAAGAGGAAAAGACGAGTAAGGATGACTAGAATAAATGATACGTTATAAAAGAAGCATTAAAGTACGGGAGAATTATAAATATGGTAATGAATAATGTCAAGGAGGATAGGAACAACAGGAATAGTGAAATAGGGACTGTGAGGAGTAAAGCTGAAGATGGGGAAATGCATCCAAAGAAAAGACGAAATAAATGGAACTTTCCCAAGATCTCTAAGGGAACAATAGGAGGTCTCGATTTAACTTCAGTGTAGTAACATACCTCCATGCAAAATGACAATGATTAATGAACATAAAGTAACACAGGATCCCAGGATTTTTAGGTTTGCATGACTTGACACCCGACCCAAAAGACCCTTTAAAGGACTTAAATGAAAAATAATTAAAAAGGTGTTTGGAGGTATCAGCTCGAGGAATAATTATGCACACGTCATGTACTATGAATTCTTATATAATCATAAGTATCTCAGTAATCTGTTCACTAAAATGGCTACCTTTTATATTCCATAGAACGGTTTCTCGGTAAGAAGACATGGTACTGAAGGGTACAAGTGAAAACTTCTGAACTTCAGTAATGCGCTCGTAGCCAGGCAGTGCATCCGTGTCACCCATAATTTCACTGAGAACACGGGTGAGGGAAGTAGGACCAAGCTCATGGACAGATCTATGTACCAGTTTTGAGGTAATGGGATAGTTCGTGTATAATATCAATGCACGCTTTTTACGTGTGAATGATACACAACCTCTCCTGTTCCAAACGGCCTATCTGAAATTATTCACTGAAATCCATAGGCAAATTTAAAAAAATATCTTCCCTCACGTCAGATGATTTTACCCACTATAGCGAAGACCCAGGAAGCAGTGGGAAAAAGACATGACTAATATCTTGTAATTTTTTTTCTTAATTCTTTCTTCTTCAAATAATCCCGATGACAGAGAGTACTAGTGTAAACTCACCGTACCTTACGACTTCCAAGTAGGTTTCCAAGAACCGAACAAAATTGGAGGGTTCCTCTTCAAAATTGGAGGGGTAATGAGGCGCGGGATGATGGGGTAGGTGAGGGGGAGAAGGTGAAAGGGGTGAGGGGGGTGGGGGTGGAGTGAGGAGGGTGGTGAGGGGGTGGAGGTTGGAGAAGGGGGGTATGGGAATGAGGAGGGTTGAAGGGATGAGGTTTGGGGGTGGATGAAAGGGGGTGAGAGTGGAGGGATAGGGGGGGAGGAGGAAGGGGGGTGAAGAGGTGGGAGTGGAGGATGTAAAGGGTGAGGGGGGTAGATGAAAGGGGGGTGATCCTAAACTCGTGTATGCGGGGTGGCGGGGGTGAACGACTGGCAGCGGAGAAGGAACAATGGCGAGGGGCAGATGATGGCCAGGACGGTGATTCGAGGGACGCTTATGGCTTCTGGTGGAGGCGTGGGCAAAGGAAGGAAAGGGGGGAACGAGGGGGGGAGAGCAGAAGGAGAAGGGGTGGAAAGCGACACAAGAGGAAAAGAGGGGGAGAAGGCGGAGAATAACGGAAGTAAATGTGAAAGGGGATGGGGAATGATAGGAGAGGGGAAAGGGGGATGGAGAATAACAGACAGGGAGGAAGTGGAGGAGATAAGAGAGGGGGAGGGGAGGTGAGAGGAGCTGAGTAAAGGGAGGAAGAAATGAGGGGAAGAAAAAGGAAAGCAGGGGAATAAAAATGAAGGATGGGTTTAAGAGTACCAAATCAAGAGGGCGAGCTGAAGACAAAACAGGAGAAGGAGGAGGAAGAGGAGAAAAAGGAGAATCTGTTTAATTTCTATCAACTACATTAGGTTCTTAAGGCAGAGAGATATTTGTTAAATTTTAGTCCTCCTTTAGAATACGATCGGCAACCATCAATGTTAAAATCAAGTCCCTCTTTGCACTGCTATGAGATCTGAGGCAAGGGGGAGACAAACCCAAGGCAAATCAAAATGAATGACAAACACTGAGAGATTACAAAGAGAGGAAATGAAATTCTGAAAAATCCTAAACAAAGAAAGGAAGATTGCAAATACATGAATAAAATGGCAGGGGCAGGGGCTGGCTGCAGGAGGCGTAGAAGTTAGCCTCTTCAACCTAAGGACATCGTTTTTATTACACTGCAGCTATTACCGAAGGATTATATCCTTCTAGTGAGAGCATTGTAACAGAGAAGAGGTAAATGAAGGTTGTATCTAATCCACTCAGCTGGAAAAGAAAATTCTTGGGCGAGAAGATATTTAGAAAAAAACATGAAGGATTATCACCTGAAAGTACACAAACAAAACTCGATACCTAATGACAGAGTAAAATGAGGCCTCAGAAAAGGAAGGAAATTAAAAACAAGAAAAATCTTAAAACAAAAGAAGGAAGTGAGCAAATAGAAAATATAGGTAGGAGGAGCGGGTGAAGGAGGGCTGCTTGTTACCGGCACCTTTCGTGACTGTTAAGAGCAGCCATCAAGGCCAATCCAACAACCTCGCTGATTGTTGGTTATTATCCACCCTTCCGCCACTCCCTTATTCTTCTCAGATTATTTCCTCTCTCTCTCTCACTTCAATTTCGTCTCCATATTCTCTTTACCGAACTTTCACCTCTTCTATTTCATCCTCTCATTCAGCTGCCTCATGTGTTCAGCACGATAATATAGTCCCTTTTGTCGTCAGTCTTTTCTTATCCATATAGTATGATGCTGGTTTATAAAGATCTACTAATGAACTATCATTTTCTCTTACACTGCCGCTAATACCTCCTGCTTCCCAATCATTACTGCCTTTATCGCTTTTTTAATGCCTAATGCAACAAAACAGAAAGAGGCAAAGGCTGAGAACCCACAAAACTTACAGTTATCATGACAGTCATTACCCACCAAGAACTATCACACTCATTACTCTGATAATACAAGTAACATTAATGCTCCTGTAATCATAACCACAACCCTCCATCGAGAATACCTTAGACCTGCCAACTCATCATCGTTGTCTATATTCACCGCTACCTCCTTCTGCCTCCAGGATCATTACCACCATAACCACAGTCACACCCGCTGCACCGCTCACTACCACCACCACTACCATCACGACACACAAGCAGTCACCTTCACCGGCACTACCCTCGCGACCATATCCCATCCATCATCAGACAACCACCTCAACCTTCGTCAGAATAACAGTCCTTTCTATAGAGCCGTCACTCCCACCACCACCACCACCACCACCACCACAGCTATCAGTGCAATTCTCACCACAGCCACCATTATCAGTACCACTCTTCCTAGCATCACCAGTCGCAGCGCCATAATCACTACTACAATTACCATTTCCATCATCATCTTCACAACCAATAACACTAAGACTCCCAGATCCATCACTAACAAGACCACCATCACCACATCTGTCATTTCTATCGTCACCACAGCCACCATCACCACAAATCATTATCACCGTCACCACGATCATCATTGCCATCATCATCATCATCATCGTCACCAAATTACTATTACCACTACTACCACAAACATAATCACCAGCACTACAACCAGCACCATCATCACATAAAGCTACCGCAAAAAATACTATTGCCATCACCATCATCACTACTGAATCCGCCAACGCATTATTGTATCCATCACTACAACCATCACCACTAGCCACCACCACCACTACTGTTACCACCATCACTACATCCATCGTCATTACCACCATTAGTACAACCTTCACCATCACCACAAGCACAACTAAAACCACCATCACCACAACTACAACCACCACCACAATTAGCACCACCACAACTACAACCGCCACCACAACTACAACCACTACCGCCACCATCACTGTTCATATCCCTCGTCACATACCTCATTTCGGGAGCCATAGCCACAAATCAACATCAACTTCTCCTATAATTTACCTCCACAGCCATAACTCTGCTGCTACTATCTCAATTTTCCAACACAAGGCACTCTCGTCGTAACACCTGATCCGTTAGTGTCGGACCACGTTATAGTATCAGTCACTCTTACTACATTCATTCATACTCAGCTTCCTGCAACACCACTATCATGCTACGGTAGTGGTGTTACAATAATGCAGAGTCGGTTACCGCTCACTTTTATGTAGAAAGAAGGAAATGACAACTAAATACCAACAAAAATATCCCATTTCAAACAAAATCAGTCAAAGTAAGGCAAAATAAAAATCCTCTTATTTCAAGGTGCTTGGACATATGGAACAATAAAAAAAAAAAAAAAAAAAAAGGAGGCAATAAACAGAGGGAAATAAGACCTAGTAAAATTCAGTGACAAAGCGTGCTTCGTAGTGAGTGAAGAAATGTAAGTCCGGAAGAGCTCAGAGCGGTTGCAATAGAAGACAGGATAGAGAGGGTAATGTAACACTGCATCGACGAGAAAATGATTAAAATGAGAAAGTGAACGGAGGGAAGTTAATTAGAGGAAAAATGTCTGATTCTATCTTGCCTGATACCGCTGCGTGCGGTGAACCTCCACACACATGACAACTGTATTTCACACGAGGCCGATGAGGACTCCTGAGCAGATACAGTAAATGTGTAACCATGATGTCTGCTCAGCACCTCAGACATCAGAAATACTTATTTCGCAAGAGATGTAAGATGATCCTTCTGTGAATCAGGAAGAAGAAGAAAGAAGGATACAGAGAGATGATGGACTGAGTTATTTCTCGAATGCAAGGGGATAAGTGTATGGACGATTAAGGCAAGCAGAAAGTTGGATGAAATGAGAATGTGATTCCCTTAGAAAAAAAAAGTTCCGTGCCCCAACCAGATATAATAGGCAAATTCAGGCGCTGTGTACTGTATGTACTGCAGTAGACTCATCTCGTAGCTAAGTGAATCTCGAGATGGACGCTACAAGACGCCTGTAGAAATGTTAACGGTGGGATTATAAGGGTGTGGATATTTAAGAATTAATGTATAGCTCAGCTCAGAGTAGTCATAAATGGTAGGCGGAGATTAGGTGAAGGGGCAGATCTTTTATCATACTGCCTTTCTTTTACTATCAAGTTAACTCAAGATGTAAAAGTATTTAGCTTAAGCAATAAAATCAATATTAATTCTAACTTCGTGGTTCCTTCTTTCAGATGCTGGCCTTACACAAAGGTCACATATGCACCCGTATGGAGTTCTGCTCTTATGTGTGAGTGCTTAATAGGTGGAGGTGAAGGGAGGGGTGAGGGGAGCTCATTATACAGAGCTTAAAAGGGTGGAATCAGAGACCTCATCACCTATCCTCCACTTACTGACTTCGCAGCCATGTTGTCATACTTTCTCTTTTCTATTATCATTATAACGAACTCCGCGTGGTTGAATGATCACTCTGCATACACTCTCCTGTATGGGCTGCTTCCATTAGCAATCATTCTGCATGTTATCATTTCTTCACAGTTTATGCGGTTTATGCAAAAGAGAAATGGTACGCAAAATTTTTAAACAATTTAAATTATCGGTCATCTCTGTAGCCCTCTATTTCACTCCATCTTGGCCCGATCCTTAGTACTCAGGTCTATCAACAACGGTGCGTCTAGAATTCTCAGCCCTAAACGAATCTTAATTCTGCCTTGCCCGTTATCCTGTTACGTCGCCAACTACTCATCCCATTCACCACCATAACTACACCAAACTCATAATCGGCTCTGTTGCTTCTCAGGCCAACTTCAGTCATCACTCAGTATCGCACCAACCCTTCCCTCATTAATATTGCCTCACCTACGACATCATGATTGCAGGCATCTATCCACGCAGCCAGGGACATCATTACTCCCCTCCCCCTCCCCTGTCAGCAACACCTTCAGCAACACCTTCATTACCTAGAGATGCATGTGCGCCATCTATGAAAACATCTACGTCACGTCATCTTGCTTGATAGTGCTCACCCTCGGAACAGTTGAGACGCTGCGAGTGAATATTATCAAAGCTGCTAAATTTCGAGGAAGAGGTAGAACAAAGGCAAGGTATTCATGCTGAGCCAGACTGGTGGCGTTGGTTCGTATTACAGTAACGGCGAGGAAACATATTTGTTCGTAAGAACAGGAAGCGGAACAAGACCATAACATAAAAAAGAGAAGGATAATGCTTGATAATACACCAGAACGCATGTACAGTTAGAATCGACAATATGCAAATAGAGAAAGGAAAAAAGACCAAAGCCAAACAGAAGACAGCAAATACGATGACTAGTAAAAGCAATAAGAGAGATGAATGGACATAGATGAAGAGAGAAAAGGATGATGGTGTGAGACTGTGGAACCGGAAGCACAGTGTAATGAAGGGCCATCATCTGCATACATCACCGGAGCACCACCACCACCACCACCATCGCTGCCTCAAGCTTCTATGCTGTGGCTGTGTTTGCTGGGAGAGAGGGAGGGAGATGAGCGGCAAGTGCGTGTGACGGTGATAGGAAGTGACTGTGACGTGAGGGGATGAGGCTAGGGGAGCTTTCAAGACATGACTGTGGGATTTCATTTGAGGTGCCTTACTGGTGGTAGGAGACTAATAAAATTCCGAAGACGTAAACTAGAGGCTCAGAGTGAAATATACAGGATCATGTTAGGCATAGATCGCGTAGAATGATAAGAGCATTGGATAAGGGAACAGATAAAGATACGGCTCATGAGTCCTTTTCCCCATGGCTGTCATGTATTTCTCTGATTTGAAAAGTTCTTAAATCAGAGCTTTTTGAGATATGTTTAACCTTTGCACTGAGATAGGTTCCTTTGAGCTGAATATAATCTGACATTATAGGGGCAAGAAACAAAATCCTTATGTCACAGCCAGAGAGTTGAAAGTTAACTATGTTGTGGTCAGAGGGAAATGATCAGGGTAACGTAAGGAATATACCACATCGATGATATAAAGGAAGTACGAACACTTGTTAAGGAAAAGATGATACAAAAAATAATCTCAAAACCTACATAAAACTAAATCAAAACAAGGTACATTTTCCAGAGAATACATAAATGGTGAACAAAAAAGGAAGAAAAGCGGTAATTGAAAGCTGGAGTGGACGGATGAGGTAGACAGAAATCAGAAGGAAACACGAAATATGTCACTGTGCTCTACTGGAAAGGAAATGATTTAACAGCAATTGAGCAGCGTGGAGAGACATGGAAAAGGTAGCGGTAGTGACGCGAAAACCGTATGTAACATCGCATCAGTGACGTGGTAATATTAATGAAGTGGCAGCATTAGTGACGTGGTAGTAATAATGGCCTGGCAGCACCAATGTTGTGGTAATATTACTGACGTGACAGCTTCAGTGACATGTTAATAAATAATACTGACGTGGCAGCATCGATATCGTGACATGGTAATTATACTGATACTGCGGCATCAATGACATGGTAATATTAATAGTGACTGCATCAGTGACATTATAATACAAATGGCGTGAGAACAGCGGTGACGTGGACGTGGCCGTATCCGTGACGTACAGTAGTAAAATCAGTGATGTGGCAGCAGCACTGACGTGGAAATATTAATGATGTGATAACATCGGTGACGTCGTAATGTTAATGACGTGGTAGCACCAGTGACGTGCAACATACAGGACGTGAACAGTTTAGTATAAGTGACGTGACTATATCAGTGATGAGAACACCTCGGTGATGAACAATTAAGTGACGTGAAATGGGTTGAAGTTGCTTGGATAAAATGACAAGGGAGATTAGCGACGTGTTTTCAGTGACGAGTTAAAGTGTTCGTTGTAGCCTACGTAACGTGATTGGCTAGGAAGGAGTGACAAAGAGAAGGAGAGAAGATACAGTGACGTGGTTTACAGTGATAAGAAAAAGGACTGGAGAGCAGAGATGTACGTGCGATGCAGACTTACAGTGGCAGTCACATGGGTTGCAGTGGAGAGAGAGAGAGAGAGAGAGAGAGAGAGAGAGAGAGAGAGAGAGAGAGATTAATAATGAGAATAGGTGAATGACGTGGGGGTAGTGACGAAGATAAAGAGAAGGAGTAGGAGTGAGAGAGAGGTGAGTGACGAGACTGAGTGCCGTGGGGGGTGATGAGAGAGGTGGTGATATTTACGATGTGAAGAGGTAGCCGAGTGTGACTTCTTTTCCTGCCCTCAGCTGTGTCATGACCGCACCCTTGCCACTTTTTACACACAGGCAATATTAATGTCCTTCACACACACACATACACACACACACACACACACACAAACACACACACACACACACACACACATGCCTACACATTTCATCTGTCTGTCTGACTGTTTGCCAGTAATGATTTTACAGCACAGTATTATTTATGACTCTGCCACTCCCTTTCACCGCCTACCTCCCCCCCTTCTCTCTCTCTCTCACACACACACACACACACACACACACACACACACACTCTTACATTTGGCCTGAGTGTATATTTGCCGTTATTCCTCCACAGTAAAATCTATAACTCTCGCCTCGCTAGTACAGAGAATCAGATGCACACCAGTCCGTCTCTCTGCCTGCCTGTCTGTTTGTATGTCTGGTAGTATATCCGCCTGTGTCAACGTATCTCTCCATACATCTTTAGTCGTCCCAACCCCACGCCAACCATATTCTTAGATTTCATTATTTTACCTATTGAACAATAAGGTTAATCGATCAGTTTACACAGAAATTTTGTGATGTGAGATACAGACGGAAGTTTTACCTACTGGTGTACTTGAACTAGGCTTCGTCTATATAATCACTGCCATTGCCCGTCATCTCTTTCCTTTTCTCTATCTATCTGTCTATTAGCAATATATGTCTATCTGCTTGTCTGTCTGTCTATATATCGATCGATCTGTCTGACTGTCTCTCTATCTATCGATCGATCTATATATCTATCTACCTACGTCTTTATCTGTCTGTCTGTCTGTCTGTTGCCTAATTTCAAATCCTATGAGGGACCACCTCGACAAATGTCCCAGGCGTTTCTATCCTTATTCAGTAACGACCAGACTTCCCGTATCATGTAGCCCCTTCACTTCAACTCATTCTCGGCCTTCCTGTCTTTCTCTTCCTGCTCATGCATAAAGAGAAGATTCCCTGAACTGCGTCACCTACCCAGTGTCCTAAATTCACTATCTCCACCTGCCCACGTCAACAACCCCAGTGACCCTCTCCCCTCCTCCTTTACTGCCTGATTTAACATGGGAATAAGTCAGTAACAAGATCCCTCCAAGTCACTTTCTCCAACGCTCACCTTCACCTGCCTCCTCCCGACATCACAAACACCAGCAATCCCGTCCCCCCCTCCCCCCCCGATACTCCGACCTCCCCCTTTTGCACTTCCCTCCTCCACGCCCCTCCCCCCTACCCTTCCCCCTTGGCTTGTCTCCACGTGGCGGAAGCGCAGGTACTCAGCCTTGGCAAATTATCACCTGAGTCGGGTCGGGTTTGGCTTCAACGTCACGCGATAAAGTAGAACCACCTCTTCAATCCGATGTTGCACTAGCTACTTTTGGACGACTTTCTTAAAAAAAAAAAATATCCCCCTGCAGTGAGAGAGATAATGGACCTTATCAATAAAAGATCTTAGCCAATTTGTACGATAAATGCGTCTCCGTAGCAGCAAATTATTTTCAGACACTAAGCTCTTTTTTCCATTATTTTCAAGTTATTATTCACTCTGGTATGGTTCTATAGTGACAGCTCCGTAAGATAAAAGCATAAAAAAACGCATCTTAGGCTCAGGAAATTGTATTAATAAGGCCCAGAGGAGGCTAATCCTACCTCCTGAAGTTGGAAAAGTTTAGGATAAAAAACAGTGTCTACAGGTAACACACATATAAAATAGAACTAAAGCCATCAAAGTAAAGTACGCAATGATAAGACACTCAAGCAATCTCTGATCAGTATCAACTTTCCGACACACTTTTAGCTTATCATTTACGCGTCTGACCCAAATTCCAATTCAGACAACTTGAAAATGAAGACCTAATCAAACACTCCTTAAGATTACATTTAAGAGTACTAAAAATAAAGACTAAGTTACCGTATGTTAGTAAAAAGAACGAAGCTGGTTTCGTTTAACGTCACATTAAAAAAAAAAAAAAAAAAAAAAATAGAGGTAGCTAAAAACATTCTATATTCATGGGCCATGACTAATGAAAAGTGAGACCTACGATTTAGTCTCTCTAAAATTTTATACGAGGCTGTCCACTCACTCGGAGGGGAAAAACTCACTAGTGGCGGTGACTGGTGGTGTGTGGTGGGTCACTCATTTAGGGTCAGTGCCTGTAGAGTGTAGCAATTTACATCTTAGGCTAGCACAAATCATTTAATTTTTTATACCATCTGCCTCTTTATACACTGTACTTCTGTCTCACTATAAGGATTGCCTTTTAGCTGGGAGTGGCACATAAACTTTCATTTTGTTATGCTTCACTCTGATAAAATCAGTGATTCTGCATACAATAAGCTTAAAAAATTGTCACATGTCAACTTATGTTGATGGTATAAAGGTAAAAACAGTCGCGCGCGCGCGCACACACACACACACACACACACACACACACACACACACACACACACACACACACACACACACACACACACACATGAGCCCGCGCCCACCCGCGCGCGTGCGGAAAAAAAATGTCTATACATCTACTGCATATCTATCTTTTCTGTTTATCTGTCTATCAGTCTAAATACTTATCCATCTATCTATTTCTATGTTTATAAAACAGAGAGAGAGAGAGAGAGAGAGAGAGAGAGAAGTATGAAATCAATCTATTTCTCTACGAGCAATACAGGCAATGTACTGTACAGCAATGCCGCGATATTGCCTGTTCAGATATGACGTTCTTAATAACAAAACTAACTTGAGGGCAGACTGAAAGCAATACACAGGCAGTATACGTGGGTTGTTGTAAAGTGGAGAGTGATACTGTAGGCGGCAGTGTTCTGGAAACTGAAACGCAATACTTGTACGCTTACCCTGCGGGCTGAAGGCAGCGATACTAGAGTTTAATACGACGAAATACCGCAGGACGGCAACGGCTCTTGGACGGACTGCCCTTCCCTCCTCTCTCAACATTCGTCGTTAGTCGATAGAGAAACTTGTGCCGCCTTGAGTTCATATTATTTCCCTCTGCAACGCCCATACTGAGCAACCACTGATGTAACTCTCAGCGGGAGAATTATAACCGCGTAAGGAAACGTTTTTTACTGGGGACATACAACGCTTTCGGCCCAAGTCGGGACCATAATCTCGTCGGTCACGGAGGTTCCCTAGCATCTCTTTCACTGATCTGTTTCCGCGTATGGTGTGCTAATATTCTTTTGTATGTAGTTAATGAAATGTGTATCAATATCATAGACGTATATAGCGTACACGACAATATTAAGAAAAAAAAAATCGTTAAGGATAAGGTGCTAGAAAGTCTCCTGAGAGAAAATACGGCCTTTCGACTCATACTTGAAGAGGGCTCAAGTCAGGCCAAAATATCTATAAAAAAAAAAAAATCGTGGTCATAATTCTTCCATTTGATCAGTTCATGATTCCGTGTTAGCAAGTCACATTATATTCAATCCATTTTATCTTGTGCTCCAAAACCTGATAGTACGCACAGCAACATAACACCAGCAACAAGAGGAGCATAAAACCCGTGGGAATATTAGTGCAGGCAAGGTTGCGTTAGGGGCAGCGTTGAGGGTGGGGGCGCACACCATCACTCACCATAATGCCCACCGCGTCACCCACCCGCTATTTTACGCTAAATAAATAATCGATTCCCGACGAGTACCTGGCGCGTGGACCTCCTCTCTGACACTACATTTACTATCACCTCTAAATTTACTATACTGTTACTACGGCTGCTGCTGCTGCTGGTGCTGCTGTTGCTGCTTCCGATATTGTTGTTGTTGTGGCTGCTGCTGCTGTTTTTGCTGCAACTAGTACTACTGCTATCTATCTATCTAACTATAGGCAGACACCATAATCCCTAAAGGGGTGGCCTTTTGACTACGAGTTACTTCTGTTAAAGGGAGGGGCACTTACTCTTCTCCAGTCCACGTAAGGAACATGTACAGGCTGGTTATATGGTTACCACCCAACGTTGTAAATGGTTTCCTAGCTTACAGGAAACCATTAGGCTTGTCACCCAATGTAAAGCCACCTGAAATGGGAAGAAGAGTAATAAAAAGTGACAGGAAAGATGGGTAAAATAGGAAGACAGGAGGGCAGACACAAAAAAAGAATGAAAAGGTGAAGGAAGAAATAGGTAGCACTACATCAAGTGAGTGGATGATGGTCGCTACCACCTATCACCACAACTGCTACTAGACAAAAAAAATGAAATTTCTTTTTTGTTCATTTTTGTAGCCTTTTTCAATCACTGGTATATACATTGCCACCTCCCACACAACTCACTGAAGTGCACAAATACGTTCATGCACAGTAATAAAATGTCTTCTTACTAGGCAATTAGGCAATTTTCATGCATTTTGTAAAGCTTTAATGATCATGCTTCATGTATTTTATAAGAAAACTTAAGCTTTAGAAATATGGCCCATGAATTAATCATGTATGTACAGTATATTATTAAAACGTCATGAAAAATTATAGAGCATCAATCATTTTTGTCCCATCATTTAACAATTTAGCAAAGCTTCATATAAAATGCTACACACTGCATGGAATGAAGCTTTTGCATGCTAATGTACTTATTGACATCATACGCTTTATAATGCTGTGGTACTCATTGTACTGCTCACGAGCTATTTGCTGGTTCCAATAATATGAAAAGACATTTTATCAATCCTGCGAAACAGGATGGTATCATTTTCTGTATCGCGCTTTATTCTATTGCGCTAGACTGTGTGTGTGTGTGTGTGTGTGTGTGTGTGTGTGTGTGTGTGTGTGTGTGTGTGTGTGTGTGTGTGTGTGTGTGTGTGTGTGTGTGTGTGTGCTTTAACATCTAGGCTTTTTGATGGTTCTGAATGAAACTTCTCAGGTGAGTTCGACTGGTTACTGGGACGGGTTTTCACTATATACTATATTGCAACTGTGATTTTTAAGGGTACAAACCCCCTCTCGCAAAAAAAAAAAAAAAAAAAAAAAAAAATCTTCGAAGCAGTAAAAGAAGGGCAGATATAGCTGTGATATCTTAATACACGTTGAACATTGGAGTCTCATCAATGATGCGATATTTGGGGAGCGCGACCCATTCGTAATGCTTCTTGGGAGGTCAGTCCCCCTCCTCCGATCAGAAATAGGAGAGAATGAACACATAAATTTAAGAGAAATCAGCATTCATGTCCCAGGATTGGGTAGGCTGTTTCAATATTTTCTCTGCACAGGCAGAAACTGCACCTTTATTTCTTAGCAGGACTACTAGACATAGTTTATTTCTATGCACACACCCACAACTCTAAGTAAGACTGAATATTAGTAATAAATTGCACATGTGGCAATGATTTATTTGATACTTTTATTACTTAGTTTGCCTGGAATGACAAAACTATTTAATATACTGTAGGTGCAGTGGTACATTGCCAATAGCATTGTGTTTGATTTTACTGAGTATATATTGCAAGAGCAGCCAAACGTACTTTATACTAATGTATACAATAGTTTGTAGTAAGTGCGGCTGGCTTAGTGAACGCATTCTGCTGAAGTAACCCACTGGCATAAAATTCTGAATATCACTGGTTTAAAGTATTATGTTTAGGGACTCCACAAATCAACAGAAGACGGTAGGGCACTAACAGTTTAAGTTATTTTATCTGAAGAGGTCAGGCAAGGTGAACCCTTGCTTGTTCTTATTTCTTTATATATTAATGAATTCATTTATGAATAGCAGTATAGAGGTACGGAGTAACATGAGGATATCAGAACTAACTATTTTAGCTTAGCAAGATGATACTGTTCTTCATGCTGGGTTCGTCACAGATATGGCTATAATGTATACAAATCTACGCTCAAGCATACATCACTAATTATCGTGCAGAGACGACGTAATGCATAAAGGCTTAACAGAGCAGAACGCTCATTTTTTAAAATGAAGCTGGCAAATTAGGTCTTAATGAGCTGCAAAACCTAATCAATTGCTTTATTTTGGATTTTGTTTTTTAATATGTAGCTTTTGGTGTATAATATTCTTGCACCTTCTACCATTAGTTTATAGGATGTTTTTTGTGATTTTCGTTATTTTATGTTTATTATCAATTCTTCCTAGACGTTAGCCTTTAGCTATGAAACAAACACAGCAAAGTGGTGAAATGTAATGCACAGCAGGAGTTCCCACAGGGCAGTTCCCCAGTGAGGGATGGCCTAAAACCAGGTATAGGTGGAGATCTACCACTGTGGAAAACTTCGTGTTCTTAAGTGAATAATTGGCGATGCTCGCCTCCAGGTGTCGCCCTCCCTCCCTCGAGCGAAAGGAGGATTTCCATCCTGACAAAAGCATGGTCCTGGCGAAGGTCTACCACTGCAAAATTATCCAACGTGAAAAAAGAAAGAAAGAAAAAAAAACTGTCCGGCATACCGGCATTGACCAGGATCGCCGCCCCCCCCTCCCCTCTGAAAAGAGTGGCACTCTAAGGTCCTCTCGTGGCTCATCCCTGCTACTGTTGGACATCTACCGCTGGGAAGAGTTTCTTTTATCTAGGCATAAAACTGGCTGTGTATAGCGACGTTGAGCGGGACCCATTTGGGCAAACCTTCGTGGGGGGCGACCGTCTGGGGTCCCATCCTGCCTAAATCTTAAACCTACTTTTCTAGGCGTTCGCAGACGCTCCCGTCTGTCAGAAAACACGTTCCGTTAGAGCTACTTTCTTCTCCCCCTACTCAGTTCTAGAAAAATATCATGGCTCGCTGATTCTGTGGAGTGGTGCAAAAGAAAAGAACTCATGCATTAGCACTCAGTATTTCACTGAAGGATATGTGTAATGTTCGCACTTATTCAAGCAGTCACATTACCGCAGAAAACTGCAAACAGCTATTCCCAAAACATAATGCTTCAGTGAATATGGCCAGATTTGTAAAAGGATCATTGAGATCATGGAACCCTCTTATAAAAAGTAATGTTCCATATTATGTAAATAGTGTACCGGAACTTAAAATAAGCTTGTGACTTGTTTAAGAAGCAGAAACGAGTGTACATCCACTACAGCTATTCCACCCATCACTACTACTACAGCTACTAATACTACTACTACTGCCATAACTACTACTACTACTACTACTGTCAGTATTACCACCACTACTAGTTTAATTCTAATACTACCAGATTCACAATACAGTGAAAATCAAAACTGTTACTATAGGCAATATCTATGTAATTGGCGGCTTAATTTTTTGTGGTTTCTAGTTTCCATCAGCTCATTTTTTGGCAGTATTTTTGATCTGCAATACACACCAAACATGATACACAGCTACATAAACTGCAATAGCGGAAGCACGTTAGTATACCAGAAGAATAATATGCAGCTTTATGAATATGCAACGTTATGTATGTGTTCATCATCATTACCATTATTATCATTATCATCATCATCATCATCATCATCATCATCCTAAATTTCACTACATCACTGGATAGGCAAGGGTTTCCAAATAGGACATGGAAAACACAAAAGCCGTACATTTATATATCAATCATTTAGGTCTTTGGAGTTTAATTTTCTGAAGGTTACAAGAATAAAATATGAATAAATAGATAAAAAAATAAATAAATAAGTAAAATAATCCCAGTGAAGGGGATAAACAGGGAGGGAGGTATAGAGAGTTGAGCAGGGAGGCAGGTGTGGGGCTGAGGAGGGAGGCAGGTGTTGGGTTCAGCAGAAAGGCAGGTGTGGGGTTGAGCAGAGAGACAGGTGTGGGAGCTGAACAGGGAGGCAGGTATTGGGACTGAGCTCGAAGGCAGGTATTGGAACTGAACAGGGAGGTAGCTATGGTGACTGAACATGGAGGAAGGTATGGAGGCTAAGCTTCGTAGGGAGGCACGTGTGATGCTGAGGAGGGAGGCATGTGTTGGAGCTGAGCACAGAGGCAGGTATGGGGACTGAGCAGGGACTCAGGTGTGGAGGTTGAGTAAGGAGGCAGGTGTGGAGGCTGACCAGGGAGGCAGATGTGAGGTCTGTGTAGGGAGGCAGGTGTGGCGGCTGAGTAGGGAGGCAGGTATGGGGGCTGAGCAGGGAAACGGGTGTGGAGGGTGACCTGGGAGACAGGTGTGGGAAGGACAGCAAGGTGACAGGTATGGGAAGCTAAATGAAGTGGGAAGTGTAAAAAACCTAATAGTGGGCAGGGCACGAAGATTAATAGTAAGACAGGTATGGAAACATAACCTTTTTAATTCGATGAGGCCTTTTATATTTTACTCTTGCTTCCACCATATGATTTTATTGAACTGTTTTATTCACCTATAGTCATGAGTTGATTGAGGCCATATCTGATACCTACAGCTCCAAAAATCCTCTCTTAGACTAATTACAATCACCTGCTGGCATTACGAATTAAAAATAAGCTTGCCCTTTTGTTAAAGAGATAACAGGAAATAGAAGTGGGGAGATTTGGTGGAGAACAGGTGTGAACACATTAACGGACGGCAGGTAGGGGTAGGTATGAGTAAGCCAACGCAGAGGAAGGCCAGACATGAATGAGCACACCCCACACCTGAGCACCCTTCGCCACGATACAGTCAATGAACACAACCCTAGCGTGACAGAGAACACAGTTTTGGCGTAATACCG
This sequence comes from Coenobita brevimanus, assembly GCF_032717465.1. NCBI lineage: Eukaryota > Metazoa > Arthropoda > Malacostraca > Decapoda > Coenobitidae > Coenobita > Coenobita brevimanus. Next base: position 32,451,239 of record NC_137004.1, read on the forward strand.
AACAAAGCCCCGTAAATAATGCAACCAACACTGAATGCATCCTTACCACTGTACAATAACTGACTGCAGGGCATGCGTGATTCTAAATATAGTCAACGCAATATAGTGAACAAATTCTCATGTTAATACACCTTTTTGCAGGTTCGTAATGAGTGCAGCCGTATAGGGAACCCCTCCTGTTTCACCTGGCGAGGAAGAAATGCAGGTAACATTCCCACGAGCGTGACAAATCATCCTGACGATAGCATGACGTTATCGGGCTATCAACACCACAACTCTCATCAGCGTGACATCACCGTGACGACATTTCGGGTGCTGTGAGGTTGCTGGTGGAGTGACTTCGTGCGTGAGGGAAAAATTACTGTGGTAGACGGTGTTATGGTCTTGATGCTGCTCTGGTAATGCAGCCAACAGAGAATTGTTTGCGCTTACGTAAGGGTGGGTTGTAACTGTGTGTTTGTAGTTCTTCCATCTCAGCTTGATTGAGATTTTCGTTCTTTTGCAGGATATTTTCTGTAGCTCAGTGGCATAAGAAAACATTACTACGGCTCTACATTATTTCATTAACATTTTTTTTCGTAACTAGTGCTATATCCTCATTTTAATCTCTTGCTACTGATGATTTTTTAAATGTTGAGGTGGTAGTTTTAGGCCAAGTTTAAATGGACAAATCATAATTTTGTAGTAGATGTTATGCTGCTCGTGCGGGTAAAGTAGAGCAAAGAACAGAGATTTATTGGTTTTTATGCGAGACCATACTGTGAAAGGTTTATAAGGAAGAGTAATGAAATACCAGCAGTGCAAAGAGAAATTTAAAGAGAAGAAAATCGTAAATGATTAATAGATAGAGTATTTTAGCATGGGAGAGTGCAGCGAAGGATGAAAGTAATGGTATCTAGATTAAGAAACAAATCTTGCGGAGAACACTTAACAGAGTTAAACCCGTTTAACTTATTACAGCGTAGACTTCGAGCAGATCTGTTGCAAGTGTTTACGATTTTTGAGGGACATGAGATTGTGGCCGATGATTTCACGTAACCCTGGAAATATTTACTACACAGGGTGGTAACCATAACCAAATGACACCTACTGGTCTCATGGGACAAGGCGCTGCAGCCGGATGGGGCTTGATAGAATTTACGAGTATATCCGAGGAATGGGAGGGGAATATTGCTCGTATGGTGAACTGAAGGGCAAGAGAGGCTGGTCATTCTTGCCTTAAATGTCAGGACTGATTAGCCTAGCCCGAATTCCTTCGCTCCTTGGGGCAAAACAGACTAGGATGATAGATATATGGCATTAATATTTTACAAAAGATAGTCGACTTAAGTTTGAGGTAGTGACAACATTACTTTGAGATTAGTTCCCAGTTAAATGAATCAACCAATTTCCTCTTCAGCAGAGTTGTTAGGTATTGAACAAATTTCGTTACAGTGTAGTAGACTACGATACAGTACTAACAAAAGTTATCTGAATATTTATCTGCCTTTTATTCCACAGCGAAACTGACCAATTGCTTTTGTCCTGCAGATCACAAGGGATACAGGAAGACTGCAGAATCATTATGCTCTTACAGCTACTTATCCCTTCAAGATTAGAATAATATAATGCATAAAATTCCATTGGCTTTGTTGCTAACTACGAAGCTGTCTGCCTGGTAGAGCCACAGTTCTAACCCCTGTGCTAGGAGCTGGCGACACTTGACTCAGGTGTCCAATCACCCCTTGTGTGTTGGTAAGTAAAATAAATATCAAGGGTTATGCCTCGGGCAGCTAACTGTGGTAACCTGGATGATGCTTTGGACATGTATCCCAGGACAGTGGGTGCAGAATCCGCCACGGGTTCAAATGCCTAAGTTACGAGGATGAGCACTATAGCTGAGCGACTTATGGCATCGTACCTACTTCCTCCTTTCTCTGTAAATTTCAATGACATTTATATTATGCCGCATGGTGTTCTTCTCACCGGTTCCTATCGTCTTCGGGTGGAAGGACTGGCTAATGGGGGGGGGATCCTTCCTGTTTCTCTGTAACAAACAGCCCTGAAAGAATAAATACGTATGTTGATGTTGCAATTCTTTGTTAGTTCATGGGTTTCTGGAAACCGCGTAATACGAGATGTCGAGTTAGGGTGCAGGGGGTGCCGATGCAGAGGCATAAAAGTCTAAGTAGCTGTGTTGTCAGTGTGGTAGAAATCTGGGCAAGACACGGCACATAAAACCTCTAATGGGAACCTTGGGGCTGGAGTAGCTATGCAATTTGCGAGTATCATGCCTGTTTTTATCCCATGAATATCTCAGGAAATGTGCACGAGAATGTTAGTGACTGCATCCTGTAGTGCTGCGATGTGCGAGGGTGAGTATCAAAGTGCATTACATCAACTCCTGCACAATGATTATTTCTTTTGTACTTTAATCATGCCACCATTAGCATATTTTACTTACCGTATGCTAACAGTTTTATAAGCTAACTTCTTTTTATATCTTATTCTTACTACGCCTTGCTAGCATCAGGCGATTCTACTTAGCTTAGGAAAGAATGGAAAAACTGGAGGATGGCACGTAGCTTTTTTTTGTCATATCTTGCTGTTGATCGACAATTTATTCATGATATTAGAGACGCCTCACACTGAAGGAATTAATAAGGGCTACAGCGAAACCCACCACATGGAACAGTTTCTCCTAAGCTGGATAAAGTAGTCAGTTGGCAGCAAGAATAAACTGAAAAGAGACGCCAGGCTTTGGAAAGGTTATCAAACACTCATCTGAGACCTTTTTGAGAGTGAGCACTTTGAAATTACACACCCATCATTAGAAAGCAAACCAAGAAATAAGAAACCGTAGAGTGTGACGTGTAAAAGCCATGGTGTGGTCGACTGATAACCTGTATCTAATTATGGTGAGAACTCAGGATGCCCGCTGGAGAAGGATTTGTAAAGATTTTTAACCACTTTTCCTCACCGAGAAAACCAGTCCTCGTAAAAGTGAACTGTTATAAAAAAAAAATCAGTTTGTTTTTGTCGTGCTGTTCCACTAAAAAACTCACTCTGCTCTGGTTGTGAAGTGTTTGGTACCAGGATGGAGAAAATTATGACCAAAGATTCTCGTAAACACTTTGACCCTTTCACTACATGGACGTCATGCTCAGTTTAATCGTGCTCTCTCCAGACGGTGTTTATTGAGCTCAGGGGAGATTTATGAACTGGAGGGTATAAACACAACCCTGAGTAATCCTTTTCCTGCTAAAGATGCTTCCATAGTTGATTAAAAAAAAACGGTGATAGGAGAAATAAAATAAAAAATCAACCCAACTGCAGAGCCTAAGCTGAATAAAGTCTGTGAATATGGATCCAGTGCTGATGTGATGTGCAGTGATGTGGTTTGAATTAGTGCTGTGGTGGAGTGCCGGCGTAAGTGAAAGCTGCTTGTGTGGTAAGTGGAGAAAGGAGATGAAGTGGAGAGAAAAAACTAGATGAAGCTAGGATGGAGGTAAAGATAGTTGAATTTGATGAGGGAGGGAAGAGACAAGTTATTGAAGGGTGGAAAAAAATGAGGTTGACGGCAGAAGGGGATGAGGTAAAGAAGAAAAGAGAGAGAGGAGGTGGTGGGCGGAGGCAAGGTGAAAATTAGGTAGAAGGTGAAGGTAATGGAAGGAGTAGCTGGAAGATGATGTGGCAGAAAATAATGGGAGATAAGTAACTGGAAGGTGGAAGACAATTTTGTTATGCGTGGAGAAAAAAAAAAAAAAAAAAAAAAAAAAAAAAAAAGAGAGACTGAGGGTGGATGTAAAGTAAAAGAAAATTGTTGATGAAAGATGACGAGGTAGGGAACAGAGGGAGATTAATGATAAGAGAATCGACGGCGGAAAGAGACTAAGTGGAGAAAACCAATTAGTGGAAACTGAAAGAAGTTGTTGGTGTAGGGAAGAGACGGAGATCAATTAATGCATGACTGACGAAAATTGAGTTAAAGGAGATAAAGAAGAGAGAGGGAGGTGAAGTATATAGTCGACGGGAGGAAGATGAGGTAAGGTACGGTATACTTGAACAGGTACAGAGTGACGACAAGGTAGGGTAAAGAAGCAAAACTGGTAAAAAAAAAAAAGAAAGTGTGGATGTAGAAAGGAGTTGGTGTGGGAGATAGGAGTGTGTGGAGGTTGGGAAAATGTGGTTAGAGGTGGAGGGAGTGGGTGTAGAGGAAGGCGTGTGTAAGAGTATGATGGATGCAGACAGAGGTAAAGGATGGTGCTTGTGAGGCGGGAAGGGTACATGGGAAAGCAAGGATGGAGTGGAAGAAAATGGGGTAGTTTGGGTGAAGAGAGGAAGGGGGTAGCTGGAAAAAGGATGGTATGGATGATGCAGGATAAGGGTAGGTGGAGAGGAGGCTATGAAATTGGAGGTGAACCAGTGCTTGTGGATAGGTGAATGTAACCAGACTAGGAGAAGAAAAGAAAAATAAGGGGGAAGAATGGAAGATTAGAACTGAGATAGACAGAAGTGGGTGATGCGATGGAAGGTGAGTGTGGGGGTGGACAAGAGTGGGTGGAGGTGGGGCAGAATGGGTAAAGAAAGAAAGATGAGGGTTGAGAAAGATTAAGACAAGAGTGTAGGTGGACAAGAGAGGGTTGGGGAAGTAGAAGTGGGAGTGGAGTTCAATCAGGCAGGATGGAGGAAACAAACACGAGTGTGGTTGAAAACGTGGAGAGTTAGACGTGGGCGACGCAGAGGGTGAGTCTACATGCAGAGGAATATATCGGCGTTGGTGGAGGAAAGAACAGAAAGAGTGGAGGGTGTGGGTGGAGAACCAAGAGTGGAGGCAGAGAGCGAGGGTGAGAATTGAGGAACTAAGGGTGGGGGTGAGGGTGGAGGTAGGATGTGAGAGGGTAAGAGTGGGGGGTGGAAGCAGGGGATGAAGGTGAAGGCAGGTGGTAAGGCTGGAGGCAGGAGTGAGGGTGGAGGCACAGGGTGAGGGTGGAGGCAGGAGTGAGGGTGGAGGCACAGGGTCGGGGTGCAAGCAGGACTGAGGGTGGAGTCAGAGAGGCTAGGGTGTGGGCAGTGTGGTGAAAGTGGAAAGTACAGGGTGTTTGGTGAGGGGCCTAGCTGTTTGGCTAGAGGTGGATAGTTTATGTAGATGTGGAGAAGACGGGTAAGGATGCAGTCAGGGATGTGAAGGGGATGAGGGTGGATGTACAAGGGTGAGGAGAACAGTGAGGGTGGAGGCAGGTTTGTGAGGTGGATGCATGGGGATGAGGATTAAGGGTGGAAGCAGTGAGGTAAAGAAGATGAGGGTGGACGCATATAGGTGGTGGGGATATAGGGGTGAGAGCAGAGGAAGGGATGTAAAGAAGGTGAGGGTGGATGCACTGGGATTGGCTGGGATGAAGGGTGAGGGTGGAGGCGGGAATGGGGGGATGGATGCCTGGGATTAAGAGAGTGATGAGGCTGGATGCGTGGGGTGAGGGAGGAATGAGGGTGGATACATGGGTGAGGGAGGGATGAGGATGGATGCATGGGTGAGGTAGGGATGAGGATGGATGCATGGGGTGAGGGAGGGATGAGAGTGGATGCATGGGGGTGAGGGAGGGATGAAGGTGGATGCATGGGGGTGAGGAAGGAATGAGTGTGGATGCATGGGTGAGGGAGAGGTGAAGGTGGATGCATGGGTGAGGGAGGCGATGAGGGTGGATGCATGGGGGAAAGGGATGGATGAAGATGGATGCATGGGGTGAGGGAGGGATGGGGGTGGATGCATGAGGGTGAGGGAGGAATTAGGATGGATGCATGGGGTGAGGGAGGAATGAGGGTGGATGTATGAGGATGTGAGAGAGGGATGAGGGTGGATTCATGAAGTGAGAGTGGGTGGATAGAGTTAAGGATATATGCATGGAGGTGAAAGGAGACAAGTTGAAGGGATGAATGCATGGGGATAAGGGGGACGAGAGGGGATGCATGGCGATTTGAGGGGTGAGAGGTGAGGGAGGGACGCAAGGGGCTGGGAGGGGTGAGGGTGGATGTATTATGATGATGAAGGTGGATGCTTGGGGTGTAGGAAGGATGCAAGAGGATGAGAGAGGTGAGGGAGGATGCATAGTGGTGAGAAGATGAGGGTGGATGCATGGAGTGAGGGTGGATACATGAGAGTGAAGGGCGGATAAGGCAGAGCAGGGCGGGGAGGGGTAACTAGCCTGCCACGACCCCCACGAGGGCAGGTTGCGGGCCAATAAACTGGTCGGACTTAACCTTCGCATATTTCTTCCGGGTTTTTCCGTGCTGTGTATGGCAACCCACCCCTTCCCTGACCCTCCCTCCCTTACCATTGCCTTCCCTCCCTTATTTCATCCTCTCTCCCTCCCCTCCCCTCTCCTCCCCTCCCTAGCCCTTCCTTCCCTCTCCCTTCCTGACCTCACTTCCCCAACACTTGCTTCCCTTCCTTTCACCAGAGCTCTTTTACCATTCCCTTGTCTTTCCTTCCCTTCCTTTCCTTCTCATTCCTCATCATCCTTCCCTGTCACTTCCCTTCCCCTGCCTATTCCTTTTCTCTCGCCCGCCTCCAGTCCATTCTCTCTTCCTCTCCTTTCCCTTCTCTCCCTTTCTTTCTCTCTCCCTCCCTCTCCTTCCTTTACTAACATTTCCTTCCCATGATCCTTTCCTTCCCTTCCTCTGTCCAATTCATATTCCTTTCCCCTACTTCCTATTCTTTCCCTTATCTTTTTTCTTGGTCATTTACTCCCCACTCTTCTCATATTCCTCTTTATTCAGTTTAACTTTCTTTTCTCTCTCATTTACTCTCTCGCTCCTTCCTTTCTTTGCTTTCACCGCCTATCCGTTCTCCACGCACTTTACCATCTTAAGCAACTATTTCTCTTCTCGATGTCCCTTCTATCTCTATCCTTCGCTATTCAGCCCTGTTTATTCCTACTCCCTCCTCTCTCGCACCTCCATTGCACTCTCCCTTCCCTGCTTTAGGAACCTTCTCTCCTCGTCACTTTTTACCTGCCTTTCTTTATCCAGCTCTAGCTAATTGTCAGTCCTTTCGTCTCTCTCTCTTCATTCCCACCCTTAATCAGGTTTCGGCTCTTCCTCACCTCATTTCCTCCCTCTCTTCTCACCCTTTTCCTGTTTCTCATTTTATCTATCTGTTTTCCACGCTTTATATCCTTTTTCGTCATAAGTTCTCCATTGTTCACTCGTTTGCTCCTTCAAGCCACCTTTTTCCGTACTCACATTATGTCCGTTTCCACAAATTTTCTCATTCCTTGATTTGTCTTACCCTCTGTGTATTCTCTTTTACTTAACAATCCTTATGTTCCTCAGTTCTGTCCTCCTGCCCAGTTGTATTTCAACGTTTCATTAAGAAGTGCCATTGTGTCCTAAGACTGACAACAAATTTATAAGGTCTGTGTACTTCAGGGCTTCGTTAAAGTCAGTATAAACTACGTACGTGAAGCGTGATCGTGAGAGCCCTAATATGGGTATTTGCTGAAGTAGCTAAAGTTTATATGAGCAAAGCACCTCGTTCTGAAAATCGTTAATGTGTGTTAGAAAGACAGGGCCGCTGTAGAGATGCTGCATTTAAAAAATTACTCATAGCACTTTTGCCAGAAACAGAATGGATACCTCCTTCCAAAGACATTTATTTATGAGCGATGTTGATTATTGTTTAAATGGCTGACACGGCATTTGCAGTAAATGCATATTATTAAGTTTTGATACATGAAAAGGTAAACTCTTTCATGTTGGGAGTTATATATAAACTAGCTATACTATGAGTGGTATTAAATTATGAAAACGTAAACAAAGAAAAGATTTCACATTAAGAAAATAATAAATGACTTTAGCCCATAACAGTGAACAGAGGCAGGTAAGAGGAGGTTAGGCATTGAATTCATTTGTCTCATCATCCCATTGCATTATTTTTAAGCATGCCCGCATGCAGTGAACTCCGTTCAGCGTAGTTATTTTGTGACCCTAAGTTCATCTGTGTGAGAACTCAGTGAACTGTAGAAAAACAGCTACTTCAAGTTTGCGTTCCCAGAGATGTTTTGTTGAGAATTTATCTCCGTTGTGAAAGTGAGGCACGTGAAGTAAATGTCTTTTTGGTGTGAGGAGCTGCATTATAGTGAGGGTATGGTGGGTTGTTTGTATGCATTTTGTGTTAGTATGGAGCCAAGAAGGGTGATGACCAAATAGCAGTCTGGCGAGGTGCACTCGTCTCTGGGACGGGCACTCTCTGACGGCTAAATATATGGAAGAGAGATAATTTAAAACGGTGTTTGGCTGGAGGTTTTGGGTGGCTGGGTTGGCTAAGTGTTTCTGTGTATGCTTGTTGGGTGAAGGAAGGAGGGGGGGGGGGATGTTGCTGAGGCATTTTGTCTAGTGTTGGGATTTTTTTCTTTTTTTAGGGGCGTGATGCAATATAATGTTACAGGAATGGGTTAGGTCCTGCGATGTTCATTTGGAGTTTTACTTAGAGTATTTCCATATAGTTAAGTCGCCATAGTGTGTGTGTGTGTGTGTGTGTGTGTGTGTGTGTGTGTGTGTGTGTGTGTGTGTGTGTGTGTGTGTGTGTGTGTGTGTGTGTGTGTGTGTGTGTGTGTGTGTGTGTGTGTGTGTGTGTGTGTGTGTGTGTGTGTGTGTTCGTTGTTGTTAAAATTGGGGCACAGCTTGGGCTTGTGTATATTACTGTATTGTCGCTCTATTGAACTGTTTGTTTACTATTTTCAGTTTTTCCTTCCGCCATCTGAAGGTACTGCCTGTGAGTGTTTTCCAGACGCTGAGTTCACGAGATGCCTTTGAGTTGCTGTTGCTTATATGGTGAAAGTTATGTACAAAAACTTTTCCTTCACCTACCCATCAATTTCTTACCAAGCTTTCCCTTTCTCCTATCTCCTTCTCATTTACCTATCCTTCCCACACCCATCCCTCCCTCCCTCACTCAACTATCAACTCTCTCTCTACACCTACCTGTCCCCCTCTCATTTACCTATCCATCCTTGAACAACCCATCCTCACTACATCTACTTTTCCCTCACCTACCCAGTCGTCTCGTACCAAGCTGTCCCTCCCTCACCTCTCTCTCTCTCTCTCTCTCTCTCTCTCTCTCTCCACCTGAACTACACATCCTTTCCACACCTACCTCTTCCGCACCTACCTACCCTCACCTACACATCTCTCCTTCACCTATTTAGCACTCTTTTACCTACCTATCCCTCACCTACCCACCACTCCCCCACCTGTCCATTGTTCCCTCGCATACCCATCCTTCCCCCATCTACCCATCGCTCCCTCGCCTAACCATCCCTATCTCACCAACTTATCCCTTTCTCGCCTACAATATCTCCCTCCAGTATATATCAGTCTCTCAACAACACATCTCTCCCTCACTTTATATACCTCTTTCATCTACCTGTCCCATCCCTACCTACATATCACTGTCTCACCAATACCCCCTCCCGCACTCCCCTCTCTCTCTCTCTCTCTCTCTCTCTCCTGCCTATTCTTCCCTCAACTGTCTTTCCTTACCTGAACCGCTTCTCCCTCACCCATCCATTCCTTCCCATCCCTCTCTCACCGACCTATCCCTACCTCATCTGTTCCTTACCTACCCTTTCCTTCCCATCCCTCTCTCGCCGACTTATCCCTATCTCATCTGTTCTTTCCTTACCTACCCCTTCCTTCCCATCCACTCTCTCACCGACCTATCCCTACCTCATCAGCTCCTCACCTACCCCTTCCTTCCCATCCCTCTCTCGCCTGTCTCCTTCCCATCTGTACCCCTTCGTCCTCACCTAAGTTACCTGCTGCATCACTCCACCTAATGAGACAAAAATGCTCTCACAAGGAAGGGTCCACGCACGGCCTCAAAAATTAACCCAACACAATCCCCTCACGACACCCACCCAGAGAACAAGAGGCCTCGCTGTCTCCCGCTGCAAGTGACTGGGTTCGATTTAAGTGGACGAGAGTTACGAAGGTACGCTTAACCTTCTCGGCCAGAGGACGTTATTTGTTTTTCATTCTTGCTGCTACCGGACAATCTTATTTACCTTTGGAATGTGCCCTCGCAGAGAAGAGGTTGATTAAGACTGTATACAGTATTATCTCTCCAGTTCAAGAAGTCTGCTTTAAACTTATCGCTTGAAGACAGGAACCGTAAAATACTAAATTTTTACGTGACAGCAGTGAAAGGATTACAACTGTAGGCAAGGCTCCAGCTCCTGACGGTCATGCAACAGTTGTGAACATTACGACTGTGGTTAACTTGCATGCCACGCAACATTATGCTACGGCAGCCAAATAAAACAACGCATACTCGCTTCACCCTCCACATAGGACTGTCAGACTCTGTGGATCTTAAATACATTTTGGCATTCTCTGCTTTACAAATACGCCTGTGAGACTTGAAAATTCGTAACTTTCAGTATGATGTCGTTTTATTTTGGTATTTTATTTTTGTCACTGCAAGATGATTATATCAGGCTTATGGGATGCCTTCTCAGTAAGCAGGTTACAAACGGTATCCATTTACACTGGCAAGGTCTCTCTCTCTCTCTCTCTCTCTCTCTCTCTCTCATATCTATATGTATGTGCACATGTACATATGTGTGTATTATACGAGTAAGTGTATATCCTGTCACTGGGGAGGAGAAGGTAGAGTGGCGAACCATGCCCTGACTCAACCTGACCTGACCGGACCTGACCAGATATGCAGTACCAGGTGTGGCCATCGCCTTCACCAATGGAGCCTTAGCTTTGTTTCCTCAGGACACGAAGCAAGGTGTATATGCGTATGTATATATATGTTTATGTGCCCAAGTACTGACACAGACATATACAGGAGTTAAAGCGTTTTTGTACACATGCATAGATGTACACACATATACGTATCAATTAAGTATATATACAGTTCAGATTTTTTGCTGTCTTTATCAACAGAAAAATCATAAAAAGTGCATACAGTTGGTTAAGATAAGAATAAATATTTGGCTGTATGCTCAGTCTTTTCACTGCCATTGTATTCTACTTTCTGCCCATCCAATAAAATTTCCTTTAGGACTTTTAAACCCCGCAAAGTGCTACTTCTCACTATTTTTCTTGTGCGGCAATAGCCAGAGGGTCGGGAGGGTGGGGAAGCGAGCCTTCTACTGTTCTAATCTTTACTCCTACTTCTGTAACTTGGAGTACAGTATTAGTGTTTAGACTAGACTGCCTTGAGGGACGGTGAAATCGGTGTGGTCTGTCTATCTGTGTAACTCTCTCTCTCTCTCTCTCTCTCTCTCTCTCTCTCACACACACACACACACACACACACACACACACACACACACACACACACACACACCTAATTCCACCCACCTTTAAGAAATTTTTATTTCACTTAGGAAAGGCGTCGTGATGAAGCGGTCAGAGAGATGAAAGAGTAAGAGACTGAGGCTAGTTTTTTCTTTCACACATTCCTGGGGTTACATTTACAAAGAGCAACCAATTTTTACGATAAGCAAGTCTTCACAGCAGCATAACAGCATCAGGAATCATTTTGCTTGGTGGTATTTTTCACGCTGCTGTTCACTGTGCTTCGGTTGTGAAATTTTGAAAGCTGTATGAGTGAAAATAAAGCCAAAGACAAACAATCTCATCAACATTCTGAAGAAAGTTTGGGAATATTGGCCTAGATTAGAGTTTTCATTGTGCTGTCAGCGAGAAACACGACTTGAGACCGCAATTAAAAAATGAAAAAAAGGGACAGCGCTTAGATGTATCAGAATTATTGAGGAAAAAAGTTGATTGCAGCTTAATAGAAGTGAATGAAAAAGAGCAGCAGTAAACAACACGAGGCAGGCAGGAAGGCAATTAGCTGTGCGTCTCGTGGCTGCGGTTCTTAATTACCTCTAAAATGTGGTAATGGTTCTCGTTAGTCATTATCCCCGGACTCACACTGGCGTTAAGATCAACCAGACACCCACGTTGCCTTTTTAATGTTATCATATGCCCCGTCTTATCCTTCTCAGACTCAGGCCTTTCTTCTCTCTCTCTCTCTCTTTAGCTTATGCTCGCTGGTTAGGAGAGTCACCTGGTACTGAAAGAATTAATGAAAGAAGTATCTAACTCCTCCATTTCGAAATTTCTAAACTAAACTTGATATCGTCTGGAAAGAGAAAAAAAATGTGTCGATGGGTTGGAAGGCTTTATGCTTTTCAACATTAACAGTTCATATATTTACCCAATCCAGCTAAACTTCCTATGGTTTTATTTAATTTAGCATTTTCGATTTCAAACTAATTTAGATAAGACCAACACGACACCCAGAATATTGCTATCAGAAGCCAATTTGGTTATTATTCCTGCCCCTTAATTTAATCCAGCATTCTTAATTTAGCATCATCAGCAACAAAGTCAAGGGTGGGTGGCGAGATGTGATGGGTGGCGAATAGTGCAGCGTGCGTCCGTGTTGGTTCCCCGCCGAATGCGTTGTTTTGACAGTGGCCATTTACCAGGTGCTTGTGGCTGTGTGCTTTTGTATCGCTGTGTGTGCCCTTTATCTGAGTATTTGTGTATGTGTGTGCCCGCTCGTCCTGTATAAACGCCTGTGTGTTGGTCTTGTGCAGGGCTGTGTATATGTGTATGTGTGTTTTCTGACGTGTGCACTTTTTTCATGAGCGGTCTTGTGTCTAAGCTTGCTTATGTGCACTTACGCGTGTGAATAGATGACTGATTTTCTTTAACAACAAGTGGGATCCCAAAGTGGCCGAGAATAAATATACAATTGAATTTAGAGAAAGGCGAATATACCGTAGCAGCGGGTGTACGTACCATAGCCGGCAACAGTTACATTTATACCCCCAACCGTACCATGGCTGAGTGTGTGCCGTATAGGGTGCGTCGCGAGCTCTGTGTTTGGGAGTGCGTCGCAACCCTCGTGCTATCAGAAGGTTCCTGCTATCACATAAACACGCCATACTCGTTTGGGAAGGAAGTGTATCTAAGTCCATATAATGTGTACCCACGCCAGGTATACCCTCTTCCTACATTCCCTATGCATACTTCCACCTTACATAACTCTCTACACCGATCGTTCCCTCACCCTACATAGATCCGTGTTCTCGCTGCCATAGACTACATAGCACACAGCTCATAGCGATTTATTTTGCATACTTCTTACTCCTTGATATCTCTCTGCATGTTACTTATTTATCAAGTTATTTATATATCAAGACATGCATTTGCGTTCATAACATACGAGAGGATTACCAAGGTGAAACAAGCAAAATAAACCGATGAAGAAGAAATGTTATGAAGTCTCCTAACCCAGAAAGAATGCTGTCCATAATCCTACCCCTTCGCCTCATGTAACAGATGCACTCCTGTAGTCTTGCCCTTACACGACTTCTCTATATATTGGACTATGAAAGGAAGGTAGAACAAGGCTAACGTTTGGGTCACTTACTGCCGAAGTTCCTCAGGTCCAGATGGTCACACCTGGCTCTGATGGGGGTTACCTTGTAGCTTTGGTACTTTCTCGTAAGTACAGTCGCGGTCACTACTTCCTTTACACTTCCTCGAAAGTGTATCAAAATCCAATACGTTTTTGCTGGACTAATCAAAATACTGAAGCGGATTGGAAGGTTTGGAATCTCGCTTCATCAGTTCAAAACCCGAAAAGCGTTAACAACATATTAACTGGGAATGCGATATTTTTTCTTGCATGTTGAGGTAATGATCTTTCTATGTTAACATAAAACCATGTCTGCCGGGTTAAGTATTCATGACTTTAAATTTTCTGTGTTTAAACTTGCTATGAATATATAAAAAATTGTCTACACCAACTCTTTCATATTATATCTTGCTCTCAAGTACCCTTCGTAAAATCACACCTTCCCCCCCATCAACTTAGCTAATGTTTTCATTCCCACAGACCTGATACCCTCCCATCCGTCCCGCCTAACTACCATCCCCTTACCATTCATGCTGCTTTCCATCCCGCTATCACAGTTCCAATCTCCCCCATCCCTCCCTACCCTGCAACCAGTTCCCTCCCCTATTAGCTCACTCGCCATATCTCATCCCTCTCAACAGTGCCCCCCTCCCACCCCATTACAGCCACCCTTCTATTCAGCCACACCACTGAACACCCACCTCGCCTTCTACCTTCTCTCACAGTTGCCCTTCCTCTCTTTTGCCTCCTTTCTCTGTCACAGTTACCCTTTCGCTATCACATCTCCCAGATAAGACCAAAGTCCTTCTCTCTCGACGTATGTTTCTTGTCTTGCATCTTTCTTCCGCCCACCTCCACATCCCACTTTCCATAAGCACTGTCTTTGCAAAGCAGCTTCAAACATTTCTGTTTCTCCTTCTTTTACACTTCTTTTGCTTCTTTGCTTTGCATCTTTTTACAATAGCAACAACAACACATTTCTCTCTAAGCATCATCAAACATTTTCCCAAGCCCTTCCTCTAATTGATTCTGTATCTTCAAACTCCCTTTTTTTGTTTCTCTTCCCCTGACCCCGTTATGCTTCTACATCCAGAGCTACACTTCTCTTACCACTCCTTCTGCTTTCCACTCACCTAATCCTTACCTCGACCTTAGGACTCCCATAGCACTTGTACCGTCTTTCCCGGTCCCTCTCTCTCCTTCCGTCTCCTCCCCCCCTTCCCTCCTGTTCCCTCTTCCTCCTTTTCTCCCTCTCCTAGCCGCAACACCCAGCCACCCACTCTCCCTCCCGAGTTCGCCCTTCCCATTCCCAACTTTACGCCTCTGCTTAACACCTCGCAGCTTCATAACGCCGGCAATGAATGGACGCGGCTGTTGTTCTCCCATTCTCGCGTTAGGGGTTGTGGACGTGGAGCTCCTTTACTGCCTTATTACACTCTGATGGGATGAAGGAACACACATAATGCCCAAGATTTAACTAACACGGGTAATTTGGGCGTGGCGGGTGTGTTTGTATACGGGAGGGCGGGCCTGGGCGGGCGGTAGTGGCAGTGGAGTTGGTAGTTTCAAGGTGGGATGTCCTCTTGCGCGATGATGGGATGGGGGATCATAAAGTCTGTCCGAGATTTAGCTAACACGGCTCCAGTCGACGTACGAGCTGGGTTGCGTGCAAGAGGGTGAGGAATATTGCTTGTGTTACGAGCTAGTGAAACTGAGTATTTAAGGAGACTGAAACTGATGATATGATACTAAAGATCATACTGGTGTAGACAAATTTCTTTTATTTTTTCGCCAAGAGTAATAAACGCAGATCTAACGGAGGCAAACTCGGTAGCCTACATCTTATACAGTGAATGTCAATTAAATCTAAGCACCAGTAAAGGGAACTTTATGGACAAGGACCCATCGCAGAAACAGAGCAATTCCATACTGTTATATTCCGGAAAGCTCGAACTGCTAACGAAACCCGCTGAAATTTCACCTCACCATCCCGAGGCTCTTAATTTAGAACATCTCTGTCCCTCATTCCTTGACTAACAATTTTCGGACGCTGGGTGCTCCACTTCTGTAGACTTCAACGTCTTTAGCTATGTCACACCACACCACACACTAAACGACCTTCTCACACCATACCACACAAGATAATCCTCCCACACCACATCACACTGCACACTATACCGCCCTCCCACACCACACCACAATGCACCCAATACCACCCTCCCACACCACACCACACTGCACACTACGAGTATACCACCCTCCCACACCACACCACAATGCACCCAATACCACCCTCCCACACCACACCACACTACACACTATACCACCCTCCCACATCACACCAATGGCGTTAACCTAAGGGTCCTACAGTCTCCGCATTTATTTTCTTTGTACTCAGCTTTTCATTTTTTTCTTGCCACCTCCATGCGATTTATAAAGCTTTGGACAGACTTTTACAGCAAACAGCACAATGAAATCGTCTGCTGGTAGAAAGAATAAAGGAGTACAAAGGAAAACAAACAGCAACCGACCTTTTGGTCCTTTCTTGGCTGTTTGGTATGGAGAAGGTTATAACTAACAAAACCATTCAACCAGCTGAGGACAAGGATAGAAAAGCAGGAAGGTTCCCTCCCACCCACCAAACCCTCCAGCTGAAGGCGGCAGGAAATAATGAGAAGGCTCACCATGCAGCATAGAAAAACTGTCATGGAAATTTTATACGAAAGAGGGTAAGGAAATTTTAATCTAAACTATCTACCTGAAAAGGAAGTCAACAGTATTTATTAGCGTTGTTTTGCGGGTTACATCATCGGAGCAAACATATTAAACTGGAGGTTAGAAGTCATATACTTATCTAAGCGACCTCTAAAGGTTAGTATTATATCACAGTTTACTACATTGGCGGGCAATTTTGTTCCATATAATTACAACTCTAACAGAGAAGAAATGCTTTAGCTTCATGCAACTGGAGTCCTTTGCTAATTATTTTATGCCAATTGCCTTTGGTATAATTCATGTAATCAACTAGGCTATGAAGTACTTATAGACAGCCATGTTATCATATCCTTTGAATATTTTAAATACTTGAATTAATTCTCGTAATCTGGATAAAAAGATTCAGGGTTTCCAAACTCTCCTCGTATGGTTTGTTCTCAGTCTGGGTATCATTTTCGTCACCCTTCGTACTCTCTGAAGCTTCTCTTTATCTTTTATATAATAAGGCGACCAGAACTGGATGATCAGTCATGGAACAGCTTTAGACATTAGATGTGATTCTCCTGCACGCCATGTTGCAGTACTGTAAATCCAGCAGAGATAAGTCAGAAACCTATTTTCTTATCGTTTGTTTCATAAGTGACTGTGTTAAGGTGGGATTTTATACTGATCTTTGCAACATAATTTTTAGTAATATGAATGCTTCAATATCGATAAAGAATATACACCTACACAGAGACTGGGCAGGTAATGTACTGATAGGGAGAATAGCTTCCTCAAACGATGGTCGTCTCTTATGCTTTATTCTTACAATCATCTGAGGACTTTATTAATTACAGGAATGATCTAGCGTGGTGGAGCGGGTAGAACACTTCTATTTACCCCTTCACTACGAAAGGCCACCCCTAGACTTAATAACATTGAGTGGTGGAGGAATGACTTTATTCACCCGCTCACCTCTGAAAAAAAAAAATCGTGGTGAAAGGATTAAAGTAACTAAAATTTTCGAGAAATAGGCTTCATATTAGAAACTTTATATCATTCGTTTAGTCATTTTTTCCACTTTTAATATTCACAGGCTTGGCTATGAAGTGTGTGGTAGGCGATTCCAAGTGAAGAATAAAATAGCAATCATAGGCACAACTTAAGCTCACAAAACTTTGCCTAAGAAGTGTTTGGTAGTTGCATAGATATAGATTTAGTCATAAACAAGAAACTGAAAGCAGAACGTTGGAGAGGGAGAGGGGAGTTTGGCTGTAAAGTGTCTGGTAGTTGTATGGATGAAGATGGAAGCATGGACAAGCAATCTTATGCACAATTTATTTACTTCAACGCGATAACACATTCAGCAGTCCATTCTTGCCTCTACTGGAAGACTTATTCGGGATAGGAAAGCCCTTTGTGGTGGTGGTAGTAGTAGTAGTAGTAGTAGTAGTAGTAGTGGCATTTCCTCATCTGAACGTGAACTCGGTGGACTGTAGGCTGAATGTGCCCTCCTCCAGCAGTCCAGCACCCTACTTTTTGGAGGGGACAAGGAAGGAGCTGAAGATCTGTGGATAACCGGGGATTGGAGGCGACGGGTTACATCAGTGCCACCGCGAGAAGGCGTCTTTCCAAAGCACCGCCCTTAGTGACAAAAGGCTTAATTAAAGATCTAAGCAGCTCTTCCAGTTTAAAAGTATATCACAAGCCAAATAACATCGTCTGGTGAGAGCAAAAATGAAATAAAATAAAAAAGTGATCAAGCGCTAATTGAAGGGAAAGAACAAGCACCCTGTAAATATTGTCTATCGCCTCTAAGGGTAAAAGTATAAAAGATTAATAAAAGGAAAAAAGAAGAAGAGGGTGAGATTGAAACAGAGATGGTCAGGACATAGTAAACATTCGAGCATGAAAGATGGGAAAAGGCAAGAGTGATGTGTTTAAGGGAGGGAGCGAGAAAATGATCGCGAGAGAGAGAGAGAGAGAGAGAGAGAGAGAGAGAGAGAGAGAGAGGAAAACATGAGAATGAGGACAAAAATTGGGATGAAAACTTAGAGAGACAGGCGAATGCATAGATGAGAAAGAGAGAGAGAGAGAGAGAGAGAGAGAGAGAGAATGATGACCGAAGGAAGGAAGGAAAAAAGCAGAAAGGGCACAAAATATTATAGAAACCGGGGAATGTGTTAGGCAATATTGTTTGTAAATAATGTCAAGGGCAGGCAATAACAAAGGAAGGAAGAGCTGAAGAGGCACAGGAAGCAGGGAAAAAAGTTAAGGATGAATATATGCAAAATCTACAAGGAAAAAAAGCGAAGGTGAATGAGGATAAGTCACACGAAAAGGAAAATTAAGAGTCAAGAATATGAGAGGTAAGAATAAAAAAGAGAATAGAAAAATAATAATTCATAAGGAGAAAGGTGAGAGAGGCAGTGAAGTGTGGAGGAAAGGAGGACAAGGAGAAACGCAAAGGGAGGAAGAGGAGTAATGAGGAGAGCAGCTGCAGGTAAACAGAGAGGAGGAGGAGAGGAAGGTATGAGGAAGAGAAGTGGGAGGAGGCGTAAGGAAGCTGGCAATAGGACAGAAAGGAGAGTGAAGTGAAGTGAGGCAGGCAGGCACGTAGAGGAAGGCAGACACGCAAGCAAGTAGAGAAAGGCAGGAAGGGAGGCACGTAGAAGACGGCAGGCAGGCAGAAGGCAGGAAGGCATACAAATATTCAAATACGAAGGCAAGCTGGCTTGGAAGCAGACAAGCAGAGGAAGGCAGGCAGATATAAAGAGGTAAGAAGGCAGTAGGAATGGAGAATGACAGGCAGACAGGCAGGTAGAAGAAAGCAGGTAGGCAGGGAGGAAGGCATGCAAAAAGGTAAGTAAAAAAGTTAGGCAGATAAGTAGGCAGGTCGCGAGTGAGAGGAAGGCAGTCAGGAAAATGGAGAGAAGCAGAAATGAGGATAAAGAGCCAACTGACAAGGAAAGGTGGAGAGACGGAAAATAGCAAGAGAAGGAGAGAGGGAGATAAGGCAGGAAGGAACGCAGTCTGGCAGGTGTGTTGGGATGGAGCTGAGATGGAAGAGAGGAAGTAACAAGAGAGAGAGAGAGAGAGAGAGAGAGAGAGAGAGAGAGAGAGAGAGAGAGAGAGAGAAATAAGGGAGGAAGGAAGGCAGTGAGGGAGACAGTGTGGGATGGACGTACACACGAGTAAGATGTCGAAGAAAAATACGAATAAGAATGAGATGAAAACTAAGGTGCCAGAGGAATAAGAGAAGAAAGGAGGGAGTAAGAAGAGAGGAAGTAAGAAAAGAGAGAGAGAGAAAGTTAGAAAAGAAGGAGGAAGTAAGAAAAGAGCGAGGAATAAGAAGGAGGGAAAGCGTAAGAAGGGAAGAAGGTAACTGAAGAAAGTGGGAGAAAGAAAGAGGGAGGTACTAAGAAGGGAGAGGGGGAGCAAAAGTGAGGGAATAAAAGAGAGGAAGTAAGAATTGAGGGTGGGAGTAAAAACAGAAGGGTGAAGTAAGGAAAGAGGTAGGAAGCAAGAAGTGAGGAAAGTAGAAAAGGAAGAAAGGCAGAAAAAAAAAAGAAGAGATGGAGTGAGTGAGAGGAAAGCGAGTGAGTTAACTGAGAAGGAAGTGAAAAAGAAAGACAGAGTTGAACAAAGAGGAGAAAATGATTGGGAAGAAGAGGATACTGACAGAGGAAGAAAAGAAAATGTAGGAAAAAGAAGCACCAGAAAGCGAGAAACATGAGGACGAGAAGAATAGAGAGAAAAGCAAAGGAATATGTTGTCGGAAGAAAAGAGGTAAATAGATAAGCAGGCAGGCAGGCACGAACAAGGAAGTGAAAGAGAAAGAGATGGCAGGTCGGAAGGAAGGTAGAGAGAAGGAGAGAGAGAGGAAAGCAGGCTGACGGCTAGGGAGGAGGCAAGAAAAAAGAACGAGGGAAAGACTTACAAGAAAGACATAGGAATGCAGACAGGGAGGCAAGAAAGAGGCACGGAGATGGGGAGGTAAGAGGAGAGGTAAGCATAGTGGGTAGTAGACAGGGTGAGGTAGGGAAAGACAGGCAGAAAGGGAGAAAAGAGGTAGGCAGGAAGAAAGGTAGATAGGAAGGAAAGCAGGCAGACAATTAGGAAGGGAGGCAGGCAGGTGTGAAAGAAGGCAGACATGAAAAGAGGGCAGGTAGACAGGCAAGAAGTGAGGCAAGCAAGCAGGAAGAAAGTTGGGGAGGCAGGTAGGCAGGAAGAGAGGCAAAAAGTTAGGTAAACAATTAGCAAGTAGGAAGGCAGCCAGGCAACCAGGCAAATTGGCAAAGAGGGAGGCAGGCAGGCAGGCAGGCAGGAAGGGAGGCACGCAGGCAGGCATTCAGGTTAGAAAGGAGGAAGGCAGGCAGGCAGGAAAGGAGGCAAGCAGACAGGAAAGGAGGCAAGCAGACATTAAAGGTGGCAAGCAGACAGAAAAGGAGGCAAGCAGACAGGAAAGAAGATAGCAAGGAAGGAAGGAAGGGAAGCAGGCAGGTAAGCAGAAATGGAGGCAGGCAGGCAGGCAGGCAGGCAGGCAGGCAGGAAGGGAGGCAGAAAGGGACCTGAGCTCACGGGGCAAGACACGGACCGCCCCAGCCTCTCTGTGTGGCATCAACTTTACTCTCCTCCTCCGTCTTCTCTCCCCACTCCCTCCCTCCCTTCTCTCCTTTATCTCTCTCATCCCCCATCCCCCCAGCCTCCCCCTACTCTCATAACCCCTCACCTCTTTCTTCATGGCTCTCATCCTCTCCTTTCGCACACACTCCCTTTCCTTTCCACTCCCCGATGTTCCCCCCACTCTCCTTCGCTTTCTCGCTAGGTATCCTTCTTTATCGATCGTCCCATTCTTCTTGCACTCTTCCTCTCCCTTGTTAATTTTTATAGCCCCGCCTCCTCCTCCTCCTCCTCCTCCTCTCCCGCTTCTCTTCCTCTTCTTATTCCTCCTCCTTCTCCTCCTCCTCTTCCTTCTTCCCCCTCATCCCGATGCTTCCTTTCTTCTTCTTTGTACCCTCCTGCCCCTTCAGCCTCCCTCCCTGCTTTTAGAACTTAGGGTAAGTTATCGCTCCGGCGAAGAAAAAATGGCAATAAAATGTCTAAAGGTCATTATCCAGCAGCTTAGGTTGCCATCTGCCGGTTTGTGAAGGGGCGAGGCGGAGGGGAGTAAAAGGGGGAAGAAGAGAGGGAGAGGGGAGAGAAAGAAGGCAAAAATAGATGGAATGAATGGGGAGGGGGGGGGTAGGGGGAAGGAGTAAGGAGAAAAAGTGAAAAGTGGAGACATGAAAAGGAGGAGGAAAACCAAAAAGAGGTTGGAAAGAAAGAAGACAAATCAGGAGGGTCAAATGAGAGGACTGTGAGGAAGGGAAGAAGGAAGGAAGAGCTAAAGAAGGAAAAGGGAAGAAAGATGGAAAGAGGAAGAAACCGGAAGGAGAGAAAAGGGAAGTAAAAGAGAGAGGGGGAAAATATATAACTTTTAGGAGGTACAGGAAGAAGGAAAAAGCGCGAAGAAGGAAGGAGCAAAGGAGAAAAAAGTGAAAAATGGAGACAGAAGGAAAACGAAGTAGGAAAACGAGGAAGGGAAAAAGAGCTTGAAAGAAAGAAAGGGAAAGAAATGAAAGGATGTGTGTGAGAGAGAGAGAGAGAGAGAGAGAGAGAGAAGAATACTCATAGAAGTCATCTGCGCAGACACAAACTGTGGTGGCAGCCTGTAACCAAAGCACCTACCCCTTGCCAACGATAGCCAGTTTCATTCCTGTCAGTCGAATTTTTTACTTTTAATTCTTTTGTGCCCAATGCGATACTCAGAGGATGATGTTAGGACTTCTCGAGGGATAATTGAGGGAGTACGTCTAAACTCTTGACCTGTGATTTTCGCGACTATGAGCCCGTAGGAGGAGGGCGGTGGGCAAAAATAGCCTACCGTCCCAGCAACATCGGAAGCACAGAAACCCTGGGCAAGTAATGGGTTGAAGAAGGCTGGATATACTTTTCATTAATTCCTTTACTCCATCTTGTGAATAAAATCATCTGGCGGCAACAAAAAGTAAAGATGCCTATTAGTAAAGCAGCTAACCATGAGTAGTAAAGGAGAACGGCTGGTGGTAGTGGGAATGAGCTATGAGAAACTGTCCTCGTAGTGAAAGTCTGTCTTAATGGGCACAGCATCTAACTGTTCCTTTAAGTTCAGCAGAATTGTACGGAGACGCCAAGAGTTAAGTAAATTCAGGCGTCATCGTATGGAAAGGTCAGGAACTAGTCATAAGGACGACCCAAAATTATCTGCCTACAAGGACGACCTTATTCAGCTTGG
Organism: Coenobita brevimanus; assembly: GCF_032717465.1. Lineage (NCBI taxonomy): Eukaryota > Metazoa > Arthropoda > Malacostraca > Decapoda > Coenobitidae > Coenobita > Coenobita brevimanus. Next base: position 32,473,681 of record NC_137004.1, read on the forward strand.
AGGAAGAGCTAAAATTTCTAAGCTTCGAGGACAAATTATTCAGCTTTGAGGAAAACTTGAAGCTGCCCACTTTTCAGGACGATCTAAAAGTACTCAGCTTCGAGGACAACCTAAACTTATTCAACTCCGAGGACGACCTATAATTATTCAGTTTCGAGGACGATCCAAACATAACCCCACCTGAGGAAAACCCAGAATTATTCACTTTCGAGGAGGACCTAAAACTGCTCATGAGACGACCTAAAATTGCTCACTTTCGAGGACGACTCAAAATTAACCCCACCCGAGGACGACCCCAGATTACTTACATCCGAGGAGGACCTAAAATTGATCACTTTCGAGGACGACTCAAACTTAATCCCACCCGAGGACGACCCAGAATTATTCATTTCGTCCCGCGTCAGGTCCAGCGTACGCCAGGTGCAGTGCGAATGATGTGCGTAGATGTGCGTATACAGGCCGCACCACACCCATTCACACCGGCAGTTTTATGGGGCGTACTTCGGGACGGTTTTTGTGGAAAGTCGCGAGGTATTGAGGGTCTTGGTAGTGAATTCAGGCGGGGGATTGCGCAGAGGATTTCCAGACGGTTTTTGAGGAATTTACGGGCGATTTTAGGGGGGTTTCGAAGGGGATTCGTGAAGTTTCGAGATGGTTTTGTGGAATTTCGAGACGGTTTCTGGAATTTCGAGAAGGTTTTTGGTATTTCGAGACCGTTTTTTAAATTTTTAGACGGTTTTTTTATTTTCGAGACGGTTTTCGGAATTTCGAGACGGTTTTTGGAATTTCGAGACGGTTTTTGGAATTTTGAGACGGTTTTTGGAATTTCGAGACGGTTTTTGGCATTTCGAGACGGTTTTGTGAAATTCTGTAGCGCATTTGGACACGATTTAGCTCTTTGTGTGATGCTTGCCTCTAAGTATGGATGTGTGTGTGTGTGTGTGTGAGAGAGAGAGAGAGAGAGAGAGAGAGAGAGAGAGAGAGAGATGCGCTAAGGTTGAGATATACAAAGTTAGTCACTCACAAGAAAGCGAAAAATAATAGTGCTTAAACGACCTGACGACAAAATACTAGAGCTACCCCCCCTCACACACACACACACACACACACACACACACACACACACACACACACACACACACACACACACACACACACGCACGCACGCACACGCACGCACACGCACACACCTTGTCCCGCGCAGATACTCTCTATACTGCAGCCATTCTGGAGACTCCCTGCAATTTTTTCTCTCTTTTTCTTCATTTTCATTAGCGGGCCCAAGGATCAATAAAGCAGGGAGCAACGACCCAGGGAGGACAGGGAGGATAGGGGGAGCAGGCGAGGCGGGGGAGGGAGGGAGGAGAAGGAATGAAGGAAGGGCTGGAGGGGCGGGAGGGAGGGAGGGTAAGGGAGCGCGGAGAGGAGTGGGAAGGAGGGAGAAAGAGAGTGAGAGAGAGAGGGAGAGAGAGAGAGAGGGAGGGAGGGAGGAAGAGACGGGGCAAGGAGATTGATCCGCCCGTACTTATGGGAACTGGTGGGTACGACCCTCTGGAAGGCAGGCGACGGAGGGCGGGGGGATGGGAGGGGGAGGGGGTAACTGGAGGAAAGGGAGGGGAGGGGATATACGTAGGAAAGGGAAGGGAGGGGGTAAATGGAGGAAAGGGAGGGGAGGGGATATATGTAGGAAAGGGAAGGCAGGGTGTAAATGGAGGAAATGGAGGGGAGGGGGTAAATGGAGGAGAGGAAGGGAGGAAATGTAGGAAAGGGAGGGGAAAGGGGGCAAGTGGAAGAAGGGGGGTAAGGGGTAAAGGATTGAAAAGGAGGGACGCAGGAAGCAAAGGAGGGGAAGAGAGGTAAATGGTTGAGAGGGTGAGAACAAATAGGGAGAAGAGTAGGAACCAAATGGAGAAGAAAGAGGAGGAGGGAAAGGAAAGAGATGGAGAGAATAGAGAAGGAAAGCAGTGGATGGGGAGTTGAGAGAGGAGTATGGGGGGAAGGAGAGGGTAAGGAGCAAATGGAGGAGAAGAAGAGGGTGCGAAAAGAGAGGGGAAGTAAGAAGCAAAGGAAGGAGAACGAAGGGCAAAACAGAAAAGGAAATGCAAGGAAGGAGTAGTAGGAGAATGAGAAAGAAATGAAAAGGAGGGATATGAAACAAAAGGAAAAGGAGGAGGGAGCAGAGTTGGCGAAAGGAGAGGGGGGATGGGAGCAGACATAAAAACAAGGGGACAGGGAGCAACAGAGAAGCTAAAAAGAGAAAGAGATGGGTAGAAAACAAATGGAGAAAGATGAGGAGTAAAAAGAGAGGAGGGCAAGGAGCAAATGGAGGAGAAAGAGGAAGCAGAACGATGATAGAGAGGAAGGAGGTAAGGAACTGAGAGAGGAGGTATACTGGGGGACGGAGGAACGGGAAGTAATGGAGGAGAAAAAAGGGAGTAGGGAGGAAGAAGGACATATACAGGAGACGAGGATGGCAGAGGAAGAAAAAAGAGGAAAGGTAGGGAGAAAATGAAGGAGACAGGTAATTGAGGGAGCAGTAAATGAGGACTGGGAAGGATAGGATACGAGAGCAGGAGAAGGATGGGGTAAGGGGGGTCTGGAGACGGAGGAGAGCAAATGGTGAAGAAAGATGGAGAAGAGAGAGGGAAAGGAAAGGATAGAGAGTTGAGAAGTATATAGAGGCATAAGATAAAAGAAAATGAGACTAGAGACAGAGGAAGGAGGGGGGATAGAACTGAGAGAGAGAGAGAGAGAGAGAGAGAGAGGAAGAAAAAAGGACCAGAGGAATTGAAAGAAGATGGAGGAGAGGTTTGGGATGGAGAAGAGGAAAAGAGAGAGGAAAAAGAACGGGGAGAGGGTTGGAGTGGAGGAAGAGCAATGGGTAATAAAAATATTGTGATAGAAAGCATGAATTGGAAAGGGGAAAGTATTAACAAAACAGAATGGGAGCAACGGGAGAGAAGAAGAGGGGAAAGAAGAAGTGACAGGAGAAGAAGGAGAGAGTTGAGAAATGACTGCTACACAGAAAGGAGGAAGGGAAGGAGCAAGGTAGGATGAAATGAAAGGGGCACGGATGTGGGGAAAGGGTAAGTGGGAGGGATGAAGATGGAAGAAAGACCCAACAGAACAGAAGCGAGCAAGAACGAGAAGAGGGGAGATAAAGGAGAGGTGAGTCGTAGTGGAGGGAGGCGAGGAAGAGGGGGAGGGAGGAGGGGGGAAGGGTGAAAAGATGGGATGGCAGCCATGATGGGGAAGGTGGAGGCAAAAAGAGGGGATAGAATGGGAGCACGGGGAGGGGGTGAGGAGGCAGGGGGTATGAGGGAGAAACGAGCAGACGAAAGAAGGCGTAGGAGGATAGGGAGCAGTTGTAGGAAGGGAAGAAGAATTGGGAGCAGATTGGGGGAGTAAGAGGTAGCAGCAGTTAGAGGGGGTAGGAAGGTAGGGAGCAGCTGTAAGAAAGGTACAGCGATAGGGAGCAGGTGGAAAGAGGTAGGGAGTAAGGAGAAGCTGTAGGAGAGTTAGAGGGATGGGGAGCAGATAAAGAAGGGTACGGAGTTAGTGAGCAGACGGAGCGGATAACGGGATAGGAAAAAGAGGTAAAGGAAAGAGGGTGAGGTAGATGCAGATGAAGACCAGATGGAGGGGAGGAAAGAGAGGTAGGGAGGAAAAAGCTGAGAAAGGCGTAGTAGGGAAAGGGAGCAAGAACATAGGGAACAGAGGTAAGAGAAGGATGAGATAGGGAGGAGAGGGAGGGGGATAGGGAGGAGTGGCAGGGGAGGGAGAGGAGAGGGAGAGGGAGGGGGAGGAGGGGTAAAGGATGAGAAGCACAGGAAAGGGGACAGGGGATAGGAAAGAGAGAAAGAGTGGGGGAGGAAGGAGATGGAAGAGGAAGAAGAGGACGGGAAGGAGTAAGGAGAAGAGGGAGGAGTATAAGGATGTTAAAAGGAAGGGGAAGTCAGAGAAGAAGAGTAAGGAAAGGAGTAAAGTGCAGAAGATGGACTTGAAGGAGAGGAAGAGGAGTGTAGACTATGGAGGGAGGAGAAAACAAAATGGATGATATGAATAGGAGCAGAGAGGAGGAAAGGAGGAGGTAAGAAGAAGAGGAAGGTTACAAGGAGAGAAAGGGGGAGGAAGGAAGGGGGAAGACAGTGAAAGCAGGAACAAGGAAAGGAAGAGAGAGAGAGACTGGAGGGAAGGAGGAGGAGAAGAAGATGGAAGAAGAAAGGAAAAAAGGAAATGGAGGTAAGTAGAGTAAGGGGTGGAGGAAAAAAGAGGTATGAGGAGGAAGAGAAGAGAGGTAAAGAGAAGGAGAAGAGAATAGGGGAGGTATCAGGGAAAGAAATATGAGAGGCAAGGAAGAGAAAAACTAGGCAGAGACAAAAGGAGGAGATGATGATGATGATGATGACGATGATGACGATAATGATGATGATGATGATGATGATAATGATGATGCTCAGAAGATAAGAAAGTAGAAGAAAAACGACAGAAAAAGATGGAAGAAGAAAGAAGACGATAGAATGAAAAAAAAACTGAAGAAAGATGAGGACTGAAGATCATAAAAAAGAAGAGCAAAGAAAGAAGAAGGACTGAAAAGGAAGAAAGGAAGAAGAAAGAAAAAATACAAGAAGAAGAAGAAGAAGAAGAAGAAATGGGAGAGGAAAGGAAAGAAAGAGAAGGAAAAGAGAATCAAAGGAGGATAAAGACGAGGAATGGGGTGGGGGTCGGATGCAGGAGGGGGTGGAGGGGTGGTGGGAGGGGGAGATTAAATGAGAGGGGAGGGGGGAGGCAAGGAGGGAGATCGGATGTGAAGGGGAGGAGAGAGAGAGAGAGAGAGAGAGAGAGAGAGAGAGAGAGAGAGAGAGAGAGGAGAAAAGGTCAGACGGAGGAAGAGGAGGGATAAAAATAAAGAAAATAGGGAAGATCAAGGTTACAGAGGAGAGAGAGAGAGAGAGAGAGAGAGAGAGAGAGAGAGGGAAAGGGAAGTTTAGAATATAAAAATGAAAAAGAGATGAAAGTATGGCGAGGTGAACGGAGAAAATGACAGAGAGAAAACAGGAAAATAAAAGGAGTGAGATGGAGAAGGACAAAAACAAAGGAAAACGGATTAGGACATAAAAACATAAAGAAGGAGGATAACTGCAGTGTGAAGGAGGAAAATGAAGGAAGGAATGAAAACAGAGATGAGAAAAATAAAAAACAGCAAAGTACAGAAAAAAAAAAAAACATTATAGAAAGCGAATAATAAAACAGATCGTAAAAGGAAAGATAAAATGATAAATGACGAAGAGGAGAGGGATGAAGAGAAATATGGCTTAGTAAGAGAAGCGAAAGATGAGGTGTCGAAGAAAGATAATGCAAGAAAAGGAAAGGACGAGGAAAAGGAATGGGGAGAAGGAAAGAGGTGAGGAAAAGGACAGGTGTGAGGAAAAGAGAAAGAATAGATAAAGGGGAAACGAAGAGAGAGGAAACAACAAAACCGAAAAGACTGAGGAGGAGAAATGGAGGAAAAGGAGAGAAAATATGGAAATGAAGAAAAGGAAGCAAATACAAAGGTAAAGAGAGGAAGAAAGGAATGTAAGAAGGAGGAGGAAAGCAGAAAGAAAATGGGTTGACGGAGAAACTGAAGAGAGGAAAGAAGAAGGCGAGGTGACATACGGAAGAGGTAACAGGAAAATGAAAGAAAAGGAAAGACGAGGAAAGGAAGAAGAGAGAGAGAGAGAAAGAAGGAAAATGGGAGACAAAAAGAGAAGAAAAAAGGAAAGGAAGAAAATATAGGAGGAAGGAAAAGAAACGGAGGTAAAAGGAGGGAAGTGAAAGAGGAAAAATGGGGGGAGAGAGAGAGAGAGAGAGAGAGCGCAGGGAGGAGCAGGCAGAGAAGCATGGGAGGTGAAAGAGGAGCGTGGGAGAGAGAGAGGACAGGAGGAAGATTGAAAGTGCAGGAGGGGGAAAGAATGGGAGAGAGGCTGATTGCCGGAGTGCTGGGACGGGCGAGAGGGAGATGAGATGAGAGGGAGTGGGGGGAGGAGGGGGAGAAAAGAAAGAGAGGGTAGGGAGAGGGGAGGGAGAAGGAGGTGATAGGGAAAAAGAGGCAGAGAGTGAGCGATGTGAGGAGAGGTGGGGAGAGAGAGAGAGGGTATGAGAAGAAAGAAAGAGAACAGAGAAAGAGAAGGAGAGGGGAAAGAGAAGGGGAGATGATGAAGAGGAAAGAAAGGAGGGTGTTAGGGGAGGGAGAGTAGAAAAGAAACAAGGGTAAGGAGAGAAGAGGGAGACGGAAAAGAGAAAGGGAGTAATGGGAAAGGAAAATGGGAGAAGGTTGATGATGAGAGGGGGAGGGAGAGAGTAGGGGGAGAAGAGGGAGAGAAAAAGGAAGAAAGAGATGGTGCAGAATAACACGGAGGGGGATGTGGATGGAATGACAGGGAGGGAAAGAGAAGGAGGGAAGAAAAGAGGGAGGGCGTGAGGAAGAGAGGCAGTATTAGGAGGGAGAGGAAGGACAGAGGGAGAGGTAGGAGGGAGGAGAGATAAGAGGAAAAGATGAAAGAAAGGAGAGGAAGGGGAGATTAAAGTGGGAGGGAGGGGAATGAAGAGGGGAGAATAGAAGGGGAGAATGAGAAGGGACAACGGGGTGGGTGGGGAGAAACAGGGAGGGTTGGGAAGACAATAGGAACAGGGAGAGGGCGAGGAAGAGGAAGAGGAAGTGAGAAAAAGGGTGAGGATAAGGAAAAGAAAATGAGACAAGTGTGAGAGATGAGGGAAGTGTCAGGAGAAAAAAGGAAAGGGCAGGAAAGAAGAGGGAAAAAAGACAAGAGAGATTGGAGAAAGGAAGAGAAGAGAGGAGAGAGAAAGAGACGCAAGGGGAGGTGAGATGAAGATGGTCTGTAGATAGGAGGAAGAGAGACCAGAGAAAGAAGAGAACAAGATGAATACGGGAAGAAAATTGGATGACAGAGATGGAGGTGAGAGAGAAGTAAATCAGAAAAGAGGAAGGAGAGAGTAAGAGGCAAGAGGAGAGGAATGTAGATGGTAGGGGGACAAAGAGGAGAGAGGGAGACAAAAGAGAGAGAGAGAGAGAGAGAGAGAGAGATAGGGGCAAGGGTAGAGGTAACGGTGGGAGAGACAAGGGGAGAGGAAGGGGAGAGAAAGGGAGGAGAGAAAAGTTATAATACAGAACAAAGGTAGTGCAAAGCGAATGACAATCAGTGGGAGGAGAAACAGAGAAGGTGTTAGGGAGGAAAGGTGAAAGGGAGGAAATCTAGGAGGGAGAGACGACAGGAAGGAGAAAGGATAGATAGATAGACTGATAGATAGATAGATAAATAGATATACAGACAGATCATGGAGAGAGAGAGAGAGAGAGAGAGAGAGAGCGCTTCCTATGAGCTTGTAAAGGGTACGAGTTAGTAAGGTGCAAGAGGATATGGATAGGGATGGGGGCGGGGGTGAGGGGGAGGGGGAAGGGGGTGAGGGGGGAGGGACACGGGGAGAGAGGCACGCGAGGGGGAGGGGAATGAGCAAGAGAAATGAGCTAGAGGAGATGAGGGAGGAGGGGCAGGGAGAAGGAAGGGAAGATATGTACTGCGGTTTAGAGAGAGAGAGAGAGAGAGAGAGAGAGAGAGAGAGAGAGAGAGAGAGAGAAACACAGTATAAGTAACAAAGAAGAAAGAGTAAGAGAGAACAAGAGTACTTTGGCAAGGAAAAAGGTGGAAGAAAACGAAAGAGAAGCAAGAAATAAGGACAAGTGTATTAACGTAGAGAATCTTAGCAAAAATTAGAAGAAAATTAGAAGGTAACTCAGATGCAGGAAAAAAATGATAGAGGGATCAGGAAAAAGAAACGGTAATAAAAAAAGAGAGATAAAAGAGGAAAAAAAGAATGAGGAAACAGAGGAAACCAAGAAAAAATTGGAGACAAGGGAACAATAATTAAGGAACTATAGGAAAATAACAATGAAAAGAAAGGAAAAGATGGATGAAGAGATAAAATAAGATGAAACGATAGAGGAAATAAGGAGAAATAAGGGAAAGTATGAATAAAAATAAAGGACATTTGCAGGAAAAAAATTGGAGATAAAGGAGGACTGAGAAGTGAGAGGAAAATTAAATGACGAAAGCTGGCGATATAGAAGAAGAAAGAAGGAAAAATGATAAAGAAAGGGTAGGGTGAAGAAAGCAGAGAACGCAGAAGAAGGGGAGCGACGAAGGGGGAAAGGCCAAAAGACGCGGAAGGACAGGAGGCACAAGAAATGGAAAAGGAAAGAGAGAAGAACCTGGAAGAAGGAGAGAGAAAGGGAGAAGAAAGTGGAAGAAGGAAAAAGAGAGAGAAGAGAGAGAAGGAAGAATAGAAGGAAGGGGAAGAACAGAGAAGAAGGAGGAAATGGAAAAAGAAAGAGGCGAAAGAGAAGGAAATCAGAAAAAAGAGAGAAGGAAAAGGGAGACAGAAAAAGAGAGGGAGATTGAAAGAGAGAAAAGAAGAGATGGTAAGATCAAACGAGACAAGACAGAAAAAATAAAGAGGAAGAAAATGAAAGAGAGAAAGAAGAGGAGGGGGGAATAGAGAAACAAAGAGAAGAAATAGGTAGAGAAGTAAACAGAAAAGGAAAGAAGAAACAGAAGCAAAAAGAGACAGGAGAAACGCAAAAAGACAGGAGAGAGAGAAGGGAATAGAGAGAAAAAACAAGATGGAAAGCGACAGGAAAAAGAAGTGCAGGAAAGAGAAAAGATAGAAAAGAAATGAGAAGGACAAGAAAGAAAAAATATGAACAGAAAGAAAAAAGAGAAAAGGGAGAGGAGGGGGAAAGCGAAGTAAGGGAGTAGATTTTGAGAAAGAGAGAGAAGACATAAGGAATAGACGAAGGAAGGAAGGGAAATTGAAAAAGGGAGAAAAAAATGAACGAAAGAGAGAGAGAGAGAGAGAGAGAGAGAGAGAGAGAGAGAGAGAGAGAGAGAGAAAGGAAAAATGTAAGGAAGTACAGTGGATACGAGCAGCGCAGAGGACTTAAAGAAAGCAAAGAAGGGGAGAGAGACGGAGACCATGGGAAAAAATAAGGAAGAGGAAGAGAAAAGGGATATGGAAAGACAAAAAGAAAAAGAGAAAGACATAGAAACAAAGACGTAAAGAAAAAACATATTGGATACGAAGAGGACGGGAAAGAAGGCATTGTCTTAGAGATGATTAACATAAGCTAAGTAGATAAAGAGATGGACAGATAGAGATAGACAAATAGATAGATAGATAGATAAAGAGAGAGAGAGAGAGAGAGAGAGAGAGAGAGAGACAGACAGAGAGAGAGAGAGAGAGAGAGAGAGAGAGAGAGAGACAGACAGACAGAGAGAGAGAGAGAGAGAGAGAGAAGGAAGAGGTGAGGAAAAAGGGGAAAGGAAAAGTTACCAGGGAGAGAGGAAATACAGGGGAAGCAAAAGTTGAGGATCAAGAAGTTAGGAGTTTCAAGTTTTATAAAAATACACAGGAAGGAGGAAGAAGACAGGAGGAAAATGGCGGACAGAGAGAGAGAGAGAGAGAGAGAATTAGACATCAGAGACAGACAGACAAACGCACAAAGACTGAATACTTAAACAGGCTATATATACTGCACAAACTAACAGACAGACAGACACGCACAGATGTAGAAAACCACAGGAAAAAAAGGCAGATCTTCAAGACAGAGAGACAGACCGACGGACAGACAGACAGACATCCCCAGACAAGTCACAACATTTGAAGAGGGAGACTTAGAGAGAAAGCTACAGATCCCTCAAATAATCACACACCTTAATAGACAGACAGACAAGAAGACAGACAGAGAAACAGGCAGACAGACAAAGAGAGAGACAGAGAAGCAGGCAGACAGACAAAAAGACGGACAGGCAAGCAGACAGACAAACAAGGGCACACAAAAATAACCTAATCTTTTTATACAATGCGACATACAGGAATTGAGGAGGGATGGAGTCGAAAAAGAACTCATGCCTCACTCCACATCGGCAAACTCCATGAAACTTGTGTGGGAAATATATATAGTAGCATATTTAGTCCTACAACTTTTTTCTGCAGCGTTCTCGGTTGCCTTGATTACGGTTTCTCTTAGAACCCCCTCCTCCTCCTCTCCTCCGATAAACGGTTTGCCCAGCCCACTCACAGCAAGCAGGGGAGTGGGAAAAAGAATGAAGGTGTGTGTGTGTGTGTGTGTGTGTGTGTGTGTGTGTGTGTGTGTGTGTGTGTGTGTGTGTGTGTGTGTGTGTGTGTGTGTGTGTGTGTGTGTGTGTGTGTGAGAGAGAGAGAGAGAGAGAGAGAGAGAGAGAGAGAGAGAGAGAGAGAGAGAGAGAGAGAGGAGTCCAAATTTAGCCGAGATCAGAGAGGGGGAGAGGGAGACGAACAGCGAAAAAGCTGGGAATAATACAAGGGCACTCTCAAGATAGAACGAGCAGGCCAGAATACGAGTCAAATGAGGAGTAGTAGAGGAGGAGAATAGCTGCAAGAAATGGAACACAAAGGGAAAAAATAACCTCGAATCGGAAGAGAGAAAAGAGGAAGGTGAGAGTCAGGAAAAAAGTGTTTATTTATTTGTAATATAAAGGAAGTCTCTTAAGATACAGTGAGGAAGCCAAAATAGCAGTCGAATTAGTAGTAGAGTTTTTTTTTTTTTTTTATGCAAGGGAGAAGGAACCAAAGGCTGGAAGTCTGCGAAGCCGTCCCCTCGAAGGAAGAAAATGGAGGGCAAATTCAAGATCCGCTTAATATGCGTGGGGGGGTGGGGTGTCATAGGCAGAAAGAAATACAGAGGGAGAGAGTTCCAGGGTTGACCTGTTGATTACACAGAGGACTGGGAAGAAACTACGAAGGAGAAGATGAAGAAGGGGAAGATGAAAGGGGAGATGTGCGATTATTATGTGGGAATAATGTGATGTTTATGTTGCAATGAGGAAACGAAAATAATGAATTAATTTAGGAGTAGAAGAGCAGGAGAGTAGCTGGAGAACTAGGAATACAGGCAAAATGGTTGGAAAAGAGGAAGAAGGATATAGAGGAATAGAAGGAATGTGGAATGTGGGTATATCACAATCCGAGTCAGGATATTACAGAAGCATTACTACGCTTACATAACAAAATGGAATAATAGGAAAGCGAATGGTAAAACAGAAACAATGGAGAATAGGCAGATTGAAAGGCATTATACTGAGAATCCTGGGAAAAAAAATATTAATCGTATGAGAGGCTGAGGATGCCAAAATAAGCACCGAATTACGAGCAGAAAAGGAGAATGTCTGTGAGAAAAAGGAGCTGCAAGGAAGTCAGTATGCGGAAGGGAAGGTGGAAAAGAGGAAGATAAAATAATAAGCAGAAGAGAAGAATAATGACTGTGGGAATGAGGAAACACAAGGAAAAGCCAGCGTTCGGAAAGGAAGGTATACAAGAGAAAGATAAATCGATAATGGAGGAAATGCTGGAACAATATAATCGATGTCTTAAGTTATACAGAAAAGGGCCAGTGTAATATCAAATAGTAGTTTGGAGGATGAGGTGCTTAAAAGGGTACAGGAGGGAAGAAAGGTTGCTGGTTCTTTGAAGGCAGTGATAAAAAATTAAGAAATAGGGAAATGAGCATGGAAGTAAAAAAAAAAAAAAGGCGCTGTATGATAGTATTGTGACACCAGCTCTAACGTACTGACGTGAAGTTTGGACCATGTTGGAAGGACACACGTCAATAGTGAGAGCAGTGGAAATGAGCTATATGAGAGGAGCATGTGGAGTTATGTGGAGAGACAGACTGACAAGTGGAGAAGTGGAGGAGCGTAGGCAGTGGTGTGGATGCGGATGTAATTGAAAGCGTTAGGAGAAATACAGTAAGATGGTTTGGCCACGTGGAGAGGATGAAGAACGAGAGACTAACGAGGAAAGTGTATGTGAGTGCGGTGGAGGGGGGGGGGCGAGGATAAGGTGGAGGGATGGAATGGAAAGGTGTATGAGAGAGTGGTGTGTGAGTTTGGGGGAGGGCAGCGAAATGATGTGAGACAGGGCGACATGGAGGCGATTAGTTTGTGGCCACCTCTTGCGTGATTAAGGCGTCTGGCAATAGACAGATAAATAGAGTAGTACAGATAAGAGGATAACTGTTAGAGAAGAAGAGAAAAGGTCCTAAAAACTACGAAGTAGGGATCAGAAGAAGGAAAAAAAAATGCAAAGAATATCGTGACAAATGAATTGCAAAATGTGGGACTGATATTTTAAAGGCTGGCTGACGATAGAAGGAGAAGGCCAAGGTTGAGAGTCACAACTAAAGGCAAGATCAGCTCCCTCTCGTTTGTATTTTATTTTTACTTTTATTTTCAAGGAAGATAGAAAAGAAAGTGCAGAATCCTCTCTGGTTTTCTGTTCTTCCTACGAATATAAATCTGGGTAACGATTGGGTATTGTTCGTATGTTAGTGTGTAATTCTCATCCCAGTATTAGCGCCGAATTAGAAGTACAGGGGGTGGAATGATTCGAATAAGTGGAAGTGAAAAATGAAGGAAATAGGAAAAAGAATCCGTGAAATACTAAAAAGAAGGGGAGATACTTCTTTAAAACAACTGTATTAAATGCAGATAACTTCTCAAAGAAAGATAAAACAGAGGGAGGAAACCGCAAGGAAACAGAAAAAAGCAAATTCGGTGTGTGAGAGACGAGAGAATAACTGGGAGATGAGAAAGGTAGAAAGTAGGTGGCGAAGGAAGGGGGCAAGATAACTGTGAACAAAAAGGCAGAAAAAGAGCATTCGAAACAGACAGAACTAATGAGAAAACTGAGGTACAAAACACCAAGAAAAAAAAAAAATAACATACTGGAAAAAGTATCACAGCAAGCGAGGAGAAAATGAGAAGTAACAAGAAAACTGAAACTGTGAAGTGAAAGGAGAAAACTGCGAAAACAAACACTAAAAAAAAAAAAAAGAATAGGAAAAGAGCGGAAGGAAGAATAACCGAAGACAGAGGAAGGTAAAAATAAAAGAAGTGGAGACAAAGAAAAGGGAAATTTACTATAAGAAAGAAAACTGAAAAAAAAGAAAAAAAAAAAGATGGGGAGGAGAAAAATAAGAAACCGGGAAACTGACTGTCAAAGAGAGGAAAACAGGTGAAACAGAAGAAAGCTACATAATGGACTATTGATATTAGCAAATACTGTACACTGACAATAGTAGAAAGTGAGAGAGGTGAAGGACGAAATGGGAGCATAACTAGGAAAATGAACAGGATAAAAGGAAGCTGCAAAAATATAGAAGAGTGCAAGGTAGGTAAGAGAAGTGAGAGAATAAGTGAAAGAATAGGAAGATTGGAAAAGAGGGAGAAAACTGTGAAGGGAAAGAATGCGTGAAACAGCTATAGGTATATGAAAAAGAAAACAGAAATAGCTGAGAGAAAGGGAGTTATAAAGAAAGGGAAAAAGCTGAAAAGGAAAACAGTGAGGGGAAAAGAACTGGGAAAAAAAACTTAAAAGGAGAAAGGCGGGATAGCAGGACACAACTACAGTAGGATGGGAAAGATAAAAAAAAAAGGGGGGGGGGGCAAGTTATAATTAATGGGAGGGGAATTGAATGCAGGGAAAGATTGGAAGAATGAGAGAAAAGTGGGAAGGTATAGCTAGAAAAAATTTGGAGAGTAAATGCAATAAACTGTAACAATAAAGAAAACAAGCGATAAGTGAGGAAATAAAGGCCATTACGAAAGAACAGAGACTAATAGAAATAAAGGATATAACAAAGAAGTAAATGAGTAACTGAAAGAATAGGGCTAACAAAATTAGAAGTGATGGCTGCAAAAGCATGACATGGAGATATATACATGAAAAATAAGAAAGAGGAGGAAAACAGCAAGTAATAAAATGAATGGCAGAAAAAGGACAACCATGTATAAACAGACAGAAATGCAAAAATAACTTAAATAAAACAGGCAACCAGACAAATAACGAGTAATAATTTGCGGATATACTGCACAAATAAAAATTTAGGAGAGAGTATTATAGGAAGAAGAGCACGGGAGAAAGAATGAAAAAACTGAGGAAACTGATTTACAAGCTAATGGAATAAAGACTGAGTTTTTTTTTTTTTTCTAGGAAAAAATTAGCAGAGAAGAATGAGCATCAATTTTAAGAATAAAAATTGGACACTGACGGCAAGTAAAATTATGATAATAAAGTTTGAAAGTCATACCAGATAATCTAAATTATAATCATTCTTAGACAAAGTGAATAACTGCGACAAGCTACCATGAAAATAACTAAAACTCTTCAGTGGGATCTGCCACTAAAGTAAAGGGATCAACTATCTTCAAAAAAAAAAAAAAAAAAAAAAAAAAAAAAAAACAGAAAGCGCTTAGAAAAAAAAATAGCAAGAAAGATATGTGATGAAAGTGATACATGAAAGCAAAAAGGTGAGTGAACATAAGCCAAGAGAAACAATCAGGAGCAATCGAGAACAGAGAACGATGCGAAATGTGTGATGAAAACAGTGATGGTAGAGGGAGAGCTGCGATGCTGAGGAGGAGGGCAAGGCAAGTAAGACTCCTTCCTGCAAACGCTTGAGGGCAGGGGATAGAGGGAAAGAGGGAGGGAGGAGAAGAAAGGAGGGAGAGTGAGGATGGAGGGAACAAAGAGACAGGTTTGAGAGATGATAAAGCTTCTCTTATGATAGGAGGAGGGATGGAACAGGAGGAAGAACGGAATGGGTCGAGATGATAGGATGGAAGGTGTGAGCAGAAGGAAGGAAGGAACGGGAGAAGAAAAGGAACAAAGAGATAGGCTTGTGCTCTATTACTCTTCTCTTATGGCAGGGGAGATGAAGAAGGGATAGGAATAGGGCAAGAGGAGATCAAGTGAACAAAGTGGAATAAAAATGATATCTTAGGAGAAGGAGTGCGTACTGAAACGAAGTGGTCTTAGAGGATGGGGAAGAGATAATGGGTATGAAAATACTGTAGAATGGTGGGCAAGGGAATGGAATGGTAAAGATGTAGCGCAGTTGGAGGGGATGGGATGGGTGTATAAGCAACTGGTGACGGGATGGTGAATAGATGGGTGAGGACGGTGAGAAGGTGGAACGCAATATAGGAAATGATTAAACTGCCTATAGTAAATCGCATCAGAATGAAGCTAAAGTGAGGGAACAGAGAGTAGCGTGGATATGGACTGGGAAGAATGGAAGTGAAGAATTATAAGAGAAGGTGGGAAGGGCAGGGAGGGAGGTGGGAGCAAAATGAGGACGAAGTAGGAAAGGGCTAGAAGGCTGAGGGGCGGGGCAGAAAGAGAGAAAAAGAGAGAAGGAAAGAGAGGAAAGAGGCAGGAGGGGGAGGAGGAGGAGAGGGAAGCGGCGTGTAAGTGATGATGGGTGGTGTTGATGGCGCAAATGGTGGTCGGGGTGGTGAAGATGGAAGGTGGAGATGAACCGTGGAGGGTAGTGGAGATGGAGGGAGATGAATCGTCCCAGTGATGGAGATGCGAAGAGATAAATCGTCGAGGTTGTGATAGAGGGTAGAAGTGGGGAAAATGGAATGTGACGGTGATGGTGAAAGGGGAAGACGTAACCCAGATGTGGTGGAGATGAAACTGGATGAACTGTAGACGTGGATGTAGACAGCGAAAACAAATGATGATGATGATGATGATCCCCTAAAGGTAGAAGAGACAATTATAGAAAATAAAGTCAGGGCAGTAAGACAACATATAAGCCCATCTCTATTTTTTTTTTTTTTTTTTATAAATAATAATGGCATGCCTTTGTGCACTACAGGGTGGTTTACAGGTATGACATTATCATGGCATTTTTCGGGGTCACTTATGCAACACCATAATGGCGAGCACTGAGGTAAAAAAATCAACAAAAAAGATGTAGAGATGGAATTACATGTCGTTTTACTGCCTCGACATTGTTCCGATGGCTTTTGGCGCACTGCCATCCGTACATCTTCGTACATTTTTTACAAAATTCTTCTTTTACTGACTTATAAGTCTCTTTGTAAGGTAGCTCAGCAGGTTTTTGCAAAATTTTCATTTTAAGAGCCTCTCAGTAGCAGACGCATTAATGAAGACTCTGACTACCAGCTCCAGTTGAAAACTTTTCTCCTGAACTGAATAAAAATTTCTGGAGAAAATAAGAAAGATCAATGAGAATGCAATACCCACGGACTGCAGTTGGTCTGTGACCGAAATTATGATCTTGCCCTGTGACCTTGACCTTTACCTCACTGATCTCGTAATTGAATTATTTTATGGCTGACCCTAAATCGGTCCACCAAGTTTAATTCAAATCGAATTCTTTTTGGGTTAAAGTCCAAAAGTTTGCACTACCTTGTGTCCCTAAATTTTGACCAATTGTTACCACAATTACAATACTTCATCTTTTGCTCACCCTTTGTTCTTCCTTGCAACAAAAAATAAAAATAAATAAATAAATAAAACTTGTATTTATTATGGGGGCAGTTACAAGTAATGGTAAAATCACTGGTTGAGTTATTTCAACACGGATGAATAACCTACCCCCACACCCATATCAGCAAACTGAGCCGTTCTCGCTCAACACGCTAGGATAAGCAAGTTGACGCCATTTATGGACCACCACATAAAGTTATGGAAACCTGATGAACTAGCATGGGCGAGTGGCTGGGACGCGGATGGCGATGGAAGGATAGACAATGGATGAATAAAGAGAAATGGAAGAAAAAGGGCGTTACTGAAGAAAAGAGAGTGGGTGGCTAAAGAGAGCCATTGTTTAAGGGTACTTACTTGGCTGAGGAGAATGTGACGGTGAGGTTAAGGCGAGTGCGTAGCTGAGGGGAATGTGAGACTGAGGTTAAGAAAAGTGCGTAGCTGAGGAGCATGGGAGGCTGAGGTTAAGAAGAGTGCGTAGCTGAGGAGAGTGGGAGGTTGTAGAGGAATCTGGCGGATGAAAGTAAATGAACTGAGAAAGATATATGGAAGCAAAATATGGGTTAAGGAGGGGAAATGGATGTTATTAAGTGGATATGAGTGATGGGGAAAAAGTTAATTGATGAAGGTAGATTGATGATGGTTCACGGTAGAGAGTTGGGGGACCAGAAGAGGAGACTGAGATGGATGGTGCTGATGGCAGAGCTGAGAAGGGAGATGATGTGAAGGTGGAGATAAAGGCGGATGTGAGGTTGTTGATGAGGATGACTGGCCTCAGGAAAGTGGTGCATAATGATTATGTTGTTGCTGCGACCTCTGGTTCAAGAGGATGTGAACCCAATGGACTGTAGAAACTGGTTATTCAACTGAGAGCTTCTAGATTTCATTTGTTGGGATTTTAAGAACACAAGACATGAAAGCAAGTGCCTGATAACTCATATGAGGTAACTTGTCATTAAGCGTAAAGGTGTAGATTAATCTACATGAATAAAAAAAAGTATAGCCAAGCAGAAGACTCTCCCCGTTGCAAATTCCTTCCAATAAACAAGGCACCTTAGCTGAAGTCATCATGAAAAAGTGAGAAGGAATGCCATGAACAATGTAGCGATTGATAAGCAAATCTTGCGAGGGTGAGCTGCGTAAGTTGAATAAATGTGTAATGGAAAGGAATGTCAATACCGTGAGGACAGAGTGGTTAAGAGTATTGTGAGTGAGAAACAGTTTGAGTTAGTACTGGAGTAAAGAAGGGTGATGACCACATCATAGTTTTCCATTTTTCATTGTTCATGATGGAAGATGGTGTAGTATATATATATATATATATATATATATATATATATATCAATCTACCTATCTATCTATCTCTCTCTATCGATCTATCTATATATACATATCAGAGAAGAAATCGATGAGATAGATACTGTAGATGTTGTGCCCTTCATGTTGGTGTGGTCAATGGCTGGGAGTAGTTCTATTGCCAGGTATACTGTAGGTGATTTGTATTTATGGACTTTCTACGTACACTCATTATCACAGAAACTCTTATTAAGTTGTTCCAATCTTCAGCCGAATGTTCCACATGTCGAACAAATGCTAGCAAAAATTACTGTTGTGTAATGAATTGTTCATAAGCTGTTTCCAGTGATATTAAGAACACTTGTTATTTTCTTTATTTTTTGTGTGAGTGTGTGTGTGTCATCAGTGTGTCGAACTTACGAGTGGCCTTTGCAGTGATCGTGTATATATGTTAGTGGGAAGGTTAACAAGGTGGCATATGAGTGAACGTTTAAGTCAATTCTTGCATTTACCATGCTATTATAGTCTCTTTCCAAGATATGCTTTATAGTGAACTGGTTAACGGAGGCTGTAAGTCCAGCCTCGCCACTACTAAAAGCCTCCTCTAAGGTAAACAGAGTCATCAGGAGACATTCAGAATATATATAAAAGACGTAATTATAGTGAAGGTCTTATAACTGACTATAGTAGTGTCCGAAAACGAGGTGGTCGGAAGAAGAAAAATGGCTAGGGAGCAATACTAATGGACAAAGTAGAGAAGGGCATGCGAGAGGGTGGTGTACTGTGCAGGGGGTGTGATACGTTGTTAATTAAAAGGAGCCAAATGCATTTCTTGGTGGACATTCCTTACAACTTGCAGCTTTAGGCATTGGATAGATATTATGAAGCATGGCTGTAAATGCATACATACAAATGCGTACCTATATACATACATACAATCATGCAAGCATGCATACATATATACATACTTACAATCATGCAAGCATGCATGCATGCATTCAACCTACAAACATACGTACATGAAAGCAAACAAACAAATAAACATATTTACATACATACACACATACATACATATATAAATACATTCATACATACATACATTCATGCATGCATACACATAATTAATGCATGCATGCATGCATATAATGCATTCACCGATAGTAACTAAGAGGAGGAGTAGCGCGTGGGGCAGACAGGTGAGGCAAACCAGGGAGGTAGGCAAGTGAGGAAGACAGGTGTTGTGGACAGGTGCGGTAGGCAGGTAGGATGGACAGGTGCGGTATATAGGTGAGATGCACAGATGAGGTGGACAAGTGGGGAAAATAGATTTAGATAGGTGGGGTAGATAGGAGAGGTGGACAGGGGAAGTGAGTCGGAAAGGTACTTAAGTTAGGTGGCCACGTAAGTTCACTGAAGTAGGCTGCTATTCATCCAAACCCAGACGGTTTCCTAAACTATAAAATCATCTGGCGGAAGCATAAAAAATAAACATGATATACCAGTAAAATGAGCTTTGGGAGCGCGTGACGAGAGAGCGAGCAACTTACATACGCCTATTGTCGAAATTTCACCTCGGTGTAAACTTTTAACATTTCTGGTGAGGTAGCTGAACAGTAACAGAAGAATAATTGAGCTAAAGTACTTTCTCACGTTTTCTCTTTGGATGTGCATATGGCGAGGCGCCGTAGCATTTATCACACTAACATTATACAGTTCTCTCCCCTCAACTTGCCGTGTCACCAAACGGCGTCGGTAAACGCATGGGTATTGATCGAATGATAAAACCCAGAAATGGGCAATTGCCTTTGCTGATTTCACCCCTTACACATAGGAAAAAGGTTCATATAAAATTATGAGCGTAATTTTTAATTGTTAGACTTCATGCAAGAAAACATAATGTTACAACAGGAAATCTTTCTTAATTCGATTCCACAGTGGAGCATGTCAATTGAAGGCCCTTAGAAAGCTGGGATTCCAAGGGGTCTCTTTGGTCTCATGAGTAAATGTATAGCTAAAAACAAAATTTATTGAATGTATCTACTACCTGCTGGAAGAATCTCTTCTCTGTATCACATAGTAGAAAAGTTATTAACCTCTGAAAACTATCGTGGTCGGGCCGTGTCGTGTCGGGCCGCTCATTTCTCAGCTGAACGTAGGGTAAACATCGCTTCGCTCGCTGCGTTCGCTCGCTCGTAATAATAGCTGAAGGAAGCAGGCGAGACGGCAGATAAATGTCAGCATTTTTGTTAGCATAGAAGGCTCTCTGGCACCTCTTCTCCATTAATTTGTTTCCATATATGGCACGTGATTTATTCTTGTATATTTGTATGCATTTTACTTTAGTGTAATATAAGACATTAACACCCACAGAAGAACAAGAAGGCTTAATATGTTACGAAAATCGCTTAATAAGAAAGACTGCGACGCTAAAGATACTACAGTTCAAAGTGTAGAGGCAAGGTAGCATCAAGAAGTATCACCTGCCTCACTCCACCCGTCTGTTCTTACCGTATTCCTCGTCTCATATGCATCACCTTACCTGACCCCTCACCTGCCTCACCCACCCTGCCTTATGCAGCATTCTTCATGCCATCCCCATCACCCTCACTCTACCTGCCTTAACTCTCTCCTGACTCACTCATTTCCTGCCCTACCTCTGACCTGCCCTGCCCAACCAAAACTTTTTAGTTTCCTGGTATATTCATAAAGTGACTTTATGAAGTTTCGAATAACGACAGAGAGAAATTCGTTGATATTACACATTTCTACGCTGAGAGAGCGTTTGACGAGGTTCACCACTAATGATTATTTAAAGCATCTATAGTAAACTGCAGAAGTTGACTGACACTTGGCTTACTGGATGAAATGTGAATGGTACTGATATTATAACATCATGTTGGAGGTGATGGTATACAACGATGTAATCATGCTTTGTTCTGATGCATCTATATAGCTATAAATAAATAAATAAACAACTAAATAAGAATAGATAGATAGATAGATAAATAGACAGACAGACAGATAGATGGAATATTATGAGGGCATGTCACCAACACCGTAATACAAGGGAATTAGCTGAGTACGGAAAAACGGGAACGCAGTGACTACATCACTGCAAGGTAAATAAAGTGAGGTAAGTCAGCAGATTAAGGATAAAATTGAGTCGGCAATGAAAAATGAAAACTACTACACATAGTAACGAAAGTGTACGAGTACACTACGCAATGAATGACATCCACCTCAATACCGGGCGCAATGAAAAGATTAAGGAATTATAGTTGCCAATGACTTAAAGCCGAGCCATCATGCGAAAAAACATGCTGACAACGTACACTACTCTCACTCACACGACCAACTGAAGCAAAAAAAAAAAAAAAAAAAAAAAAAAAAAACTTTACGAAACAGTTTTTACCAGTTTATGGCATTGTGTGGTTCCACATTACTAAAAGGTCAAAACACATAAATGATTCAGTCGACTACAACAGGTATGATACTCACATTAGAAAATTCAGTGTGAGGCGAAAACAGAGAAAGCACAGAATTAGCAGGGATAATATTTGCTGTAAAATAAGCATGGTCATTGATGCATGCGTTCACAATCCATCAATTATCGTATACTAGGAGAGCTTATCTGATGCACCAGTGACAATGTTCCTCAGTCAGAAGAACAAACCCATGATGTTTTAACAGCAGTTTTAGCTTATTAGGTCTGTTGAATTACCCGTCAAATGTTGTCTTCTTTAGCGCTGCTCTGACAACAAAAGAAAAATATACATCCTAAGATATATTCACCACAACAATTACCGTGTCAGTCATGTGCAAATTGATCCAGGTCGACATAGCTCGCCATGTTATGATCTTATTTCACATCATCTTTTCTAACATGAAATTCAGTTTGGCTTCCTCGGCCTGCTAAAGTTTCCAGACTCCCAGGGCTCAATTCCTTTAGAAAATAGATGGCTTTTGTTCGCTGAGAGAGAATTTGACACCTGTTACGACACTGAGAGAGTTCATGGTAACAGTATCTACACTCATGCTCCTGTGACTCAGTTAAAAATATAAATAAACAAATAAATAAATAAATAACCCCGTGGAATTATCTGGAACATAATACTAGAACTGTTTTGACCATGCAAGGATTAAAGGTTGCCCTCATGCTTCAACTGGTCCCTAACGTGTTTCATCTACTCCATCTAAGCCAACATCCATATCCTTAAAACATCTCTGTTCGAATGCATCTTTTTAAGTGCATTCTTATTACCCTCAGACAATTTAACACTGATGCAAAGTTTTTTTTTTTTTTTTTCCGAACTGGAGGGATGAGTTATAGCCTTCATTAATAGTTTCACAATGAGGGAGGTCTTCTAAATTGCACGGAATCGCTTGACGTTAGCTATGACCAACTTGAAAAAGTTGTTCTCAGGCTTTATGGGCTAAACTTCCATCTCCATTGGCCTATCTCTGTTGACTCACTTCTTGTCTCTTATCCCTCACCTCTCACTATGATAAACAACTGTTTAAGAATATGGGACGCTGTTATCATTGCATTATTATGTCAGGTTCAAAAGCTACAAAATTCTGCAGCAAAAGTGACTCTAGGAGAAGTGAAAAAATTTTCCATGTTACCCCAATCTTCAAAACACTGGAGTGGTTAAGAATAAAAGATGAGTTTATATATGGCACTTCTGTAATGGTCTTTAAGATACCTAATAATGAAACTCCTGAAAGGGCTTTGTATCTCTTAAGTGTACTTAGTGTATCAGGAAGTAACACAAGACAAAACATGATCTTCATAGTCCTAGAACCAACACAGGCTGTGGCACTCGCTCACTTTGGGTACTTGGGCCTAAGATCTGGAATAAGCTCCCACATATGACTGAAGAAAAAACTTCAAACAGCTTCAAACATGCACTCATATACTATCTCGTAAATCATGGTGCTACTGTGTTTCCTGATATCTAAAATGTTCCTTGTGACTTAAAAGCAGTGTGTCATCAAAATAATTACTTGCTGTAGGTTGGTGCTAATTTCACAACATTTTGGTGATTTATTGTATATTTTTAGGAAATATTTCTAAACTGACAAATGTGTTATTAATGTAAGATGAAAAACTATTGTACAATGAAATAAAATATTCTGATGCTGATTCTCACCTCACCTCATCTGATCCTCTCTGCTCTCACCTGCGCCAAATGTTCGATCACTTCATTATTCATGTTATTCACATATTCAACATTTATCAGTCTAATTCATTGACCTTTCTTCCTTATGTACAGAATATTTAAAGGCAGAAGGCCAAGTATGTCATTTTCATTTTATTCTTTCTACCAGATTATTTTATTCGACTTCTAAGAGTATACAAGTAGTCAATAGTGTACTTGAAACTGCATATAACCTCTGTGCTCAAAATACCTCCCCTTTGAGCTCAATATAATTGTCCTGTGGCAGCAGTACTAAATTATAAAATACTTCCACTAATTCAAGGGACTAACCCTGTTCTACATTGTCATATCACATTCCTCCTGTTGTCATTTTCCACTTCTCTGTTGTCATCATCCCAGGTTTCTCATTTTTTTCTGCACATTTCTGCCTCTAATTTTTGTTTATTTCTGTCTATAGCTACGCCACATCTCTTTCTCTGACCACCTAATTTTTCTTTCCAACCTTACTTTCTTTTCTTAACATCTTAACTCCCCTTCATATATATTTTCCTTCCGGCTTTATCCTTTTCCTCCTTCATGTTCAGTCTACCTTATACTCTCAAAAGTTTCAGTCAACCTTTGTCATACATCGACTCGCCATTTCCCACACAACCTCCCCTCGTCTGATTTCACCCCTAGTTATTTCGTCCTGTCCTCAACATCTTTACATTCCTTCTTCTACTTCTGCTTCCCCTCATTTTGCTTCCCTTGCATCAACCCATCATCTCCCACTCTTTCCCACTTTCCTCTCATTTTATTTCCTTCTCCTCATTTTTATTTCCCTCCACACCCTCCCCTCATATCCATCGTCACCCTCCTTTGGCTTTGAACTCTCTCCCCACGCTGCCCTTATTTCCATCCCCTCGCCACCCTCCCATCATCTTCATCCCTATCCCCACCTTTCCTATCCTTTCTTCACACTCATTTCCCTTCTCACCCTCCCTTTAAGTTGCTTTCCCTTCTAACCCTCCTCTCACTTCTACATCTCTCCTAGCCCTCCCCTCACTCACGCTGTCACCCTCCCCGCACGTTCATTTCTCTCTCCTTATATTCATTTCCCATTTCACTCCCACTCCTTCCCTTCCCTTTCACGTTCCTCTTCATCCGTCCCTAGCTTTCATACGCCTATCATTACTTTCATTTCGTCTCCCTTCCTTCCTCTACTATCATTTCACTCCTCGTCATCCCAGCACTTTCACTCGCCTTCCAACCTTCTTCTCACTTTCATTCCTTTCCCAGTCCCCCTCTCACGTTCATGTTCCTAACCGTCCCTCTCTTCACTTTCATTTTCTTCACCTCCCTCTCAGCCCTCCCCTCACTTTCCCCTTCCTCCCCTCCCTGCCTCCCCTCACCACACCCTAACCCCGGCCAATAAACAAACAGCTAATTACCCACTGACACCTGCACCTACACCTTCACCAAGTGCTTATTACGGCAGCCAGCCACCGTGACACCCTCCCCTCCAGCCCACCCTACCCTAGCCTCCCTTCTCTCTCTCTCTCTCTCTCTAATTCCAGTTATTTCCTGACAATTTTATTCAGCTCATTACGTACTTCTCGAACTGGAGAGACTAAATGAAATATAATCTACAATAGCTTCTTCATAACTACACATCCTTCCTAATATAAATAAAATCACACACACACACATACATACGGCTCTCGTGCGTGTTGTTCTCATGGTATCTAATCTAATACAATCGTTTGTGTGTGTGTGTGTGTGTGTGTGTGTGTGTGTGTGTGTGTGTGTGTGTGTGTGTGTGTGTGTGTGTGTGTGTGTGTGTGTGTGTGTGTGTGTGTGTGTGTGTGTGTGTGTGTGTGTGTGTGTGTGTGTGTGTGTGTAGTGCAGTCAAAACTGTAAAAACGATTTTGATGAAACTTGGCAGGATGGTTGAAATTGGTTCTTAGATGGCCCAGTTTCAATTTCATGTCGGATTGATATATTCTGAAGTGGTGTTTTAGTTCCTAATAATTGTCTAAATTCGGTTTCAAAACACCAGCACGGAAGGCGCAATTCCACAGAGTTTTTCTTTCGTCTTTGGAGAGAGAGAGAGAGAGAGAGAGAGAGAGAGAGAGAGAGAGAGAGCGCATCTTCACTCCGATGTCCATTACTTCACTGATGCAACGAGCAGACGATTTTATTCAGCAGATACTGGTGGTAGTTAGGATGGTAGTTGTGGTGGCAATGTGGTGGTGGTGGTGCTCGTGGTGGCTGTGATAATGATGATGGTGGTGGTGGTAGCTGTGACGATGATGGTGGTAGTAGCTGTGGTAGTGATGGTGGTTGCTGCGATGATAATGGTCATGATGGTGGTGGTAGTCATGGTGGTATTTGTGGCTGTGGTGGTGGTGATGATGATAGCTGTGATGATGATGGTGGTGGTTGTAGTTGTGGTGGTCGTCAAGATGGCTATGATGATGATGATGATGGTGGTGGTGGTGGTGGAGGCGGTGGGAGCTGTTAAGAAGCGGCTCTTAATTGGGCAAATGCTGCACTAGTCAGGCAGCAAGGCTCCAGGGCGAAACGTGGTTCAGAGACAGCTCTAACTTGGACAAGTGCTGAGCAGCCTGATAGGGCCGCGAGGCTCTTCTATATCCCATTGGATCCCAGATTTCCTGTGCAAGGGATTTTGCTGGAAGTGTGCTAAGCGTACCGCCCTCTGCCTGTTGGCTCATAGTGGCAAAGCTCATAGGTCCCTACCCCGGGGTTCCCTTGTTTATGAAATTTTGAAAATGCCCACGTCCGTCCTGTATTGAGGACACTGGGAGCTAATGGGTTTTATCTACCTGTCTATCTATCTATCTATCTATACACACAAATGAAAAATAAACTGTACCTCTCGCCACACCCATCCAGAATGGTAATCGCTTTTCGAGCTGAATATTTAATATTTCAATAGAAAAAATGCAATAAGAAGAAAACAGGCTAGGTTGACTAGTGCCTCAGTAATATCGACTTCAACAATATCAAAGCCGCCAGTGTGACCGCAGCTCCAGCCACCCCGGCCACTGCTCCCTGCTACAATATATTTTACTACCCTCAAGTCCCGCTCCTGAATACATTTCCATTAATACCGTTGATGAACCCACATCCAATACAATCCAAGCATCCAAACTTGAGAGCACCGTAAAGTTTATACGGCATGGCCATTAAGACCCATTAAATGCTGAATACCCAACCCCATCCTACTCTAGGACCTGCTGAATGGACTGTACACCCCAGATGAAGAAACCCACTTAATGTCAATAAACCCGAGGAACATAATCATAAAGTCGATGTCTTGTACATCAGATCTCAACCCCGTCCACCCAAGGACGTTTCTTTAATTCTAGTTTCTCCCGGACGACTTTTTCCAGCTTTGTAAGGATCTATCGTGTAGACGGGTTAATAAAATTTATAGTCAATCCCCCCAAAAAAATGCAGAAAAAAAAAACTAACCTGATCAAAATTATATAAAGATGGCACAAACGAAATTAAAATGCCGTCCTCGAGATGAATGGGTTTAACTAGCCATAACAACGCATACTCAACCCAGTATCTATCCACAAAATCAATCCTGCGATTTCATAAGCCTCTCACTGCTTTATCTACATCACCACACCAGATACCCTGCACATTTATTGCACTTTCAAATAGGCCCAAACTTCATATCAATTCCTCGTGCAGACGCTCATGTCGTGCTATACAAATTCGCCAGCTTTCCATGTAACAATAAAGAAATTAAGTAACATCATTACAGCACTTTCCCACGTAAAAGTAAGCTAGGAAAGATATTGTGCTATAAAACTACATAACATCATGGCTCTCAAAACAGTCTTCTATGTTCCCTAGTTTGGCTTTATATCCCGCCTTTCTTCTATTACAGTATTTCTCCCCATTTTCTGGATCCTACGTTTTTTCTTCTTATTTTCTTCCTAGGTTACCTCTTTCCTCAAAGTTGTCTTACTCTACCTGTTTCTAGTCTTTCCTTACCATAGCACACTGCCCTCCCTCTCTCTGTACTTCATATTTACTGTGATTCACATTTCCAACAACCACCTTTACCTTCTCTCTCGGAACATAATATCTAAGGTTCCCCTTTAAACTAGTAGACACCCTTTCTCTCTTCATCACTCCTTTACATCTATCCTGTAAGTATCGTTTTTCTTTCCAGTATCCAGTACTTCATTCTGCATGGGGGCTAATCCGGAATCAAGGAGACAACAGAATCTCCACGAAAATCTCCCAACTCACCTACATCCTCTACAGTCCTTTATTCCAACCAACTCCCTTTCCTGTTTACTGTATGCTCCTAAGCTTTGCTCCCCCACTTCCTTCTCGCTCTTTCTCCCTTCCCTTTCCATTCTTGTTCCCTATTATAGATCCATTTTTTTTTACCACTCTCTTACTCCATACACCCCCACTTCTCTTCCTGTTTTCCATTCCTCCTCCTCTAAACTAATGAGAAAACTGTCCGTTCTCCGTGCAGCTCCATTTCCCTACCTGTCTTCCATTCCTCCCAATCTCAACTACTTCACTCTACACCCATTCTGTCCTTCCCTCCTTCCTCTCTTCACCCTTTCTATTTCTTCCTCGCTCTTCTAATCGCCTGTTTGTCCTGTTCTCCCATTTTGTCCTTCCTTCGCTCTTGTTTTCACTCATTTGTCCTTCACCCCCTCCTTTCTGTGTCCTCTGCACCTCCCCATTCGTCCCCCGCGAATAAGGAAGGTCGACGCAGGCGCTCTCAGCCGGCAATAAAAACACTAAAGGAAACGGCAGGGAAATTAATCGTGAGGGTCGCCTTTGTCGTCGTGTGCCGGGACGAGAATGGGGGCAGGGGTGGGGGTGGAAGGAGGGGGGAAGGAATGGGCTCGGTTGGTGTGGGAAGAGATAGGTTGGCAGGAAGGAGGGGGGGGGTTGGATTGACCTGGTGGGGGATGGATTGGTCAAGGTGGGAGTTGTGTTGATGTAGAAGGGTGCAGATGGATTGGTGTGGTGGAGGGATGGGCAAGTGTGGGAGAGGCATGAGTTGGTGTGGGGTAGGGATGGGTTTGCGCGGGGAAGGGACGGACTAATATGGGGGAGGGAGGGACTTGTGTGCTTGTCCCGCATGGGGAAGTTCCTAGTCTAAGTGGAATGAACGGAGCTGGGGCCTGATGGACTGCTGCCTACCTTAATAGCGCCAGGCAAGGCTGCCGCACCACCCCTGAATATCCACACTGTGTACTGTGCAATTTCCAAGCTGTGTCCGCAGATGCCCCGTCAACTCAAAGTACCCGTACTTACATGCATTATTTACTTATTTATTCGATTATTCATTTTATTTTACTAATTCCTCTTCCAGGTCATTCATACTGGTAGCTTATAGATACAGCATTATAGAATGTAACTTTTCCTTTTCAGTCTTTCCTATGAAATTTCCATGTCAGTTTTTCCATACTGCATGGTGGTTTTTCTCACTTTTTCTTGCCAGTTTTAACTGGAGGGTTTGGAGGCGGGGGAAGCCTTCTTGCTTTACTATCTTTATCCTTCAGCATGTAGAGTTAGATCTCGTAGTCATAGTCTACTCTGTAACAAACAGCCTCGAAAGGACCGTAAGGTCTGTTGCTGTTTGCTTTCCTTTGTACTCCTTTGACTGGTGTAAGGGAAGGACGAGCTGGTGTGAGGGTGGGATCGGCTGGTGTTGGGGAGGGATGAGATGGTATAGGGGAGGGATGGGTTGGTGTCGGTAAGGGAGGGGTTGGATTGTGGGAGGGATGAAATCGTATGGGAGGGAGATGGACTGGTATGAGGAAGGTGGGTTGGTGTGGGAGGGAGATGGATTGATGCGTAAGAGGGGAATTGGTTGGTAAGCGGGATAGAGGTTAGGTGGGGTTAGGAGAGTGGAGAGGGTTCGTGGGGTGTGAGTAGTTGTAGAAGATGGTTTGGATAAGGTGAGGGTTCTAGCTGTGGCTTGGATGGGGTGAGGGTGGTGGTTGTAGATGGGTAGGATGGGGTGAGGGTGGTAGTATTAGATGGGGCGGGTGGGGTTAGGGTATTGAGGACTGGCTATTTGGGTGAATATGGTAGAATCAAATGGGCTGGAGCTAGAGTGGTGTTGGTAGAGATGGGCTTGTGGAAAGAGTGGATTGGTGGGATGATGGCGGGGACTGAATATGATCTGGATGGGTGAGGGTTGGACAGCATTAACTCATTATGACGTATTTTCAACTTTAATCCTGCTACAACCAATTTAATTTTGCTTTTAAGAGACTTTATGAACTGAACACTTTCTATATAGTCTTCTTAACCTCTTCACCACTATGGTGTTAACTGACGCTCCATAATATCGTCTGGCAGCAGCAAAATTAACCATAGGAAAAAAAGTTATGGTGGAATATTAGCTGAGGGGAAAAGGATGAAGTTGGAAGGGCTATGGGGAGAAAGACGGAAAGTTGGATTGAATAAATGAAAGTGAAAAGCAGGAATACTAGACCCAGAGAAACAAGAGAGTATAAGACAAAAAATGTTGACAAAAAGTTACCAAAAGAATGATATAAGAAAGACGCGATCGCAGAAATGGAGCAGAAACTTTCATGGAAATTGGGAAGTGGAATATTTATATGGAAGGGGACAATGGTAGAGTGAAAAAGAAGTACCTGAAAAAATACATCACCCGCATCCCAGCCAACATCAACATCAATAAAGTGCAAAAGATAACCCCTCTCAGAACAGCACACATACTGAGGAAAGTGCTGTCAGTGATGCAATGTCTGCCCTACAGTGCCTCAGATCCATAGTCTGAATCCGGCCCTACAGGAAGAAAAACATGATGTATGAAGGGAAAATAATAATGCTAATACAAACTAAACAGCGTGTACGAGAAAGTAATATAGTTACTCCAATTCATAAATATAGAAATTAAAAAGAAACGATAGAAAACAAGAGATATTGCGAAGAAAAATAAGGGAAAAAGAATTATATTAATGGATGATAGAAAAAGGAAAGAGAAGAAATGCATGGATAAAGGTTTCAGAGGAGGGAAAAGAAAATAGGTAGAGAAATGGAAGAGAAAGATCAAGATGCAAATAAAGGAGAGAAAAACGAAAATGAGAGGGAGATAAATTGAAAGATATGCATGAATGGAAACGGAGAGGCGAGGGAAGGAAAGAGAAAGAATTGGTAAACAGAAAGTAAGAAAGAGGGAGAGGCAGGAGGAGGAAAAAATACGGAGGGAGGAAAGGCATGGAGAAGAGGGAGAGAGCGAGAGGAGAGGGAAGGGATGAGATGTGGGGATAAGGGCAATGGAGGGGAAGGAAGGGTGAGAAGGGGAACAAAAGGAAAAGCCTAAGGCAAAGAAAAATGAAAGAGAGAGAGAGAGAGAGAGAGAGAGAGAGAGAGAGAGAGAGAGAGAGAGAGGAAATGGGAAGCTGGAGAGATGACCTGAAGCACGTAAGGTGAAGTGATGAAGGCAGGTTAGGCAGATGGGCTAGGCAGATGACATAGGCAAGTGTAATGATGTATGTAATGTGAAGCAGGCAATATAGTGATAAATAACAACAATACTAGAAATAATAATAACAATAATAATAATAATAATTATTATTATTATTATTATTTACTGTTCAGTAAAGGTAGTAATGAGATTTCAGTTAACGAATGCATGGGTGGAGTGTGTGTGTGTGTGTGTGTGTGTGTGTGTGTGTGTGTGTGTGTGTGTGTGTGTGTGTGTGTGTGTGTGTGTGTGTTAAGAGGGTGTGTTGGTGGAGTGGGTTTGTGAGTGGAGTGGATATGTAGGTGGAAGTGGATGTGTGTGTGTGGAGTGGTAGTGTGGGTGGAGTGGGCGTGTAAGTGAAGTGAGAGTATAGATGGAGTGGTTTTGATGGAGGAGTGGGTGTGTAGGAGTGGATGTGTAGGAGAAGTGGGCGTGTGGGTGGAGTGGGCGTGTGGGTGGAGTGGGCATGTGGGTGGAGTGGGTTGGCCAAGTTCCCCTCACCACTAGGATTTTGAGATAAGACAGCTCAAGACGGACTCCATTAAAACGTTCTCTCTTCCCTCTCCGTAATCCCCTCCCCCTTCCTTTCCTCTCCTCTCTTTTTTCCCTCCTCCCTCCTTCCTCTCCTCTCTCCTCTTCCTCCCCTTTCAGTTGCTTTTGCTTCCTCTCTCTCTCTTTCCTTTCCCTCTCTTATCTGATTTTCCTCTTTCTTGTTATCTTCTTCAATTATCTTCTCGCTTCCTTCCTCCACATTTCTTCTTTCACGTCCCCCTTTTCATTCTCCTCATCTGCTTCTCCCCTTTTCTTCCTCTCCCTTTTTAACTTCAGTCCCATGATATTTCTGCTCCATTTTTTTCCGTTTTCCTCTCTTTTCTTTCTCCCCTCATCTTTCATTTTTTTTTTTGATCCTATTCCTTTACTCTCATCTTTTTCTTCGTTCAGCCATTTACTTTTTTTTTTCTTTCTAGTCTTTTATCTTCCTCCAATATCTGTTTTTCGTTGGATCTCTCCTTTCTTTTCCGTTCTCCAACTTATTCCTAAGTACTGCTTCTTTTCACTGTTTCCTCTTTGTTATCCTCATCTACACACACTTATTTATTTGTTTTTATTACGTTTTGTCTCGTTCCCTTTTTTGTCATTATTTCCCTCTTCCTAAATCAGTCTCTCATGTGCCTGTTCGTCTTCCCGATTTTTCTTTTTCAGTTTTCCCAACACTTCCACTGATTTTATTTTATTTTTTCTTTAATTATCACATTCTTTACATGTACTTCATTCTGTTCTGCGTGGTGGTCCTTCTACCTTTTTCTTGCCGGTTTCGACTTTAGGCTCTGGTGGGTGGGTGGGCCTCTTCCTTTGTTAGCTTAAACTCAGACAGCCTAGTCCAATAACAAGGGGGTTCGAAAGGGCCAATAGATAGGTTGTTTTTTGCTGTCTTAAGTGTTTGTTTGTACGATACCAATACCCTCCTCCCATCTTCCACTGCCATAACCTCCCCTCTCCTCCTCCACCATACCCTTCTCCTTTCTTCCCATGCCATAACCTCTCCTCTTTTCCTCCACCACATCCTCCTCCCTTCTTCCTCTGCCATAACCTCCCCTCTCTTCCTCCATACTTGAGCCTCCTTTCCTCAATATCGTAAGGATGATGTGCGGTCAGGTCTCCTCTCCCACTTTTTCAAAATGGCCTGTTTCTTAGATAATACCTAGTCCATACAAAAAAATCTAAATGAGAGAGAGAGAGAGAGAGAGAGAGAGAGAGAGAGAGAGAGAGAGAGAGAGAGAGAGAGATCCCTGATCGATAGCCTTGAAAATTTACTGCTGTTAACCTGACTTCATCCAAACACGAACGTAATGGAAGGCGTCCAAACACAGCATAATTTACTGTTTACCTGTGGCCTTGACCTTGCACCTGGTTTACTCAATATCAGCTCATCTCCTCTTCCTTCCTTCCCAGCAATCTTGCACTTGGAGTCTCTGGACAAAATTGCTTCGTGTGATAATATTTTGTGGTTCAAGCAAAGGCTGGTGGATGCGACGTAGTGGGAGGATAGGATGAGGAGCCCAAGTTAATGCCCTTTTTACCATCAGCATCGGGACAGCCTTTATTTTATTTATTTATCTATTTATTTTCTGTCCATTTCCACTAATGACAAACGTTTGAACTTAACTTTGACAGTGGATGTATTAGAAACAATATCCACTAGCTGGTTCAATATAAAGACTTCCTGTATATCACACTCTTGCTTCGACAAACGATTCAGCTTAGGAGAAACCTCTGGTACTGAAGTGAACAAGATCGCTCATATAAAGATACATAACATTCTTGATTTACTGCTTTTGCTTAAGGTCCGTCCACGTGTCTTCAGAAGTTGGATGAAGGGGAATGCCTGACCAGGTTCTTTCCATCTTACAATCTTCACCATTCCTCTACACTGCCAAAGCTTGCTCTTACTGTTACACATCTCACCTCCTTCAGCTTCCATATCATACCAAAAGTGCCATCTCTCCCTCTTGCATGCTGAACTGCAACAAGATATTAATACTAGAATATGTACTAGTCAAGGAACAGTGTTATTGGTGGCTGTCGATCCGTGATATTGTTTAATTCTGCCTTTGAGCAACGGAAAAAACTGCAAAATTGCGAAAATCTCCTCAAAGTTAAAGTGGATGAATTGACATCATCATCATCATCATCATCACCCTTATTTTACGCTTTAACGGCGTCTTTCACTATCACTACAAGCATTCTTTCACACTCTATCTGGTCTGCCTCCTTTCCATTATTTTCATCGACTCTTCTCTCCTCTTTTCTCTTTCATCACTGCTTCTCCTCTAATTCCCTTCATTCAGTCAGTATATCTTGCTATTTCTCTTCTTTTCAATACTATCTGTTCCTCCTCTCTTTCTCTCTTCCAGCACCATCTCTTCTTCTGTCTTCTCTTCCCTCCAGCTCTATATCTTCCGCTTTTCTCTCCCTCTCGCTCTCACTCCCTTCCAGCATCGTCTTCTCCTTCCCCTTTTTCTCCCAGCTGTTCCCCCTTCCTCCTGCTCCCCACAGTCCCTCCTTATCTCCCTTACCCCGTGTCTTTTCTTCCCTCATCCTGCTTTCCCTGCCACATTCCCCTCCCCCTTGCATTTATCTTGCACTCTTATTCCCTCCCCCATGCATTAATCTCCCCCTCCCCTTACCCCTCCCTCTCCATTAATCACCCCTGCATTCATCCCGCCCTCCTTTCTCACCCCCTTCCCCCACCCCTCCACCTTCCTCCCTCCCTCCTTCCCTCTCCTTCCAACCTTCCTTTTCCTGCGCAAATACCCTCTGCTCCTTGCTCCTCCTCCTCCTCCCCGTCCTCTCCTCCCCCCCTCTCCCCTCCCCTCTCACCCAACCAGCACCCTCTCTCACCCAGCCTCCCTCCCTCCTGCCCTCTCTCTTCATCTGCTTCCTCCCCTACCCCCACCCTCCTCTCCCCATCCTCTCTTCTCTTTCTCTCTCATCTCCTTCCCAGCCTCTCCCCTCCCCTCCTGACCGACCTACACCGCACCCATCCACCTACCCACCCACCCTCTCTCTCTCTCTCTCTCTCTCTCTCTCACACACACACACACACACACACACACACACACACACACACACACAAGCTTCCTCCCTCCCCACCTACTTCCAACCCATCCACCCTCTCTCTCCCTTCCTCTCTCTCTCGCTCAGTTCATCCCCCTACCTCCCCCCTCTCTCTCTCTCTCTCTCCATCCCCCCACCCCCCTGCCTGCCTGCCTGCCTGCCTCCCTGCCGTGCCTGCAAGCTCTCTCCCGTACCAGCCATTAAAAGGAGGGTCGGTAAAGGCTAAAGTCCCCGGCAAGATAGGGTGAGTGTGCTCGCTAAAGGGGCGAAGGGGGGCGGGGAGAGAGGGGGGCGGGGTGGGAGTGTGAGGGGTGGGGAGGGGGAACGCGGGGCCCTGGGGTGGATGGGACGCAATGTAGCTGCAAGGTGAGGGGAGGAAAGAGGGGGGGGGGAAGGGGATAGAACAGGATAGAGAGTAAAGAGGAAGAAAGGAGAGTGAGGAACGACGAAGGAGAATGCGAGGCGAAAGTAATGGATGAAGATGGTGAAAATGGAGTTGGGAGGAAATGAGGAAGGTGGAGGTAAAGTGGAGAGGAGGAAAAAAAATATGAAGAATAGAAGTGAGTGACATAAGGGGGTTGAACAAAGACTGTAATGATAAGACGGAGAAGAATGGTAACAGACGTGAAGGCGTAGTGGTATGTAAAGAGAAAATGAGGAGTATGAGAAGAGATGAGTGTGCATATAACGAGAAGAGAGAGAGATGAGGAGAGGAGAGATGAAGCAGGGAGAAGGAACAGCCATCAAAGGGCAATGGAAGGAAAAGAGGAGCATAGGAAACCAAAAGGGATATGAGAGACAGCGAATAAAGAGGCAGAGAATAGGGTACGACGCAGGGATGAAGTCGGAGGAAGAAGAATGGGACTAGAGAGGGAGGAGGAGGAAGGAGGGACGTGAGAGAGGGATGGGGATTAGAGAGAAGGAGGGGTGAACGGGAGAGGAATGTGGGAAAAATCAAAGGTAAGGAAGAAGACAGAAAATGGAGAAGGTTAAATAAGAGAGAGAGAGAGAGAGAGAGAGAGAGAGAGAGAGAGAGAGAGACGAGTGGAGAGAAGGGAGGAGACAGGAGAAGGAAGGCGAGGGAAGAGTAGAGGGGAGGAAAAGAGATGGAAAATGGCGGAAGGGCGGTAAAGGACAAGCAGTAATGGGGGGAGAGAGCTGTAGGAGTGGGGAGGACGGAGAGGGA
This sequence comes from Coenobita brevimanus, assembly GCF_032717465.1. NCBI lineage: Eukaryota > Metazoa > Arthropoda > Malacostraca > Decapoda > Coenobitidae > Coenobita > Coenobita brevimanus. Next base: position 32,508,830 of record NC_137004.1, read on the forward strand.
GGGGAAGGGTAAACGAGAGGGAGGAGAGAGAGAGAGACAGGGAGGAGCAAGGGATAGGGGCAGAGGCAGGGAGAGAGGAAGGAGGGAGAGGTAAAAGAGGGAGGGAAGAGAGTGGGAGGGAGATGAGTTAAAGAGATTGGGAAAAGAAAGGCTGGGATGAGAAAGTGAGAAAAGGCGAAGAAATGTGAGGAGCAGAGGTGGAAAATAAAGAAGGAGGGAAGAATAAAGGCAAAAGACGGTTAAGGAGAGGAAGGAGAGTCTAAAAGAGTGAGGAAGGAAAGGGAATGGAGTGGAAAAGGGTAAGAAGTGAGGGAGAGAAAGTGGGAGAGAGGGGAGAAAGATGACGGAGAGGGAATAAAAGGGACGGAGGAGGAAAAGTAAACGAACGGGAGAGGGAGAGGGATAGACAGGCAGGAAGAGGAGGAGAGGGGAAGGAAAAAGGCATAGGAAAGGGAGTGGAAGAGGGAGGGGAGGAAAAGTGATAGAAAAGGGAGAGAAAGGAGAGATGGAGAGAGAGAGGACGGTGGGGTAGACATAGATGGGGTACAGAAGGGAAAGGGGGAAGAAGGGAGGGAAGGAGGAGGAACAAAGAAAAGAAGAAGAAAAGGAATAGTTGACAGGAGTTGCAATACTTGAGAAAAAAAAAAAGACCAGGAGATGAAGGAAGAGTGAGTGAGAGAGATAATAGGAAAGCAAGAAGAGTAAAGAGGGAAGGGAATGGAAAATGTAGAAAGGGGCAGGAAAGAGAGAAGTAAGAGGTGATATGAGAGAAAGAGGAATGAAGAAAATGAGCAAGCAAGAGAGAAGAGGAAGAGGGAAGGAAGGAGAGAAAAGGAAAAAAAAGCAGAGGGAATAGAAGGAAGAAAAGGGCAGGAAAAAGGCGTGAGAAAAAAGCGAAAGAAATTAAAAGAGTAGGAGAAAAAACAAAAAAAAAAGGAAGAGAAAGAGAGATAAGGGGAAGAATAACGAGAGGGCAAAGAAAGAGGGATAATGAATGAGAAAAAAAGAGGAATATAGCGATAGGAGAAAAAAAGGAAAGGGAAATATGAGAAAAAAAGACTGAAATAGGAATGGAAAAGCAAAAGAAAGATAAGGCAAGGGAAGAAAACAGGAAGAAGGGAGAAAGAAAGCGAGCGGAAGGGGAAATAAATAAATGGTGAGAAAGAAAGGGGAAAGATAAAGTAGGAGAAGAAATAGGACAAAACCGAGAGAAGAAGGAAAAAGCGAGGGAAAAGAAAATGATCAAGAGATAGAAAAGAAAAAAGAAATAACAGAAGTAAAGGAAGAAAAGGAGATAGAGGGAGAGGAGAAATAGGAAGTGAAAATCAAAACAAGAGAAAAGAAATGGAGTAGGAAGGCGAAAAAGAAAAAAAAATATGAGAGGAGATTGATGGAAGAAAATGAGGAAGAATAGAAATTAGAAAGAGAAAATAAGAAAATAAAAAACGAAGAAAGAAAAAGAGATGAAAAGAGTATAAAGAGAGAAAAAGGAGAGAAGAAAGAGGGAGGGAGTGCGTGAAAGGAGAGGGGGTAAAATACGAGAGGAAGGCAGCCAGATGAAAGAAAGTGGGAGATGAGAAATTAGAGGCTTAAAGAAGACGGGTCAGAGAGAGAGAGAGAGAGAGAGAGAGCGAGAGAGAGAGAGAGAGAGAGAGAGAGAGAGAAGGAAAATGGGAAAAAATGAGAAATTAAGGGTGCAAAAATTGAGAGAGAGAGAGAGAGAGAGAGAGAGAGAGAGAGAGAGAGAGAGAGAGAGAGAGAGAGAGAGAGAGAGAGAGAAGGCGGCTGTAAGGAGGTGGGGTCTGCAGAAAGAGGATATTGAACGAGATGGAGGAAAGGGATAAGGATGAGTAAGGAGGAGGGGAAGGAGACGAGCAGGAGGAGGGGTAGGACGAGGGGAGGAAGAGGAGGGGAAGGAAGTGGGGAAGGCGAGGAGGAGGAGGAGGAGAAGGAGGTGGAGGAGGAGGAGGGAGAGGAAAGGAAAGTTGAAGAAGGAAAAGAGGTGAGAAATGAGATGAAGGGGTAGGAAGAGAGGAGGGAGGTGAGTTGGGGATGAGAAACGGGAAGAGGACGAGAATGAGAAGAAAGGGAAAAGAAGAATAGGGCTCGATGAGGAAGCAGAGAATGAAACTTGGGGAATGAATAAGAAAATAGCTATGTGATGGGAAATATGAGGAAGGAAAAAGAGTGAAAAGGAAGAGGAGGTGGTGTGGAACAGAAAGAAAGAGGAATTAAAGAATAGGCTTAATAGGAGATAAGATGAAGAGAAAAAGAGGAAGAGAGAAAATGAGGAAGAAAGAAAGAGGGATGCACAAGAGGGAAGAATGATGGAAAAGGAAGGAAATAGGAGTAAAGAAGATTGAAAGAACGTGAGAAGACGAAAAAAGATGAGAGATAATAAAAATGAAAACTGAGGAAGTAGGGGTAAAAAGAAACGGTAGGAGGTGTAAACAGGAGAAACGAAGGGATAGCAAGAGACAGACAGGAAATCAGACATCAAGAAGGAGAAAAAGATAAAAGTGGAAAGAGAGAGGATAGAATGAGAGATAGAAGTTGCAGGAGAGAGAGAGAGAGAGAGAGAGAGAGAGAGAGAGAGAGAGAGAGAGAGAGAGAGAGAGAGAGAGAGAGAGAGAATACAGGAAGGAAAAAACATAAAAAAAGGAGGAACATGAAGACAACAAAAGAGGAAGTAAAACAGAGAAAAATGACACATCAAGAAAGGACACAGGAACCAAGATATGTCAAGAGAAAAATACATGAGGGAAAAAGCATGAGATAAAACAGGAGAGGAGAAAAGATGGAGAAAGCGTCGGAACTAGATGATGAAATGTCGCAAGCACAGTACAAAAGAGAGAGAGAGAGAGAGAGAGAGAGAGAGAGAAGAATTGTAAGTAAAGATGGACTAGGATGCAGGAATTAAGGGTAAATCTATGTAACCCTCGGTGTCTTTTGTACCTTTAAAGACAGCTTACCTCGAGAGAGTTCACCTGCTTACTATAAAGCCCTTTCTCCTTAAGCCTGTCTGTAAGTTTTGCATAAGTGAAACTAGGAAGACAAAATTATATTCTATTATGATGCTGGGGACAGTGGTGTGGGAGGGGTGGTGAGTTAATGGTTGTGAAGATGACTACTAATCGAGGTAACGGGAGACTGATCAAAGGTAGGGCATGGAATGGTTCGAGAATTTGATCGTCGTTAAAACGGCACTAAATGACCTATGTTAAGACTCACCGTCGTATCATAAGTCACTCTTGCTAATACCCTCACACCAGTCCTTGGTGAGGCAGCTGTGGTATGTATTTAGTATGGGTGGTCCGTGTTGATGCCAAAGTGTGTTGGTATGCACCGCTCTCTGAGGTCCATTGAGGGACCGCTAGTTCTCAGCTAACGGACTGTCCAATCTGCAGCCAGATTCAGATATACGAATGAAGATTGTTTCTAAACTCCTCCACCCTGACGCGTCTTTTTTAAAGTTAAATAAGATAATTTTGTGTTAGCTACATTACCGTCTGGAGTTAGAAAATCTAAAATCATGTGGCGTTAACCAGAACGAAATCATCTGGCTTTAACCACAATAAAATACACAAAGACCTCGTGCTGAAGGGATCAATGGAATTTCTACCCATCCCCTTCGCCCTTAGAAGCCACTAAATACCTGGTTAGTCACCTGGCATTAGCTAGAATAATATATAAAGTACGTCTTTGTACCGAATGCATGAAAAAAAAAAAATCTCCACCATTAATGATAGTGTCAGCAGTAGTTACCTGAGCGGTATTTCAACATGAACAGAATCTGAGTGGACAATATCACATCAGTCAAAATATAAACAGATATCGTTAACCTGCCGCAGAACACAAAAGCTATTGTGATATTCGAAACAGATGTGAGAACGATGATTGAGGGAATGATACAGTTTGGTGTGCTTGGCCGAGGAAACGTGTACCGAACAATATATAAGTGGGAAGTTATTTATAAAAGAAATATATGGCGATTTAGTTTGCGTGCACACAAGGCAGGGGTAAGTAAGGATGGGGTGTAGGTGGTAGTGGAGGTAGGTGAGGGGGCTGCATTAAGAGATGGAGAACAATGGTGGAGAGCAAAGGAAGAGAAAATAATCCGAGAAAATATAACTGGAATAAAATAAAGTACGAGACAAAGGAAGCAGAATGATGGAAGGAAAATGAAATATATGGAAGGGCAAATAAAGAACGAAAATAAAGAAGAATGAGTGAGAAGGAGGAGGAAAATTGGTAGTTACTACGAAAGGGAAACAGAGTGGGAGAACTGTAAAGAAATGTAGAGGAAGATAAGGGAGAAGAAACAGAGCGGGAAAATAGACGAGAAATAGAATGGGTGATAAACGGGAGGAAAGAGAGTCGGAGAATAAGGGAGGTGGAATGAAAAGTAAGACAGTATAATAAAGGTACATCCACAGGCTGCAAAGAGAGGGTTTTCGAAAAATTTTAGCTGGTGCAGAGGTGATGCGACAAAACTATAGGGTACAGAGATTGCAGGGTCTTTACAATTCGCTTGTGACTTAGACATAATATATGTAACAAGGACTGAGGTCAGAGGGGCAAAGAGTCCGTGTTGATTTCTATACTTTGAGGACTTTCTCTCATGGCAACAGATCTCATTCGCAAAGCTGATGAATCTAATTAGTGCCTAAGAATCACTAAATAACAGGAATGTGGAAAAGAAGAATAGGTTTTTAAACCAAATGTAAAAGTAATAGAACACACATTAAGGAGTTATAGAGTGTTTTTGATTGATAAGCTGACTGGAAGGTTTGGACGAAGTCTGAGCATAATTTAACTGTGTGTGTGTGTGTGTGTGTGTGTGTGTGTGTGTGTGTGTGTGTATGTGTGTGTGTGTGTGTGTTAGGGAAAAAAATATATTAGACGTCGAATGGAAGATATGTCACGGAATGAGAACTGTGCATCAGTAATTCATATGTCAGACATGAAGTCATAAAAATAGATGCACTGTGGGGCAGTAATGAATGTTGATAAAAGTCCCGTTGATAATGGTATTTAGAGAAACTTCTTTAGGTGGATCACTGTCCCAAGAGTTGCGAGTTGACAGCGTGGAGGACTTTCTGCTTATCTGACTGTGCTATGCAAGGTAAAAGTGAGAGCAGCATGGAAGAGGGAGGAAAATGTGCTCAGAGTCAACGACAAAAGTACAGAAACTGATAAACGAGGCACTGAGATTAATATACGTAAAACATGAAGAAATTTGGTCAGTGAATTAGGAACAGATTAATTTTTCATAACTTTGGCCATTGGTGGGGCTAATAATATAATAACCAGAGTAATGGAACTAAGGGACGAAAAATGGATGTATGGGTAACTACCTGTAAATGGACACACCGTGGAGCGCATCTCCCTGAAATTTGCAACGGAATTTCCAGACTACTCTTTATAATGGGTTAAGTTTTCTCATCACTGATGAGGGTTTCCAAAAAAATGTTTTCCGGATCCAGAATCTGAAATACGATCAGGATTGGTCCCAAAAGTTAATCGACCGTTCTCTTGGACATGGGCTATCTACCCTCCAAATTTGATCCATATATTTCTTTTAGTTTTTGAGTAATCCTGCTGACAACCAAACAACCAAACAAACAGACAGGGGTGAAAACATACTCTCCTTGTAAGAAAGAACCAAGAATCGCCCTGTGTACTTAACTGAATCAATTAGAAATAATGGGCGGAATATAAGAGATTCGAAACAGAGAACGATTATGATGGGGGAAATATAAGGCATGAACTGAAGGGGAAGGGTTGATTCGAATGATGAGAGAGAGAGAGGGAGACTAGTTCCACATTTTGCTGTATGAATTGCAGAGTCCCAAGTTTGGTCACCGTAATACAGAAATTTAAAGGAAACATTTTTAAGCACTTTCTTTAGTTGACTGAATCCTTCTGACGGTAGCAACACTAAATCTGCTCATCAACCACTGGAGAGGTTATGGGTAAATCACCAGTGTAGGCCTCTTGTAGCACTGCGTGGTCGAAAACCCTCTGGTCACCTCTTTGAGACGATTTCGTGTGTACCAATCACATGGCCATCGCTCGGAATATTTTAAATCACCAGACCATCGTGCGTCGTAAAGAACACTTACATAAAAATGAACTAAATATGTCATAAAGGAAATTAAACACCTGCAATACTCGGTGACATTCTTAGTGTATATATTCATTTTTTTTTTCCTCAATGTGAAAATGACAATAAAATTGTTTGATGCTATGAAAAAACTGGGAATAAAAGCATGTGGGCAAGTAATTTTCCCCGGTAGTTAATAAAAGCACCTTAAAATTAAAAAGGAAATGTGAATGATCTGTTGACTAAAGCAGTGGGTGCCAGCTTGTGTCAGAATCTTGACGCCCCCTATTTCTATTTCCCCAGCTCGTCTCACATGGGAGGTGAGGCCATTGAAGGGACCAGTTTCGGCACCGGCGGTGATGTTGGTAGGAGAGAAAAAAAAAAAGGTGTGAAAATGACCCTAAGATTATTGTGAGATGAATTGATCACACGAGAATAACAACAATAGGACAACCTTGACAGCCGCAGTCATCCTTGCAGTATTCAAAGGGAAGGCAATAATTACTTACTAGGTAAACATTTAATTGACATTCTTCTGTCTTACAGCGTGTCCCAGTACGGGTAACTGCCCTGTCGTCTGCTCTGATACTCCGTCATATTTACGGGATTCCAGCGGTCGACTACTGAACTTGTGTATTTCTGTGCAACTATATGTATGGCTATGTATGTATGTAATGTTTTGGTCCACCACTGTCCCTCAACAATACGGATATTCCGGCACAACACAAGTTAGTCGACTAATAATCTCGGGCTAGTAATCTCTCTCTCCTTTTTTTTTTTTTTTTACTGTGCTTGCAACATTTCATCATCATGTTCCGACTCTTTCTCCATCTTTTCTCCTCTCGTGTTTTATATCTTGCTTTTACCCTCATGTATTATTTCTCTTGACACATCTTGGTTCCTGTGTCATTTCTTCATTTGTCATTTTCCCTGTTTACACCTGTGCTGTTATGTATGCAAGCATGTGTGCATATAGTTTACCCTGCCCATCTGTGTTATATTTACGGTTATTTTGGCCCGACGCAGGTAAGCAGACTATAAATACTCTGGCACTCTGTATTTCATTGTTTGAATCTCTCTCTCTCTCTCTCTCTCTCTCTCTCTCTGGTACAGGAACTAAGTGACACAGTGAGACACAGTATTTAGCCTCAACCCTGCAGGTAATCCAGCTTTCGGTAACTATGAAAACCCGCTTATTCTCTGCAGCATTATGATTTTTTTTTTCTTTTGTAATTACCAGCTCCAAATGTTTTCATGCAGATTACAGGAGACCTTTCAAAGTGTTGAGGTTAGCCACAGCCTTAATCAACTCCTTCATTGCCACATATTCTAGATGAGAAGAATAAAGTATAAACAAGAAGGATCACAAAGACTGTAACATCCACAGCCACCAACTGGGCCAAGGGACGAATATTTGACTTTCCCTGTTACCTTGACCTTTGACAGATTTGTCTCAAAATCACATTACTTCATTCTTGCCTATCTTCCACTAACTTTGGTTCACATCAGGTCAAAACTGACTGAGTTGGCTTTACCCAGTGCCCTTGACCTTTGATCTTGATTTTGACTAATTATTCTAAAGATTAACTCTCTTTGTCCTTGTTTTAACCTGAACCCTTCCATAAAGTTCATCCTAAACCAGATAAAAACGATTTAATTTGACTTTGCCTTGTGACCTCGACCTATGACCTACTGTTCTATAAAAAAAAAAAAAAAAAAAAAAAAAACTATAGGTCAGCCTTTTGGTTATCCTCAGCCAATATATACGCCAAATTAGAACCAAATCAGGTCAAAGCTGTTTTAGTTTTGTCCGCACACAACCACACGGGTCGAACTTTGATCTTGCCCAGTGATCTCGATCGTTGAATAATTGTTCTAAGAACTGGATCCCTTTGCTCTTGCCTGATCCTTAACCCTTCCACCAAGTTTGGTTCAAATCGGATACAAAATAATTTGGGCTGACCTTGCCATGTGACCTTAGCCTTTTTACCTTTTCCTATTCCCTTGAGCTTTGACAAATTGCTCTCAAAATAGAATTTTTTATTCTTACCTTGCATTCAGTTATTCCACTAACTTTGGTCTACCTCAGACAATAACTGGTTCAGTTGACCTTATCCTGTAACACTCACCTTTGACCGACACACACACACACACACACACACACACACACACACACACACACACGCACACACACACACACACACGAGCCGAACTTTGGCCTTGCCTCATGACCTTGACCTCTGACTGATAGGTCTCATGACTGAATCACTTTATCTTTGCCTCACACTCAGCCCTATCCTCATTTTTTGTCAAAACTGACTGAAACATGTTCGAATTTCTTTTCTTTGGTTAACGTTTGACCTAGCCAAGTGAACTAGACCTCTGACCAAGTGTTAAAGAAAAAGTTTCCTCATTGGCCGATCCTCAATCCTTTCACCTTGTTTGGTTAAAATAAAATAAAACTGTTTGAGCTATTTTCTTCACCAGATTAGAGAGAGAGACATTCAGACAATCAGCAACCAACTTATAACACGATCTCCCTCCGTGAGCGAGGGTTTAAAAAAAAAAAAATCAGACTGAAGCAGTGAAGGTTAAAAAGGCGGGGAAAATGACGGCAAAACCGGTGAGCGCCAGTTCGTGTCCAGACGCCTTATTCCTATTCCCCAGGCGTGTCTGAGGGTGGAGCTGTGGTCTGCTGAAGGGGCCAGTGCCGCCGCTGCAGGTGATGTCATTTGCGATGGTGAGGTCAACAGTCGTGTCGGCCAGACCAGTACAAGGCAGGGAGGTGATCTTAACCCGTCTATTTTTACCACACGTCCAGGGAACCATCACTGCGTTCCCTGGTGACATCGTGGTGCGGACGCGCGCGAGTTATGGTCAGGTCGATAGTTCCTCAATTTTCTTGGGAGTTCTTGAGATCTTCGACCGAGGGGAATGTTGCACCATGTAGCTCCTATGTGCTGACTGTGTTACGGCAGGACTGGCCTTTGCTCAGTTGCATTGCCACAACTTTTTTTTGCCTCTTCAGAAGGATGATGTCCTTTTCACTAAATTCTTGTAATCTCTATTATACCTCTGTCAGCTGAGGAGAGACCCGTCGAGTGTAAGGGTTAATATTCTTTGAAATTTTCTAATTAATCTCTGGTCCTTTTTGTGAGTCATTACTGCGTAGTTTAGATTATTCCTAATGTTTATCTGCAAGATATGATTGTTTGTGTGTCAGTATTAATAGAATGGATAAAGAATTATATTATACCTGACGCCAACATCATGTTCGGAGTGGCCTTGATAAAATACTCTCTACTGAAAGCTCTTCTGTCCAACTCAGTAATGACCACTCGTCTCATGACACGTTCACCCTTCCTCATATAGGCTACTCGTCTATAATTCCCTTCTGCGGTGTCATTCTACTTGGACGATTTTCATCTGGACGATCGTTCTTTTTAACATTATAGTGAGTGTCTGGGTGACAAAGCGACATACTTCGCCAGCAGCTCAGGCTGAGCGGAAGGTAAGTGCTTGTGGGCCCGATATATTGTAATCAGGCAATATCTATCTTTTTAGTGATGGACGCCGCAGCATCCTGCAAGGCTTAGCCACGACAAAATGTCCCACGTATTTATGCTCCTGGTCAGTAACGCACCCTTCACTCATGACATGTCACCTTTTCTCATGTACCCTTTACCAGGTACCACCTTCCACACAGTCACAATGTTTGGATCATCAGTGAGGCCTGCCTTGTCCTTCACAGAAATATCAAGCGTGTCTGCATAAGGAGGCTTGAATTTTCTTTTAATGATCTCACTGGATGAATTCAATATTATGCGCTTAGCAAATATAGAGTGGCTCAGTTACGAGTATTACGCATCCCTGTTATCATGTTTTCAGACATGGGTCATCTGCTGGTGTGTGGAACGCAGATATCTTGCTTCCTTTGTGAAATTTCCAGTTAAATAAGCAATCACTGGCCGTATGAAAGTCGGCAGTATAAAGCATGAAAAGGGCCATGGGAGTAGAAAATGACGCAGAGTAGACACTAGCAACGCTGACTGAGCCGTCCCGCAACACACAAACCGAGTTGTGCCATTATGTGACCCACCCATTATGTAAATACTAATGTACAGATTCAGATATATGAAATGAATTATTACTGCGTTGTTTGTGGTATAAAAAGATTAATTCCTTTTTCCTGGGACGTCTTTTCTCTTTTCTTCCGCGCACCAGTCAGATGACGTCATACAATACTCGGGAAGAACAAGTTGATGAAGGATATATTTACCTCCACCTCTTCGATAAGTATATCCTAAGCTGAATAAAATCGTCTGATTGTGGTAAGACTAAAGAAGAGACGTCCTCGTAGTGAAGGGGTTAATACTCTCACAATGTTGACCGTTAATGAGGGGCGGTGGTAACAGAAAAGTGGGGTGGGAGGAGGGGGGGAGGTGTGATGGGTGGGCGAGCAGAGAAGGGCATACCTAAGGGTGGGGGGAGGGGAGTAGAGGAGGAGAGGGCAGGGAGGGGAGTAGAGGAGGAGAGGGCAGGGAGGGGAAAGTAGGGAAGGGGTGTGGAGATAACATAATTTTAACCTCAGCACTAACAACGTCGGGTAAATAGCATCACTTGATCATACTTTATCGCTTTTTCTCCTTCACTCACTGTACCTTCTAAGATCACCAGACCCCGTCTCATCCTGCTAATCATCCCAACTAAAGATATTAACATAGGAGGGAGGGAAAGTATGGGGATTTGGGAAGGGGGGGGGGGACGGCTTAGAGAGAGAGAGAGAGAGAGAGAGAGAGAGAGAGAGAGAGAGAGGTGTAACTGATGAAAACATGTGAGGGGGAGTGGTTGGGGACGAAGTCTGGGAAGATTGAGTAGTACCTTAGAGGTAAGGAATAGGAGTGGGAAAGGATGCGACGAGGGAAGAATGAAGAATATTGGTACAACGAGAGGGAGAAAAATAATTGGGGAAAACATAGATGAGGAACTGGGATGGAAGAAACAGATGAGAGTAGAAGGAAAGGGGAGAGGGAGGAGAAGTCAGATATACGAAAAGTAGAAGAAGTGAACGCTGACATAATGGAATATTAAGGTAAGGTTACTGGTCATGATGCGAAGAATGAAGGAAAGAGGGGAGAAGACAAGGTCAGTGATGCTGAGGAGAGAAGGTAGAAAGGAATGCACCATGAAGATAAGGAAGAGATGTGAGTTGGAAGGTTGAAAGGAAGAAGTTGGTTGGAAGGACGCAAGAAGAAGAAAGACAGGGAGGAGATTAAGATGAAAGACGAAAATTAAGGAAGGAGAGTAAGATGCAAAAAAGAAAAGGGAGGAAGGAAGAAGGGGAAGGAGGGGAAGGATTGGGAGAAAGATAGAAGAAAGGTTAAAATGAAGATAGCAGAAACAGAAAGAGGAAAAGACTTAATACAGACTAGAGGGAAACAGAGTGAAAGGATGAGGTAAGTGGACATAAGATAAGGAAGGACAGTGCAAGGTACAACATGCATTCTCCAACCACACCCAAACACTGTAGAGGTGGCTGGATGGGAGAGAAGGAGAATTTGATGAAGGAGGGGTATTTGTGGCGAAGGGGTTGGGAGGGGAGTTAATGAAGGGTGGGGGATAAAGTGATGGAAGGAGGGAGAGAAAGGCTGAGGGAGTGGCTTGTAAGAAACCGCACAGAGGAAAGAGAAGGATTCAATAATAGAGTGGAAAGTTAAAATGATGAAGAGGGTTAAGTTACGAGTATTGAGAATAACTTTGCAAAGGATATAGAAATGAGATGTATTCGAAAATGGAAGGGAAATTGTTAATGATGAAAGGTGTAAAGGTAGTGTTGTTAAATGTAATCATATAAACTGTAGGTATTATACAGCAAACAAAGAGTAAACTTATAGAGAGTGAGAAGCAAAGAGGCGACGAACGGCAGAGGAAGAAAGCAAAGGAAGAGGGAGGGAGGGAGAGAGGGGGTATAAAGAAACAGCATGATGGAGGGAGGTGGGGTGGAGGAGGGAAGAGAAAGGTAGTGTGGTATGAACCATCTGGGTACAAGAGACAGGGAGGAGTGAAACATGGCAGTCAGAAGAAAAAAAAAAAAAAAGGAGGGGGTTGGGAGGGGAGCGGAACAGGAAAAAGAGGGAAGGGCGGACCTAACCAAAATACTTGGAGGGAAAGCTGGACTGCTGCGAAAGGATGAAAACAAAAGAGTAAGGGTATTTGATAACGAAAACCTTGAGAGTTGAACTACACACTGGCTACAAGACGCAAGAATTTCTCATGCCATGCAATACCCATGACCAGCCAATAGTTTATTAGTGTTAGCTTTAAACTGTTTAAGTTAGGAGAGGCTTTTTGCAATGCAGTTTATAGATATAGCCTTTGATAAATCATACTCAACTAGAGGCCGTTTGTAAGTTAAATAAAATCACCTAATGGTAGCTTGAGTAACTATTCTACCAGAAGACGTCATTTATAATAGTTATTATTTCTGTCTACAGACGATTACGATTGTATTCAACTCTGGCGAGTTTTCATCAACTCTTTCGTTATGAGAGATCCTTCTGAAGTTGAATTAGACCGTGTGAAGAAAGCAAGAAAAATATAAAATACATCTTCACAGTGAACATGTTCAAATAAATAATACATCCATGTCTGGAGCGAATTAAACTGAATAAATATTCAACTCTGAAATCTGACAAAATGTCAAATAAAGATGGGGTGGGGGGTTGCTGGGACTGAATATCAAAGGCAACTTAACTCGTCCTACCTGAGGCCATCATTCTGATTTCATTCTCGTCATTGCCAGATAATTTTGTTCAGTTTCTGGGAAATTTGTCCAGTTGTATAAATGATTGCCTTCATTAATTCACTATAAAATGTCTCCCTAAAGCTAATTATATTGTCAGAAAGGTGCAAGAATATACCAAGGGGCGTCAGGTGAGTGAAAGGGTTAATTCTTACTATTAACTCTCCTTCAAGTGGGTCATGAGCAAAGCCTGAAGGTCACAACAGGTCACGAGAACAGCAACAAGAAGCACAAGTGATATTCTTTGCTCTGGCAACTTTCCGAGTAAATAATTGCTTCACCCCGACGACATCTACTGTTTTTTATTCTTACAACTTGTAGATAATTTTCATTCTGCTTAATAGAGCCACCTGGTAGTGAGGGGGTCAGTGAAGGTTATATCTATTTCTTCCACATAGAAAAACCTATTGTAAGCTGAATGAAATCGTCTGGTGATAACAAGAATATAATAATGGTAACGTCCTCGGGCTAAAGGGCTTAAAATATTAGCTTTGTATAAGAAAGGAAACCAATATAATTTTGGAAAACATACTGATAAAGTGCAAAACAATATGAACGTGGAAGAGGAAACCAATATAGATCACAGGAAGATGACTGGAGAGGAAGAGGAACAAGAGAATATAATTTGTGAGACTGGGAGGGAAGTGCGAAATGAGAATAGGAAACTACAGATGTTGACGGAGGAATGAGGTGAGGGAGAAAGTGTAGAGGAGGAGGAAGAGGGACGTAGGGGTCAGGTCAGCGAAGATGGCATTGTGGGCGAAGAGAAAGGTGGCGGTGACTCAGGAGGGTGGAGGAGCAGCGGGAGGGAGTGGAGAGAGCGGGAGGGAGGAAACTATTAGCACGTGAATGGACAGTGAACATGGCATTTTATCTTTACCACTCTGCGACGTAAAGGGGAAATGTGATGACGCTCGTATGGTTAGCCAATTACTTAATTTTCTATCCAGATGGAAAGGGTCACTTTAAAACATGTAGTTAAATATAAAACAAGGTGACTGACCATTTCTTCTTTGCAGTAAATGACTATCACTTTGTAACAAGGGGTCACTGAGGTACACAGGAGGAGATAAGGTAAGCAAACAGGTATGCCGTTTCTCCTTCATAAACCTGGCATCTGCCCAGTTTTATCCTGATCAACCATTCCCCCTGTACTACCTATATCCTACCCAACCCTTTCCTGACCAAACCACGCAACCCAACCCTTAACTCACCTGCCTGCACTACCCTTGACCTGCCTGCCCAACTCAACCCTTTCTGACCTACCTGCCCTACCAAACAACCAAACACTCCCACTGCCCCACCTGCCCTCTCTAGCGCTTCCCTGACCTACTTGCCCTACCCTTGGCCTGCCTACCTGACATAACTCTTGTCTGACCTGCCTGCCCTACTCATCCTTTCTTCCTATCTGCCTGCCCTACCCAAACCTTCCCAAACTTTCTTACCCTACGCGACTTTATCACTGGCCTACTTTCCATATCCTAGATCTGCCTGCATTACCCAAACCTTCCCTGCCCTATTGAAAAGTTCACTGACCTACTTGCCCTGTCCAACACTCCCCTCGACCCACCTGCCCTACCTGACACTTACCCTATGGTGCCTGCCCTACCCAATACTCCCCCTGCCCTACCCAACGCCCGCCTTGCCCTTCCTGCCCTACCCAATATTCCCTGCCCTACTGTGCACTTTAGCAAACACTTCCCCTACAGTGACATAATGTTTAAATATGCAAAAAATGGAGATAAGTATCTATATATATATATATATATATATATATATATATATATATATATATATATATATATATATATATATATATATACGGAGAGAGAGAGAGAGAGAGAGAGAGAGTGGAAACTTGTGATCTCATGAAAACTGGCCACAAGTTAATGTCGCGCTTATCCAGTTTACACCTTTACTGACTTAGAGAAGGGGAAAGTGAGGAATATGTTAGTGGGAGCTCCAAAGCCGGGGGGGGGGGTAGGGAGAGAAGGGGAGGCATTGGTACCAGACGTGATGAGAGGGAGGAGGGAATGAGTGGGAGGGAGGAAAGAAAGAGGTGGAGGGTGAACGGGAGGGTTGGGGGAAGGAGAGGAACAGAAGGAAAAGGAGGAGGAAGAAGACTGGAAGTGGAAAGAGAGGAGTGGAATGAATAGAGAAGAATTTGAGAGGATAAGGACAAAGAAGAAGAGAAGAGAAAGGAGACTTGGAGGACAATGCTGAATGAAAAAAAGGAGAAAAAGAAAGGGAGATGAAATCGGGAGACAAGGAAAAAAAAAAAAACGAGGAGGAAGAGGGAGAAGGAGGGGAGAGTTGAGGGGAGGACAGAGGTGAGGAATGGAGAGAAAATCAGATCATCGGGAGGGGGAGAGAGAGAGAGAGAGAGAGAGAGAGAGAGAATATAAAGGGTTTGAGAAAAGGGATGTACGACAAGGGAAAAATGGGAAAAAGGGTGAGGGAAGAGGGCGAGGGAAAGGTGAGGGGAGAGAAGAAGGCGATTAAAACAAGGTAGAAGGAGTGAGCGAAATGGCTGAATAAAGGATGGAAGAGGCGGGACAGTGAGCCAAGAATGCAACAGGTATTGGAAACGAAGAAGCATATAAGGAGAAGTGAGTGAAATAAACGGAAGAAAGAATGACGAATTAAAAGTGAGAATAAGTGGCGAACATAATGACTAACTGATGTAAGAGGGATCAGAAACAATGAAGAATGAGTGAGGGAAAAGGCGAGAGAAGTGAAAGGGGTAAAAGACAGAGGGAGATGGAAGAGTTAAAGAGTAGAAGAAATTTGAGGAACCAGCAATGGGGAGATGAAATACCTACTGAAAAATGAGACAGAAGCAAGAGAGACATTAAGAGATAAATAAAATTCACGATGGATCTTGATTTTGCAGTGACATGAATTGCGTAAATATAAGTTAAAGTAGCGTCACAGTAAAGACAACTGCAGTATATAAGTTCTTCCCTAGAAACTCAAGATGAAGAGAATGAAGTTGTTATGCCGAGGCTGGGTCCGGGAATGCAGATGAAGCGGTGTCTCATAATGCTTAACTACACACCATTTCCTCATACTAAGGCTACTAGGAAAAGTACTAATAATCATCACCGCCACTGCTATCATCATCATCATCATCATCACTGGTGCACTTATTTTTTCCTCGTCCTTGTTCGGCCAGCGTGCAACAGGGAAATGGATGTAATAAGACTACCGCGGGTCGTACTGTAAGGGAAGATTACGATACAGGGTATTGACTCTTTGCCTCGTGAGGTCGATAGGCACAAATATCAGTGTTCTTCTTGTATCTTCCTGGTGCCTCGGAAATTATCGCCAGAAAATGAGGTCCTGTGTTCCCCTTCGCGACATAAGTTTTAAGCACCGGGGACTTCCTAAGAACCCCTTCCCTTACGATTCGTATTAGGGTATTTGCACGTTAATATTATCGTGTATGTTACCCACGTTGTTTGTGTTGATACGGTATGAGTCACTTCAGTACGACAGCTTTTTTTTTTTAATTATTCTTAGACTTTCACACAATTTAATTCATCTTAGATTGTTCGAACCTTAGCCTTCATTAACGCCTCCGTATTATATAGCTCTTCTAAATGGAATAAAATCGCCTGGAAGTAGCAAGAATAATACAATGAACACATGACCCCACAGAAGAAAAAAAAATAACATAACGCAGAAAACCGACATGTGAAATGAAAAATGAATCGCCATGGAAAAGGTGCTAAATAGGCCAGGATGATGCAGAGCTGAACACATGACCCTACAGAAGAAGAAGAAGAAAAGCAGTAACATAACAGAGAAAACAGAAATATGAAATGGAAAATGAACGCTAAGGAACAGGCGCTAAAAATCCTGTACAGTCCAGGAGGATGCAGCGCTATGAGGAACTTGGATGAAGCCAAATGAGTAAGTAACACAAATGAAGAGGAATGGGCCCAGCAGTATGAGGAATTATGTGCACTGGGACTTTATGCCAACCTGTTTCTCACGCTACCGGTACTTTTTTTTTTCTTCATTTTTTGTTTTTTTTTACCCCTTCGTCGCAAGGACATTAGTTACATTTTGTTCTTGCTGGTACTAGAAGATCTCATTCGGCTAATCAGAACACTTCAATATTGAATGGGTTAACAGAGGTTATACAGCTATCCCTTTCAGTTCGAAAAGTGTTTCCTAAGCTGAGTAAAATAGCTTACTTAACCCCCTCCCCCCCAAAAAAAAAAAATGGAGGGAGGGGGAAGGGAAATATCAGTGAAAGCAAGACAAGAAAAAGCTGGTATTTAAAAGCAAACAAAATCCGGGAAAAACAATTTGAGATTACCATTGTTGATAAAGCGAGGCAATGATGCACAATGGTAAGGTTAGGGAGTTTTTCCGCACCTCTTCTTCTGCGTTTTATTTTGCACATTTAACCTTGATATTCTCTGATGCAATATGTATGTAATTCAGTGCAACCATAATTTTCAGCAAGAGAGAGAGAGAGAGAGAGAGAGAGAGAGAGAGAGAGAGAGAGAGAGATAAACGTGCCATAAGCAGACGCAAACTACTTAGGAAAACGTGCTAAGTGCCTCCTCAGTTGACGTGAATACGGGCCAAGGACAAATGGGTGCACACGGGGATTATTAGGGATGGGAGTGGTTGTAAAACTTAAGCGTTCAACTCCAAAACGTATTATGTATTTACACCTGCGTGAACGATGGTGAGAGCAGGTTATTTCTTTGCTCGAAGTGTGTGTGTGTGTGTGTGTGTGTGTGTGTGTGTGTGTGTGTGTGTGTGTGTGTGTGTGTGTGTGTGTGTGTGTGTGTGTGTGTGAATAACTCAATCAGTTTCGATACGCTTTTAGTCAAAGTAAGTCGAAGGTTTCAGGACTGACAGCAACAGGTCAGAGGTTATCACTTGATCATGTCAGCTTAAACAGTTTTGAATCGACTCATATCACATGTGGTGGAAGAGTTCAAGGTAAGCCAAAGATGAAGGGATTCAGTTTTTAAAAATCAGTAAGAAATAAAGGCCCCAACGAAAGGGAAATGATCAAGGTCACATGACAAGGTCATCTTAGACATTTCTGATCCGATTCAGACCAAACTTGGTGGACGGGTTGAATGTAAGAGAAGGACAAAGAGGTTCGATTTCAAGGCGTTTGCATTTGATATTTTCCAAACTTGGTGGAAGTGCGAGGGTCAGTCGGGAGTTGCCTCATTTTTCTTTTAAACAATAGGTCAAAAATCAGGGTCACATGGCTAGGAAAACTTAAATTTTGTGTCCGATATACATCAAACCTTACAGAAGAGTTCAGAATAAAGCGAAGACTAAGGGATCTTATTTTAAGAAGTAACCGTCAAAGGCCAAGGTCACAGGGCAAGATCAAATATTCGAGCTTATAATTTAAACAGTTTTTACTTGATTTGGACCAAACTTTGCGGAATGACAGACGGTCAGCCAAGGATGAAGAGACTCGATTATAAAAGAAATAGATGAAAGGTCTAGGTCACAGTGCGAAGTGAAATAATGGGGCTTTACACCATTTCCAAGGCGTTAATGTTGTACTTTTTGAAAACCCATTGTGTATTCTTGCTGTCCAAGGAAGATTTTGTTAAGCTCAAGAGAACAATTTTGAACCTGAAGGCTTGGATACAGCTTTCATTCTGCCATTTAAACCAAGAGATCTTCCCTGTGTTGAAGTTCGTGTGGAAGCAGCAAGAAGTGTATCAAAACAGGATGTCCTTGTAGTGAAGTGGTTGTCCCTTTTATTACGTATGGTTTGTTTGAGCCTAATACCCTTTTCTGGAGCTGGCTTGATAATGTACTGTACAAAGTTTTTATCCCCCTGAATCCGAAGTCGTAATTTCTTGGTTTATTCTTGATGTCTCCTGACGATTCTATTCACATTAGAAAAGAAATTTTGAAATGGAGGGATTAGATACACCCTTCCTTAACCATTTCACTAACAGAGGTCCTTCTTAAGCTGTATATAGCAGCTTGAAGGTAGCAAGAGTGAAATGAAAAATGCGTCAACGAATGCATTATGTTACTGTGGGCCAAAAGAGTTATCGAGATTGTGTTTAACCTCCTTGGGGCGACTGGTTTCCCAGTGCTGAATAATATCCACAGAGGAAGCAGGAGAAGTTAAAAAAAATAAGAGAAAAGAAAAAAGAAAAAAAGAGAAGTAATGTCACCCTTCCAGTAAAAAGGGTAAAAATCAGGGCCAAGAATCACACACAAACTCACGCTCATTTCTCTGTCATAGCTATGATTCTGCGAGAAAGACAACGGAAAGAAGAGTGCATAATCCTCCAGTGTCTCTTCTGCCCCCTCCCCCACACCCCTAACATAAAATTTCTGTTTGTAGTAAGGGATTGATCATTTGCTTCTTTGCGAATGTAGATGAGGTTTGCAGAAAATGTAAAATAAACAAATAAATAAATAAATAAATATATATATATATACATATATATATATATATATATATATATATATATATATATATATATATATATATATATATATATATATATATATATATACAACAGAGAAAGAAACCGAACAAAATCACAATGAACCCCACCTTCTTGAACTAACAAGAAAACTTCGATGGATTTAAAACAGTAAAGGGCAGGGGAAGGGCAAGCAACAATGGAGCCGGAAGTGCAAAGATGAAAATGAAGAGAAAAGAAAATGCCATAAAGTGTTCCTGCTTCTTCATTCAAAAAATGGATAGTGTATAATATAGGCAGGGGAAATGAGGTGGGTGAAGCAAGCAATGAAGGAAATGACACTGCTTAAGAAAATTATGATGCGTCCCAGCCTTAATAAAAATGAAACGTATGTTGAATAATATGTAACAAAACCGAGTGGGGGGCAGATGGGGAAGGTATTAAACAATGACAGAGCTGGAGTTGTAAAGAAAAAAAAGAAGAAAGAGAAACAAGTGAAATGTGTCTCAGTTTTTTGAGTAAAAAAGGAAATAACATAAAGGAATTATAATCAAACTGAAGGAAGGGGGGAGCGACAAGCACCCATTGACAGAACTGACACTGTTTTAAAGAATGAAAAAGTTGAAAAAAAAAGTAGAGTTATAATGTATCTCAGCTCATCAGGCCAAAATTAGAAGAGAGATGCATTGATTAGTAGATGCCGGTAATAAAAGGAGGAGATAGAGGGGGAGGGGGTTATGGAAGGATTGATACTGAAACTGAAATAAAAGAAAAAAAATGTATTATGTGGTCAGGAGGGAGGTGAAGGGGGGGTAGGGGGCGCACATTGGAAGAGATGAAAAATGTAAGAAAAAATATAGAGAGGAGTAATAATCTGTACCAGGGTCTTTATTCAACAGGACAAGTGTTTTGAGTATTATTTAACTCATTCAGCTTGGGGACCTATTTTTTCATTATATTCTTGTCATCTAATTTATTCAGTTCAAGAGAGACTTCTATTTGTAGGGATTAGATGATTATTGTCTTCATTAACCTCCTCCACTACTATACTCCTTCCCCTTTAACCCGGCCCAGAATTTCTTCTTTTTCTGATTATGTCGCACATCTGACAAGCAGAACAAGAGAATACTGAGGCTCTACATCCTTTTCATAGCACTTCTTTGTGACTAGCACCATATTCTAGTGATAATCAATTGTTTCAGCTCAACATTCAATTAGAGTAAAAAGAATAGAGAGTGTTATACTGAGCTGAACATCATTTTCTGGCAGGAGCAAAAATAAAATGAATAGGCCTATATTCGTAATGACCTCAGGCTGAAGGGAGGAAGGGGGTATGGACACAACAGACAGTGAAAGAACTGATGGGGTGCAGAACAAAACAAATAGTGGAAAGGTAGAGAAAAAAAAGGCCCGGAAAAAGAATAACCCAGCGAATGTAAAATGAGGTTAAAAAGAGAAGAGTCGAGAGTAATGGATGAGAGAGGAGGGGAGGAAAAAGAGCGAGCGAGGATGGGAGACTTAACTGTTTCAATCACATGACGTGTTTTGGGGTGAATTTTTGCTGTCTCTAAATATATTCAGCTTAGTATAGACATTTTGGACAGGAAGGGTTAAATAAGAACAATAATAATCATGGTCATTTTAAGTTATCATCCTGCGCTTAAAAAAAAAATATCTGGAGACAGCGAGAGTAAGGCGAAAAAGGCGTCATCGGATTGAACGGGTTAATAGAGGGAAGTGAAACACAAAACTAACGAGAGGGAACAAGAATGAGTGGCGTAACATGGAGAGAGAGGGACAGACGAGAGCAGACGGGATGGTAAAATGAGAGAGAGAGAGAGAGAGAGAGAGAGAGAGAGAGAGAGAGAGAGAGAACACAGAAAGAC
Organism: Coenobita brevimanus; assembly: GCF_032717465.1. NCBI lineage: Eukaryota > Metazoa > Arthropoda > Malacostraca > Decapoda > Coenobitidae > Coenobita > Coenobita brevimanus. The sequence continues at coordinate 32,530,064 of NC_137004.1, forward strand.
ATCGTTTTAAAGTTTGAGAAAAGAAGGATGTCAAGGAAGAATGACAGTAGTAAATGTGTAGTGTGAGGGTGGAGGAGAAGAGAGAGATAGAGCAGATGGTACAAAAGAAGGAGGAAAAAATTAGATGAAAAAAACACAGCGATGAGGAGGACGCAGAACTGAGAAAAATGTGAAAAGGAAAGGGAGTTCAGTGGAAAGTAAAACGCAACAGAACTATTGAACTTTTTGAGGTTGTTTGATATAGAGTGAGTTATAAATGAAGCATCTGTCAGTTGATCTGTAAAGAAAAGTAACATAAAACAACACCACTTACATAAAGAT
>NC_137004.1:32535384-32655384 GCF_032717465.1 Coenobita brevimanus
ATGAAAGGGAAGAGGGAAAAGAATACACGTAATATGTAACCACTGAGAATCGAGCAAAGGAAAGACGAATAGAAAAGAAACGAAGGGACGTAGGGAGAGAAGGAAGGGTAGGGAGTAAGAGGGAGAGGAGAAAAAGAAATATGTAAAAACGAAGAAGGGGGAAGAGGAGAAAAGAAACAGTGGGTAGGCAGGGAGAATGACCGTGCTGGGGAGAGAAGGAAAGTGAGAGACGAGACAGAAGAAGGAAAGGAAGTAAGAAAAAATAAGTGAAAATAGATAAGAAAGACGGAAAGGAAAGAGGAGATGTGAAAAACGGTGAGGTGCAAAGAAAAAAAGAATTGAAGGGAGAAGGAAGGATAGGGAGAAGAGAAAAAGAGGAAATAAAATAAAAATGTAAGACAGATACGAACGAAAGACAGGGATGAGAAGAACGGGGAAGAAGGGCAGGCAGGGAGAAAAGGAAGGAGACACGAAAGGAGAAGAAAAGGAAGAAATGAAAAGAAATGTTCAAAAGAGAGAAAAAGGAAAAGCAAGACATAAATGAAGGGTTGGTAGGGAGAAAAGATGGGGTAGAAGAGAGAAGGAGGAAGAAGAGAAATGAGGCAAGAAAATGAAATGTGTGAGAGAGATACAAAGAAAAGAAAAGCATGGAGGAGAGATGAGAGAGAAGGAGAGGGAAGAGAAGAAAGGAAACGAGGAGAGGTTGGGAGCAAAGGAGGGCTAGGGGAGAGGAAGAGAGGTAAGGAGAGAAGGAGGGGTAGGGAGAGAAGGGAGGAGGGGCGGAGACAACTTACGATCCAGAGGACAAGAAAGGGAATGACTAGAAGGGGGGAATGACCGCTAGTGAGGGATGGGGGAGGAAGGTAGGTAGGTAGGTAGGTAGGTAGGTTGCAGGCGGGAGGGAGGGAGGGAAAGGAGAGAGGGAGGGAGGTAGAGGCACGTCGAAGAATTATACGGCGGCTGGGGAGGAGGGGCGAAGGGAGGGAGGGAATGGAGGAGATTAGGGGGAAGCGAGCTGCATTGGACAGGGAGGAAGGTAGAGGTGGAGGGAGAAAGAGCGGAGGACTTATAAGAAAGAAGAGGAAGACGAGGATTAAAACTGAGGAACATGTGACCGTAGAAAGGGGGAAAAGAGCAAGAAAGGAAGGACAACAATGACAACAATGAGAAACAGTGAAACAATACGAAGAGTACAAAGGAGCAAAAGGGAGTACAAAGGAAAGCAAACCAAAACATTCAACCCAGCGGTCCTTTCAAGGCTGTTTGATATAGGGAAGACTATGATATTGGTATTAAATTTTTTGAGTTGTAAATAAGGATGATGAAGCAAGATCTACGCAGGGGAAGAGGAAGAGAGGGGAGGGATCATAGAAGAGAGGGAAATGAGGACGATAAGCAGAAGGACTGGGCAGAAACAGTGGGAAAACTCAAGAACATGGAACAAGAGAAGGAGAAGGTAAAAAAGAAGAAAAATATGAGTAGAGGAAGATGATGGAAAAGTAAAGAAGTCATAAAATGGGGGGCAGAAGGAGATGATAAGGATGGAGGAGTAGAAGAAGATGAAATAGGAAGAGTGAGAGGGACAAAGAGAGAGACAGAGGGTAAATAAAGGGAAACAGAGAAAAGTGAACGTGAAAAAGAAGCCAGAGAAGCAGGGGTGTAGTGAGGGAAGAAATGTAAGGAGGGGAGAGAGTGTTTGAACGGGAGAGGTTGCAAGGACGGGAGAGAATGCAAGCAGGGAGGGGTGTGGGAGGGAGGGGGAGAGGAAGAGGGAAGGAGAGTGACGGAGGGGAGAGGGAGGGAGGGAGAGAGTAAGGAGGGCCGGAGGGAGGTAAGAGATTGGGCAAAAGAGGAGGGTAGGGTATGATGGAAGTCGGGGGACGAAAGGAGGACGAGATTAAGTGCAAGAGCGCGAAGGAAGTGGCAGAATTAAGCAAGAAAGGAGAGAGAGAGAGAGAGAGAGAGAGAGAGAGAGAGAGAGAGAGAGAGAGAGAGAGAGAGAGAGAGAGAGAGAGATTTAAAATACGTGGCCAAGGAAGGAATGAGAGAGGCGAGGAGGAAGGAAAGACGACAGCCAACTTCTAAAATATGTGAGGCATGGAAAAGGAAGATGGCACAAAGAGATGAGGAAGATTTGGAAGACCAGAAAATGTTGGAGGAAATGAAAGAGAGAGACAGAGAGAGAGAGAGGGAGAGAGACAGAGAGAGAGAGAGAGAGAGAGAGAGAGAGAGAGGGAAAGAGGGTCCGGATAATGCAGGTGAAAAGCATGGAGAGAGAGAGAGAGAGAGAGAGAGAGAGAGAGAGAGAGAGAGAGAGAGAAGACAGGGGGTAGGAAAGATAGAGTGCTTGAAGGGGGAATGGAGAGGAGGGAGTAGGGGAAAAGAACGGAGGGACGATGCGGACGTGAGAGGGCTGGGAAGAGAAGAGTGGGAGGATGGGGGATGAGGAGAGAAACTACTGAGGAAGGAAGGAACACAGACGATAGAACGGACATTAGAGTAGGAGTGGTAGGGAAATCAGTGGTGGGGAGGTAGGGGGGGAGGAAGGGGAAGGGGGAAGGAGTACGGGAGGAAGGGGAAGGGGGAGGGAGTATGGGAAAGAGGGTGGGTGAAGCGAATTAAGAAAATAGGGGAGGAGTGATGGAAAGAGGATAATGGGACAAGAAGGAGGGGGAGAAAGAAGGAGGGGTGAAGATGGGAGGGGGGGAGGTAGAAGACAAACGAGGTGAAAAAGACAGGGAAGCAAGGACGGGCGAGGCCTTGGGATGAGGATAAGAGGTAGTCCAAGATAATGAAAGGAGGAATATGGAGGAAAGGAAGGACAAAAAGGAGAGAGAAGGCAAGGGAGCTAGAACATAGGGCAACTGAATGAGAAGGCAGAAAAGAGCGAGGATATATGAAGAACCGTGGAGAAGAATAAAAATGGAAGAATATAGATAAAACTCTGGGATAAAGAGGAGGACCAAAGATATGAAGCAGGGTGGAGAGGAGGAGAGAAAATATAGAAGAGATGAATAAGATAGCTCAGGAGTTGATAACAGACAAAGGTAGAAGGACGATGGTGTATGAAAGTGTGGAAAATTGGACAGAAAAGAATACAGGTGATAAGAAAGATTGCTTGGGATTAGACTAGGAACAGAAAGAGTGAGAGGGAAGGAGGGCAGACAGTGATAGAGAAGACAGGGAGAATGAACACTGGTGAAATGTATGAGGATCGAGGTAGGAGAAGGATAGTGTACGAAGAAGAAAGAAGAGTACAAAGGAGGATACCAAATTTAGGGAAGCAAGGAAAGTAGTAGGGATAGAAGTAGATGTAGAAAGTGAAAATAATAATCCGTATTTTCCTTGGTTTAAGAACTGTGTAGGACCTGTTTCGAAGAAATCTATATCTTTCACTACATCTTAATATCATCTTGTATTTATGCCACTGAGAGAAACTATTGGTACCTTGATATTCTGGAGTTTAATGCTATATATATCGTTATTGGCAGAAGTGTTATGATTCTCCCATGTCAACGGGAATACGGCATAAACATGATGACGTAATGTTCGATCTATTCTTGCCGCCTTTAACAGTTTCACTCAGCTTGAGATTATTTCCCTCAAATAGAATGGGTAAATTTAGCCTTCCTCAATCCTCTCAGTTCTAGAGGTCTCCCCTGAACTATTATTGAACTATTATTGACTAAAGCAAAAAAAATTTCAACAAAGAAGGGACGTTCTCTAGGTGAAGGGGTTAAGTATGGAGTGGTCCTGAATGCATGGAGAGACTGCTTGAGGGAAGAGGGTGGGGTAAGGCCAGAACTCCATTCTTGAATAAAAGGTACAGTAGCTTAGTGAAAGAGTGACAACGTACAGGTAAGTGAATGATTAAGCGAGCGGCAGTCAGGGACAAGCGATATATTTGCCACTCCCTGTGAATTTGGGAAAAAAGAAGGAATGGAAAAAAAATATTCGTGAGGAGAAAGATGACAGAAAAGAGTAAAAATACGAGAAATCAAGATAAAAGTGAATCCATTAGAAGGAGCCAGAAAAGGGGTTGATAACAAAATGACCAAGACGAAGCAGAAAAGGAGGAAATAACAAAAAGGAGAGAAAGACTGTCAGGAGAGAGATAAAAAAAAACAGGGCAAGACTAAAAGGGAAACATTATACGGAACAAGAAGATGGAAAGACAATTGCTAGAGGAAAATAAATAAAGAGAAACTGTCCAAAGAAATGTTGAGGAAATCGAGAAAAAAGACTGAAGAAGATGAACGTATGTGGACGATGATGGAGAAGAGGACACGTGGAGGGTGAGGAAGAAGAGCAAGGCGAAGTGTGTGGAATAAAAGATTAGATGGAGGGAGGGAGAGGGAGGGAGGAAAAGGGAAGACGGGGAGGGATAAAAGGAGGAGTCAAGAGACGATTGGTCGAAAGAAGAAGGTATGAGATGTGTGTGTGTGTGTGTGTGTGTGTGTGTGTGTGTGTGAGAGAGAGAGAGAGAGAGAGAGAGAGAGAGAGAGAGAGAGAGAGAGAGAGAGAGAGAGAGAGAGAGAGAGAGAGAGAGAGAGAGAGAGAGCACAGAGAAAATGAAACTGACAAGAAGCAAGGGAGAGAAAGAAACAGCAGGGTAAAAGAATGGATGAGAGAAAGAAATCCAGTTAACTGAAAAAAAAAAAAAGTTGGGAGAAGAGAAGAGAAAAGATAAACAGGAGGGAAAGAGAGAGAAAAGTGAATGAGAGGAAGTCAATGGAAGAGAGAAGGAAACAGGTGAAAAGGAAGGGAGAGAAATAAATAGGAAGAGGAACATGAATAAAGATGGTGAAAGAGGAAGAGGGCAAAAACTAAGCAAAAAAGGCAATGAATAAACCAAGGAGAGTGAGAAAGGATGAAAGGATGAGAAAGGAATGGAGGGGGAATGAAGGGGAGAGGGAGGAAATGAAATAAAGGAGAAAGAAATAAAGGCATGGAAAAGGAGAAAAGAGAAGATGAAAGGAATGATGGGAAGAGAGAGGATGGAAGGATAGGGAGAGAGTTATAAGGGAAGAGAGAAAGAAAGGAAAGGGAAGGGAAGAGATAGAGAAGATGGATGGCAAAGAAAAGGAAGAGGGAGAGAAGGGAAAAAGGAGGGAGGCAAGCAAAGCAAATGTAAAAAATTAAAAAGAGAGAGAGAGAGAGAGAAAGAGGAAGGGAGGGGGAACGGCAGGAAAGAAGGGGAGGAAAGGAAAGAGAGAGAGAGGGAGGAAGAGGAAGGAAAGAGAAGGAAGGAAGAATACAATTATAGGGCAAGAGTGAGAAAAGAAATGGGAGACACAAAAAGAGTTGAGCTAGCAACAGAAAGGAAAAGAGAAGAAGAGAAGGGAAGAAGGAGGGAGGGAGGTGGGAGATTACAAGGAATAGAGTGGAGAACATGACAGAAAGATGAATATATGTGGAAGAAGATAGATGATTGGCGTAGAGGGAGAGATAAGGGCCATGTGGGTGGGATGGAGAGGATGGAAAGAAGATAGAGAATATTGGAGAGAAAGATGGGAGAGAATGAACACAATGAAGAGAAGATGGATGCATTAGAAGACTGGGGAGATGACGGCGAGAGACGTGTAGAGAAGGAAGATGGCTGGAATGTTGGCAAAATGTATGAAAAGAAATAGGAAAATGAAAGAGGGAAAGAGGAAGGAGAGAAATATGCGACGAGAATGAGGTAGGGAGATGGATGGATTTGACAGATGAAGGCTGTGGAAGAAGAGAGCAACGTGGGTGAAATGAGGAAAGGATTGAAGGGAGAACATAATCAGGAAAGGGAAGTGAAGGAAAAGAGTTGATAGAAGTATGATTTAATAAGAAGATGGATGGACTGAAATAGGATGAAACCCATTCACCACAATGGCGTGTTTTTTCATTACAGTCAGGATACCACTGGACGATTTTATTCAGCTTTGGAAGGAGTACTAGTAGTGAAGAGGTAAATGAAGGTTAATCCATTCAACTATGTAATGCTGACGTAAGCTGATAATAACCATGTGGAGAGTAAATGAAATAAAGTGCCCTCACCGTGAAGGAATTTTTTTTTTTTTTTTTTTTTTTTTTATATGTCCGACTCAGGGCATAGGCTTCACATTTTAGGGAGACGAGGAAAAGGAGTACGACTTGAGCGACATGAAGGAACAAAATAGAGGGTAAAATTAGAAAGGTAGGAGACTTGATCTAAGAGTGGAGGGAACAGGTCACAGAGAGGTTAGAAATATGTTTAAGGTAATGAAAGATGGTAAAGTGTAAAGGAAATAAAAAAGAAATATGTGAAGAGGAGGAAAGTGGAAAACAATGACTGACAAAAGAGAGAGAAGGGAACGAGAGCACGAGCAATGACTTAAGAAAATGCAGGACATGTGTGCAAAATAATAAGAGTTACCAGATGTTAGAGAAGTGGATGAGTAAGAGACCTATGGAATGAGGAGAAAAAATGTGTTGTGCAGAAGACAGAAAGATGCATCAAGGAGAATGAGTATGTAAATGGAGAAACGACGAAAGATGAGACATGTACAGGAAAGGATAAATAGGAAAGATGCAATGGTATGAATACTACAACAAAAACCAAAATCCCAATCCTATTAAAATGGAAGGAAGACTGAATGACACAAGAAAGGCAGAAAAGGAAGGAAGAAAGAAGATGAATGAATGTGGACAAATGGCAAAAGGTAACAGGCGCGTACAGAAGTGAATAAAGAGAAGAGTATTCAGGGAAAGAAGTGAACGACGCTAGAAAGGAGGAAATGGGACGATGAAAGGGAAAAAAATGGATGTTTAAAGACAAATGAGGAACGATGAGAGAGGTGTAAGTGTATAGAGGTGGATAAAGTGGAAAAATGTAAAGAGGAGCAACGAGGAAAGGCGTCAACGGGGAAAGAAAAACAGACATCTTAACAAAAAAGAGGAAAGAAAAGCAAGTGCGACAAGGAGAAGGCAGATGCTAATGGACGAACGAGGAAGGATGACATACGTGGATAAAAGTGGATAAAGAGGAGAGCTGCTACGAGGGTGGAATGGCGAGGTGGAGGGAGGGAAGGAGGGTGGAGGGGAGAGTCGTACGTGGCACTAATCATAACAAGACGATTATATGCCTGTGGGTCGCACGTCGCCACCACAACAACCACCATCCCAGCTACCACCATCGCTAATCACTGTCTTCATCTCGCCTCTCATCCATAACACCACGCCCCCCCTTCACCGCAAACACCACAGTCAATTCTACCTCTCCCACACTCGCCATACTTCCTACCGCAATTGCTAACGACCATCTTCATCATTTGTTGCAATTACAGCATCGGAATCTTTTCTACCACAAACAATTTGGGCTGTAGATTTTACCTCAACCCACACCACAAGCACTACATCACAAGAAGTGAGAAACTAGTCATTCATACTTCCCCAGCTACCATCGATACTACTACTGCTACTACTACTACTACAATTACTACTACTCCTCCAGTACTACTACTACTACTGCTACTACAGCAGTCATAGCCACAACAAACACAGGTCACTAATACCACAATCAACATTTCTCGGTCTAGCACTGCTACTTCATAATCATTCTTATTTGCTATCACAACAAAAACTTCTCCCACAAGTCTCCATTTCCGTCACCACACAATGCACAGGTTAAGCCATATTAACCAACCCTGCTACTACAGCCACAGTCGCCACCGTACCAGTCATCCTTTCTGTCGCACCTAACATTCTTACTTCTAACACAACCAGCATCGCTACAACCACGAACAACGTCTCCACTACATCACTGCTGCCACAACCAACATTCCGACTTCTACCACAATCACCATCGCAACAACCGCAGCCAAGATCCCTACTACACTGCAGCTACAACAACCAACATTTTAGCCATTACTGCCATCACTGATGCTACCATTATCAACATTCCAACCACAACAGCCACCATAACTGGTAGGTTACTGCAACGAGCATTCCATTTATAATGAAACAACATCATTCGGGGACCGATTGGCAATCGCTCACCAAAATTTGTTGTTGGCTAAGGTACAAGATACCTTCAAACCAAACTTGAAGAAATTTCGCAAAACTCTACGAAATCCAGTCAACAAGTTTCACAGAAATCCAATCAGTATTAAAAAAATTGGCTATATGGCGGCTGGCATTCTGTCGTTTTTGATCAAATCCCCACCAAAATTAATAGGCTTCTGCGCATCCGCATAGTTGCTATTTCCTGAAGGTTTGGTGAGAATTCGTCTACAACTTTTCGAGATATTTTGGCCACACACACACACACACACACACACACACACACACACACACACACACACACACACACACACATTCATCATCTAATCCAGTGTTGCCCCATGATGACCGTAGGAGCCCGAGGCTAGGGAAGTTTTTCTGACATTTAAGATGAGAGTGGCCAGCCTCACTCATCACTAAGTGGCATTACGTGAGCAATAAACCCGAATCACGCATGGATATAAACCTGTAACGGCTCAATCCAACTGGAGCGCCTTAATTACCCACTAAACCACCAGGCGCCAAAATCTGATCATATGGTCACTGCCCAGCCTAGTAAATATTTCCTGGTGTACAGGAAACCATTTGGCTTGTCACTCAGTGTAGAGTCATCCGTAGGCAGAAGGAAGAAGAAAGCATAAAGGAAAGAAAGACAGAGGAGGAAAGAAGGAAAAAAGTGAGGAAAGAACAGGCACCCGAGAACAGCACTACATCGAGTGAGTGGATGGCAAGCGTCCACAACTACCACTAAAAACAAACTGTATCGCCTCGCCTTTCTAAAGGCGGGCGATAACAAGCATCATAGCTACTCCCATTATCAACATAAAACCACCAACGCATCTACTGCCATCCCTGTTCCCAGTTTCGTTAATACCATTACCATCATCGTTACTACCACCATCTCAACTGCCACCATCGCAACTGCCACCATCGCTACTGCCAACATCGATGCTACATTCATCGCCACTTCCACTTTCTCGGCCACCACCATAGCCACTACAACCATTGTCTTTACAAACATTGCTACTACCACCATCCGCACTATCACCATGACTACTACCACCATCGCTTCTACCACCATCACTCCTACCACCGTCGCTCCTACTACCACCACTCCTACCATCATCGTTACTATCACTATGGCCGTCACTATCGCCGCTACCATCATACCAATACTACCAACATCGCTACACACACACACACACACACACACACACACACACACACACACACACACACACACACACGTCGATCAAAACAAAACACCCACCTAACTATCGAAGCTCTGGTGTAACAAGAAAAACAATAGCAACATCAACATCAACTATAAAAACGGCAAAACCAACAGTAAGAAGAACGAACAACAATACGAGGAAAAGACCACCATTACTAGCAAATACAACACCACCACCACCAACAAGACCACCATAATTACCGACACCACCAGCACTAACAACAACAAACACAACAACAAAAGCAATAACAACAACAGCAGCTACGACAACACGAACCACCACCACCACCACAAACAACAACAACAACAACGACAACAGGAACAGGAACAACAGCAGCAGGAGCAACATAACAGCAATAAGAAGACCCAACAACAATAAGAAAACTACCACCACCAACAACAAAAGGATGCACCACCGCCGTCAGCCACGAGAAGAAGCAGCATCCTTACTTCCACCCTCCTACCACCACCACCATCACCACCACCACCAACAAAAAGCTCCATTACCGCATAATACCACCACCAACAACTACAACAAGAGGAAACACCACCACCGCCACCAACAACAACAACAACAACAACAGCAAGAGGATGCGCGTCCATCACCACCACAAACACCACCACCACCAACAACAACAACAAGAGAAAGTAACTCCAACACCATAACCACCACCACCACCAACAACAACAACAACAACAACAAGAGGAAGTACGTCTATCACCACCATCACCACCACCACTACCAACAACAACAACAACATGAGTAAGCACCTCCATTACCACCACCACCACCACCACCAACAACAACAATAACAACGGCAACAAGAGGAAACACCCCACCCCCACGAACAACAACAACCGCAAGAACAATAGTAACAAGAGGAAGAACCACTACCCCCACGAACAACAATAACAACAATAACAACAGAAGGAAACACCACCACCACCTCCACCACCACCACCACAAACAACAACAACAAGTAGCACTACCAAAGGCAAAAACAAAACGCAAGCAACCCAGGAACATCCACAACTATGCTCTCTCTCTCTCTCTCTCTCTCCTTGCCTCGAGACACACACACTTTTGTTTACTGGGGGTGAGAGACGACCATGATAATCAGCAGTGTAAAAAGATCCGCCTTATTCTGCTTTAACCTTCAACTCCTCGCCCGCCTCCATTTACACCAATTTAAACCTCGTCCCGCTACCACTCTAAGGGAAGAATGAAGCTTCGTCAGATTTGATTATTTGCTTTAATTTTCATCGTGCAGTCGATAGGTATAAACCCGGCCCTTCTTGTTGCCTTCATATCTCACTCTCTTTCTAACTATCGCTATCCTACTTATATCTTCCCTTGTCATCATCATACTACCATTTTACATTTTCCTGTCACACTTTTCACCCCTACCTCCTTTAATAACTTCATTTTTTTTTTCTATATACCGATCTATCTTATTATTGTCCTGACCTCCATTATCATTTTCATATTATTGTACTTCGCTCTATGTCGTTCTTTGTTTATCACCCTCCCCACCAGGATCATATTACTTTTATTTACTTAACGTGTCCATTTGTCTGTGTCCTAATAACCATTATGTTACATGTTTGTTTATAATTGCTTATAATGGCCACCACTTTCATCATCCTACTTTTCTGTCAGCATTCCTGACCTACCCCACCACCAACCCAGTTCTGTCATCTCCTTGTGTTATCTCTGTTTACCTGACCTACGGTAACAGTATTCTACTTGCCTATCTATATCTACCCATTTGACTTACATTTGTGCCTCATCTACCAGGAGCCCATGGTAAAAAAAAACTTTCATATCCCTACCCCGGTTCAGCTGCAGTCCATCATGCCATCACAGCCCACTTGCCGACCGTAAACGAGAAGGCATGGATGGCCATGAAGGGACGCAGCCACAAACGACCCAGCGAGAGTAACAGCCGCTGGTCCCGCCCGGCAGTTGCCACGGAGGAATTACCCGCCGTGCCCGATGCCATTACGTGAAGCGCACACATTGCCCCGGACAAATAATGAAAAAGATAAAAGAGTGGGGCAATACAGATCCCAGCAGCGGCAGCTCCGCGCTATATACGTGGCGGAACGAGACGCATAAATGATTTGTCTCAGCGGCAGGCCAGACGCGATCAATGCGGCGAGGTACTGCGAACGTCGTGGGTACAAAGAGAGAGGGAGCGAGTGGACCTACGGCCCGGGAAATGGGGCGACGAGGGGCCGTGTAGGGGACGAAGAGAGGGAACCCATGGTATGGTAGACGAAGAGAGCGCCGCTATGGGACGAAGAGAGGCAGGCGGGCTGAGGGGGCGGAGTCAGCAGGTGACTGACCTTGAGACGCCGCGCTCCGGCCGCCGTGATGACGGACGCTGCCTACTGCACCAAACTGATGAATCACGGTTTTTTGTGTCAACACACCGAGTCCCTCGCTCCGCCTCGGGGGTGAAGGTAGGGGAGAGTGCATCTGATTGCAACACAAGGAAATGATGAAGGCAACGACGAATAATCTAGAGGAGCACCAGGCAAGGACGTGGTAACGACAGTTAGAGTAGCAAGGCGGGACCACGAGCACACTATTGCTTAAAATGCAAGCAATAAATGTTCCAGGTCTGTAAGGTGGAAAAATGTTATAACGCTGGGGTGAGGTGAGGGAAAGGATAATAGCCAGGTGGAGGAGGGGCCAGGTGTGGAGACTGCAGAGGAGAGAGAGAGAGGGGGGGGGAGAGGGGGGAGGGAAGGAGATGTGAGGGAGAACTGCACGCAAGCCAAGCCGATGGTAACAGCATAGGGGACGATGCAGCGTGCCGTGAGAACCTCAGGACGGGGCGGGCGCGATCAATGCGGCTCCCTCATTGGCCCACACCACCACGCTCTACGGGACGAGGAGAAAGAGTACCCGCGGCCGAAGAAAACGGAGAGGAGGGGGGGGATGAGGAGTGGGGCTAGTCGAGAAGAGAGCAGGATGTAGAGAGAGAGAGCAAGGGAGAGCGAGAAAAGAGAGAGAGGCGGCTCGGGGGGAAGGGGGGATCGTGGAAGGGAAGGGGGGAGACAAGAGCCTAATGCAGTACGTGGCTTAACTGCGGGGTGATGGGAGTGTGAGATAGAGGGAGAGGGTGGGAGAGGGGGAGTGTGAGATAGGGAGAGGGAGAGGGAGCGTGACAGAGGCAGGGAGAGGGAGGGTGAGATACAGGGAGGAAGAAACAGAGGAATGGAGAGGGTGGGTGAGATAGTGGGATGAAGGGAAGGAGGGGTGTGAGATAGAGGGAGGGAGAGGGAGGGAGTGGGAGTGTGAGATAGAAGGAGGGAGGGGGAGTGCGAGACAGAGGGAGGATGAGTGGGAAGGAGAAATTAAGGGAGGGAGAGTGTGAGATAGAGGGAGGGAGAGGGAGTGTGAGATAGGAGGGAGCAGAGGGAGACAGAGTGAGGGCCCGTGAGTGTGAGATAGAGGAGGAGAGAGGGAGCGTGAGGGAGAGGGGAAGAGATTGAGATAGAGGGAGAGACAGAGGTATTGTGAGCCAGAGGGAGGAAAATGAGTGAGATAAAGTGAAGGAAGGGGGAAGTGTGAAATTGCAGAAGATATTTAGATAGATAGAAAGACAGATAGATAGACAGAGTCAGGTTGGGGGGGGGGGAGTAAAAGATGGGAGGAGGGAGTGTTAAACAGAGGCAGGGAGAGAGGGTGTGTGAGGAAGCAGGAAGGAGAGGGGATGTGAAATAGAAGGAGAGAGGGAGAGGGAAGGTGTGAGATGGGGGGAAAAGGGCGGTGCGGGACAGAGGATGGGAGAGGAAGAATGTGAGATACAGTGAGAGATATGGGTAGTATAAGACAGAGGAAAGAAATAAGATAGAAAAGACAATGAGACAGATTGAGGGAAAGGATAGTGTAAGAAAGTGAGACAATGGAAAAGGAATAACTAAGATACAAAGAGGGTCAGACAGAGGAGAAACAGGGAGGTGGGGGGAGGGTGACTGACGGAGAAAATATGTGGAACTTTGTGAGAGACGAAATAAAAAAGGAAGGGAATGAACTGACTATGGGTGCTTGTAGAAACAGGAAAATGAAAGGAAAATAATGAAAAAAATGGGCCCCCCAAAGGAAAAAACTAGGCAACGATGGAAATTAGGTTTCTGAGAGAGAGAGAGAGAGAGAGAGAGAGAGAGAGAGAAAGAGAGAGAGAGAGAGAGAGAGAGAATTAAGAAGTAAAGAGAGGGTGCTCAAAGGGTAAAAATGGGGTGTATAGTCACAAAGAGGTGAGTCAGTAAACAAGAGTGAAGGGGAGGAAAGACGGGAGAGAGGAGGGGAGGTAGGGAAGGGGGAAGAGAAATAATGGCAGTAAAAGGGGAAGGGAAGAAAGATGAAGGGGAGTGAAAAAAGATGAAATGAGGAGAGATGAGGAGAAAAGGGAAAGTTGAAATGAAAGAAAGGGAAGAGAAATAGAAAGAAAAATAGTAAGAGGGAAGGGTGAAAAATAAAAGAAAAAAAATTAAGGGAAGAAAATGACACCTGGAGGTGGAAAGGGGAGTAAAAGGGGAGGGGAAAGGGGAGAGAACTTGAAGGCTGGAAGACAGACATACAGGGGACGAGGGAAGGGAGCGGGGAAGAGTACTTTGAGAGTGAGAGGGGAAAGAGAAGAGAAAAGTAAATGAAGAGGGAAGAAAGGTAGGAAGAAGGAAGAGAGAAAAAAGTGGGGGTGGGGGAAGTAGGAAGGAGAGGATGAAGAGATAGGGCTTGCCAAGACAGAGAGTAGCCAAAGAAAACATTCAATTCCTCGCTGGTACGAAGAGGTGTAAATAGCAACGGAGATAGGTGGAAATATGCACGAGAGAGAGAAAGAGAGAGAGAGAGAGAGAGAGAGAGAGAGAGAGAGAGAGAGAGAGAGAGAGAGAGAGAGAGAGAGAGAGAGAGAAGTTAAAGGACTGTAGAATGAATTAAAGGGAAGGAAGAAGAGATAAAACCTGCCTAAACACTGAAAAAACAGAAGGGAAAACACAGAAATTGGTAAAGGCAAAGTGGATCAAGAGATGACGGGGATCCATTAATATAAAGGTAAAAAAGGAAATGGACTGAAAGAACAACGAAGAGGACATAATGGGGAATGAAAAAAAAATGAACAAGAAGTAGACGTCTGCGAGCTGAACAAATAATCAAAGGATAATAAATAATAATAAACATATAAAGAACGGCAACATAGAGGTTGATGAGAGGACAGGGAAGAGAAATAAGGAGGCTTGGAGGAAAGTAGGAAGTCATGATGTAATGATAATGGTGAAATGTGAAGCGAGAAAACTGATCACACACAACTGCTGCAAAGTAGACAAGAAGGCGGAAAGGAGACAATAACAATAATGAACAAAAATAGTAGTAGTAGTAATAATAATAATAATAATAATAATAATAATAATAATAATAATAATAATAATAATAAAAATGTTACAATGAAAGCTATGATGCTTTGCTCTCTTTTGGGACATGAATCAAAGGAAAATAATGAAGTGAAATCAAAAGACTGCTGGCAACACTAATGCTTGGCAGTGAGGGCCATTGCATCTCTCTATTTAGGGGTCGGAATTGAAGAAGAATGAAATTAAAGAAGAGAGAGAGAGAGAGAGAGAGAGAGAGAGAGAGAGAGAGAGAGCATAGAGGTATAAGGCTGCTGGCAACTCTAATGCTTGGAGGTGGGGTCGTCACACCCCTGCGACAATGACAGGAGTGACACGGTTCAAGCCTTCCGTTCCTGCCTCATTAACAGCCTTTAGTGACACGCAGGGAAAACGTGTGTTGGATCCTATCTCTCATGCTCTCAGGGAAACAGGAAAGCACTGAGGAAAATAGACAGAAAATTGGAGAAAAAGAAGAGGGTGAGTACGAATCAGAAAGAACGAACGAAAATCACAAGAAAGAATGAAGAATGAAAACTAAGCAGTTGGAACATGAACAAAATAAGGGAGAATAAAGGAAGGCGGACATGAATGGAATATGGCAAGGAGGTAGAAGACTTGATCAATGAGTAGCTATCCCAGTAAGACAAATAGTAACAAAGGATATTCGAGACTCCGTTACCTTGACTACTGGCTTTCTTCACAGCAACCAGGACATAAAGTCTACTAGAACTCCTATTTACTCATCGCCGCCAAAACTATTTCCTGATGGCAGAAAGAAAACTAATGGTCTGTTAAACTGATATGAAGTGTCATCAAATGCGCCAAATTAAATGTAATAACTAGAGCCAACATAAAGTTATTAAAAGCTAAAGTGATATTACAAGGTGCCCCACCAAACGCTTGAACACAACAATGATGACAATATGAAGAAAAAGGTGAATTAAAGGAGAAAGTTATCCTCATGTTTATAAACCATGAACAAGTCACTCGGTACCCTCAGAAATACAGTTACAAAAGAAACGCAAAAAAGCAAGAATAGAATGATATAACAAAGGAAAAGCGAAATGCGCAAATTTTAACAAGAAATTAGCAAGATTATACCAACGCAACTTGAGAAAGCAAGAATATAAGAACATTTTCACACAGACAAAAATATACAGATGTAACTAGAAAGGTAGAAACAATATACTAACATAAAAGAATACGCATGGATATAGAAGCGCAATTTTACAAACAAGGCAAGACTAAAATTCCAAAGAAAGAATAAGCAAAAACAAACGTAATTAAACGAAAAGAAAGAAAAGTCTAAGGAAAGCGGGAATTAAGCCAATCCGAGGAACAAAAAGAGAGAAGAAAGGAGAGGAGGGAAGACGTGCTGGGTGAAAGGAAGACAAAATATGGTCGGAAGAAAAGGAGGCAGATGAGGCGAGAAAAGAAAATGAGAGCATCCATAATGAGGAGAGGAGAAAGGGAAAGAAGCAGCAGGTAGGACTGAGAAAAATAGGAAAGGAAGAATAAGGGAGTAGGATGATTTAAGGAAGAGGAAGAGAAGAGGAGAGGCCGGGAAGCATAGGGAAGAAGAGGCTGAAAAAGGTGAATACGGGAGGAGGGGAGAAAAGAATGAGAAAAGATCTGGAGAGAGAGAGAGGGAGAGAGAGAGAGAGAGAGAGAGAGAGAGAGAGAGAGAGAGAGAGAGAGAGAGAGAGAGAGAGAGAGAGAGAGAGAGAGAGAGAGAGAGAGAGAGAGAGACAGAGAGAGACTAAAGGCAAAAAAGAGCCACAGAAGTCGATTTCAGAATGGAAGCAAAGTAGCCAGGAATCTGACGAATCACTGGAATAGATGAAAGATAAACGTGGATGGAAAAAAGCATATATCAAATGTAAGTTTTCTTCCCTGGAGTCTTTCTTTGTTCTTAATCAAAATACACTTAGATGCTGATTATGACTAAGGTTGCACCCCATTATCAGCTTAAAATTGAGGGAATGGCTCTACCCTGCAGGTGTCATGGGAGACACTAGGGTTTTAATGGCGATTGAAAGGATGCATGACTCATTTCTCCGTGTGATACGTCTCAGACATTTACGTGATGTTTTCTGTGATCCTGGAATCCTACCCATGCAAGATATTAATGGGAAATACAGTTAGGATGATAGTGATAATGAGGATGACGATGGTAATCATGCTGACTGCTGCGATGATTGATGGTGATTATGGTAGTGAAAATGATGATGAAAAGATGAGGAACAGAATGAAGGTAGAGAAGAAATACTTGAAGGAGACTGTAGATATGAAAAGGTTAAGAGGATAATCAGATTAATGGAAGACATGAATGAACGAATGAATTGGAGTCTAGAGAAAGGGAGAAAAAGCAGGAAGGAGTGCAAAGATTAGAAAGGAACTGAGAATGAGTTGGAAAGGGGGAGAAGGAGGATGGGAAACCACTGGAGAAGAGGAAGAGTGAAGAAATGGGAAGGGGAGAGAAGGAAAAATAAAGAAGAGAGAAGAAGTTGAAAGTTGGAGAGAAGGGAGGAAATTAAGATACGATGAAACGGGAGAAAAGAAAGCCAAGAGGGGAGGTAAAGGGATGAAAGGAAGGGGAAAGGAAGAGAGGGGAAAAGAGAGGGAAAGAGAAGGAAAAGAAGAAGGAAGCGGAGAGGAAAGAAAAAAAGAGTTAGGGAGGCAGGATAGGTTAGATCAGTGAAGACAGGAAGAGAGGGGGAAGGGAAGTAAGAAAATTAGAGGGATAAGGAAGGGAAGGGAAGGGAAGGAAAGGGTGGACTGTAGAGGACTGGAAGGAGAAGTGGAATGGGAGAGAGTGAGAAGGGAAAGGGGGAAGGAAGGAGAGGATGTCTTGGAGAAGGGAGAGAAAAATAAATGCTCGTGAAAGTGGAGGAGGGAGGAGGAAATGAAAGAGGGAGTATGTGAGAGTGGGAGAAAAGAAAAGTATGAAATCAAGATGCGTTTGGACTGGAGAAAGGGGAGTGGGAGGGGTCGGAAGAGGAAGGTTACGGAGGAGGCTCGGAGGCTATTTAGGAGAAGGGTGGAAAGGATGGAAGGTGGATGGAGATGGAGGGAGAGGAAGAGAGAGATGGGGATGGAGAGGAGTGGAAGGAAGAGGGTGAACAAGGAACGAGAGGGAAGGAAGAGGGGCGAGGGAGATGAACAATGAAGTTAGAGGGGCAGAGGAGTGAGAGGGGAAAAGGAAAAGTTTGACCTAAGGAGGAACGAGAAGATGAAATGGAGAAGAGGGAGGAACGGAGAAGAAAGTGAGGGAGCTTGGGGAAGGGGAGAATAAACAAGGAAGGGAGGAGTGCGACTAGAGAGGAAGAAGATGGTCAACTGAAGAAGAGAAGAAAGAGAGAAGAACAGGAGAAGTTAAAAAATGAATGCAAGGGGAGATGGAAAGGAGAGAAGAAGAGGCAATGGGGAAGATGAGTTGAGGAGAAGAGAGGGAGGAGATGGTGGGGGAGAGGAAGGAATGAGGACAGGAGTAAGAGTTGGAGAGGGGAGAGAGGGGAGACGAGAAGAAGGAGGAAGGGAGGTAGGGAGGGAAAGGGGTGTCGCGAGAGGGGGTTGGGGAGGGAGGGAGGGAGGGAGGAGGAAGCGGGGTAGAAAAGAGGGTGAGACAGACAAATTGTGGACAATAGGGAGAAGGATCACAAGACCTCAGGGTACGAGGAGAGCTGTGGAGAGAGAGAAAAAAAGAGTGGAGGAAGAATGGAAGAGGAGATAAAAGTGGGGAGAGAGAAAGAGATTATGATGAAAAATTTGGGATGGAGAAAAAAGAATGAGAGGATGAAGAGAGAGAGAGGGGGGGGGGAATGAGGTAAACAGACAGAGGGATGAGGAGAGATGAAAAGAGGGGAGAAAAGAGAAGAAAAGAAATATGACGAAAGATGAAGACAGAAGGAGGAAAGAAGAAAGGAAGGAAGGAAAGAAGAACAGAGGAAGCTAGGAATAAGGAGAAATGAAGAGAGAGAAATATAGAAGAGAAAAAGGAGAAAGATAAAAGAGTAGAAATAAGAAAGAGGAAGGAAAGCAAGTTAAAGAAAAAAGATCATTCATTCATTCAATGCCAGACACCATATATCCCAAACGGGGTGGCCAAGGGCTTAGAGTTAATTGTTTTACAGGGAGGGGCACTAATCCTCCACCAACCCCACTTGACACGTAGGGAGAAATGATGATGATAATGATTGAAAAAGTAGAAAGACCATAAATGAGGAGAGAGAGAGAGAGAGAGAGAGAGAGAGGATCTTTAATGCAAGGATGAAAATGAATATGAAAACAAAGACAGAGCACTAGAAAGTAAAACAGAAATAATGGGGTAAAAAGCAACATTTATTCAATAAAACACCCAGACTCTGAAGGAGGGGGAGCACAAGGCGATAAAGGACGAAGAAGAGGGAGTAGGAAGGCGGAAAGGAAATGAAAAAGAGAGAAATATGAAGAGGAACTACAAAAATATGATGATGATGATTTTCATGACGATAATGATGAACAGAAGGGACGGATGACGATGATGGTGATGGTGAGAAGCGTGATGATGGCGGTGGTGATGGTAAGGAGAATGATAAGAATGATGATAGTGGTGATGGTGAGAATAAAAATAATGATGATGATGATAATGATGATAACAGTGAAATGGGTTAGAATGAGGGGGTAAAGAATGAGGAGATGATGGAGGACGAGGAGGAGAGAAGGAGAAGGGGGCGCTGAGAACGATAGCGGGAGTAGAAGGGGGATAGAAGGAGGGAGGGAGGAGGAGGAAGAGAAGGGGAGGAGCAGTGAGTAGAGAAAGGGGTGGGGAGAAGGAAGGAGTAAAAATTATAGGTAAAGGTGAAGAGGGAGAACTGAGGGAGGGGAGGGTGTTGTGAAAGAGAATGAAGGAAGAATGTAGAAGACAATAATACACCGATTTTCTAGTACACTCGGTCTTAATCTTTTCAGGCAGAGGACGTCATTCTTCTTTGCTTTTCGATGTCTTCAGATGATTTCCTTCAGCCTAGGAGAGACTTTTCTATTTGGACGAGTTAGATACAGCGTTCATCAACACCACTGATGGAAGTTCTTAGTAAGTAAGTATTCGGATTGAAGGGATTTACCATTTAATCAAACACTTGTTATCTACAAAGGCAAGGGGAACTAACAATCAAGCAGCTCTCTATCCACTCACTTCACCCTCTGGAATGCTTGCCTCTGTGGGAAGAAAAAAAACTTACGGAAATCATTCAGCACGAGGGAAAAATATTGCATTCGAATTATAAATCAATATAAATATTTTGTCACGGCGCCTCCGTCAGTTCATGCAAATCCGTACTGTGCCTTTTACTTCTTCACACGGCATGATATTATTGTTGTTATTTTTACTCTTGTTGCTGCCAGATGGTTTAATGGAGTGGATACCTAACGCCTTCAATTAAAAAAAAAATCTCCCCTGAACTGAATATTCTTAGCAATAGTAAAGAAAAAAAGGCAAGACATTATAGTGAAATGATTTTGTGAAGGGAGAGTGGCTTAGGATGGCTAAGTAAATTTGTGTTTAGTACTGATAGAGAGGCTTCATGGAGGAGCATTTCTCACGGCCACACTGAATGGACTCTGAGAATGAACATTTGACATACAGCAAAGCAAAAGTTCAGTCATAAGCAGGGAAGCAACATTCCTGCCTTTATCTCGGTTGGAGGGTCAGGAATAAACGCTGGTTACGAGCTACCAGTTGCTTATTCAGGTAAATATTGTACTGTTAACCTGCCATCAATAACCAGAAACAGCCTAGACGTAGTATATCTAACAATGTATATCAAACATGGTTCTTAATCCATTGTGCTTTCATTGTGGCAGAATTCAAATTCGAATGATGTTCCTGGACCTGGAAGTTCTCTTTATACGAAACCGGAAATCACTATCCTGTAGGTATCGTAAGATAATTTTCTTACTTACACTGTATGTATAAAGTTGTTTGCCCATAACTTCTAGGATTTTCTTTATCTGATTAGCAGGCTCACTGTTGTTGTGGGAAAATGTGTGGTTGTGAGACATGGCCGCTCTCTTGAGTTCTTGACACTGGGAGGACCCTTTAGTTTTTTGACCCCTCATCACGTATTTAAATTTTCTGTTGAGACTTCCACTTTGCGGGGCCTCGTATTTGTCAGGAGGAGGAGGAGATGGTGAAGACGGAGGTAAGGACGTACAGGTGAGAGGGTGGGGACAGGATGGTGGAGGAGGAGAGGAATGGGAAGATGAAAGGAGATAATGAAGAGGTAGGGGAAAAGTTAGAAGAGTGAAGGAAGAAGAATATAAAGATGTGAGAAAGAGCTGGCAAGATGAAGTTGATGAGGATGTGATGGGGAGGGGGAATGACGTAAGTGACGGAGAAAAAAAAATGAAAATCAGACAAGTATCAACACAGAGATACTGATAAAATTCCTTAAAAAAGAAGAAGCAATAAATGAGATGGAAAAGCAAATAGGATTCAGGGAGTACAAAGCGCGAGAGGTAGGAGGTACAGAAAAACAAGTGAGAGAATAAGATAGTAGATAAAAATGGTGGTAAGGTGTATGAGGAGTGAGCGCATAAGGAAGGAGAGTAGAGGAGAAAGAGCAGAGAGGAGAGAGAGGAGGAGAAGGAGGAGGAGGAGAAGCAGGAAGAAGGGAGGGGTGCATAAAGAGAAATAGGAACAGAGAGAGTGAGGGAAGGGGAATTTACACATAATGAGGGAGGGAAGAGGGGCAGGGAGAAAGAAGTAAGGGGAAGCAAACAAAAGGTGAAGGAGCAGGGAGAAGATAGAAGGAAGAGGGGTAGAGAAGAAAGGAAAAGGAGGAGGAGGAGGAGGAGGAGGAGAAGGAATAGGAAGAGCGGATTGAAGAATGCGGAGGAGTAGAGAGGAAGTGAAGCAGCACAGACGGGGAAGGGAAAGAGAGGAGACAAGAGAGGGACCAGAGACATGATATAGAGCAGAGAGCAGGAGGGGGATCAAAACGAAGGAGTAAGAGGAGCTTTGACAAGAAAGGGAGCAGAGGGAGCCGGAGGAAAACAGAAAGGCAAATAGAGAAGTAGTAAAAGGGGAGGGGGAGACTCACATACTTGGCTCCCTAAGTCAACATCGGAGTTACGACCCTAGGTGAAGATGAGACGAGACAAGGGAACGATGTGTGTGTGTGTGTGTGTGTGTGTGTGTGTGTGTGTGTGTGTGTGTGTGTGTGTGTGTGTGTGTGTGTGTGTGTGTGTGTGTGTGTGTGTGTGTGTGTGTGTGTGTGTGTGTGTGTGTGTGTGTGTGTGTGTGTGTGTGTGTGTTTCGGGCAACATAGAATCTCCCTCTCTTGTATACTGGAGTGGTAATTGCCAGCTTTCAGTCCCTTGGTATACCTACTTAGCTACCAGTCATATTAATGTTATCGGATAAATACTCAGTAACTCTGGTCCTAACTTTCGGAATTTGGAAAAGAAAAAAAGTCTTGCTCTGCGCAGCGTGTATTATTATTTTATCTTAGTGCTTAGTTTTGATATTTAACAACTGCAGTGAATGTGTTACATGTCTTAGATGTTAAAACTGGGCTACAGAAATTATATAAGGTAGAAGAAATGTCAGTATTACCCGTTGTTGGCCCTCCGTTCTCATGTACTATATAGCAAGTCAGGACTGGTTTCCTTTCTCATTTTACTAAGTTATTAAGCTTTATAGAGTTCTTTGTGTTCCCTTCTTCTATGCTGGCCGTACAAAGACATATCGCCTTCTGTATCAATCTGCGTGCTCTGTTGTATTGCGTAATATTGCCGTGATTATTACCATAGTGATTTCATATTTTGTATGTGATATCTAACTTTTTTATTTTTACATCGCTTAGATAGGTTACCTTTATGTGATGGAGGCTAGGTCTACAATGAACGTCTTTTTTATTCGTATTATAGACAAGAGGTATTTGAAGACATTTTTTTTTTTTCCTTCTAAAAATATATTGCAGAAGTCATATTACCCTATTATTTCATATTTATCATTACTGAGATAACACAGCCTACCATACCTGATTACTTCGTTCTTGTTGTGTTTACGGGACGCGCATTTGAAACATAAGACAGACAGATGGACAGGGAAAGACAAACAAAGAGACAAAGTGTGGACAAGGACGGAGGTGAAGCAACAGACGAGGGAAGGAGGGAGGGAGGAGAGAGGGAAGGGGATGGACAGAGGGAAGGGGGGTTACAGACCATGGAGGGAGAGAGAGGATGAAATCAGATCTGGGAGGGAACGAAGACAGGAACAAGGCGACGTATCCATACACTTTCTTGGTCGTTGTTGTGTGTAGGTTTGTTTATACTTTTGGCCCCGTTCACACCTAACTCTGGATAAAAACGTGAAAAATACATCGAATGAAAAGGTGGTGAGGGGGAGACGGCTGCGGATAGGGAGAGGGGCATAAGGAGAGGGACAAGGAATACACAGGAATACACAGGAAAGCAAACAGCAACAGACCTTATGGTCCTTTCGAGGCTGCTTGTTAGAGAAAACTATGACTACAAGATCTAACTCTACATGTTGAAGGATAAGGATAGTAAAGCAAGAAGGCTCCCCCCACCACCAAACCCTCCAGGAAAAAGTGAGAAAAACCACCATGCAGCATGGAAAAACTGACATGGAAATTTTATAGGAAACACTGGAAAGGAAAAGTCACATTCTATAATACTTTATCTATGAGCTACCCGATAGAGTAACCTGAAAGAGAAAGTAAACAAATAAAATAATAGTTACGGCATGACATTATAAACCGGTTACATTGAGTTAATGGGAAGTCTGTGGACATAACGTTGTGGGGAGGAAGAAGTATGGGATCGGGGTGGGGGCAGTTTTGTGTGTGTGTGTGTGTGTGTGTGTGTGTGTGTGTGTGTGTGTGTGTGTGTGTGTGTGTGTGTGTGTGTGTGTGTGTGTGTGTGTGTGTGTGTGTGTGTGTGTGTGTGTGTGTGTGTGTGTGTGTGTGTGTGTGTGTGTGTGTGTGTCGCAACCCCACTTATCAGACAGGACAAGTGTCGGGCAGCGTGTATCTGTCACATGATCAGACATGCATATTCTAAGAGAGATAAAGCATGTAAATCTGGCTGATAGGGTATATCTTAACTTCTGGCACACAATCTGGGAGAACATATACGGTACTGCAGACTTTATGTTGCCAGTCAACTTGTCCTTTCTTGTAGGCATAAGTTTATCACCATCAACACAGCTGACAATATCTATCTTCAGTCTATTGACCAGATTTACACCCGCGCTTCTGGTAGCATGCTGAGGGCAAGACTCATATGAAGTGATTTTATTTTGAGAACATTTATTCCACGGTCATGATAACAGGGTAAAGTCAGTGTTCTACCCTGTATCTCAAGGTTTTTATTAGATTGAAGCCAGCCATGATGGAACTGTTAAGGGTCAGTCAAGGATGAAGAGATCCGATTTTGAGATAAATATTTTTTAAGTCATGATCACAGGGCAAAGTGAGTTCAAACAGTTTGGATTAAGGTGGGACTAAAACCAGTGTAAGGGCTGAGGGTCAGGCAAGAATGAAGTGTTTCGATTGCGCAGATAGTCGGTAGGTCAAAGTCACAGGGCAAAGTCAAATGCCTGGCTCTTTGAGTAACTGTAACTGTACGGTGCGGTCATTATATTCTTTGGGTGGTCCTTATTGTCCTGTTTTATTCCTGCAATCTCTACACGAATTTATTTGGTTAAATTTTTTTAACTTGAATTATTAAATGCTAACTTCATTAACTATTTCCCTACTAGGAAGTCCTTCCAAACTGTAGAAAATCCTCCAACAGTTGCAGGAATAAGAAAAAAAAAAAAACTAGACGTAATAGGACTAAAGAGGTTCAGTACCATCTGGGGCCATGTACATTAACGTTACCACCCCATCGGCTTATGTGCATGTTTACCTTTTTTTGTTTTGATATGGCCAGCGTGAAAGTCGAGTTCCCACCACCTTTACTCGTACCCTCCACTGCGTCTGTAAGCAGGTACAGTGCATTAATGAATCTCCTGGACGCTGATGACGGTACCACTTCATTCTGGCCATTATCAGACAATGCCCCTGCAAGGATCTGAATCTTCTTCAAACATTTCGATGCAGTGACAATATTTCTACTTCATTCAAGTTTTTGTCATGCTATTTTTTATTTATTTAAGACTTCTCGTACCCAACGCCTTGGCATAAAAGAATGTTTATTAACCTCTTCAGCCCAAGGACGTGTTTTTCAGTATATTCTTGTTGCCACCAGAAGAGTTTGTTCATATTGGGATGGATCTCAAAGAATGAAGGTTTTAATTAAAGGTGTGAATATTCCTACAATACTATACTCTCTCTCTCTCTCTCACACACACACACACACACACACACACACACCGTTTAATACTTGTTCCTCTGTTTTTTTCTGTCCTCGCAGTAAGAAATATCATCAATCTAATACATATTTTTCTGTTGTTATTAATAGCAGGGGAATGCAACGACGATGTGCAAAATTTATCGTTGATAAATACGTGGCAAGTAACACTTTAAGCCATGGAGAAAACAGATCCATATTAAGCACACGAGGAGCGGAAGGTAAGTCTTGTGGCCATTTCTTCTGGTGGGCGTAGGAGAATTTTTACCACGTCTTCCGTGGCGATTTGTTTTGGGCATAACGTCTAAAGTGTTCATTGGCATATCATTTGTGTCTCATTGATTTTGACGCAGAATCCATTGGTATTGTTTAAGAGAATGATGACTAGAGCCATGAAGAAAAGGATGCAAGTAAGCCTCCGAACCCGACGAAAATATGACCTTATACCGCATCATCGTGCACTTGTGAACTGTTCTGGCAATTTTCTTTGCTATTTATTGCGCAGATCATAACTTAGAATTTTTTCATTTACTACTTTTATCTTCCTTTTCTCGATATACATTATAGGCATGACATCCATGAGAAGACTGAAGTATAAAGTCGAAAAATTAGGTAATGAGGAAGAGGTTTAGAGAACATTCTTGGGTGTCGACAATACTGCCCATTAATGGATATCAGCGACTCACAGGTACTCGGTGGTTATCCCCGATGATGCTGGAGACACAAGTAGATACAAGAGGCTTTCATTGAGCAGACAGAAATCCTAGGAGTCAATGATTTAGAAGCAGTCAAAAGGGTTACGAGCATTTTCTTGAGGCAACTCTGTGGACAGTAATGGCTGTGCAATGTGCATGACGGAAACACGGCAGCAAAATGCATTGGGCCACTCTTGCTCTCTCTCTCCCTCTCTCTAAATTCATTTTCATTAATATATATCCACCCTGTAACCAAAATAATTTTTCGGTTCTAGCTAAGTTTTTGCAAGGTTGCTGAATAACATTCTCTACAACAGCCATGAGTAACACGGTTATTTATGTTAAGATTATGAAAACTTACGTAGCATAAGGCAAAAGTGCAGGAAGAAAAGATAAACTTGAGAGGATGGTGCGCTTCCAACAGAGTTGTAGGCTACTTCGTTCAGCAAACACTTATCAGGCGGAAAAAAAAAAAAATGGTGGACATGGTCAACGGGTGAATATGTAACTTAGAATTACTCGTATTTCTGACAAGGGAATGTACTTCTATTGGGCGCCTGGGATATCCTAACACTTCTTTCTCAGCGAGTTATTTTGCGAGCAAGAAGTAGACTGTAAAATATAACAAGCAGAGAAAGTAGATTTTACTGGAAAGTGAGAAGAAAAGAAAGTCAATAACTGTGGAATGTCTGAAGTGGAGAAAGGGTAGATGAATCTGGAATGCATGAAGGGGAGAAAACGTGGATGATTGTGAAATGCATGGAGGAGAGGAAAGGTGGATAACAGTGAAACAAATGAAGTGGAGGAGGGGTGGATGATTGTGACGTGTGTGTGAAATGGAGGAAAGGTGAATGACTGTGGAATGCTGGAATCGGAGAATGAGTGGCTGACTCGAATGTGAGAAGTGGGGAAAGGGTCAATGATCGTGAAATACAACAAAGTGAGATAGGATAGGAAACTGCATAATTCCATGTGAGTTAGTATTGAATTTCAGGTAGATTCATTGCACTGGAGAGATTTAGCAACGTAGAGAGAATATATATATATATATATATATATATATATATATATATATATATATATATACACACCCTCGCTGGCTCAGAGGTAACGCTCTCTCTTAGCACCTGCTACCATGGGGGTTCGCGCCTTGCTCGGGATGCGAAAAGCTTCACTGACGAAGCGGGTGGTTGCTGTTTCCCTTGAGCAAGAGGATGTGTGTGTGTGTGTATGTGTGTGTGTGTGTGTGTGAAAGCCAAGGCTTTGCCCTTAGATCGGACTAGATGAGCTGTCAGCTCTCTTCCGGGAGGGTAAAAAGCTGATGATCACAACCATCACGGGATCCTAACCAACCCTGTGAAGTTCACACACACATCCTGATCCAAGTGTAGTAACAGAGACGGTGACAAGATATTATGTCTTCAGCACGGCACTGTTAATTTATAGTAATGATTCTTGTAACCTTTAGACGATGGTGTTCATCCAGGAAAGGCTTCTCTGCGGGAAGAAGTTATTTAATCTTATATGTAACGCCTTTAGCTCAAATTAACTTTTTTAGGCTGATTAATTGCGAATGAAGGTAGCGAAAATAATTTATATACGGTAACGCAACCTGGAACTGCAAGACTTAATGTGGGAGGAAAGCAGATTATGGAGGAAATTGAAGCATATAATATCAAAGCAGCGAGCAAGATGGTAGGCGAAAAATTAACAGAAAAACAAAAGTAAGAAAAATCAGTGGAAAAAGAAAACAATCAGAATGGACAAAAAACAATGAGGCCAAAAAATATATGTAAATGAGAATTATGGAAGTAAAGAAGCAAAATAGTGTGAAGAAAAATAATAAATCCTCCAAAAATAAGAAACAAGCATAAACAGAAAAAAAAAGCTTGCAAAATATAAAACAATGAGAAAATGCATAGCGAAAAGTCGAGTTATGAAAGAGAGAGAGAGAGAGAGAGAGAGAGAGAGAGAGAGAGAGAGAGCTCCGGAGGAAAGTGATTTACGATCAAAGGAAGATTACGATGGATAAGACATGAAGGAGACGTAAGGGAAGAGGACAACCAATTAAGTGTGAGAAAATGGTATACTGATAGGATGTGCTATTCATTTTATTTTTTCTCCCACCACACGACTTTATTCAGCTTAGGGGAGACTTTCTAATCATAAGTGTGAGATACAGCCATCAATATCCCATTTAACAGGAGTCCTTTACTTTTCTTGAATAAAAAAGTAATGGATGTATGGAAAACAAAGGATACATGACGTCTCAAGACTAATGGGATTACCAGAACTAAAGCAAGCTCAAGGATAAGAGGCTTAAGGTAATAATGCAGATGTATGGTATTATTAAAGCAAACATCAGATAATGGAACGTAAATGTTTGGTATCGAAAACTAAACATACGATAGTGTAACCTAAATGTTCCTCTACTTAAAGGTAAACAACTCGCGTTTTTTTTTTTTTTTCTTTAATGCGTCTGACTGAGGGTACAAGTTTTAACAGTCCGTTCCTTGAGACCCAGCATTCCTCCTACGTGCTAAGCACCACATGTCACCACTTCTGCGTTAACATCCATCGTCCACACTGAATACATGCTAGGGCTGTCTTCATACTGGACTGGTGTATTGGTATTAGTGGGGGTGTTTTAACAATATGTCGACGAGTTTTAATGATAGATCAATGAAATCTTAATCGAAATTCAGATCCTTTAAACTGATCCCTACCCCGGCAGGGAATCGAACCAGCATCCACTGGACTAGCAGGACACCTCTCCTCTGTTAACAGTAATAAAGCATCAGGTAATGTAACGTGAATGCATTATACCGAAAACTAAGCAACTAATATTCACGTAAATATGTTTTCAGATACTAAGCATCAGATAATGCAACTTTAATAAATGGTATCGAAAACTGAGCAACTGATATGGAGGTAAGTGTATGGTTTCAGAAGCTAAACATCTGATAATATACAAGAAATGTATGATGCTGGGAACTAAGCAGTCCTCCCACCACCCCCACATACACAAGCAAGAAATAATCACTGACGCAAAGTGAAAAAAAAAATACATTCACGTGCACTCACATGCACGTACACAACTTACACACACACACACACACACACACACACACACACACAATTCAACTTTTGGTCCCAGTTTCTACACAAGAAAATCATGCAGTGCACTCATTCACGTCAAACAATTCACACATCCTCATCCGCAGACACACACACAAGCAAAAGAGTTTTCTCCCTCATCTTGCCCTAAGTCATGACAGACAAGATACCATGGGAAAACACCAGAGAAGAAGGTTGCGACACTGAATAATAAGAGAGAGAGCAATGGGTAGAGGTGACAGGCGGGTGCAGGTAGGACAGTGAAGGTAAACGGGAGTACATGCTTGTACATAGGAATCACAGATAATGGATGCCTACTGGCTTGTAACAAAGGTGTCAGGTGAGTTAAATTTAAGTACACGTAAGCCCTCCCCTGCCCACCACCCATTGGTTGAAGAGCTTGAAAAAACAAACAAACAAACAAACAAAAAGAATTAAAATTTTTTTCAAAGGCTCAAGAGAAAGTATTCTGGCTTATTTTATCTCTAACATTTGTAAAATATTAACACCTACAACCTGCAATCACAGCAAATCTCTTAGCCATCTGCTTAAGTACCACCTGGAAAAAAAAAAAAGGAATTAGCTAAGGTCTAACCCTTAAACCTCAGGACTAATCCAGAGTACTGCCCAAGTCATTCTCTAGGTGGCCTTGTGATCAGTACAGAGTACTGGCCGTGTTTCCCGCCAATGTCTGAATGACTGCGTACCGATTATGTAGCTTGTGGTGTCCGACATGTTTGGCCATCACCCCCATCCCTGCTTCACTGCTACAGATGAGCAGTACAAGTGACCTCATTCTGATACAAAACCAAATACTTCAGTGGCCAATACAAGTGGTATCGTTTGCTGACACTGGTACTGAGAGATGCGTAAGTATAACCTCAACCCGATGAACCACCCCAGAATATTAGATAATTCTGATTCAGCTAAGTGGGGATGACAAGTGTCGCATACATGCGGTGTACTAATTTTAACAAAGCTTATCACGTTTGAGGATGAAGACTCTTGAGTGTATCATAAAGGAATTATGCACACAAAGATTAATAGGTCTATATATTTTGTCAGTTAGAAAAACCTCCCGCGTGGACACATTCACTCCAAACGGCTTATCATACTCTGGGTGATTAATGAATTAGTTTTTACAGTGAGCAATGTTGTGTGCATTTTGCTTTAAGTAAAATATTATTGAATAGATAGTGTATTTCGTTTGTTGGAAAAAGGGCGATGGTTGAAAAGGAGACGAAAGGATGTTAGAAAATTTGAAAGGAGAGACCGAGGAAGGAGATGGTGGAAACCGGGGTATAGGAGATAAGAAAATGTTAAAGGATAATGGGAGCAGAGGGTGAAGATACACTAAGAAGTGAGGAAAAAATAAAAAGGACCTGTTACTTGCCTATCGACTACACGAGGTTTTCTAAAGTACTCAGTCAATCTCAGTATTTCCCTTGAATACGACCTGCAGTAGTTTGTTTATATGCAGGTTCCCAGCTGAACAGTTGGGTGAACAGGGAGAAGACGGGCTGAGTCCACTTGTCTGACCAGCCCTAGAAGGAGGGCAAAAAGAAACATTAGTAAGAACAGAAGAAGATTTCAATAAAAGGAAGGAAAAAGATGGTATGAGGAGAGCGAAAAAGGAAAGAACAAGGACTGAAGGAAGAAAAAGCGAAGGCGGACACGACACGAGAAGACAGAATAAGTGAGGTAAGAGAAAAAAAGAAAAATGAACACAGGAAGAGGGGGCGAGAAAACAAAAAGACATGACGAAGAAAGAGGCGAGTGACGTGATGAAAAGGTCAGACGACAGAAGAAAAAGAAGACTAAAGTTTTGTGGGTATGGAGTGTATGAGGGTACTTTAGGCAGTCAATTTTTTCTAATTCTCAGCCTTCCCCTAGAACACGACCAGCAGTTCATCGAAGTCCCCTACAGGCTGAAGAAGGACAAAGGGGGTAAACAATCTGAGTCCATCTGACTGGCTCAATCAAACTCCCAATCTTCCAGTTGCGAGCCGGATGTGCTAACCATTGTGCCACCGGTTTCCCTGCAGACGATAAGAAGTAGGGGAGAGGATAAAAATATGAACGAATACCTGTCTATCTATCTATCTATCTAGCTATATGAAAGAGAGAAAAGCAAAAAAAAAAAAATAATAAATAAATAAAAGAAGACGAAAAGGAGACAAAAGACAGTGAACGAACGCTGAGAAGAAAGTAAAGGAAGGAGAACAAAATCAGGACACGGAACAGAGAAACCCGAAGAGGTAAGATGAAAAGAGGAAGAGGAAACTGGACAAGAAGAAAAAGAGAAAGGAAGAGGTAAGGTGAAACAGTAAGGTAAATGGGAGAACAATAACAAGAATTAACAGGAGCGAGAAGAGGAGGCACAGGAGGCAGCAGGGCAGAAGAGAAGAGGACAGAACACAAGATGAGGGAGAGCGAGGGCAAGAGAGGAAGGCCAAAGGAAGGAGAGTAGAGAAGTGGAGGAGAGACAAGAGGAGGGAGAAAGAAGAAGAGGACGACAATGGGCAAGAGAAGGAAAGAGGGATGAGAAGACAAGTTAGAAGAAAAGAAAGTATGGAAAGAAAGCGAGAGGATAAATCAAAGGAGGTACGAAAAAAAGCAAGAAATGATTCAAGACGGGTAGTTAAGCCTTCTCTTAGTCGCATGTTTATTTTATTTCCGCTAACTTCAGACGATCTTAACCAGCAGAGAACGGGTCCTATTAGCCTGCGAAAGAGAAGCTGACGAAGAAGCGTGAGGTGAAGGAAAAATTAACAAGTGATATCAAGACAATCGTAAAGAAAAGGAGAGGAAAAGTCGAGATAAGGAAATGAAGAGATGAAGAAAAGAAGAGGTGTGGAAAAGAAGATGAGGTGAGGAAAAGAAGAAAAGACGATGAAACAGAAGAAGAGATGTGGAGAAGAAGTGAGTAAAAGACGAGGTGAGGAATAGAAGTAGAGGTGAGGAAAAGAAGAGGTGAGGGAAAGAAGAACAGCAGAAGGAAAAAAATAAGAGATGAGAAAATGAATTAGTCAGGAAAAGAACAGGGAATGAGAAAAAAAATGAAGAGAAAGATGAAAATAGAGGTGAAGAAAATGAGTGAAAAAAGAAAAATACCGCATATGAGAAAAAAAAAAGAGGTGGCGAAAAGAGGAGGTTGAGTGAAGAGAAGTGAGGAAAATGAAAAAAAAAAAAAAAAGAAAGATTCAGAGGACAAGAAGGACAAAAGAGGAAAGAATGTGGAGATGAAGAGGAAGAGGTGGAGGAACAAGAAGTAAGAGGATAAGAGAAGGAGGTGTGGAACCAAAAAGAAGAGCAGAGAAGAGAGGACCAGGTAGGAGGTAGAAGTTAAAGGAGAGAAGGCTAAAAGAAGAGGGACGAGTGCAAGAAAGAGAGCAACAAGTAAAAGGGCACGAGAAGGAGAGAACAGAAAAAGAAGGAGTGAAAAGAGGAGATGGGAGAAAAAAGAGGAGGTAAGAGGAGGAGGGTCACGAGGGGAAGAGAAGGAGAGGAGGTCGAAAAAGAAGAAGAGGAGCAAAAGGATAAATGAAAGATAGAATAAGAGAGAGAGAGAGAGAGAGAGAGAGAGAGAGAGAGAGAGAGAGAGAGAGAGAGAGAGAGAGAGAGAGAGAGAGAGATGAGGAAAAAAGTAGTAGACGGAGAAGACAAGAAAAGTAGAGAGCGATGGAATGAAGAGAAAAGAGAAAGCAAGATTAAGATGAAGAAAGAGAGAACAAGAGAAGGGGAACTGAAGGAATGTGAACGGAGGACACAGAAGAAAGGGATGGATAAAAGTAAGAGTTTTGACAAATTTAGGAAAACAGAAGAAGAAAATGAGTGAAAAATGAAAAAGAAGAAAAAAAAAAGTGGATAGGGGAGGAAAGAAGAGAAGGGAATGGAGAATAAGGAGAGGGGATGCAACAGATGGTGAGAGGACACGAAGAGATAAGAGGAGAAGATGTGGCAGAGGAAGGACAAGAAGACGCAAGACGAGAAGAAGAGCAGATAAAGGAAAGACAAGAAAGAGAGGTAGGATGAGAAGAAGAGGAGAGAGAGGAAGGACAAGACGACGATTTAAGAGGATAAGAATATGGGTGAAAGGAAGGACAAGAAGAAAAGATAATAGGAGAAGTGTAAGGAGAAGGAAACGAGGAAGAGCTAAGAGGAGAAGAGGAGGAGGGACACGAGGAGGGAGAGGGATGGCTAAACGCAAGGTATGAGACTATCGGAAAGGATGGGAGGGAAGAAAAGAAGAGGAAGGTGAAGGGAAAATGCATGAAGATAGGAGAGAACAGGTTTTAGTAGAGGAGGTCAAAAGACAAGAGGGAAAAAGATAAAATTTGGAGAAGAAAAGAGGAGGAGGGAGGAAAGGAGGAGCTACATGTCAAAGCGAAGAAGAGGCGAGAGGATGGAAATAAGGGAAGGGGATAAGTGGAAGAAAAAGGCGTAAAAAGATATTTAGAGGAAGGGAGAAGAGGAGTCAGAAAGATAAGTGGAAGGAGGAGAGAAGCGAGCGAGAAGATGGAAAAGAAAACCGAGGAAGAAGGAGTGAGTAGAAAAAAAGAGGTAAGGAGAATAAAGAGGTAAGTGAGTGAAAATGAGAACGAGAGAAGAGATGAAGAGAAGGAAGAGAATGAGTGAGGGCGGGTAAGAGGTGAAAATAGTGAGAGGAAATGAGGAGAGAGAAGACGAAGAGGAGAAGAGTGAGTGAGAAGGAATAATAATACGAGAAGAGGTAAAGCGGAATGAGTGAGAGGGAGTGAAAAGGAATGAAAAGTAGAGAGAAGAAAGGGTGGTAGTGAATGGGAGTGAAAAAGGGAGATGAGGTGAAGAGGAATGTGCGAGAGGGAATGATAAGGAGAGAAGAGGTGAGAAGGAGTGAGTGAGAGGGAGTGAAAAGGAGAGAAGAAGTGGGGAGGAGTGAGTGATACTGAGAAGGGGAGAGGAGGTGAAGAGGAGGCGAGTGAAAAGGAATTAATAGGGAAAAGGTGAAGAGGAATGAGTGCCAAGGTATAAGATGACGTGAGGCGAAAAATGGGGAATGAGTGAAAGGGAGTGAGGAGAGAAAGGGTGAGGAGGAATGAGGGAGAAGGAGTGAGAAGGAGAGAAGAGGTGAGGAGGACTGAGTGAGAGAGAGTGAGACGGAGGGGCTGGGTACCGCGGGGCTGTATAAGGTTACTCAGGGAACGAGTTGGCTCACGGATAATGGTAGTTAAGAATGTTGTTGTTTCTCTTCTTGTTCATGTTTTCTTGGCTGCTTCTGCTGCTGCTTGCTCTATTTATTGCTGTTGTTGTTGTGAGGCGTCTCTGGTACTCCGTGTTCTGTTTGTTACTGCTTTAGTGGTAGTAGTAGTTGTAGTACTAGTAGTAGTAGTGGTGGTAGTTATAGCAGTAGTAGTAGTAGTAGTAGTAGTAGTAGTAGTAACAGTAG
The DNA here is from genome assembly GCF_032717465.1 of Coenobita brevimanus. Classification (NCBI taxonomy): domain Eukaryota; kingdom Metazoa; phylum Arthropoda; class Malacostraca; order Decapoda; family Coenobitidae; genus Coenobita; species Coenobita brevimanus. The sequence continues at coordinate 32,569,637 of NC_137004.1, forward strand.
CAGTAGTAGTAACAGTAGTAAGAGTATTAGTAGTAATAGTGGTAGCAGTTGTAGTAGTAGTAGCAGTAGTAGTAGCAGTTCTAGGAGTAGTAGTAGTAGCATTAGTATTAGTAGTAGTAGTAGTAGTTGTTGTTGTTATGTGCCCTGGTGCTGTTTTCCGTTGTTGGTATACTGTAGTTAATGTTATATATTTTTGTTAATGCTAATACTGTTCCCTGTTGTATTTATTTTTGTTGTTATTGTGTAGTACATTTACAAAAGTGAAAATGTTATTCTGATGGCTTCCACACTCTGGTGAAGACTAAATATATTTACTCAGTTTTTTTTTCTTAATTCTTTCTTTTAACAAACAATTACTCAGTTTCTTTTTCTTAATTCTTTCTTTTAACAAACACTTTTCAGTCTGGTGCAATAGCTTCATTTCTTCATTTCACCTCAAAATTGGTACGATTGTTCCTAATGCAAATACCCCTATATAGAGTTCTCATAATTTTATGTCTTTAAATGTTTTTATCGAGTCAAAGGTTAAGTCATACATCCATACATATTTAGCGAAGTGTGGCAACAGAAATCCGTAGAGTGTACCAACTTTTGCGGGGAAGGGTGAGGACAAATATTTCCTTGAGTGCCAAGTTTTTTTTTTTTTTTTTTTAGTTGCTATCCTGGATTCCTTTGCAACGATTAACAGTCTTTATTAGTCCCCCTCCCCCCCCCTCTCTCTCTCTCTCTCTCTCTCTTTGGCTACGGTAATGGTGTTCTCGTGTTTCTTATCACTGCTCGTTGCCACGGTCTCACACCATTATTTTTTGCCCTGTTAGTCCAGCTACATAACTTGCATGTAACAGGACCTGGTACCTCGAGACACCCCTCAGATTTTCATTTTAGGCCATTAGAATGTTATTATGAGCATACCACATGAATCTAAAATAAAAAAAAATGGCACGGAAGTTGTAGACACCAAAAGAACGATCCCAGTAAAGGGGCTTGTTCTGCTAGGGTTTCGAAGGAGGCTACGGTGCGAGACGAGTTTGATTCGAACTTGCCGTCTAGCCTTTTTTTCTGCGATTCTTTTAACATGAGATACAAATTCAAGGAAATACATAGAGTTCAAGTTAAACGCAAACGCTGAGAAATGTCTTGGATTTGTAAGCGTCGCCTCTGAGGTCCTTAGTATTGCTGCTGTTGTTTTGACGTGTTCTGTTGCTACACACTTTATTTTTGTAGTTAGTGTTGTTTGTTCTATTCAGTGCTTTTCTGTTGCTCATATTATATTTCTTTAAACAGTTGTCGTGATCGCAATAATTGCTTGCCGTATTTGTTGTACCGCACACGTAGAGGGATGTTCTGTCACTGTTATTCTTGGTACTCTAGTTTTACCCTACGGTATAATCCTCGGGACAGATGACCGTTGCCATCGCACATCTTGTTATAAGACATACCTGCAGCATGATAGCCGGGCAGGCTGCTGGTGTGAAAAAAATGCAAGAACTGTGCAACTCAAAAAAAAAAAAAAAAGAAAGAAAGAAAGAAAAGAAAGAAAAGAAAAAGTAGTTGGAGAAATTATTCCTCCAAGTTCATATGCTGCATACATGTCACGTCACCGCTGCTGCAATGCAAGCAGGTCGCAGAATTAGAGACGGGGCGCTGCCACAAAGGCTAATTCCGTTAATAATAACCATAATATTTCTGACTAAAGTTGCCAGCGAGTACTCCTGCTGAATCATGCGTGTTTCCCTGACCAAACAAACGATAACGTTGGTAGGCGAGGATATTCGTCTGGAACAGATGTTTAATCTCATTTTACCTCCATTTTTTTCTTTTCGTGACGTACACAGAAATAATCAGAATTATTTACTTAACTGGATGAAAACAATTTGAGACTCTTATACAAAATATGCCTGACAATTACCGTAATCTTAACACAGTAAAAACTTTTAAAAATAGCCCCTTGGTCACATGGGTTTCCTTTTTTTTTTGGGGGGGGGGTTAATTTTTGCTCTGCTGGCCTGTTTTTATTTGTATGTCAAATCTAAACCATTACTTATTGAAAGAGAGTGGTTTTCTTTCGTCATAAAGTATCATCAGTTATGGAAAGAGTTCCTGGATGAAAATCCAAAGGCTCCAGAAATCCAGGCAACTTTTGTGACGTGTTTATTCATAAGGAATACAATTATGCGAGCACGACCACGATCGATCATGATGTGATACGACATGGGATATGATCGATTTTGGCTTCAGTGAATGTTTTTTTCTTGACGTATATATTTGATAAAAACTGGTCCGTCCATCTCAGTTATGCTGTATATTTATTGCTTGGCTCCATATTGTGTGAGGAGTGCGTTCCACAAGTGTCCCTACTCAGTAATAATCACATCCTTATAACGACTCCCATTCCCCCAGCCTGTGCTTCCACGCTCTTCTTCATGAAGAGAGGCGATCAGCAATTCCCCGATGCCTGCAGTGAAACTACTGAGGCAGCTGTACATAGTGCTCTTCAGAATTACCCTTCTATCTTCAGACCACCTCAGCCCCATATACGCTGCTGTATTTTTACTTTCTCCATTAGGCAGATATTCCTCAAAGAATTTCTTACTGTTTCCTGAGGCTGAAGTTTAGGGATACAGTGCATGATTTATAATGTGAAGAGAAGAGTCCTTACTAAGCCGGTAGAGAGACGCCATGTCCATTTGTCGAGGATACCCCTAACACAAGGGTACAATAGACAGACAGACAGACAGACAGACAGACAGACAGACAGACTCATACTGTCGATGTAAAGATAAGTTTCCCGGTACATCAGCTTCCATGTCGCGCTGCTCACTGATCCATTTAAATACCATTCACTTCACTCAGATGACGTATTTTTCTTTTTATTCTGTCTTTTTTCTTTTTCTTCCTGTTTCTGTTACCTTCGGACAATTTCATTCATGTTAGAAGACGATATTAAAACTGAAAGTGTTAGAGCTTGCCCCGTTCCATGAACAAAAAAAAAATCTTTCCTCAGTTGAATAAAGGAGTCAGGAGAGAGCAAGAATGAAACTAAAGAAGGTCCTTGAAGTTAAAGAGTTAATGGTCCTATTTTTCCAGTGTCTCCGCTCTAGAATTGTGTTTATAAGGTGCTCTTGTTCTGCTGTTGGTTTGTTTTCTTTGTACAACCACACTGTTCAGACTGATAAAAGAGAAGGAAAAATGTGATCTAGGTTCAGTGGTTTGAAGCTGAAGTGAACTGCAAAAACTATTGGTCTTCGGCGATATTATAAAAAAAAAAAATATTGGTTTTAGGGCCGTATTATTGTTGGCTTTGGAGATTCAGTAGAACATTTTCCTTAGGGATATTTGGTATATTACTCCTTAACATCCTCCTGTTTGTTACTGAAGCAGACTACACCAACATTAAGATATTAATAACATACAAGAGAATAATTCAGTTAGATAAATGTCATCCAAACTGCAGCTGCACTTTTGCTATGTATGTTACGGTAGTCTTTACCCCCCCCCGCCATACAGTGTTTCTTATTTTAATCAGACTATTATCTTAGATTCACTTTTGGGATGGATTTTGAGTAATGAAGGAGTTAACCGTTTCAGGCTGCAGACGTATTTCATTTATTATTTTGAACTCCAGGCTCTTTTATTGATCATCGGAAATACTCCCCGAAGTAAAAGGGTGAGAAATAACGTTAAGTAATATCATTGCTGAATATCCTAACGTTCAATAAGATCATTTAGTAGGAACCTGGTGGGAAAAAAAAAATCAAAATACCTCATCGCACTTACGAGATTTTTAACATCACTCTTCTAATATGTCTTTCCATATGTGAGTGAAATCGTTTGGCAGCAGCAAGATGTAATGATAAAGCATGACGCCGTAGTTAGAGGGTTTATAGTGTAATTCTTCTTCTTCCATAAACAATGATTTCGTGTATAACAATATCTTTCTACAGAAAAATCGAGCGGTTCTGCCTCTCTCTTCAGTTATGCATTCTTGTTTCAGCAAGTGTGTGTGTGTGTGTGTGTGTGTGTGTGTGTGTGTGTGTGTGTGAGAGAGAGAGAGAGAGAGAGAGAGAGAGAGAGAGAGAGAGAGAGAGAATGTTATATTTCTACATAACTACTCCAAGCGAGCATATGTGGAAGCCATATATTGCCCTGTGTGTGTGTGTGTGTGTGAGAGAGAGAGAGAGAGAGAGAGAGAGAGAGAGAGAGTGAGAGAGAGAGAGAGAGAGAGAGAGAGAGAGAGAGAGAGAGAGAGAGAGAGGGAGGGAGAGAAAGGGGGTGGGGGAAGACGAGGGGAAGAATGGAGAATGGGTGAAAGAAGACGGTAGAAGTGATGGGGGTCTGGGAGAGTGTGGGACGTATAGAAGAGGAGGCTGGAGAGGGTGGGAGAGGTTGAAATAGTTTTGGAAAGGAGATGGGAGAAAGTAGCTGGGGAAAAGGGTGTTCGCAGCGATACCTCTGCCCGACAGGTAGGTACGTACATGTGCAGGTGTTCTAGGTGTATAAATGCAGGTGAGTAGATTTGAAACAGAAACTATAAAGCACTTGAGGTTTTCATTATGATATTCGTAGCGTGCAAAGTGCTGATCAATTTCTTGGGGAAGTTGTAATGACAAAGTCCGTTTAACCTTTCACTCTCATTACCATCAAACGTAGTGAAGATGCTAATGAAGGCTATAACTAACCACGCCAATGCTAAAAATCTCCAAGTTGAGTAAAATCGAGTGTTGGTACTAGGAAACTTAAAGTCGTTTTCTTACGTAGGGGCTTAGTGCACTCAGAGATCTCACATACAGTACACAAGTGTTCGCCATACAACCCAGATGTTTACCGGACAGACGAGAAATGTTCATCCAACAGGACACAGATGTTCACTGTACAGTGAGCAGATGTTCATTATACAGTACAAGCAGATTTACCATACAATATGCGAATGTTCGACTTCTTCATTTATCTGATAAAATATTTCGATCCTTATGCTGCTTATCTAGCATCAGATTCTTAGATATCCCAAACAAGCTAATAAGTTCATGAGTGCCAGATGAAGACTATCAGTCTAACTGTGTGTATCAACCTATCTGTTTATGTATTTGTGTATATCTATCTATCTACCTATTGACACACACACACACACACACACACACACACACACACACACACACACACACACACACATATATATATATATATATATATATATATATATATATATATATATATAATTCAAAGCGAAAGTCATGAAAACGAGAGAAACTGATGATATATAATTGGTAAGGAATGGGATCTCCCTAATTTGCTGTATGCAGATAATGCCGTGCTGCATGTTGCTGGTGAACAGCAGCTTTACAGACTGATTTAGTGTTTTATATCTACCTGTCAGTTGGGAAGTATGAAAGTAAATGACGGGAAAGAAAGTAATGAACAGAAAAAGGCGTTTGGTGTACGTTTCCTCATCCTGAGTTCTTTATTGATAATTACTTCAGAGGTTAAAGTCACACGAAGTTATGGTTCATACGTCATTAATTTCCCGAAGCATTTACTCTGGAGAAGTAAGTATAGCTTACCGAGAAACTGGCTATATTTTAAACCACATGCATTATCTTGTGTTTTATTTCTTTCTTATTGCACTTTCCTTTCGATTATTCCTTTGCGTCCCTTTTCGTTATATTAATCCATTCGTTCTCCACTCATTCGTTGAGTTGCTGACACTTTGCAACTAGAGCACACACAAAAAAATCGTCGAGCCAGTAGGGTACACATCTTTGGCATGTTCAGTGCAATATAATATATTATTCATAAAAGAAGACTGAAGTAATAATATTGGAGTTTGAGCTATTGTCTATTTGTACTTGGACTTCTCAACCATGGTTTTCTGTACAGCTCTTTACGATTTGGCATGCTGGCAGGCAATTTTTTCAATATATGCAAAATATTCTGAGGCGGCCTGTTTCACTTCTTTGGTGGTCGCTTGTGATGTAATTTTTCTTGCAGTTTTACAGCTGTTGAGTCCTCCACAAACGAAGGCAGAGACAACACCCTTTTCCTGTCACCAGAGTTTGATAGACGTCATTATAATAACAGGGAGAAAAGTAAATCTGGCAAGAAACAGTGTAGTGTGGGATTAAAAAAAAAAAAAAGTGACGCAACAGCAGTGGATTCTGTAACCTGCTCCTGTGACTGACTGGCGGGTCATACTTAAAACTTAAAACTGAATTCCGTTATACTTAAACTGAATAGTGTCATACTTCAGCTGAGCTCTTATACTCAGAACTGAATACTTTCATATTTAAACTGAATACTGTCATACCTAAAAACTGAATACTGTCATACTTAAAGTGAATGCTGTCATACTTAATATTGTATTACAGTGACTCACATACCAATACCTACTTGTGGCGTGAAAGGGAAATTGAACGATTGAGTTCTGACACTTAAAAGATTTTTTAAAATTGTGATTTGATTGACGATTTGTCCTTGTCATCATTGTACTGAAGTGGGTAAGGATGTGGAAGATAAAAAAAAAAATCAGTTAAAGAAGATAGTGGACAACGGTATCGAACTTACACGACCGACTGATGAGATAATATTTCTGAGTCCATCTAAGTATTTCAGATATTCTTATTAAATATGAATGGTTACTTCTCTCTCTCTCTCTCTCTCTCTCTCTCTCTCTCTCTCTCTATTTGCAGCAAATAAGTAAACCTGCTGGCACCTGTGTTATTACATCGAATTAAGGATATAGTGTTTACCTGAGTGACACGAGCTTTTCAGACTGGCAGTAAAGCCGTATATCTGTTCGTCTATGGTCCTTATTTATATATGGGTCTGTTGACACTTATACACCACATAATATGCACTCAGTAATCCAAGTAGTCATCCATCACACTTTTCCATTTCCTTTCAAGAAAGTGTAGCAGTAGATTGAAAATACTCTTTCACTCTCACATCACACACACACACACACACACACACACACACACACACACACACCGTATAACTAATAAGGTTAACCTTCTCTGAGCTTTGTTAGAAGTTTCATTGATCCTTTTATCCATTTTCATTAAATTTCCTCCCAAGCCTTTTCGTGCAATTTTCAGACGATTTACTGATTTTATAAAGGCTCTCCTGCACCAGAGGGATTAATGGGGAGTGTACCTTAACTCTCCCAGTGTGAAAAGTCTCTCTCACTCTGAATTAAAACATATAAAAGTATGAAAAATAAAAGCACAAAGATATACAAATGTTTATCACTGTGCTCCCTCCCCATTCCGTCCCCAGCAATAGCACTCCAAGGGACTCGTTGTCGACTGTCTATTTGTTTCTAGTGGGCTTGCTGTTTGCTTGGTAGTAAGTCTGATGCTTGTTTCTTGGTGAGTTTGTTTGCATTCTACTGAGTCTAATAATTAGCTGTTTGTTTTAAATGAATATATATATTTTTTTTTAAGTGATTTTGTCCCTCCCCTCTTTTTTTTTTTCTTGGTGCTTTTGCTGCCAATCTCCAAGTGAATTTACTCTTTGTTTCTTAGTACAAATAGGATGATGAAACGTATATGTGGGTGAGCCTCATGGCAGCAGGAGGCGCGGTAAGCCAAGAAGAAATGGAGAGATGTGCAAATGAGCGTTTGACAGAGATAGATATGGAAGCTGACGAGGCTAGGGAACTGACAAGGGATCGAGCAAGTTTGACCGAGTTTTGTGTGGAGGAGTTTATGGCAAGGGTTGGGCATCCATTTCTAATCCTAACAGCCATCGGACTGGGTGTCTATTAAGCAGTAATGAAGCCATATGCGGAAATGTGCTCCTGCGAGGTTGAGTCACGATTCCCGGGATTTGAGTGGTAAATAAATGGGAGTGTGGCCGATTTCACTGGGCGTGCTGTTCATTACTTCTCCCTTTTTCTTGTACACTAGATCCTGCTTCATCCTTCCCGCAAGTGGGAAATTGAGGCGGGATGATGCTTCTTAGTTTGTTGTTTTTCTTTAGTTTGCTGCCTTCCTAGAAATTCAGTGTTTAGTTTTTTGTTTATTGTTTGGTTCTTCGTGAGTTCATGGTCTGTTTGTAGTTTGCTTCTTATTCACAAAGAGTTTATCGTTTGTTTCTAGTTTGTTGGTTCCTCCCAAATAGCTTGGGGTATTAAGATAATCTAGTTCATTTTGTAACTGAATACTGCAGATCTCAAGGATAAAAGTCAATGTTATATATTTCATTTATTTAGTTCGTTTGCTTCCATCCTGTGTGTGTGTGTGTGTGTGTGTGTGTGTGTGTGTGTGTGTGTGTGTGTGTGTGTGTGTGTGTGTGTGTGTGCGCATCACATCTGTCTGAGGAAAATATTGTGTTACTCTATATAAGTGTTCGAGTGAAAAAGTGTATGAGTTTGTATATACCAATACGAGTCAAATAGTGTTTTTCTCTGTACATCTGTTCCAGTAAAGTAGAGAAGGTGTGTGTGTGTGTGTGTGTGTGTGTGTGTGTGTGTGTGTGTGTGTGTGTGTGTGTGTGTGTGTGTGTGTGTGTGTGTGTGTGTGTGTGTGTGTGTGTGTGTGTGTGTGTCTTTATACATAAGGTACCTCGTAATGAAGCAACACCTGCAGAGACACCTGTGGCCACACCTGTCACTCTTCTCTCGTTCCCTTCATCCTCCACTCTCTTTACCCATTACCTTTCATTCTTGCTCATTATCCCTTCTTTTCCTCCTTTCCTCGCCCTGGTTCTCATCATCATCAATTTTACTCGACTCATCCTCCACTATTTTCACTCATCACATGTTTATCATTGCTTATTTTTTAACTTTCCTTCCTTCATCCTTGTTTTCATCATCACTATCTTCTCGTTTCATTTATCATTTCCTTACTGTTCTCGATTCCTTCTCCCTGGTCTTTCTGTGGACTTTCGCTATCATCACTCTCTTCTTTTTAGCCTCATCATCCAGTTCACTATGTACTATTTCATTCCCTATTTGCTCTTTCCTTCGCCTTGTCCTTCGTCATCCTTCTCTTCTCGTATCATTTATCACATTTTACCCCTTATTTATTCTCTCTTCTTTTCTGCTTCCTTCGTCCCGCCTTTCGTCATCAGTCTCTTCTCTTTTACTTCATCCTCTTGTCTCTTCATCCGTCCTTCTTCATTCTCTCTTTACCTATTATTTCGCCTTCCCTCTCATCATAACCTTCCTGTCGTTAGCCTCATCCTCCCCTCGCTCCCCCCCCCCCTCTCTCTCTTCTTTAAGCAGTCCCTCATTTTTATTTATTTTTTCACCTTTCCATCTTTTGTTGGTTTACATCTATTTACCCATCACTTACATCCTCTCTCATTCTTGCCATCCTCTCTCTTCACCTCATCTCTTATTAATGTCTCCTCTCTTATTTTTTTTCCTTCTCTCACTTTCACATCTATTTCTTCCTCCTTGTTTGTTTCTACCGCAATATCTTATTCAGTTCTTATATTTCCGCTCCACTTTATCCCCCTCTTTTCTTTCTACTAGTTTCTTTCTCTTCTCTGTGCATTCTCGCCTACATCGCATTCTTTCTTCTCCTTTCAGGGTTCTCCACTTTGCCTCTTGCTTAAAATTCTTCTTGCCTGATCTCATTCATTAAGAATACGTATTTTCTGTGCTATTATGTCCATCTCCAGAAGATAATATTGAGCCAAGGAGAGATCTCTCGAACTGAAAGAATTAATGAACGTGCTCTCAGATCCGTCAAGACTAAAACATGAGCTGAATCAAACCGTCTGGAGAGGAGATGAATACAACACGAAACAATCCTCAGGCTGAAGGGGTTAACTGGTAACAAGAAAAACTCAGAAAGAAAAGTAGAGGAAAAATTAAGGAAAACTGGAGCAAAAAAAATATAACGAGGGGTATTGGTGTGACGTGTAGGTTAGAGGGAATAGGGAAATATATTTATTGCCTATTACTGCCAATACCACTAAATTTCCTTCCTGTACTCTTGAATATTTGTCTAGTCTAATTTGCCTCATACCCTCAAGAAAAGGTGGGTAAGGAAGGAATTTCATTGCATATGGAGACAAATGCATGAAAGAGAGAGAGAGAGAGAGAGAGAGAGAGAGAGAGAGAGAGAGAGAGAGAGAGAGAGAGGATGAAGTCAATAAAAAGGGCTGAAGAAAAAATATGCTACTTGTTAATACTGAGAGGAAGACAAGATGAAAGTAACAAAAGTAAAGAAATGATGAGCCAAAGACAGGCAGTATAAGGAAGAAAAGAGGACAAAACGGAAAGAAGAAGAAGAAGAAGAAGAAGAAGAAGAAGGAGGAGGAGGAGGAAGAGGAAACTGCTGTAAAGACAACATTTGGAAGCAGATGCATAATATTTCTCCAGTTTTGCCTCTTGCATATAACTTCGTATGTCTGGCTGCATCTGCCAGTCATATGAATATAATTACAGAATATACAGGCTAGAGGGCACGTTCGAGTAAAGCTCGTGCAGTACCATAGTCACGTTGGAAGTGGTTATTTTGGCGTCTGGTGGTTCCGCGCCCGTACTTCCGCAATTTTAGGACTTTATCGAAATATTAGAAAGTGAGTTCGCGACACGTCCAGGAATATGCATAGCAATTTTCATGTCAATAAGGCCAGAGGTTTAATCGTGATGCCATGGTATCTAGTTTTGGAAAGAAGAACAGGAGCACCCACGCCAGCACCAATAAGAGACAGGAAAGAGAAATGTACTTCCTTTGTGAAATGTAATTTTACAGAATGAAGAACAGAGGTGTACTAGAAAATGGAACAGATGTTAAGAAAAAGGGGAATGATGTAATAGCAGAGAAGAAAAAAGTAAGAAGAAAGTCAAATGAAAGTAAATGTACATGATAGAAAGAATGGAGAAAAGTGGAGGGAGGACGGGGGAGGAAGAGGAGTAAAGCTGCAAAAATAATACGATTTCATTAAAGAAGAAATACATAGCGAAAGAGAGAGGAATGAAATAATTGATGGGTGAGAGAACAGGAAAAGAATTCTCAAAATGACAATAAAAACAAAAATGAGAAAAATAGAAGGAATATTATGATCAAGGGAAAAATTAATGCAGAAACTTAAAGATCAAAGAAAATGAAGGGAAAAAGGTAGAGAAGACAAGGATATGAAGAAAAGAAGAAATAAAGCAACATGAAACGATGAAATGAGAGAGAGAGAGAGAGAGAGAGAGAGAGACAACTCACAGATGGAATGGCATATACGAGGGAGAGAGAGAGAGAGAGAGACAACTCACAGATGGAATGGCATATACGAGGGAGAGAGAGAGAGAGAGAGAGAGAGAGAGAGAGAGAGAGAGAGGGCACGTGGCAGGCGTGTGATGGTGGGGGCGTGGCTAGCTGGTTATATGCCCCGCCCCCCGCCCTCAGTCTCTCTCTCTCTCTCTCTCTCTCTCTCATACACACATCTTCACATTCACACTCATGGTTACTCTTAAGCATTTTTCTTTCACTGCACTCCTTCCATACGATCACAGCTGAATAGTTTACATACGGCACACACACACCCACACACACACACACACACACACACACACACACACACACATACATACGCAAACATACACAGACACACATAAGCAAACACACACACATATATATACACATGTATATTGCGTATTCACTCCTAACCCACGTGCGCACACACACATCCACAAAAAAACAAGCTTACTCAAAACATACATACACAAACACACAAACATAAACAATTAGCACGTGTGCCGGCGCGCATACACACATACAGACACACACCAAAACACACACGCAAACACGCATACAAACACATGCATACATATACATACACAAAAATTGCACACACACATACACATGTATATTGAGTACTCAGTCCTAGCATCGATGCGCGCACACACATCCACATCAATGCACACTAACGTAAAACATATACAGGACACATACATACAAATTATCGCGCGCACACACACACACACACACACACACACACACACACCTCCAAACACGCAGAGTCAGAAACACTCACTCTCTGCAACAGAGACGATGACACAAAATCCACACCGAAAGACACACCCAAGGAACATCACAGGCAACAATAACAACACACACACACACACACACACACACACACACACACACACACAAAACGGGGTGATCCTCCAACCCCGTACTTACCACTCACTGTTTATTTTGTCTATTTTAACAACCTTGTCCTTCCCCTCCATCTCCCCGCCCTCCCACCCTCCACTAACTCCCCCAAACCAGTCCCCTCTCCCCCCTTTTTCTCTACTCCATTCCTATCCTCTCCTCCCTCCCATTCATTCTTCCTCCCCACCCTATTCCCTGCATTTGCCAACTATTCCCCCCCCCCTCCATTCCACCCTACCCCTGGACTCTTCCCTTTCCCTCTCCTAATCCCCATTTTCTTTTCTCCTTAACTCTTTTCTCTCACCCCTCTATTCCTTAACCCCATCATTTCCTCCCTTCCCTTTCCCCATTCCCCTAATGTCTCTTCCCCTTCCTCCCATCCAAGCCTTTCCCCCTCCCCCTCTCACTCCATCTCTGCCACAGTCACCCGGTATCTTTAGTCACTATGTGGTAAGACTTCGACCCACACTATTTTAGTTTTATGGAACTGCAACACAAATGAAACGTTAGATCATATGGCACTGGGGCACAAAAAACATCTTTCGTGTGGCACAAACGAAGCCTCATTTCCTATGGCATCGTTTTACGAATGACACCATATATCTTATGGGACTATGGCACAAATGACACCTTAATTCTTAAGACATTATTATTTCGCATGGTACTGGGACAAAAACGACAATTCACTTCGTACGGCGCTGTGATACGACCGGTATCTTATCTCTTACGACACTGTAGCACAAAGAATATCTTATTTCTCACGGCACTGTGACATAAACGACATCTTGTGGAATTATGGCACAAACGACACCTTATTTTCAGTGATGCTGTAGCAGATGTTACTTTATTTTGTATCAGTTTTGACCTAATTGAGATTTTTTTTTTTGCGACACTGTTTTGTGCATTTACTATAGTGCAATACCAAAGCTTGTATCATATAGTGGCGCAGAGAAAGATTTGGAATCTATTGCTATTAGGTCCACTATGTATATCGATCATATCAGTCTACCTGTCTACCCACTTATCTCTGCCTCTATCTACCTATTTTTTCATTGTCAGTCTGTTTGTCGCTTTGTCTGCCCGTCTGCAGTCAAACGGACAACCCTAAGATGTTGACCACAGCAGACAGTTCTAGGTAAGCTCTTAACCCAGTTGCACAGCAGAATCAAGAGACCACCCCACCCTCAACTCCTTCAGCACGACGAGGCTTTTCTACTTTTAATCAGGCTTTAACTAAACGATCTTACACAACTCAGGAAGGATCTCTAGTAGTGAGAAGGTTAATGAAGGCTGTAATCACTATCTCCAGTGTGAAAAGTCTCTGCTAGTTATGTCGTCTAGAGAGCAAAGTTGAATGGAAAAACGTATCTCTTCCTATCTGTTCGTCTCATTTATTTACAGTACCACACAACTCAAGCGTTCATTTATTTATTCTTTAGTGTTTATGGTGTCACTGTTTTCATTTTTTTTTCTCTGGAACTATCCTATTACTCCGCTTGATTCACCACCTTTAAAAGACGGTATGCCAGGTCAGATTTATACAATTTGTTTCCTTAACTCACATTGCTTTATTGGCCCTGTAATGAGTACAGGTCTCATTTATGGGGATTTTGTCCAACACACACACACACACACACACACACACACACACACACACACACACACACACACACACACACACACAAAAACTCTTCCTAGAAGGAACTGGGTTTTTCGTTTCGTAAGCTCCCATCTTTTCACTCATAGACTTTCCTTTCTCGTTACCATCGTGTTGCACAGTTCAATTACGCATGACACTGATCCTCTGAATTCACTAAATTCACACAGCTTTCACGCAGGATTACACACGCAGTCAATTTTTGAGCGGTCTTTCCGTTATAAAACGTAATGTTTCCACACACTTCAATGAAGACACAACACGTTTAGTTTCATAGCTAATGATATCAACAGTCCACTTAAAAAATGGGTGGGGTACATTTTTCTTTACTATGTCGTATCATCGAGCGAAATGTGATCCGGGCATACAAAGATTACCAGCCCAAAACTGTGCCATCCTCCACGTCCTCTATGTAGATACACTGTCAGTAATTTTAGAAAGTAAAAGAATTTGAAACTACTTCATACTCTTGCCTCCTGTACCCCACCGCTGCATGTAAAAAAGAGCAACTTGGGCTATTAAAATATCAGTGAAAGTTATCTATCGTCAGATTCATTAGACAAGGGGTCTGCTTGTGTAGTACAAGTACACACACTAGGAGCGGGCTAACTTATATGCCAGAAAGTCACGAGCTCTTGAATACTTATGGCATGTGGTGCACAAACTTCCATTAATCAAGAACCATTGTCTTAGTCCACGCCAGCAATATGTATGATGTCACAGCAGCAAACTATTCTGTAGTTGGGATGTCATCTTCTAAAAAGTGCATATTTAGTAAAGCCTCTGAATAGTCACTAGAAGAATAATTGTTGTCCATTTTCCAGAAGGTGGGAAAATGTGAAGTGAACCCGTGATATCTGACGTCGTAAATGTCACATAAGTGACGCCGTAGGGTTTACCATTTCCGCATTTCTCAGTTTGGCTGTATCAGACACCTATACTCGGTTAGGTTTTCACAATCTACATCGCTACGTAGTTCCTAATATAAATATTTCTTGTACATGCTAAAATTCTTCAGTAAAAGGGAACTCATGAAAAGTTTGATTGTTCTCATGCTCAGGATATGCATAACCTTTTGCATAAAATACACATTCACATAAAATCACGCCAGACTTTACTAAATCACAGATCTCGACGGTCATAATTATACAGATGTTCATTTTTTCCCCTCAGTTCATTCTGGATTTCGTCCCCTCTCGCACTCCAAGAAACCCGAGAACATAAGGGGGGACAAGCATTGTAGGATAAGCCTCACACATTCTTTCCCTTAAACAAGGCCTTGTGTGACCTTTCGTTTGTCTTAACAATTAGTGTCAAGAATAGTCAGCAATGCAGTGGTGAAATGGATGCAAAACTAAGTCTTCTCTCCATCCACTTCTCCCTTTTTATTTCCTAATCTCACACTTCCAAGTTCAGAACATCGTAATCACTCATATTTTTACTTAAACTTCCTGTCGTTACCTCATCTCTCATACATCAGTTCATTTGCACCTATACTTGTGTGCAACATACTTACTGCAATACCAAGCAGTAAACTAGTGGGGCGGAGATGCAGGAGGAAGAGGTATTATTTCTGTACGGAGTGGATCATCCAGTGATGGAGTTCATAAGATGCAGAACTGAAGGACATAAAATTGATATTGAGCTAATTGATCACGTCCGCGTCAAGGACACCATGAAGTGATCGGAAGAGTGGGAACAAACTCCACCTGCTTACTGTTCAGTCGTTCAGTGCCTTATCCTTAATTTTTAGTTTAATATAGTTAAGGTTATACTTCATCAAATATCATTACTTGCAAACCAAGATGTAGTATTTTTATGTGGGGAGCGTATAGGCAGGGGTGTATTTAAATGTTAGTCGCACAGATTCTCTGACGTAATAGAAAAAGAACCAAAGAAGTATACCGCCAGTTCATCATCAACAGTCTCAGCAGGAATGCTTTAGTCACTGCTGTAGGGTACAAGAGCAGCTGCAGCATAGCGGGAGTGGGGTGGGCGTGGTCAGGAATTCACCCCAGTATCAAGGAGGAGCACCTGTCGCACCCCAGGGTTTCAAGAGGGACCTAAATCAACAACTTTTTCAAAAGTACCTCCATTTGAACCTCACACCCAACGTAAGGTGCTATTCTGAAAGTGCTACAGCAACAGTCACTTCGAATATATCTTTGTAAATGATAAATCAAAGAAACGTGCGAGCAAAACAATTGGTTACACAAAGTTACACAAAGACACTCATGCTATGCCTTGCTGTATCTAAACAACAGGTCTCTTCTTTGAATGTCATGTTTTTTCACTGACAGCTCCAGAATACTCACTAAAAGGAGCCTTCAGTTGCAGTCTTGCTCAAGTGTGTCCGGAGATTAAGCTCATGAAAAACATCGCACTGAAATAGAAATAATATGCATACAAAATACAAGTAACTGCCACAGCTCTCATTACTTCACTCTCCTCACTAATCTCGCACTCAGCCGTCCAGTCTTTGTCACACGTATTACTGTACCACTCACATTCTCCCAGCTTCTTTGTCAGTCGTTCTGTAAGTCTCAGTCTGCAATGTAAGCTTCTCCATGCCACACTTTCATACACAACCTCCATCACTCAGCTCTCCCTAAACACTGTTCCTCACTCTCACTCAATCCACACACTCACTCTCACTCACACTCACACATTCATTCACTCACTCACTCACTCTTTCTTTCTCGCGCGCGCACGCACGCACACACACACACACACACACACACACACACACACACACACACACACACACACACACACACACACACACACACACACACATACCTAATACCCTCACTTATACACTGTCCTCACACAGATGCCTCTCAAACACCCTTTCTGACGCCCTCTCCCTCTCATACTGACGCGGCATACTACACACCACAGTTAACGCAAGGTCTGAAGAGGCTGTGGAGCTGATCTGCTTATAATGTTTCACGATTTTACCCGCAAGGCATTTCGTACGTTGCTCTACCTCTTCTTGCTGCTTGGCTATGGTTTGTCAGATAAAGACGTATTTTCGCCTTTCTGAAGTCTCTGAAACTGGCTTTATCCAGTTAGTAAATCCAGGTCACGTTAAAAACCAACTAAGCACGGCATTTACACCTCATAACACAGGTATGTCAAATCATCGCTTGACCTCTGTTTAAAAGGTTCCTAGGACTGACCAAGGATGACATGCATAACAGTATTAAAGATCTTAGCTTTAATTGTATTACGGAGTTTGGGTATGGAATTTCAGGAGGCCTTGAGATTCACCTGGTTCTTACAATATAACAACAGTAGTAACAGTAGGTACGTGCAAGAATCTTTAAAATTACCACAGAAATGTAACTGAACAATGGCCGCTCACCCTCTCCTCTCGATTGACTTCATTATCTGACCAAAAAAAAAAAAAAATCAGAGAACCAGTCGCAGGTATCTTCTCTTTGATATCTGTACCTCTTTTTCTAGGAAGGATAAAACAGAATGCAAGAGTATACGTAGACCTTTTGTGCATTTCGTAACTTCCCTTTGAGCAACAGTATCTACATCAATCTCCTCCTCTCCTTACTCCACACATTTAAGACTTAGATTTATTTTTTATGCAACTCATCAATATCCATCCTAGACAAAATCATTACTACTTCACAATCCGTAAAAGTTCAGTTGAAAGGCCACAGTCGAAAGAAATGAGAGTTCGATGGTGGGTGGGGGAGGGCGGGGTGGGAGGAGTGAGAAGGGGAGCGGGAGAGTGGTGGTTGGTTGGGCGGGTAGGGGGGTGGAAACGGGGTTTGGTGAATTGGGGTGGGAAGTGAATACAACTCGAGGATAATGTGAATTCGAGATAGTGGGAGGGGTGAGGTATATGAACGGTGGGGGAAGAGGGAGAAGGGAGGTGTATGTGTTTGTGCAAGGTGTTTATTGGAGGGGAGGGTGAATGAGAGGGTTTTTATCCCCCCGTCCCTTAAAACTCCAGTCCAGTTTGCGTCACAAGAACTGCGAAAAAATCCAGTAACTGCCACCATAGCAAACATAGAATAGACCAGCATTTTTATTTTATTATTCATTCTAATTATCAAACCTGTCTACAACGTTGCTGGACTAAAATAAAGTCATGAATATGCGACGTAAAACATGTCAGTTATTTCATTCTTGTCTTTTACCTAATAGAGGAACTTAAACTTTATCCAATTCGAATGATTTTTACATCTCTTCCTGGTAGTCTAGTACCTGGTAAATGTCACAGCTTTTTATGAGCACATATCAACAGTAATAATAGGATTTCCATAGGCATTCAAACGTAATCTTAAGATTCGTTTCGTATGAAGTCTGTATGAAGTATTGGGTAAAAATTCAACAATTTTTGTGTATGGTATATGTCATCTGCTCCAGAAAGGCGGTGGAAGAAAGCGGAGAGCAAGCAGTCTTATTCACTTATGTTTAGTTATCGCAAGTTTGAAACACCAACAACACCCTTTTTACTTTAATTTGGTCTAAAATTGTCATCTCTCTACCTTGAATGCTGAGATAAGGCAATGGATTAATGCAAGAATATGGTCCTAGAACAGCTGAAGAGCCGTAGTATTGTTTTTTCTGCCACTATGCTGCGTGAAATTAGCTGCAGAAGGATGGTAATTTCGGCCAAGTTGGTGTGAAAGAAGCACGGTACGGCCCCGCTGATCACCCTGCAGTTTACCTCAGTCGCCTCACGTCTTGCTTATTACAGGTAATTAAAAAGTCATCTCACATCAATCACATTTCCATAAACGCCTCTCACTCTTCTAGATACAAAGATCCCTGTGATAAAATAATGTCTTTCACATCATCTTTCCACCTGTTGCTTTAACATACACTCTTCTGACTTTTCCACCATGTTACTCGTACGTTTATTTGGACATGTCTCTCTTAAAGCGCTATTTCTCATCCTGTCAGACGATCTCACCCACCCCTTACGAAGACCTCAAGGCACTTTATATGTCTCGGTCCCTAGTCTTTAAAAACTATGCTTCACATCTAAAAAGCAGTCGGCACCACTATGCCTTTATACATACCCATCTTCTCCTGAACAGCCACTGATCACTCCTGCCAAATGTTCTTCGGTGCTCCAAATGCTTTTTCCCCTTCTCCTATCCTGTGGTTTGCTTTACGTTCCAGAGTTCCAGCTGCTGCCACGTTACCCTCAAATACCTAAAACTCTTCATTTAAATTCAGTCTCATATTTCTGTGCTCTTTCTCCCCGCAGCATCTCATCACTTTCACTTTTCTCAGATTCACTTTCAGAATTCATTTCTCACAAACTATTGCAAACACAGATACCAACAGCTGAATTTTACTTTGAGTGTGTGGGCTAATGCTGTATCATATGGAAACAACTGGCTTACATCCAAATCTCCCTCTTTCCCACTTTTCATTTGCTTCCCTCACCAGCTTAACTTGAAACAAAATGAACAGCAATGAAGATATCACGCATTACTGACACAACTCAGGTACCTCTAACTCATACCAGTCGCCTTCCTCTCTTTCCACTGCCAAACATAAAGCTCTTCACCGCATATGGATATTCAGTTCCATTTCAGTAAAGTACTAGCCGCAAGAAGCCTCCATCATCTCTCTCTCTCTCTCTCTCGCCCCTACCAGCTACCTGTAATCAAGAAGCCACAGGAAGGTCGCAGAGGGGAAGAGAGGTAAACACGCACACACGCACACTCACCCAGTATGGTCAAAGTCACTCACACCAACTGGATATACACAAATAAACGTACACCCTCACTCACACACATTCCAAGTCCCCCCCCCCCGGCGAGAGAGAGAGAGAGAGAGAGAGAGAGAGAGATTAAGACAACAAATTTCTTCTTTTCTCCTACACAAGTTGTGCATTTCCAGACATCCAACATACAATTATTCTTAAATCCCATACACATATTCACAAAAATTCTCCTCCCACTCAAAAATCGAAGCTCCTTAACACATTAATATTAATTATGACACACCCATCCTCTTTATTTTCCTGATTTACAGAACGCTTAATTCTCCACATCCGTTCGTATTTCTATCTATCCCTTCTCCCTTTTGCTTTTTTCTCATTCTTTTCGTCTTTCCTACTTTCCATCCATTTCTCCTTCCTTTTGTCTCTCGCGCATTCCTTCTATATTCACCCTTTTCATCTGTTTGTCCATCTTCCTTTTTACTCTGCTTCCTTGCTTCTTTCCTCCTGTTTGTGCTTCAGCCCTTGTTAATCTACTTGATTGTCTGCCCCCTTCCTCCTTATATCTGTCCCCCCTCCCCTCCCTTCTTGTGTCAGTTTCTCCCTTCTTCCATCAGTCTCTCCCTTCTTTCTCCTTTTTCCCTTCCCCTCCTTAATTTCCACCCTCCCTCATTCCTTCCGTCTTCCTTCCCTCCTTTTGTCTACCCATCCTTCTTTCAATTCCTACCCTTAACTTCCATCTCTGCTTCCTTCTTTTCATCTATCTCTTCTTCCGACTGTTTCTCTCGCGTCCTTCCTTCTATCTCTCTCTCTGCTCTTCGTGCTGTCTATCAACCTCTCCTATTGGCCCCTTGCTTTCTTCCGTCTGTGCTTCCTGTCATCTTTCGATCTATAATCCATTGATCTGTCCACCTATATTTCCCTCCCCTCCCTCTCTCTCTGTACTACCTTCATTCCATCTGTTCTTCTTTCTTCTTCTTTTCTTTCATCTGTCCTTCCTTTCTTCTACCTGCGCCTCCATTTTTCTTTTTAGTCTGTCATTCCTTCCTTCATTGCCTCTCCGTATTTCTGTCTGTCCTACCTCCTGTCTGTCTGTGTCTCCATCCATTTCTCCGAATTTCCTCTGACATTTCTGTTTAGTTTCATTCTATTTCTGTTTCCTTCGTTTTGTTTCAGCTTCCTCATTCTGTCTTCTTTCCATCCGTATTTCATTCTATCTCTTCGTCAAACTGTCCGCCTCTCTGTATCCCCATCTCTCTGTCCTTCATTCATTCTCTCTCCTTCCTTGTTTATCTGTCATGTTTCGTTCTGTTTGTGCTTCCTGTTACATTCTTCTCCATTTTCATATGCTTCCTTCCGTCCCTCTCCCTTTCTGATATCTGTGCTTCCTTCCACCTACTGTTTTGTCTCTTCTTTCGTTATAGCTTCAACCCGAGCACTTCACTCATATTTCTTCCCGCTACCAATCAATTTTCCTTTAGTACAGGAAAAAATTCACTAACTGGAGGATTTAAAGACGACAATATGCAATCCTTTTAGTTCGCAAAATAAATAAAATCGCTAGGAGATAGAGAGAATAACAGATAAACTACGTATTCGGACTGAAGAGGCTGACCCATTCTCTGCATCTGAAGAACCATTTGGGCTGAGAATCAAGAAAACATTTTTTTTTTTTTAAATAGATCTGTAATTGCTATTTATCCTTGTGGTTGTCAGGGATGGAGGGGGAGGGAGAGAGAGAAAGCCAATACCTGTCATCTTTGTCTGTCTATATGTATGTCTATCCCTATTCCTCCCCCTCCCCTTCTCTCTCTCTCTCTCTCTCTCTCTCTCTCTCTCTCTCTCTCTCTCTCTATTTGTTATTCTGCATATCAGTTTGTCTGTCTGTCAAGCCTTACAACGTTGTGCAGGTCAACAGGCACTGATGACGTCACACTGGCACACGTTTTCTGTTTACTGAGAGAGAGAGAGAGAGAGAGAGAGAGAGAGAGAGAGAGAGAGAAGGAAAGAAGGAATGTGAATAAAGAATAAGGAGGGAGAAGACTGAAGAGAAGAAACTATAAAGAAGGGAGAAAGGACAAGAAATATAATCAAATAACACATAAAGGGAGAAGAGAGGGTGGGAAGAGATATAAGGGATTGAGGTGAGGGGAATGAGGGGAAAATTGGAAGGAAAAGAGAGGTGAGAAGGAGTAAGGAGAGTAAAGACAGGGAGGAGGGAAAAGGGATAAAGGAGAGAGAGAGAGAGAGAGAGAGAGAGAGAGTACAACGTGAAAGATGAAAAAATGGAAGAAGAAAGCAGTTAGAGAGATAGAGGGAAGAAGATAGGAGAGTGAGGAAGGGGAAGTGAAAAAATATAAGGAAGTGAGTAACGAAGGAGAGAGAGAGAGAGAGAGAGAGAGAGAGAGAGAGAGAGAGAGAGAGAGAGAGAGAGAGAGAGAGAGAGAGAGAGAGAGAGAGAGGAAGAAGGGGAGAGTGAAAAGAAGAGGGTGAGGAAGGATGGAGAAAAGAGAGAGAGAGAGATAGGAGGGGGAGGGAGGGGGTGTGTACGGATGTGTGGGGAGGGAGGGAGGCTCGTGAGCGCAAGAGACGTCATGAAAAGGAGGCAGAAGGGGTGGGAATGAGTGAGTGAGAGAGAGAGAGAGAAGACTCGGGGCAAGAAGTAGGGGACAGGGGGAAATGAGAGGGAGGTGGGGAAGAGGAGAGGAGGAGAGGGAAAGTCTAAGGGAGCGTAGGGAAAAGGGGGAGAGGGGGAGGGAAGCTCAGCGAGGGACAAGGGTGTGTGGAGTGGAGGGAGGAGGCGTCGAGGGAGGAAAGGAGGGAGGGAGAGAGGGAGGGAGGAGAGAGAGAGAGAGAGAAGAGGGGGGGAGGGGATGTGAGGGCGGCAGTAATGATTTTCATTCCCTTTATTTGGGAACGGCGGGAACAAGAAGAGAGCTAGGAGGGGGGACGAAAAGAGGCAGGAGAGAGTGAGAGAGAGTGAGTGAGATAGAGAGTGAGAGAGGGAAAGAGGAGGAGGAGGAGGGTAATGATCACGTAGGGGGGCACAGGGGCCGATAAGAGAGGAGGTGTGGAGGAAGAGGAGGAGGAGGTGGAGGAGGAGGAGGGGGAGGAAGTAGCGAGAGGAGACGGAGGAGCACAGAGAAGCGAGGAGGGAGGAGGAAGATGAGGAGAAGGAAGCGAGGGAGGAGAAGGAGGAAGGGGAGAAGGTGTAAACTAGGGAGTAGGCTAAGAAAGAGAAAACAAGAGAGGAGGTGGAAGAAGGAGCTAGAAAGGAGGAGGAAGAGGAAGCAAGAGAGGAATAGGAGGAGGCATAGGGGAGAAGGAAGACATAGAGAAGAAGAGGATGGGCGAGAGGAAGATGAGGAGCAAGAAGCCAGGGAGCAGGAGGAGGAGGAGGAGGAGGAGGTGAAGAAGGAGGAGGAGGGAGGGGGAGCGAAGGGGGAGACAAGCACAGGATGAAGAGCAGCAGAAACGGGAGAAGATGGAGCTCTAGGAGGAGGAAGACGAGGAGGAGGATTGAGTAGTACAGAGGGAAGAGGGGCGGAGGAGGAGGAGGAGGAGGAAAGGTAAGCAGTGGTAAAGGGAAACATGAGGAAAAGACGAATAAGGAGAAAGGTAAGAATGAATGAAAGAACATGAAGAGAAACAATAAAAAATGGCAATAATTTTGATGGTGATAGGACAAAGAACCACTAAAGAAAAAATATGAAAAAAGGGAGGAGATAACTAGATGAGAGAGAGAGAGAGAGGGAGAGAGAGAGAGAGAGAGAGAGAGAGAGAGAGAGGTTCTACAAACACAAAATGAAATCGGAAGGAAAAATAAATGACACAGAAAGAGGACAGATGAGAAATGCGAGGAGTAAGGGAAAAAAAACATCATGAAGAGAAAAAATAACAAAACAGAAGATCAAAGGGTTACCAGGAACTCCCAAGAGATGAGGAACTGAGAGATGAAGAAGGTAGGGTCGAAGAAAAGGTAGGAAAAAAGGGAAAGGGAAAGAAAAAGTGGGTTCGGAAAGAGAAGCAAGGAGGGAAGGAAGGAAGGAAGGAAGGAAGGAAGGAAGGAAGAAGAAGAAGAAGACTTGCCACTGTGTCCTTGAAGAGGGATGATGAGGAAGAGCAAAAGGAGGAGAGGAAATGTGAAGGAAAAGAAACAGGAAGAAGATCAGGAGTGTGTGTGTTAGTACAGTATATGGAATGTAAGAGGGTGTATATACAGTATACGAATGAGAGAGAGAGAGAGAGAGAGAGAGAGAGAGAAGGGGGAGGGGAATTATAAGTGAGTAGCACAAGACGAAACAGCCAAAATCAGAAGGAACACGTATACATAAATACATTTTTTGGGCAACGAAAACAAGAGAGGAGATGAAGACCATTAAAGTGTCACTGGAACATAAACAAACTACTTCAAAAAAAAATAATAATAATAATAAAAAATAAACGAAATGACAGCATCAAAACATGGGACTCAGTATTTGACCAGCAGAAAAAATGTCACATCCATAGACAAAAAGAAGGCTTATTTTTGTGCGTGTAGGTAAATGAAAGCACAAAGCGAGTACGAAAACAAAAGAATGCAAAGACGCTCAAAGCCAGGCAGAATAACAAAGGAAAATAAAGGAGGAGTACGGAGAGATAAATATTAACGCGCACACACACACACACACACACACACACACACACACACACACACACACACACACACACACACACACACACACACACACACACACACACACACACACACACAAACGCACATACTTTTCAACACTCGTATACACACACGCTGTTGCTCTCGTACAAGCGCAACTCTCTCACACACATAGTTGCTCTCTTACATACGCAACTCTCTAAGACTCTCTCTCTCTCTCTCTCTCTCTCTCACTCTCACTCTCTCGATAAATCAGCCGGAGACGCCAACGTTCACAAGTAGTCGCACATACTGTAATAAACCACCTTGTGTACAACTGAACATTTTGAACTACTTCGCCACACACACACACACACACACACACACACACACACACACACACACACACCATAACGTTAAAAAAAAAAATGGATATTCGTTCACCAGGTAGAAAACGCACAAAGGAAGGATGAAAACAGGCACGCTAACATCTTTGTGGTATCTAGTTTAAGTTTTTGGATTTTTCTTTTTAACTCTCTGGCGGCAACATTTTTTTTTTTCCTCAACAAAAGCTACTCTGAAAATTAAGTACCTTTGCACAGTACGCCAAATGTAACAATGGGATTATTATGGATTATTTTTAATCCTATGACTGCCAGGATTTTCAAGTAAAAATTATTGTCTAGTTTTAGGGTGAAGAAAACGCCTATATGAGTTTTTAGAAGCGAAAAAGTAGATAGCATTTTTGAGGAGTCTTTCTTTCTCATTAACTGCCTCTTTCTTCCTCAGAGCTGCACATAAAGTTCTTCGTTCTACCTGTATTTCAAGCGGTCGACCACACTACCAGTGAGCGTTGGTTTCGACAAATTGATCTTCCATATACACCATCATCCAATATGCACGACTACTTTGTCCTCTCACCTCACGTCTGGTTTGTCACCCTTTTTCCGTAACAATCTACCCTTTAACCTTCCACCTTCCTCATCCAGCATCACTCCCATATTGCCGAATACTATACTTAAAGTCAGGCCTAAGCCAGATTTTCCTTTTCGCTGAAATCGCATAAAAACGAAGGATAGAATTTTAAACCTAAGAAATCATTTATATTCTCTCGATCTCTGTTTCACTTACTTCCATATACATTTCTCTTCACGATTGGCAAACGATTTTGTTTCTCTTCTCTTTGCATCGACGAATTAAAGGTACGATCTACAAAATATTCTCTCTTGAACAGTCTTAGGCTGTGTATTCATTATCTTTTTCACGACTACGTATTGTTTCTGTTTCCTTAACATAATCGTCTTAAGTTGACCATATATGTCCTACCTCTACAAGCCCGCAAAGAGATACATTGTTTTAACCTCCTGATTCCATAAGATTTTTGTCCGCTAAGTAAATCCGTCCGAATTTAATGATCATATAACATCTATCTTGGTATAAGACAATGACGGGGATAACTTCGTCAGAGTTAATTTGTGCTTTGAATTTTTCATCATCATCATCGTCATCATCGTCATCCTCATCATTATCATCATCATCATAACCCTTTTTTCCCACTAGAATAATGGGTAGTTAATGTTTAATTTCCCAGCGTATTGTTACCTCTGTATCGATTCCGTCATTATGTTTTTATGCAGACTTATCTACATTAGCAAAGGCTTTAATTCCGTTCCCGTTTGTGGGTACTGTACCTCAAGAGGCTTCATCCAATTCCAAAAAGAATATCGTTAATCAGTACCTTTTTTTTTTTTACACCGTCTCTAAACAGTGTTGAAGCACAGTGGGATATTGACTACCTTAACCAATGGAATTCAGCAGGTCAGAAGGGTTAAAGCCTAGCTATACTTGTTCGAAGGAATAAGGAACGCAACTGTTCATACTGACACACACACACACACACACACACACACTCGCAAGCAAAACACAAGGAGACACAAAGAACAATCACAGAAACACAGTCCCATAGGAGGAGGCGGTGGTCGAGGCGGTAGAGAGGTGGCCTGTAGTCCTAATGGGCCAAGTTTCGAACCCGTTTGGGACAAGGAACAGTTTAAGGATTTGCATTTCGTTAAAGCACACTTCACTGATCTACCGCTAATACTATTATACCAGACCTGCATGAGACAGCCTTGGCATGTAATCAATATGGACGGTGGGTGTTAGCCCCGAAGTGGTGACATGTGGCAGTGTATACAGTAGTATGTAGGAATATTGTCAGGCCTCAGGGAACGAGCTGTGAAGCCAGTGCCCAAAGTCGGACACATGAGAGAGAGAGAGAGAGAGAGAGAGAGAGAGAGAGAGAGAGAGAGAGAGAGAGAGACACTCGCTGTTGATATACGTAGCTCCTTCAAAAACTCAGCACTTGGTGAGTTGGGTGAGGGGTCTATGAATATTGTCTCAACTGGCACTGATGTCTCTATTTTTAGCCTTTGTAAATATAGGCATACACGCACGCACGAACACACACACACACACACACACACACACACACACACACACACACACACACACACACACACACACACACACACACACACACACACACACACACACACACACACACACACACACACGTTCATAATTTCTCCATCTTTTTCAAATATATGGGCTCACATTCTTTACCTCGTTCTCACACGCACACATACGCTCTCTCTCTCTCTCTCTCTCTCTCTCTCTCTCTCTCTCTCTCTCTCTCTTTCTCTCTCTCCACACGCCAAGTAGCTCACAAGGTCAGGGCAGTTCTCATACTTTTTCCCTGTTCGCCTTATCATGCAAATTTAAGGACACAATTGTCACATGAGAAATACAATCTTCTACGTGAGATAGGGCTACGAATGGCAAGTATGATGGAACCCCTAGAAAAAATGATAAATAAATGAGAGAGAGAGAGAGAGAGAGAGAGAGAGAGAGAGAGAGAGTGATATAGAAGTAGAGGGTTGCGCTGTGGCGAGACGAGAGAGTGTGCATAAACCAAGCATATACACCGCCAACTTACGACTGTGCCACAGCCCCGCCCCGCCCCATCCTGGAAACAGCCCCGCCCCGTTCTGCCCCGCCCTCATTCAACCTACTTCCTCTTGTCTTGCCGTACCTTGCCTCATCCTTGCTTCGATTCACTCTATCCTGCTTTATACCGCCTTGCATTTTGCCTTGCCATCCTTCAGGGTCTTTCCTATATTTGTTTAGATCCATCCTTCCTTGCTTGGTCTCTCCCTTTCCGTATCCCTGCCCTTCTCTGCCTCTCTCTTGACCTGCCCCACTCCAACCCCATTCTGTCATGTTCCTCCCACCCTGCATCGACCTTTCCTGCCTCACCACAACCTGCCTCGCCCAACCCTCTCTCAGCAAACCCTGCCTCGAACTTTCTTCGCTCACAGCACCCTGCCTCACCTTTCCCTGCCTCACCACGCCCTGCCTTACCATCCCCTGGCACACTGTGATCAATTCATCACACTCCCCCAACCTTGCCTATACGAAACCATTCTTCCATTTCTCATCATTTCCACATCATTTCTCCAAGTCACATCTCAACCTTCACTTGATTTATATATGTCCATCCACACCTTTCTCTACACGCCATAATCCCTCTCTCTGCCCCTCCAACACTCCTATTCCCTCTCTCAAACCACCTTGTTTCAGTTTCGTCCGTCCCATTCCCACCTTTGATCCGCATGCATATTGCCTTGTCCACCCCGCCCGTTCCCATCACCCCCACCCGTCTCCACACACATTCGTCCACGTCATGCTACCTCCTGCTCCCTATTCCCTTCCATTTCCACGCATCATAATATTACTCAGCCTCTACCTTACCCATTTCCTCTTCCCCATCCCCATTCTCGGTCCTTCTTCTACGCTCTTCTTTAACATTTCCTCTTCCCATTCTCCCCTCTCCCTCTGCCCTCTCCACAGCTGTTTCGCCAACCATTTTTTCCTTCCTCGCTCTTCCCCAACTATTGTCAACTCCCCTCCCTCATTTTCACTCCATTCTGCCCGCTCCCCCTCCAGTTCATACACCAAGATCTACCTCTCTCCCAACACCTCACTCCTCTCCCCCACTCACTAGTTCTTCGTTCATATTCTAACCGTCGATTCTGCCCCCTCCCCCTTCAGTTCATACGCCTCAATCAATCCCCCTCTTCCACCCCCACTACCTCACTCCAACTCTCCTCCCACACGCTCACCCCCTCTTCTTTCTCCACATCATAAGCCACAAGCTACTTCTTTATACCCCTTCCTTCCCTATCTACCCCCCCCCTCCTTCTCACCCCAAATTTGCCTCCTCTCTGCCAGTTCATACACCACAGTCTCCCCACCCCTCGATAATCCTACTTTCCCTCTCCATTTTCATTCCGATTCTGTCCCCTCCCCCTCCACTTCAACTTCATACGCCACAACCTCCCCCTCCCCGAACAACCCCTTCCCCCCCACAACCCCCTACTCCTCTCCCCTCCCCCCCCACCACGCTGGGGGCAAGGCAACACACACTGGCCCACGACCTCGACCTTTCCTCTCCTCCTCTTCCCTCCCCCTCTCCTCCTCCCCCCCCTCTCCTCTCAGCCTCCTCCTACTCATGACCTCCCCCTTCTCTCTTCGTTCCCTGCGCTCTCTTCTTTCCTCCACTCGACCTTCTTTTCTCTTACCGACTTTCTTCACCTTTATTTCTTCCTTTTATTTTTCTCTCCTTCCGCTCATCCTCCTCGCTCTTCGTTGCCGGCGTCTCTCTTCTCTCTTTCACTCACATTCTTCTCTCTCCCTAAACTTTCTCCATTTCTCTTTTTTTTTCTTCCTTCCTTTTACTCTTCCCTTTCGCCTTCTCTTTTCCCATAATTTCAATGTCAACTCCTATCCATTTCCTTTTTTTCCCTTCTTTCTTCTTATTCATTTTTTCATCCTATATTCCCATTCTCCACACCTTCTCTTTTCCTCAGTTCGCCTATATACCCTTGCCATTCATTTCTCCTCTCTTTCTCCTCTCTTTTCTTGCTATTACTTCAGACCTGCTTCCTCTTCCTCAACCGCCATTTTCTTGCTTCTCTCTACCATCGACTCACTCTCCTTCTCCACTTCTTCTTCCTCCCCCTTGAAGCTCATTCCTCTCTCCTTCAATTTCATCCTCATTCATCCTTCATTTTATCTCCTCCTCCTCCTCCTCCTCGTTCTTCAGCTTCCTCCTTCCATCTCCTTCCTTCCTCTCTTCATGATGTCAGTACTCCTTTCGCTCCTCGAACTACCCTCACAACCTCTCTCCATCTCAACCTCCTTCCCCCTTACTCACTCCCCCTTTTTCATTCTTCTTCCTCCTCCTCCTCCTCACTCTCCTCCTTTTCCTCCTCCTCTTCCTAAGCCTCCCCTCTTCCTTCTCCACCTCCTCCTCCTCCGTCTCTCCCTCCCCCTCCTCTTCCTCCTTACCCCTCCTGCCACCCCCCCTCTCTCTCTCTCTTCTATTGTTTCCAGCATGGGCATTTTTTCTCCCTCTTCATTCCCCCCTTCATCAGTGTCTTTCTTATCTACGGTCCTTCATTTCCCTTCTTCTCCCTATTGTCAACACTCCCTGTTTCTCTCCTCTCTCTGCTTCTCTTCCTCTTTATTAATGTCTTCCTCTTTTTTTCATGTAACGTATTGTCACTTTGTTCTCTCTCTCTCTCTCTCTCTCTCTCTCTCTCTCTCTCTCTCTTCTCTCTCTCTCTCTCTCTCTCCCTCTCTCTCCCTCTCTCTCTCTCTCTGGCACATAAATAGCCACAACACGCTGGAGGGAATGTCAAGGTGAAGGTTTGACTTCGATTGTATGGTGTGTGTGTGTGTGTGTGTGTGTGTGTGTGTGTGTGTGTGTGTGTGTGTGTGTGTGTGTGTGTGTGTGTGTGTGTGTGTGTGTGTGTGTGTGTGTGTGTGTGTGTGCCATCTTACTTCTCCCTCCCTCCCTCCCTCTCTCTCTCTCTCTCTCTCTCAGGTGCTTGTGTTGAGCTCTGAGTACTTCAAAATGGTGAGAGAGAGAGAGAGAGAGAGAGAGAGAGAGAGAGAGAGAGAGAGAGAGAGAGAGAGAGAGATTTCTGAGCTGAGTAAAATCATCTGTGCTAAGCTGGAATTAAATAAGAGCCTCGTTAGTCATGCCTAAAGTTATAAAATTGCTGGTTTCTATTGAGCATAATACTGTGGTTTCTATTGAGCATAATACTGTGGTTTCTGTTGAGCATAATACTGTGGTTTCTGTTGAGCATAATACTGTGGTTTCTGTTGAGCATAATACTGTGGTTTCTGTTGAGCATAATACTGTGGTTTCTGTTGAGCATAATACTGTGGTTTTTGCTGAGCATATTATTCTCTTCTGACGCTATCGAGAATATAATGCAAAAGTAATACATTCAAAGTGAGAGGATGGATAGGTTGGAATATGCCCGACAACTACCTGAGAATATTTACTGAAAGTTGAGAATGCATACAGGTAAAAACGTAATATGTCGTTTGAGTCGCCAGGTAAAACTTTGCGAATGGTGAAATGAAGAAAAGAATAGCAAAAACACTGACAAAAGAATTATAGACAGCGAGAGAGAGAAAGGGAAAAGAAAGATAAAGAAATTTGGGAGGGAAGGAGAAAGAAAGAAAAAGGAAATTGGAAGAGAGAGAGAGAGAGAGAGAGAGAGAGAGAGAGAGAGAGAGAATGAAGAGGAGCGAGGGGAGCCTGGAAAATGGAGGAAGGGAGCCAGAGGTGGAAGGGCACGAGAAAAAGAATAAAAGAAAAAGAAAGATGGAACTGAAAGAGGGACAACAAGAAGAGGAGGGAAAAAACGAGGGGACAACAGGAACACGACGAGGGGAGAGAGGGGAGGGAGAGAGAGAGGGAGGGAGGGAGGGAAAGAGGGGAGGTGAAGGGGTAGAGGGGCGGGAACAAGGAATATATCGAAAATGCTGACGATGGAGATGAAGAGGAAGTGAACAAGACGAGTGAAGGTAGGAAAAGAAATGTTCAAAAAGAGGAGGAGTTGATAGAAAGAGAGGCAAAGAAAGAGAGAGGATGTGGGGACAGAGAAGATAGTACTATAATGTAATAAAAAAGTCAAATGAATATGATGAGGAGGGAAAGGAAGGAAATCATGGAGAAGAAAGGCAGGGAAAGAAGAAGATTTGGAATTAAGAGAAGATAAAGATGGAATGAGGTGAAGATAGGGGATGTGGGGCAGGAGAAGGAAGAGTTAGTGATGGGGGAGAAGAAAGGAACGAAAAGAAAGATGACAAATAGGCAGGATAGACTACAGTATGGAGAGATCAGCATGGGAGAAACAGTGAAGGAATGGCAACAAGGAGACTGTACCAAACATGCTGATGTAGGAGACGAGGAAGAGGAAGAGGAAGTGAATCAGGAGGCGAAGCAGGGGGTAAGAAAGGACGTGTAACAAGGTGAAAAAGGTCAGGGAGAGGAACTGCGCAGGGTTAGAAAAATAGAGAAAATAGACAGAGACGTATTTTAAAAGACCATTAACCTTCTCATGGTCAAGAAAACTCTAACATTTTAATCAATCAAACACCAGACGATTTTCTTCAGCTGCACACGAGTTGTAAGAGCTTAAATGTGTTCAGAGAGAAGGGACTTAAAATATGGAGAAGGAGGAAGAAGGATGTCAAGGAAAGGTGGAGAAAGAGAGGCCACAGCAGGGAGAAATTTGAAAAGTAGGAAGAGGAAACAGGATGCAATACAAGGAGGAGGAAGTGAGCGATAAGAAGGAAGACGAAAGAAGAGAGGCGGATATCTGTGAGAGGGGCATGAATAGACAATCCTTGGAGGGAATGTGAGGAGCAGGTAGCACATGAAATGGGTGAAAGAAAGACTGTATAACAAGAGCGAGTAATGGAGGCAAAGCAGATAGAGTCAGGGAAGAAAGAGGATTAGAAACGAGAGAGAGAGAGAGAGAGAGAGAGAGAGATATATATATATATATATATATATATATATATATATATATATATATATATATATATATATGAAAACAAGGAAGCAGATGTACAAGGGAATGAAAGAAAGTATGAAATGAATAACAAGAGACAGTGTGGGAAGGTAAAGACATGTGAATTCAAAAGCGAAATTATCAAAGTCAAGCAAAGCAGGAATTATAACAGAAAGGAGCGGAGAGGATTAGGGAGATGAGACGAAGAGGTGAACGAGGAAGAGAGAGGATGGAAAAGAAAGGAGGAAGAGGAAAGACAGGGAGAATGAGGAGGTAGAGCAAGAAGAAAGAACGAGGCAGGAGGATGGAACAACTGGAAAAAAAAGTTAAAAAGAAAAGCGAAAACACGCAAGCAAAAATGAAGAAGCCGAGAGAAGGAAAAACGAAGAGAGGTGAAGTAGAATCTCGTATCCTTGTGCATCTCCAGGAAAACCATAAACAAGAAGAAACTATATCAAGAGGAAGACAGACGTGAAGGGAGAAAAGAGATTGAGAAGAGGGAAAGAGAAGGAGGAGGAGGAGCAGCAGGGGGAAGAGGAGAAGGAGATATGGAAAAAAGGAAGACGAGAAGGGATGATAGGAAAGATAAAGACTGAGAAGAAGAGGGCAAGAAAAATGGAGGAGGAGGAGGAGGAGGTAAGAAGGAGGAAAGAAAAAAGAAGAGAAAGGAAGATAAGAAAGATAAGGCTGCATAAATGTGAGAAGAAAAAGAGGAGGAAAAGGGATGAAACGAAAGAAAAGATCGAGATGAAGAAAGGAGGAAGAGGAAGAAGACAAACAACAAGGGAAATAAAAGTACGAGAAGACGGAAGGAGAAAGAGGAGAGAGAAAAGAAAGAAAGTAAAAGAAGTGGAAAGAGGAAGAGGAGGGAAGAAGGGAAAGAAAAGCTTGGGAGAAAGAAGGAAGGAGAACGAGAAGGGAGGGAAGAAGGAGGTGGCGGAAGGAAGGAAGGAAGGAAGGAAGGGCCAAGGGAGTTCATGGAATTCTGTTGTATCTCTGGATAAAGTGGCTGAAGGAGGGAATGTATTAGGAGAAAGTGTAGGAGGAAGAAGTAAGATACTGAGAAAGAGAAGAAAGGAGACATGGAAAGAGAGAGCACAAAGAGGGTGAAGAGCGGAGGGATTACGATAAAAAAAAAGATTATTTGAAAAGAATGGAGGGAGGGGGAAGGGGGAACAAGATATTGTGAATTCATAATAAAAGGAAAGAGAGACGAAACGAAAAGAATAAAGATGATGCAGCGAAAAGAAGAAATGGAGAAAGGAAAGGAGGATAACAAAGAGGAAATAAGAGGAAGAATGAATACGAAGAGGAGGGATAGTGGAGAAAATAAAAAAAATATAAGCCGTATTTAGGAAAGAGGAAGAAAAGAGAAGACATGAAGGAAGAAGAAAAAGAAGAAAGATGGTAACGCATGGCTTTTTGTGCGCCTTGTAATACACGAAGATGATATAGTGATGATAAAAAAAAATATGAAAATTGCAATAAAGATACGAAGAAGACGGTGTAGCAGGGGATGAAGAGGGAAGAAGCTGGTGTTATGGCCTGAAGCTGTGAGATAAAAAGGAGAGGATAAGACTGAAAATGATAAAAGATGAAAAGATGAAGGAAGAGTATGATAGTGACAGAAGAAGAAAGGAGGAGGAGGAGGAGGAGGAGAAGGAAGAAGCGGTTTCCTTGACCTTGTGTGCGAAGAGACCAGAGAAGACGGGAAATACGATAGAAGTAGAAGGAAACAGAAGATGAGGAGGAAAAACAGAGAGGAAAAGCAAGACTGCAAGGGAAGAAGGGAATGGAAGGAAGGTAGAAGGAGAGACGGACAAGAAAAACAGAAAAAGTAGACAAAGTACAAAACAGCGCAATTTTTCGAGGCTGTGAAAGCGAACGAGACGGAGAAGCAGATGAAGTGCAAGAACTGAAAGCGAGCGAGAGGGATGAACAAATACAGAAAATGAACTGAGAAGAAGAGGCTCTGAGAATAGATGAGGGAGAGGGATAAGCAAATGAAGAAGAAGAAATACAGGGAAGAATATGGAGAACGACACTGAGAGGAGAGCAAGGATAATGAAGAGAAAGACGGAGTTAGGACAGCGAATGGCCTGGCAACCCGTAAGGGCCTCACAGGGTAAATGGTAGAGGTGCGTATGACGACGATGAAGCAAAACGAGAAAAAAACATTAGGACAAGAAGACGGTACAGCGATAAGGAGAACGAGAATAGGAAGGAGGAGGAACGAAGAGGAAGGAGGAGGAACGAAGAGGAAGGAGGAGGATCGAAGAGAAAGGAGAGAAGAGGAAGGAAAGAAGAGTAAATCGCAGGAAGGCTGTGTAAGATGAACCCGGAGAGGAAGAGAAAGAAGATTATACAGTGAAAAGAAGGAGAAGAGGAAAAAGGACAGGAAGAAAGATGAAAGACGGAGAGAGAGAGAGAGAGAGAGAGAGAGAGAGAGAGAGAGAGAGAGAGAGAGAGAGAGAGAGAGAGAGAGAGAGCAGGAAGAAGAGTGGAGTAAATCACATAGGGTAAGTATGTATGGTAACGATGCAATGAGACGAAAGAGATAAGAATAAAGATGATGCAGCGAAATGGAGGAGAAGAAATGGAAGAAGGGAAGGAGGAAAGAGGAGGAAGAAAGAGAGGAGTAGGGAGGAGGAGGAGGAGGAAAGAGGAGGAAGAAAGAGAGGAGGAGGAGGGAGGAGGAGGAGGAGGAGGAAAGAAGAGGAGGCGGGGGGAGAGGATCTTGCGGCGTGGTGCGGGCTCCGGGCAACCTATGTATGGATCGGAATGGATCGTTAGAAACCGCCGTCGCAAGAGGGGTCTGAAGAGAGCGAGTGTAGGGGACGAAGAGAGGGGTGTAGGGGACGAAGAGAGGGAGGGAGGGAAGGGCTGATGACAGAGGGAAGAAGGGTGATGAGCGAAGGGAAAGGAAATGAGAGAAGAGAGGGGAAGCGGGAGAAGGGATGAGTGGAAGGGAAGAAGGAAGAGCGGCTTAAGAATGGGGAGGAACGGGTCAGGAGGGAAAGGGTGATGAGGCTCGGAAGAGGGTAATGAGGGAGAGGAAGGGAAATGAAAGAGAGAAGAGGAAATAGAAGAAGGATGATGAGGGAAGGGAGGAGAAGGCTCAGAAAGAAGAGAGAGCGTAACGAGAGAGGGGAGGGCTGATGAGGGAAGGAAGAACGGTGATAAGGGGGGGGGGGGAAATGAGTGAGGGAAGGGGGAATAGGAGAGATAAGTAAAACGAGGAGGGGAGAGAGGGCGGAGAGGATTGAGAAGAGGGTAAGGAGGATGGGGATGGAAGTGAGTGACGAAGGAATGGGAGGGAACGGAGAGGGGAAAGAGTAAATAGAAGGAAGGAAGGAAATATGCTTAAGGAATGACCATAGTGGAGGAGG
Organism: Coenobita brevimanus; assembly: GCF_032717465.1. NCBI lineage: Eukaryota > Metazoa > Arthropoda > Malacostraca > Decapoda > Coenobitidae > Coenobita > Coenobita brevimanus. The sequence goes on from NC_137004.1 coordinate 32,605,055, forward strand.
GAGGTTAAGTAAGAGAAGAGAGAATGAATGGGGAGAAGAGGTTACGGAAGGAGTGAAAGGGTAAGAAGGAGACGGTGGGAAAAGAGAGGAGGACTGACCAGGTAATGAATGGATAAAGACTGAAGAGGAAAGAGGAGAGGGCAAATACGGAAGAAAAGAAAAATAAAGTGATGAGAAAATAGGAGAGGAATGATGAGGGATGGAATGAGCTAAATGACGGATGGAAGAGAGGCTGAAGAAGAAGGGAGGAGGAGGAAGCAAAAAGGATGGGAAAGGATAAGTAGAGAGGGTAAGGGAAATGATGGATGGGTAAACAAAAGAGAGAAGGGCGATGGAGGTAACAAACGTAGAGGTGGGGATCAGCGGAAAAGCGGAAACAAGCAAAGAAAGGGAAGAAAAACAGGCAATGAGAGACAGAAATAGATAAACAGGGAGGGGAAAAAGGAATGCAGAAAGAGAAGTAGGGGGTAACAAGAAAGAGGGAAGCATAAAGAAGGAATGAAAAATAGAAAAGCTTTGATGAGAAAGGAAAGAAGGGTAAGAAATGAGATGATGACGAGGGGTAAACAGAAAGGGGCGGGCAAAAGAGGGAAAGAGCATACTGAGGGAGGAAATATATAGATACAAAGGATTTAAAAAAGAAAAGAATATCTGTTAAGGAAAATGGGATGGAGAGAAATGGGACAATATAGGCGAAAGAACCATATGAAAGGAGAGGAATAAATGGGGGAAGGAGGGAGAGAAGGAGGGAGGAAAGTGAAGACGATAGGGTAAGCGGAGATGAAAAGGAAGAACGAAGAGGAAGTGAAATGAAAGGTTAGGTGATTAGGGAAAATGAATTAGAGGAAATAAGAGGGTGATGCGATGATTGAAGCAGGCAATGAAAAGACGAAAGAAAGAGGAAAGGAGAGAGAGAGAGAGAGAGAGAGAGAGAGAGAGAGACAGAGAGACAGACAGACAGACAGAATGTGAAGAGAGCGCGTACGTCGAAGTTAGGAGGCTGGAGGAATAAAGAGGAGGGTTAAAGGGAGCGTTAGAGGGAAGGCGAAAGGCGGAGAGGGAGAGGAGAGGAGAGGAAATATATCTGTCGTCCATCCAACCCTCTTTTGCCGCACCAGCAGCGGACGGGCCTGGCATTATGTGAGTTAGTCCTGACATTTACGGTGCGAGTGATCAGCCTTGCCCGATCCTGAATGGCGTGATGTGAGCAATAGACCCATACCAGCCCTTCGATGTGGCTGAAGCATCTCAACTCACTGGACCACTGGGCGTCACTTGGTTATCTGGTTACCATTCACCGTAGTTAAAAGTTTCCTGAGTTGCAGGAAACCGTTTGGTCTGTCACTCAGTGCAGAGCACCTTAAGTTAGGAAAGAGAAAGTTAAAAACAAGAGGGAAAAGAGAAATGGTAAAGAAGGGGATGGGGTGGGTAGAAGGGGTGACGAAGGGAAAGATTCACGAAGAAGAAAGAGTGAAAGGAAGGGGGGCAATAGAGGATGGTATGAAGGGGGTAGAACGAGGAGGAAGTAAAAAAAAAAAGGGAGGGGAAGGAAGAGCAACAGGAGGGAAGGAGAAGGGGGAAATGAGAAAAAAGCATTAGGGGGAGGGGAGGTATGGTGAGGGAAGTAGATTGATGGAAGGAAGGAAGAAAAGGGAAGAAGAAAGAAGAAGAGGAGGATTAGTAAAGGGAGGGAAGTAAGTGCAGGGAAAAAAGGGGAACGACGCAAAGGGAGGGGATAAGAGAGAGAGAAAAAAGAATGGGAATGATAAGAGGAGAGTTGAAAGAGGAAAGTAAGGGCAGGGAAATGTTAAGGGAAAAGTAAAGGGAGGAAAGTAAGAAAAAATTATGAATAGGAGAGCACGGTGAGGAAAACAAACGACAGTAAGAACAAGCAAAGTATGAGGAGGGAAATAAGGTGGACGGAAGTGAAAGGAAAGTAAGGAGGGAATTTCGAAAATCACGTAGAAAAGCAAAAGGAAAATAAGTGAAGAACATTAAAGAAGGATTGTGAAAAAGAAATAGTAAGAGAAGGAAAGAAAAGAAAGAGAGTGAAATTCAAAAATATTTCTGAGAAAGAGAGAGTATAAGAGGAAAAAGAAAAAAGGATTAAGGTAGAGAGGAGAGACGGCAGAGAAAGAAATATTGAGGGGAAAAGAGGGGAAGGTAAGGAAGGGACGGGTAGTGAAAACGACAGAGCTAGACAGAAGTAAAGGGAAGTAAAGAAGAAAGAGTTTATAAAGGAGGAGTAAAGCAGGAGGAGACAGACGAGATAAGAAAAAAACTGACAATGATTAAAAACGAAGACTAAGAAATGGCTAAGTTGTAAATAATGAAGAAAGTGAAGGACGGAAATAAAAAAAATGAAGAAAGCTGCAGTGATACCGATAAGAGAGTCAGAAGAGGGAAAAGGGAAGAGGCGAGAAGGAAAGTTTAAAGAAGGAGAGAAAAAGTCAGCCTGGGCAATGATACAAAGGACAGAAAAAGAAGGGATGAATAAAGAATGGTGAAGTGTTGTGGTACGTTCAAAGGGCACGGATAAAATATACTGGAAAAGCTGACCTTGATCCCTGAGTTCGGCCTGTGCATTATTAAACTGTACCTTACACCAGAACATCTCGGAAATACTAGAAACCTTCCTGCCAAGTCGGGTACGATATTGATTGCAGCGTACTTTGTGTGTGTGTGTGTGTGTGTGTGTGTGTGTGTGTGTGTGTGTGTGTGTGTGTGTGTGTGTGTGTGTGTGTGTGTGTGTGTGTGTGTGTTTGTTTTGATGATAACCTTATTGGTGCAAGGATACTGGCGTATAAAAAAAAAAAGATAGGAGAGTGTGTTGTTAGATGGGTATTGCATGCATGTCGTTACGGTGAAGGAATACACCGTTTTGCTAAACTTCCTGTTCAGTAAAGCAGCGTAGCAAATTCATGTGCACGTGAGGAATTATGGTCAGTAAGGTCACTGCTCACATACACCCAGCATCCACGTTTAGCCTAAAACTGAGTGCAGAGAAAGGAGGAAACAACGGATGGGTTCTGCTGCTGGTAGCTTCAGACGGTTGTATTCTGTGAAATTGTGAGGTGGACAGGTGGTGCTGCAATGGGACGAAATGTGAGGAAAGGTGGCAGTGTTACAGAAACTTATAAAAATGTCAGGTAATTGTTCAGGAAAAGTCATGTGATCACCGAAAGTGAGGTAACTGACGGAACAGCCATAATCCCTTCCCAAGGGAACACTATGGCTTTGCTTTTGAAAGTAATTTTTTATTAAAAAATTGTAAATGATATGTAGTGTGTAGGGTGTGTGCTAATTTATTACAGGAAGATAAAGGAAATGTTCTTCCCAGAATACTAGCCTACTCTCAATATACAGTAAATGAAATCAGAAAAAAAAATTTACAAAGAATAATGGCCAGGAAACAACTCATATAATTAAGCATTCCGACCATATTGGATATATTACCTTATCTGAATGGTGCTTGCTACCTTCTCTGTATATGTAAATACATGTTTGTGTTCGTGTGAACGTATGTATGTGTACACGCATGCGTGGGTCCATACATGTCTGTAACTATGTAAGTGGTGTGTGTGGGGAGAGGGCTAAATAAGAAATGATATAATACAAACAGTGATGTGGTGAAACAGGTTACCCTGTGAGCTTGGTCACCACAGTACCGCAGTGTTAGACCTTTGTTTTGCAATGTATTTGAGATATAATGTCAAAAGCTAGCAAACCTAAAAGCAGAGTAAAATAAGATGACGTTTTAACACCACTACGATATCGTCTGACGTATGATGTTCATGCAGCCTCCAAAACAAGTTCATTTAGTTATAGAGTTCATGAAATCAGAGTCATAGATACAGCTTAGAGCAACCACTGAGGTGAGAAAAGTCTTTAAAAAAAAATCAACTGGAGGTAACAAGAAAACTATAAAGAGATGTTCTTGTATTTGAGGAGCTAATGTTCTCTAAAACGACACCTAAATTAAGGGAAAGAAAAATAAAAGCAGGGAAAAGACGGCTATACAAATCAAAAGGAAAGGGATATACAGCAGAAGAGAAGAAAATGGCAAGGAAAGAAAATAGCGTCGAAGATGGAAGTGAAGACGAAATACAGCAAAATGGAGAGGAAGGAGTACGGAATGTCAAAATGGAGAGGAAGGAGTAGGGAAAATAAAGGTGTAGAAATGAGAGGAGGAAAAGCTGAGACAGAGAGAAGGGCCGATGAGTTAAAAATGGAGAAACAGAGAGGTTGGGTGAGAAAGAGGGGAAGGAAGAACTGTAGAGAGGGAAGGAGTTACTGGGTTAGATGAAAGGGCAGGAAAAGATGCTAAATAATGCTCTTAGACTGACAGACTGAATGGGAGAGAGAGAGAGAGAGAGAGAGAGAGAGAGAGAGAGAGAGAGAGAGAGAGAGAGAGAGAGAGAGAGAGAGAATCAGAAAAGACAAACTGTGAAAAACATGGGAGTGAGGTTGAAAAGAGTAGAAAGGGTAGAAAAAATGGGAACATGAAAAGGAATTTATGGCACTAATAAGGAAAGGAGTGTCATTAGAGAGGTCTTTGTGGATACGGTGAAGGATGAAAGGAGAGCTGGACAAAGGGAGGAGGGTGAAGGAGGTAAAGGAGTAGGGGACGAAAGGGGAACGGCAGGGTGAAAACAGGAAAGGGGAGAAAGCGACACAGAGAAGGGGGAGAAGGAAGAGGAGGAGGAGGAGGAGGAGGAGGAAGAGGAGGAGAAAGAGGAAGAAGACGAGGAGGAGGAAGATTATTGAAGACACTGAAGACTAAACAAGTGTTATTAAGGCAGACAATGCAAAAATAATAACAGAGACAGAAGACGGGCAAGATAAGTACGTGTCAAGATAACTCTCTGATGATCGGATAATTATATTAATTTAAGAATGAGTGTGACGGCTTCGGAGTTCTAATTTTACTACCACCAAGCCTCTCAAGGTCTAGGTGATGCTAGTCAGCTAACGCCATTATTTTGTCGTAATGCCACTCAGGGATGAGTGAAGCTGGTCACTCTCATCTTGAATATCAGGACCAACTTGCCTAGCCCCAGGCTCTTACGATCCTCATGGGGCAACACAATATTGGATGATGGATGGATGGATGAGTATAGGAACCTGGGAGAGTAAACCCTTTCAGCCCGGTGACGACATTTTCATCAAATTCTTCAAAAAGGAGAAATAGTTGAAGTGTAAATAACAAAAATAAGAACTAGATGGAAGGAGGGAGAATATGATGGGAAAGGAGAGAAGAGAGAGAAGGTGGAGCAGGTGTTACGGAAGACGGAGGAAGTCAGAGGAAAGGAAAATGGGTAAGAGAGAGAAGGTGAAGTCGAAGTTACGAAAAACAGAGAAACCAAGAAGACAGGAGAGAAAATAACCGTAACAAGAGTAAAGAGGAGAGGATGAAGTGTGATGGAAGGAATAAGGTTAAAGAGAGAGAAGGAGGAGTACCAAAAACAGAGGAAGAATGAAGAGGAGAGAAGGAGAGTGAGGGAAGTAGGGTGTACAGAAGGGGACAAGGGGCGATATTATGAAAGATTTTGTGAGGCAGTAATGATTTATGAATAACAAAGGCCATTGAGAGACAAGTGGTGTACATGTTAGGGGTGAAGGAGACTGAAGGTGAAAGGAAAGGGGAGACGTGGAGGGGATAGGGGAGGGGAGATGATGGTAGGGAGAGGGGTACATTGAGGGGATACTGAGTACGTAACATGAGAGGAGGTGTAGTAGAGGGGGAAAGGGAGGAGATGGAAGAAAGAGAGTGGAGGTGAGGAGCAGAGAAGGGGAAGGGAAGGGGAGGGGGGAGGCGGAGGATGGGAATGAGAAGGTGGGGGACGGAGGAAGGGGAAGACAGATGATATGGAAGTAAGAGGGAGGGAACGGAGGTAAGGAGAGGGTAGGGGAGCTGAGGAAGGGGAGGTAGGATCTGAGGACGAGGAGGGGAGGGGAGGGAGGTTATCAAAGGGTACGGAAAAGGTGAAAGGAACCGGAGCTGAGGGACGAAGAGAGTACCCACACTGGTTGGAAGAAGCAGATGTATGGGACGAAAAGAGAGGGGAGGGGCGAGAAAAGCCGGTTGGAAGGGAATGAGGGGAGGAAGAGAGAGGGAGGGAGTGAGGCGACGAACAACAATAGTCTCTGGGGAGAAAGAGAGGCGCAACACCAAACATAAAGAAAACGGACACTGATATTCATCGCCTCCATGGAAACTAATGATCTGTTTCTCGCGAACATGAAGAGAGAGACGATAGATATGTACTACAACAACACCAGACTTACCTATTCATTAAAAAACAAGCCTCCGATATGAGACGTAATTTATTTATTTTTATTCCCCGAGGCAAAAGTTTGCTAGTTATCTGACCTCTTATCCTTCTCACTTTCTTCTGGTGACTAATATTTCTAAGCAGCGAGAGGCTTGGTAAGCTTCTCAAACCAGAGAATATATCCTACTCTACGATATGACTCGGCAGGAAGAAAGTTGAAAGGCATATCTTAAGTGCGAAATAGACTCAGAGGAACAGCAGGTGACCTTTTGTTCGTGTTTACCCGCAGACAGAGAAGCAGACTATATAAACAGAGGACACAAACAGGCAGAGTGAAACACGGATGGCGAGCAGCGCAGACTTACAGCCCGCCTTTAACCATTCCCTGACCTGCCCTGCTCCAGTATTTTTAACACTCCCAAATGACTAACACAGGTCGAAATAGAAACCAAGCGAGGGAGAGCGTGAGGGTGCGCATGAGGGTGAGTGAGGGTGCGAAAAAAGGGTGCGAGTGAGTGAGAATATGAGCAGACAGGTGGCAAGGAGGACATGACGCAGCGCTTTTGACGGGGTCCTCGCGTGTGGGAAACATTAGTCACACATTTTATTCCTCACACAGGGGACACGGAGGAACATTGTCAGAGCATATGCGAATGTGAAATAAAATCATGGGTGCATATTATACTCTGGGACCGTATCCATAATTTCTCTTACTTTTCTTACGCAAAGTTATGCATTGATTGCTTGATTATACGTTTGCTTTCACTTCCTACCAACCACTTCAGAATCAAATCAGTGTGAATATTAAAGCAAAAATACAATAAAAACCAAACCAAGCGCTAAAATGCTTAACTGTCAGGGACGCTTCTGTATCCTGCAAATTGGTTAACATCGTTGATAACAATTCCTGATTTACAAACAATACCAGTATATTTTGTTACATGACTAATTAAACATTTTTTGGTACCGAGCCTTCCGAGTGTTTTTTTCCACCTAAACTAGACTATGTATGGGCATCAAAGCACACTAACAAACGTATGCAGAATCCAAATATTCATTCTAATTAGTCAAAAGGTCATTCGCCAGTGAATTGTATGGAGTGAGTTAGTTTAAACTTTCGAATTTGATATGAATGAAGTACAAAATTCTGAATGTAGAGTATTTCACATATTGAATTACCGCACCTGTGACGAAGTTATTTTGCTAACATTGAGGAAACACGATGAAGTCTTTTTCGTTTTATTCCTACTATCTCCACTCATGACAACATCATTCTGCGTAGGAAAAGTCTCTCACAGTAAAAAAAAAAAAAAGTTTATGAATGCCCTATGTAACTCCTCCAATTCGAAACGTACACCCTAATCTACAAAAAAAAAAAAAAAAAAAAAAAAAAAAAAAAAAAAAAAAAATGGCACGGATACATAAGGGACATCATCAGTCTGAAGGGCTTAACATTAGCATTCAAACCTTTTACCACAAGACTCGGGTTGCCATGTTGACCTGCACGATAACACACCACTCGTTGCTATGGACGCGCACCAGTATTTTATTCAGGGGGGGAACTCTTTGCTCGGAAGTTTTTTTATTTTGATTGATAGTTTTATGGGTAACGCAAGACGGTTGTATTCGGCTGAGATAAAAAATGGCAGTCAAGAGGTGCCGGGACAACAAAAAACACTATAACCGAGAGATTAGAAGATCAACTAAGGCTTTACTGATAAGAATAACATTAAACACCCAAAAGAATGTATGCGGAGAGAGAGCCAACGAAACCAAACAAACAAAATACCCTGAAGATAAAAGAAAATAAATAAACAACGAGTTTTATGCTAAAAAAAAAAATGATTACATGAATAACACTAACACGAAGAACTAAAGATAAAAATAACAATTACATAACAGTAAAAACTAAAAGACAAAGTAAATAAAACATCTGAAATGTATAAAACACTGGCAGAGTTCAACCCCAGCTGTAATATTCATAGAGATCCACTAAATCTTGGAGAAGCTGTGACACTTAAGAAACACTTGATAATCCAAGAGGAAAGGTTACTAAATCTTAGCAGTAGGTCGATAGGTGAGATATATCGGAGAGAGAGAGAGAGAGAGAGAGAGAGAGAGAGAGAGAGAGAGAGAGAGCAGAGCGGCGTGTTTACAAGGTAGAGTGTAAACAAGAAGCCTGGCCGGATCAGCCGAGACATGCCACCACAACCACGTGATGGGTACGAGCACACACGCGCGCGCACACACACACACACACACACACACACACACACACACACACACACACACACACACACACACACACACACAGAAATTATCTGTAAATCATATACATATAGCATGAAATGAAATGCATGCTTATCTGAAAATGATTAAATCATGATCATAATTAAGTACACAAAACTAAACTAAACATCTTCATTTTCTCTCTCTCTCTCTCTCTCGATAGATAGATAGATAGATAGATAGATAGATAGATAGACAGATATATACATACATACATACATACGGTTCACACACACACACACACACACATATATATATATATATATATATATATATATATATATATATATATATATATATATATATACACACACACACACACTCACACGAGGACCTCCCAGATCACTCATTTAATTTAGCACTGTCTAACAGAGAGAGAGAGAGAGAGAGAGATTACCGTACGTAAAATTACAGTAAATATGTAAAACCTACGCTGTTGTTACAGTAGAAACAAAATAGTTACTCCGTCTATAAATTTGCAGTCATGAGAATAGTCAGTAGGCCTCTCTCTCTCTCTCTCTCTTGGGGGGTGAGGATGACCGTGAGGTAGAGTACTAAGTCGAGGATTGTGGAGAGATAGTGGGGCCGGATAAGAGAGGGAAGTTGTGTATGTGTATGACTGTGTAACCTGAGAGTGTGTGCATCTTGTAACTGTAACTTGCGACTCTATGTTTAACTGTGTGTACCATCTGAGTGTGTGTGTGTGTATCATTGTCTTTGTGTACAGTGTGGCTGGGTACCATATTTGTGTGTGTGTATCTTGTGAATGATGTGTACCTTGTGACTGTGTGTTCTTTGTAACTGCGTGTAACTTGTTGTATCTACATTGTAACTTTGTGTCTTTTTTATACACTTTTTACTCGTGTGTAATCTGTAATTTTGTGTGCCTGGTGATGTATCTTGTAACTATCCGTACTGTATAGCCTGTGCACCTTACAGTTTTTTCTTCCTGTAATTCTATACTCTGTAGCTATGCAAACCTGTACCTGTATGAACTGTTAAATATGTGTACTTCTGGTAATGCGTATGTGTTGCTGTTTGTGCGTGTAACGGTGCACAGCTGTATCTACCTCTTATGTGTACTTGTAGCTGTGTGTACCTGTAGCTGTGTGTACTTGTAGCTGTGTATACCTGTAGCTGTGTGTACACGTAACTGCATGTACAGTAGCTGAGAGTACCTGTAGCTGTGTTTACCTGTAACTGTACGATCATGAAGGTGTGTGTATCCTTCAGCCTGTGTACAATAGTTGTGTGTGCCTTCTAACTGTGTACCTACAGTATAGCTGTGTGCACCTGTAGTTAGTTGAGTATACGGTACTTGAACTTGTGAGTACCCTGTTTCTGTGTGTACCTGCAGCTGTGTGTTCCATGTACTGTAGCTTGTGTACCTGAAACACTGTATACCCTTGTGTTTACCTTGTAACTATGTTTGTGTGTGTGTGTGTGTGTGTGTGTGTGTGTTTAACCCTTTAGCTGTGTGTACTTGAAACTGTATTGTTGTGAAAACCTGAAGTTGCGTTTACCCTGTATTTGTGTGTACCTGAGGCTGTGCGTATCTCTTTTATCCTCCTTGACCAGTTGCAATGACGACAGTTTACACAGCCAGTTACGAGAACATAACGACTACACTTTAGCTTGTATTGAAAAATTCATGCTAGTCATAAGAAACCGTGACTGGACTCCTATTCCTTAAATACTGAACGTCAGTATTTAAGCTTCCACTGTGCAAAAGGTAAATGTATTATATATATATATATATATATATATATATATATATATCAAAAGATGTGCAAAATTGATGACATATACTCTAAAAATGTATTTAGCGTAAATAATATAAGAATAATTTCTTTAGATTTAATACAAAACTTTTAGCAACAAAACAATAAAAATGTAGGCTACCCTTATGTATGAGGTCCAAAAACACCAGTATGGTAAGGATATATTCACAGATTTAAAAGGAAAGAAACATTTAAATGAACTGCAAATATGGTAAATTTCTCAAAATGACGAGAGCAACGAAAACTACAGCGAAAAAGTTGCAAATCAGCACCTTTTTTTAGTCTAGAGTTTACGGCATGGAATCATTAATAGCCAAGGTAATGAGTTTAGTCAGTTTTCATTTTCTTTCTTTCTTTTTTGCAGTAAATGTAGAAAAAAGTAAAGTGATGGTCACTGAGAGAAAAGGTAAATCCCAGTGTATGTTACAGTGGATGGAGAGAGACTGGAATTGGTAAGAGAGTTCAAATACCCGGGTACAGTGATAGAAAAGAGAGGAAAATGTGCAAAAGAAGTGGAAAGTAGAGTGATACAAGGAAGGAAAGTAGCTGGTGCAATAAAGGGCTTGAGAAGAAACAGAGGCTTGAGTGTTGCAGCTGCACAAGGTTTACATGAAGGAGTGTTAGTGCCAAGTTTAACATATGGATGTGAGTCTAAGGTGTGGCATGAAAATGAAAAGTCAAGAGTGAGAACAGTGGAGAAGGGACTGCTGAGGAATGTATGTGGAGCACTGAGAGTGGATAGGATACGAAATAATGTGATTCGAGAAAGATGTGGAGTGAGGAAGTCAGTGGACACCAGAATCGAAAAGAGTGTACTGAGATGGTACGGTCATGTGGAGAGAATGGATAACAACAGAGTGGTGAAGAGGTATATTTGAGCGAATTTGAAGGAGGGAGGAGGCAAGGTAGGCCAAGAAGAAACTGGGTGGATATGATGGATGAGTGTGTGAGGAAGAGAAGTATGGAAGTCGGTGAGGCTAGGGAACTGACAAGAGATCGAGCTGGCTGGATGAATGTTGTGAGAAGTGCATTATCAAGGATTTGGCACCCCTGTTTAAAGTGACAGCGTCCGGATTGACTCTATCGGATATGTTTATGTGAAGCTACTGAATGTGGTGAATGTTTTTGACGTATCAGATAGAGCAAGGACTCCGGGGGCTTGAATGATGAGTGAATAGAAGCGTGGCCCACTGGACTGGGCAAACTTGGCCTATCCGGACGTTGCTATTCCTCACCCTGCCCTTATGTGGGTAAGGGGGTCCTGATGATGATGATGATAATGAATAAAGAAATCTTTATTTGTAGGATATTATGCAAAAATGAAAAAAAAAACATCTTCTTCAGCAGTGTTGTAAACCTAAGGAACAAGTTGACCTATGACATGGTATACAGCATTAATCCTAACTATTGTCAGCCGTTTTGATAGTTACTTAGGTTCATTTACTTGGCTCCTGCTTTACGCATAAGCATATAACAAGTTAAAATCGCCCCTCGATATCATAACGTAATTAATTAAAGATACTTTCCTTCACAGATTGTGGTGATCTACTTTTAACATCAAAAACACCCACGGGCCAAAAGGATTTGTTCCAGTGAATTCGTGAGGGTTACAGATAGAACAAATTAACACAGATACGGTACTACATCTGATGTATAACACATGTAAGTGAAAAAAAAAAGTATAACATGAAAAAATGTAAGAAATTTACAATGCATCACTAACATATATATATATATATATATATATATATATATATATATATATATATATATATATATATATATATATATAGTTTAACAGAATAGGAAAAAACTGAAACGACAAATTACATAAAGCTACAGTCATGCTGAGTATTATGAATCAAGAAAGTAGGGTATTCCTTCAAACAAGTGCAATGGTAACAGCTTGGTATTCAAAAGCTTTTATTTTTCACTCATCTTGGTCATCACTTTTACTTTTTCGAAGCCCTCTGGCCCCAGTGGTTACCAGTCTGACACCACTGGTCTAAAGTATTTTCTCCATTATTTTTTTCTTACACAGTATTAATCAAAGTTCTTGATACTGTATGCTTGTGCTCATTTTTTCTTGCCAGATTATGGAGGCGGAACAGGTCGGATGAGTTGGAGGGAACCTAAGGCATACTATACTCATCTTGATTTAAAACGTTTTATATACCGGTAGTGCTTAGTCATACCCTGCAAATGCATCAAAAAGCCTTCAAAGAAGTAACAGATATAATCTCATCTGTTTTTCTTTGTAACCTGCAGCCGTGTGTACCTCGCAGCCCTACCTACCGCAAGAGCAGATACAAACCACCGCAGCTACACCTACAGGGGGTGAAGAGCGAGAAAGAGAGAGTGAGGGGAGGTTTAAATAAAAGGCGATAAAAAAATATGAAACTGAAAAATGGGCAGAAAAAGGGAGGATATGAGAGCCGAGAGCGGAGAAATATTCGAAGTAGAGAGTAAACGGGAGGTGAGGGAGAGGAGAGAATGGATGAAAAATGAAGCCAGGACGAGGAGAGAACCCTAAATAAAAAGTAAGGTGAAGGAAGGAGAGAAGAGAATCAAGAACGATCACTAGAAAACAAAATACAAAGAAAGAAGAAATAAAGAGAAAAGAAAAACTCCTTATAAAATGGATAGGCGAGAAGACGTTTCAAGGGAGAAGCATAAACGGTATACAAAAGGAAATTCTGAGTAGAGAAGGAAAGAAAGACTAATTACCATCCGTCACAATCACACAGTCACCGCAGTTACGTCACTCACCACGTTACCACACGCACCACAGTTCACGACAGCTACTGGTTCATCACTCACCATTATTACCAAACTCATCACTACTATCACTCACCACAGTTACCACACAGTTATCACTCTCACCACAGCCGACACCAACCAAAACTTCCTCTCATCACAATCACCACACTCACCAAAACAACCGCTCACCACAAATACAAGTCGCCACATCTACCACTCACCATAACTACCATTCACAATTATTTGGTAGTGGTGACAATCATCCACTCACTTGATGCAGCGCTGCCCATTTCTTTCCTCCCCTTGCTCAATCTACCTCTGTTTCCGACCTCCTGTCTTCCTACTTCTCATTTTCCTAGCTGTCATCTTTATTACCTTTCTTTCCACTTCAGTTGGTTCTACACTGAGTGACAAGCCTAATGATTTTCTCTAACCCAGGAAACCATTAATAACGTCGGGTGGTAACCATATAACCAAATTACGGGGCGAAGTGGAGCTTACTATGGTGTCCCTGTTAACTGGGTGGAGAAACATAATCGCGGCGTTCATTCAGGAACCAAATCTCCACACAGTTCCCCGCGCCTCGTTGTGGCGAGGTGCTGTCAGCCGTAAAGGAACATCTGTTCACTTCACGGGATGGCCCTGCAGGGGCAATTGCTTGCCTGTGGTTGATGGGTCTGCTCTGCTCAACAGACTGGGGATGATAAACAACAACAACCACACCTACCACAAATACGATCCCCCATACCCACCAGTCGCCACAGCTACAACTCATCACAGCTATGATACTCACCACACCATTCACCACAAATACCATTCTCCAGATTTACTAGACACGCCGCAACTACCACATTCGCCACTGTTAGTACACTAATCACCATTACCACACTCAGCATGGCTGCCACCCACCACTGATACCAGCAACCACTCACGACAATTATCACTCACCACAAACCCCACTCGCCGCATCAACCACACCCACCACCACTGCCGCACTCACCATGACTACCACACTCCATTACCACATTCACCATAGCTACCATACTCACCACATTTACTACACACACTGCTAATATCATACTGAGCACAACTAAGACCCTCACTACAACCACGACATTCACTTCAGTACATCCATACATTTAGAACACGTGTTACCACTACCACATCAAAATCACCACACTAGCCTGCATTACCACACTAGCCTCTATTACCACACTCGTCCCAATCACCACACTCACCACAGCTGCCACTCTGAATTTACCACAAACTCTAAATTTACCACAAACGACAATTATCATTTGCAACAGTTAGTTACGACCACTGCCATTCACCACAATTACCACACATGCCATATATCACACGACCATAATCAGCACACTCACCACAACTACCACAACAAATATAACTACCACAATCACAGATATTTATAACTCTACAAGCGGTCATATAATCAGTCACCACACTTACTCTTATGGTCTTACAGTAGGCATGATCATACCCACAGTAAATACAAATTCTGTCTTTTACTACCACAAAAATCACACAGGACACTCCCTCATTTCTAACACCACCATACAACATCGCACACCACCACACCACACAGTCCCTTCCCAAAACCACATCACACAGTCCCTTTCCACAACCACATCACTCAGTCCCTTTCCACCACCATATCACACATTCACCAGACTCCAACACCACAATCCCCTCCACCACCACCACCTCCACCCCACTCAGTCTCCTACACCACCACACCAAGCAGTCTATCTCCACCACTACACCATGCAGTTCCTTACAACACCACACGGTACCCCACCACACCACTTTCCACAGTCCCTCTCAGTCAGCACAGCACGCACTCTTCCCCCACCACCACACCACACACTCTCACTCCACCACCATACCACAGTCTCTCCACCACCACACCACAGTCGCTCACCACCACACCACCACCACTACACCACACAGTCCCTCAACACCACCATACAGAATCCCTCACCACCACAAAACAACACAGTCATTCTCTTCACCACACAATCTCTCCCCACCACCTCATCATGCAGTTCTCTACCACACTACGTAGGTCCCAACCACAACAACACAATCACTCACCGCTGGCACACCACACAGCCATCCCCCACCACCACAGCACACATTTCCTCTACCACCATATTACACACCCGCCCCCTAGCACCATACCACATAGTCACCCCATCAGCACACCACACAATTCCTCACCTCCACCACACCATACAAGAACACTTTACGCACTTGTTCACCACCAACACATTCCACCACATTACACCACACCACACAATATCACGCCGCAAACTTCCTCATCATCCCTACCACGCCATCCCGCAGGCCCACCATCACAATAACAGTAATGGCAACCGAAGTTAGATTTTGCTGCCATAATAACTACAACCACAATAGAAACATTTTATCTTTCCCAGCTACAACCAACAAATACCACAACCGTACCACAAACATTCCCTACCACCTCCACCACCTCACGCCCCACCATCACCTCTCCTGTACCCAGTCGCCCCCACAATATACAGAAAAACTCAATCTCCTCTATCGCCACCACAGTTACCACAATCACCACCATCACCACAAGTATTTCCTCCTGCCGGCCAGAGGGATGGAGGGGATGAGAGGAAGGGAAGAGAGGCATAGCGGAAGGGAGAGGGATGTAGAGGTAGAGCAAGAGAGGTGGTGTGCGGGAAGAGAGGAGTGTATGAGTTGGGAAAAGGAGTTGTAACGGAAGGGGAAGGGAGGGCTGTAGGGGAAAATGTGACGGTTGCATGGGAGCGAGCGAGAGGGATGAACAGAAAGGAAAGGGGGTGTAAGGGAGTGGCGATGGGTGTAGGGAAATAAGTATGGGTATAGGGAGGGGGACCGGTGTAGGGGAAAGAGAAGAGAGGAGTATAGGAAGGAGGAGAGGGGCGTAGGGGTATGGGGAAGGTGTGTAGAGGGGTGTAGGGGGAGGGGTAAGGGTGTAGGAGTGAAGGGAGAGGTATTGGGGACGAAAGAGGATGAGAGGAGTATGGAGAAAGGAGAGAATGGATACATACATACATACAGTATATATATATATATATATATATATATATATATATATATATATCTCATCATCATCATCATCAAGAGCTGGGAAGTGGAGTGGGAGAAGAAACAGAAGCTTAGCGCGAGGAAAACAAAAACAGGAAATAAGGTGAATGAGAGAACAAGAAAGAGGGCAGGAAGAGATAAAGAAAGAATTATGAAGAAGTAGCGGAACGTTTCATATAGTTACACATTTTCACAAGACATAGTGTCAGAGAGGGGAAAAAGAAAATGATAAAGATAGTGATGGGAGAGACAGAAGGAAATGGGAAACGATAAAGGAAAGCGAAGAGAAAGGAAAGACAGAGGAATACAGGAAGCGAGCCAAGGGTTGTAACAGAGGCAGAGAGGAGAGAGAGGGAGAAAGAGTTGAGGGGGACAAGATGGGATCACTAAAGGAAAGGAGGGGGGAGGAGGAGGAGGTGGAGGAGGTGGGGGGAGAGGAGAAAGGAAAGGAGAGGAATAGACGGAAGAGGAGAGGGCTACGAGAGGGCACTTGTAGAGGTTCAAAGGGAGGGAGGAAAGAAAAAGAGAGTAAGAGATCTGAGGGGACACAGCGAGAACACTGGGATCGGAGGTGTACCAGAGTGAGAGAGCTAGAGAGAAATATTGTTATATAGATGCACAGACCACACAGACCCTATGGTCGTGTCTAGATGGCACGGTCTAGATGTTAATGGACGGACAAATTCACTACTTAAAAAGTTTAGAAACAACAAATCACGCGGCTCTCCTGCACCTTACATGGCCTCCTGCAATCAGCAGTACTGATAATTGGCAGAAACGACACTGGACGACTGACACGTCTGATCCAAATGCCATAGGATTGGTAAAATACACAGTAGTATTAAAAATAAACTTACTAATCTTAACGCGAAGAACTAATACATCTGATAAATCAATCATATATATATATATATATATATATATATATATGATTCATCTCTATCATTCATTCATTCCAAACATTCCCCATCAGGAGCGCATGGGCCCTGGGCTAGGGTACTAAGTCTCAACCTTTAGGCAAGAGTGAGCATGAGGAGTCTCGCTTGCACCCAGAGGACATTAAGTAAGCATTGAACTTGGCTTGGTGGTGGAATAAACATGGGCGGCTGATATTCAATGTTTTTATCAGCTGATGACATAGTGGCAGAGTGGAACAAGTATGCAGCCAAAAAAATCTTTTAGTTTTTTTGGATGAAATAAAGTTAATGAAAACTGGCAAAAGAAAATATAAAAACTAGATATAACTGTCTTCCGCAAGAATGCTAGTGGACAGAATAAAAAACACTTAGCAGTTATATCCAATGAATAAGGGAATGCAGACGAAATAGCGCTTGAGAAAGTTAGGCCAGGGTATGCGAGCTTTAGTTCTAAATGTATCATCCTGAAGTAGGAATAACAGAATAAAGTAAGTCACCGAACTGAAGAGGTTAGTATCACTAAAGAATTTTGGACAATAAATAATTCCATCTCGTCATGTTTTTTTCCTTCATGCAAGGAAAAAGGAACCAATAGCTAGGATCCCTCAAGACTATTCCTCAAAAAAAAAAAAAAAAAAAAAGAGAGAGAGAGAAGATAACAGAGCCAAATTCAAGATCCATTAATTCGAGATGCCTGGACAGACTGCATTTAAAAGACTGGAGATCATAGGCAGTAGGAAATACATACAGAGGAAGAAAGTTCCAGAGCTGATCTGTTGCATATTTGAAGGACTTGGGGTAACGGTTAACTCTTGCATTAGAGAGTTGTACAGGAAAAGGATGAGAGTTTGTTACTAAATGGGTGCCACGCACCCGTCGTAGTTGTGGAGAGATGCAAGTAGACAGTTCGGAGGGGCAGTGACTATTGAAGTAGCAATAGAAAAGAGATAAAGATGGAACAGTGCGGCGAAGAGACAGAGATTGAAGGGAGACGGTAAGAGATGAGTTAATGAGACGAAAACCCTTTAACTCGATCTTGTACAGAAGAATTGTGTAAGTATATGGTGAGCCTCCCCACACTTGAGAGTTGTACTCTAAACACGGGTGAATAAAAACCCCTGTATAAAGTCAACAGCTGTGCTGGGGTAAAGATGGTACGGAGTCGGCTTAGCACACCTAACTTCTTGGAAGCAGATTTTACAAGAGAGGTAATGTGATATTTCCAAGATAAATTCCGAGAGAATAAAGCCCCAAGAATGTTAAAAAATGATGCAGGATTGAGTTGAATATAAATGACAGGATACTCCAGTGGAAGATTCTGACAAGTCAAAAGATGTAAGAACTGAGTTTTTGATATATTAAAAACAACACGATTACGTCTACCAGCAGAGATCTGAGACAAGTCAGACAATAAGTGTGCCACAGCCTCATCTCTTATTTGTTGAAGTAACTGTTGAGATAGATGTTGCGGGATGCAGATGGAAAGATGAAAGATGGCGTCATCAGCGTATAAGTGGATAAGGTTAGATGTACAGCTTAGAAGGTCATTGATAAATACCGTAGATGGAATAGAGTTGGTGACTGGACAGAACCCTGAGGAACATCACAACTGATTGCTCTAGGAGAGGAATGGCAACCGTCTATGACAGCAGCTACAGAGCGACCAAGAAAAGGAAGTTAGAGATGAAGGCACAGATAGAAGGATAGAAACCGTAAGAGGTCAGTTTGGAAATTACAGATTATGCCAGACTTGATCGAAAGTCTATGAGATGTCAAATGCAATGGCAAAGCTTTCGCCAAAGTTCTGAAACGAGGATGACCAGGAGTCTGAAAAAGGAAGGTGAGCAGATCGGCAGTGGAGAGTCTCTGGCAGAACCCGCACTGATGACTGGAAAGAAGGTTGTGATAGGAAAGGTGTTTTATTTATTTATTTATTTTTTGCCAAGAATAGATTTTAAAACTTTTGAAATACAGGATGTTAAAACAGCTGGGCGATACTTAGAGGAGGACTGGGAATGGTCACGCTTCTTTGGGACATGCTGAATGAGTGCAAACTTCTAGTGGGAAGGAAAGGTACAAGTTGACAGACAAAGACGAAAGAGTTTACCTAGGCAGGATGTAAGCACGGAAGCACAGTTCTTGAGGACAACAGGAGAGACCCCATCATGCCCATATGCCTTGTTAGTACTGACGCCAGTGATGGCAGAAACCACACCAACTGAAGGAATTTTAATGTCAGCCAAGACAAAATCAGAGGGGAGAAGTGATGGAGGAACATCACGGGAATTGTCTAACGTGGAACTGAAGGTGAACGTCTGAACAAGGAGTTCTGCTTTTCAGTAGAAGAAACAGCTACACAGCCATCACAGCGGAAAAGAGGGGGGTAGGATGAAGTAAAGTTGTTTAAAAGGTAGTTGGCAAGATGCCAGAAGAAGCAGGAAGAATTTGAGTTGGAGTGGTCAGAACATTTAGTATGAGTGAAATCACTCCCAGCAGAGCGAAGAACAAACTTAGCATGGAACTGGGCAGAAACATAAATGAGATTCATGGTTAGGTTGGCTATGGTACCTTTTGTAGGCCTTCTCCATGTTGTGGATAATAATAGAACAAGTGTGATTAAACCACTTTTTTTTTTTTTTTTTTTACATTAGTCACAGGAGAAGAGAAAGGAATATGCGCTTCCATGCTCGTGAGAATAACCTCCAAAATGCACGAGGCACACTCAGATGGCTCTTGGCCATGGAAGCAATATTCATTCCAGGAAAAAAAAAAAAAGTACTGCTTGAGGGCCTCCCAGTCATCATCTCCAAAGGGAGGGTTCACAGGCCTTGCTGGGGCTATAGGACAGGTTAAGGGTTGTGATCTGAGAAGCTCAACAGAAAGAAAAAATTAACAGCGTAGACAGAAAGAATAGTTGTAAGGAAAAGATCAGATATGTTGCAACTCTCTCCAAGGAACTCAGGGATATGGGTAGGGTGCTGTACGAGCACAAGCTGCTCTAAGTCATGAAAGACAGGATAGACGTAGGCTTGTTCACCAGGTGGATCAGTGAAAGGAGAGAAGAGGTGGTGATGAACACTTAAATCACATATAATGAATATTTCAGGGAATGTAGAAACTGATAGGATGTGTTCCATCTTAGAAGTTAGTTAAAGAATATTTCATAGTCAGTATAATTAGGAGATAAGTAAACAGCACAGATATATTAAGTCAGAGAATGACACGATATCCGAAGCCAGAGAGTAGAAAATTAAGAAGATTCAAGTTCAGAAACACGAGAGCAAGATATGCTGTTGCATACATATATACAACAACAACCAGTGTCTTTGAAGTGAATTTGGGGAAAATAGGAGGATACAGAAAAAGGCTTGCTATCAGTCGCCTCAGACGGCGGAGTCTCAAAAACACAGAGAACGTGAGGTTTAGAGGAAAAGAGGTGGTGTTCAACACAGAGAAGATTAGAGGAAAGGCCACGATTATTGTAGAAATGAACAAGGAGTGAGTCAGATAGTGGTTCCATGCATCTCAATTGGCGGTCACCGGGAGAAGGGCGGATGGTGGAGGTTTGTATGGGCCCCCCATCCCCACGGGGGAACTAAGAGGCTGGATGTTGAGACACTATTTTTCTTAATTTAGAATATGAATTATAGTGTGAAATGTACATGTAGTTTGGTGTTGACAGGTTGAACAAATTGTGTTACTAAATCAGTGAAGAAATTCAGTAAAGGAGGATGGTCAGAAGCTAGTTCCGAGGGCTGATGAAACAGGAGCTACAGCTCTCCCTGTCATCAGCTTTCCATTCGCCTTGAAAGTACTGCCCTGTTCGACTGGTGCTAGTCTACTGACAGATTCTATGACGGTTGGCCTCGGCAAGTGGATACTCAAGCGTTTTTTCCCCCATCCTTCCCTCTGCTTTAACCCGAGTTGTATAGAAATAAACATGTGTAAACTACACCACATTTCGCAAGAATCAGTAGCCTGGCGCTGCGCAAAAACGGAGCAAAATATATGTGAAATCTCAATGCTCGTTAATCAAACAATTAACAAATAAGTGAAGTAAAAAACAAAACTCAGCCACGATGTAAACAATGAAACAAAACGCACCATGAAACACACACACACACACACACACACACACACACACAAAGTACATACCTTCACTCTCTCTCTCTCTCTCTCTCTCTCTCTCAGTAAAGATAGCCAGGCACCCCACCCCAGCAGCCAATGTAATTCACGCTCATTTCCCCAGCATTTAAAACAGGCCAAAAATCACGGGAGGGGACAATTACCAGGCTATTAACTTCTAAATGACTGCCGGCGAGCATATTAATTTCATGATTAGTTACCGCCTGACAAAAGCAATGGACAAACAAGTAACAACAGCCACATACATACACAAACATCTACATACAAAGAAGTACACTCTTACACCCACACCCACACTCCCACACCCCCACCCACCCACACACACACACACACACACACACACACACACGTCGACACCCTCTCTCCAAAAAACATAAGCATACGTTAGCACTTTCACCAACACTTTTCTCTCTCTCTCTCTCTCTCTCTCTCTCACACACACACACACACACACACACACACACACACACACACACACACACACACACACGCACACACACAAAACCAACCAACCAACGCGTGTGGTGGCCGATAAAACACCCCTTGCGGACTGTAATATCGCTGTGTAAATACGGAAAAAGCAGGCCGGCGTTGTGTTATTAATTAGTGTTATTAAATCAGGCTCGATGCACATTACACGCATCAGGTCAAGATTTAAATAAATTGTTTGTATTATTAATATTGTCGTTCTTGGCTTATTTTACGGCGGGGAAGGGGTTGATAGTGGGAGGGTTGAGGGAAAAGGGAGAAAGAAAAATAGGATGGATGGAAAAAGAACAAGGTGTAGAGGAGAGGGGAAGGGAAGGAGAAGAGAAAGGGAAGGGTGGAAAGAAGGAGAGGATGTTTTGATGGCGGGATACTTGTGGAGATAAGAGAGGGTTGGATGAAAAGAGGAAGTGTAAAGAATAAAAGAAGAGGAGAAGGGAAGAAGTGGAGAAAGGGTAAGGTGAAAGAAAGAAAGGTCTGGTAGACAGGTGGAGATGGAGAGGAGATAGGGTATGATGGAAGAAGACAGAGGAAAGAAAGGAGGAGAGAGGTTGAGATGGAGAAGCGAGAGGGTTGGATGGCAGGAGAGAAAGAAATGAACAGAGGAGAGGGGTAGGACTGGAGAAAATAAGGAGATGGAAGAAGGTGGATGGACGGGAAGAAAGGGGACAAGGATGGAGAGGAGGGGAGCGATGAACATGGGAAAATATGGAGGGATAATTGGAGAAACAGAAAAGGCGAGAGAGGGGAGGAAAATGATACCCGGAAGAAATGGGGGGAAAAGAGGATGAGGATTTAAAGGAGGAGAAGGAACAGCAAGGACGAGGAGGAGACGGAGGAGAAGGTAGGGGGGGTTTAGGGGGGAAGAGGTGAGGTATGTTTATTGGGTTGCTGTATTGTCTTGTGTATTTGTTGATCTTCATGACTTGCTGATTTAATGTTTTTATTTGTTGTTAAGCTAGTTTAATGTTTCTTTGAGTCCTTGTTTTATGTGCTTTGCGAGGCTTTGTTACCTTGTGTCTTTGTTGCTTTCTGTACGTATTCTTTTCTCGCTGATGATTAGATGCTTTGAACATATTTATTGTCTTTTCTTATATTTTTTGTCTGCTTTTGCCTCTCTGATTTTGCTTTGCTTAGTTGTTAATTTCGTTGCAATTCTTTTGACATTTTTTTGTTCTTATTATGCTACGCGTATTTTCATCAGACATTAATTGCTTTCTCTCGCATAAATGACAAGTGCAGAGCTCATTAGTGTCTGTGCCGTCCTCACTTTTACCCCACCAGCAGCGAAAGTGAAGGCAGGGAGGAAAAATACAGTGAAGTGAGACTGAGGAAGCCACTCTATAAAATGTAAGTAGCTGAGTGTTGTGATGTGTTGGATGGCTATTGTGATGTACTGTTTGAAGGCTACAGTCACTGCTTAGGTCTGTGATGAGCTGCTTGTCACTATGATTCTCCGTTTGTTTAATGATGCTTTGTTTTGGTGCAATGATGGGCTGTTTGTTTACTGTAATGTGCTGCTAGTGTGGTGATATCTTGCTTACATATTATACTATTTGTGTGCTATTATCAGCTGCTCTAGTGCTATGATGTGCTGTTTGTTCTATGATGTGCTCTTTGTTTACTGTATTGTGTTGTTTGTGTGCTATGATATCATCCTGATGTATTATACTATTTGTGTGCTAGGATCTGCAGCTTGTTTGCTATAATGTGTTTGTGTTCTATGATATGCAGTTATAGTTATGATGTTCTCCCTGTATCCAATGAGGTACGGTAGTGCTTGATCACTATGATATGCTGCCTGATGTGCTGTTTTGGTGTTATGAGGTGCTGTTTGCATGTTCTGATGTGTTATTTGGGTATTCTGAGGTGCTGTTTGGGTGTCATGATATGCTGCTTGTTTGTAATGATATGTTGCCTGGGACGTACGATCCTATAATGTGCCTTCTGGGACTGATGTCCTGTGCTGTTCAGGTTTTATAATATGCTGTTTCGAGTTATGATTCGTTGCTTAGTATTGGTAGCTTCAAGCCTGTCGCTGGAAATAAATTAATTTCCAATATGTCTTCAGTGAGGATAAATGCTAGAATTAGTAACAGCATTTATATAACTATAAATGACCCATAGATTATCTTTCAGAATTTGGAAATACAATTAGAAGAGACGTTTTTAGTTCATGTGAGAGGGTACTTTTTCCTCTCACAGTAATTATAATACGATTTCCTTTAATAGCATTTAATTTTGACCTACATTTTGAATATTTTAGAAATAGGATGAGACTTTCAATTGGATATACTCATAACAGAACATTAAATACTCTTTCAGACTTAGACTGCACTTACATTATAAAAGCCTTTAGATATTTTTAAGGAAAAATTGATATTCTGCAACCAGTAAATGAAGTTTAAAATGAAGTTGGTGTATCGCCATCAGCAGTTCCAAAAATATAATTAATATTAGAATGAAACTTATGAATTAATTGTTAGATTTACGACAAACTTTTGGTTTTAAGCTAAAAAAAATGCGTAAACAGTGTTTATCCTCTGGGGAAAGGGAAGTATTAATTTGGTAAGTATATGAATCAAGGAATTATCGTGTAGTCATAATAATCTACGGACTTAGTATTAGTATAGAACATTGATATATATATATATATATATATATATATATATATATATATATATATATATAGATATATATATATATATATAGGTTCTGAAGAAAGCATTTTGGAAATATAGAATGCCCTCTAACTCAAAACGGGTATAATTTTATTAATCTACCAGAAATGTGCACGACTGAATTCTGAACAGATAATATAGCCTCGCGTCAGTTTGCTGATTTGTGTAGTGAGAAGAGACCACTTGCTGAAAAACATAACTACACTTGCAAAATTTTCTCAGCATCTTTCAGGGAACACAAGACGTCGGAAGGAGGGGTCTGTGCATATTACCATACCTTTTTCACCTTAACATGATTTAGATTTTCACCATTTTGCAGATTATTTAACGAAGCTAAGTGGCAGAAGAAGAGGGTACTGCGGCTGAACATCCTCTACACAGCACTTCTTTGTGGCTGATATCATATTCTAGTGTTAATCTATCAATATAATTCAGCATTCAAGATAGAAAGCTTGCAATTTTCGGCCAAGCTATTGTAAATGGAGAAGAGCAACAAGTGAGAGGTATGACTGCACACTTACGCCAAAACAAAGAGATAGCCTTACACCAAAACAAAGAGAGAAGGAGGGTGTTCCAGTCACCTACACTGACCCTTATTAATTACCTTTTACAGCAGGTAGGGAGTACCTTGACCGTATTTAAAACATTTAGAGACAAAAATATCCTATGCCAACAGTACATAGGAAAACGCGCTATTTCCGAATCTTTGTAGAACAACGAAATGTGAGGCTGTGTATTTATAAGTAATCGACAAATAACGACCCCAGAGCAATGTACTTAGTGCTAAATGCAGTAAATAACCTCAGGATATACTTTTACATTTTTAGCTCTGGGAGTCAAATATCATATTGGAGCACACTGTTTTATCACCAATTATGAGGGACGTGATGACAGTTTTATTAATTCTGTATTTTCCAGGAAATATTTGTATACATGATATAATTATGCCCTCTTTATGCTGACTATATGTTTGTAAGAAATAGTATTATCGTTTTAAATATTGTTGCTGATTTTTTTTCTCTACATGAAACCCCTGACCTCAGAGGTTGTAATTAATTCTCTCTCCAAAATAGGATTTTGCGAACGCACACACTGTATGCATCTCCTTAGGGGGGATGTGCTGGAAGCAATACAACTATGGAAGCAAAAAATCATCATGATACTAATCAAGGTTACGCCTCTTCTAAATCCTAACTGAATCCTTGTTACGGCAGGCCAGCAGCAATTGTCTAGCCGCACTCTCAGCACTTTGTAGTCCAAGTCATTTAATGCAAGAGTTTAGCCAGTACCCATAGTCTTTCATACACACAGCTGTTCAGTTCTGGAGCTGTCTTTTTTACTGCCTATAGCCTCTAGACATTTACTAAACGTAAGGTACGGTATCCTGGGGACTCAAACAGAACGGATCATGTTTTTGGCTTTCCTTTGTTCAAGTTTCTTTGAGGCTACTTCTGCACCCTTTAGAGCTTCCGTCTTTGCATTAAAATATCACCAGTACATAGAGTAGGAGCAGTCATAAAACAGGAAGAGGAAAACGCAAAAGTACAGGAGTTATTAACTGTGCCCAGTGTAATGAGTCACACATATGTTTACTTCTTATTAAGTCTTCAGAATTCTCAGCTCCACCTCACAGGTCAAACAAGCCAAATAATGTAACTACAGATAAAAAATACAAATAAATATCGTTTACTTACCATCAAACGTATCCATCACAACGGAGAAGAGGCGATGTCGAAGGGCTGCTCTTTTCAGTGAGGACTATATGCAAATAACACACAACACAAACTTCACTCCATCCAACATTTTCCAGTCCACAATAGTTCAGTGTGGGATCTGAAACCACACTGTGACAACCCCTGTAAATAATACCTTTATACGTAATAAAGTCTGTTGCACTGCTTACTGTAGACAACGTTATATGGCCAGACATTTTCGTTTTCCCTTTGCATTAACTCTTTCCTTCGTCAGTATTATACCTCTTCACTCGTCAGTTCTATGTTTACAGTACATCACAGCATAACATTATTCGTCCTTCTTAACATTATTCTTGTTAGTCAGGTTCAGCATTATAATTCTCTCTATTTTCACCACCGCAAAGTCTCTCCTTCATCCAACACTAAATGCTTGCCGGTGTCAACAATGTCACTCTCATTTTTCCGCTGTTAGTCGTGACATTTCTGAAAGCCTGGACGAGGCTGGAATCTGCGAGCTGACAGTAGCAGCGCTGAATCAACCCTGAAAAGAATATCAGAAATTAAAATCCAGACTTGTTGTACGGCTCCACCTCAATAATTAAATGAAATTATTAGCGAGGCAGTTTCTAAATTGCCTGGGTAATAATGCAAATGAGAGCACAGAAAAAAAGCTACTAATTTTACTCTTAGTAGACGTATCAGTTAATGAAATAATTGTCATAAGATATTCACTGACTTCATCACTGCAATTACACACACACGAAAGCGAAATTGTTTATTCATTATGTACAAATTAATACATAAAACTAGTACTTGAACCAATATTGCCAGTCACAAGTGAAAAATATTTTTTCTACTACCAGTACGTCCCCTACGCAACAGGACACAAACATTATATTAAAAAATGAAAGCAAAATAAAATCACCAATCCATAACGTTGATCATTGCTACACCAACACTATTGCGACATTCTCTTTACGGCAATTATACCACGGTCTATAATGGAGTCTAAAATATACGTACTTAATGTAGTGTTCATATTACGAGGGGCGGTCAGGAGGTTTTGCAATACGAGGGCGGGAAAAATGAATATTTGTTCATTTCTTAGTGGTAAGAGAGAGAATTCTATTTGGCATACGAGGTCTCTTTGTTTCTCTCTCAGCGCTTTGTTTTCTATACTACTGCTTTCTATCCTCTTTTATTTTATTTATGCAAACTACTGTATGTTGATATTTGGGATATACCAATAAGTTACAAGATAAGACAAAGGTGTAATATGCAAAATATATCACCAAGGAGTAGGTTCTGCAAAATTTCCAGTGCCAGAGAAAGAATCATGCAAGATGTCAGGAGTCTTGCATTTCTTTTCGGAAATTTTAGTTTTTGCCTGAGTGCTTGATTTTTCTTTTGATGATTTAAAAGAACAATAATGTGAAAAGTAAAGGGAAAGCATGGCCAAAGAGAAAACCCCTTTGGTATCGCCTTTGTCAGAGAAGAATCCCTACTGTTGCTACTTTCACTACTTTTTGGCATCCGCCCACTTATACGTTCGTCCGTGCGTGTGAGGGTAAGAGAGTGCGTGAGTCCATAACACTCTTGTGGGAGTGATATATGAACCCGTCGACGAATTTCCACCAGACTTTTGTCAGTGATGCAGAATGAGATGATGAACTGATTAGGTCAGTTAGGCCAAGGGGTTAAAGTTGAGGTCATATGGGGTCAACTTAGTATTCTTTTTTCTTGTGTGTCCGACTCTGGGCACAGGCTTAGCAGCATATCCTTGTGGGCATATCTTCTGAACCCCTCAACAGATTTCGACCAAACTTTTGTCAATGATACAGTATGAAGGGACGATGCACTCATTAGGTTAACAGGGTCAAAGGTCAAAGTCATATGGGTGTGGGCGCGATATCTCCTGAAACCCTTGACGGATTTTGACAAAATTTTTATCAGTGATACAGTATGAAGGGACAATGAACTGATTAGGCCAGCATGGTCAAGGGGTTAAAGGTCAAGGTTATGGGATGGACTTAATCATCTTCAATCCACAATGAACCCTGTCATGGAGGATATTTAGCGAGTCTGTGCACAAGGCTTGGCAGAGATTTTGCGTCGACAGCTCGAGGCCCAAGTTCTTGGGGTTTCATATCTTTCTGGAGTGAATTAGTTTTAACTGAGATATAGATTAATTGAGGCTTGCTTTCAGACATCTCTTGGTCGTTCCTGCTGTTTTGTGTGTGTGTGTGTGTGTGTGTGTGTGTGTGTGTGTGTGTGTGTGTGTGTGCGCGCGCGCGAGAGGGAGAGAGAGAGAGAGAGAGAATCATAAAATTGCCAGTGATTTAGACAATTACCGATTTTTATTTGTGAAAATTTTACTCCTGGATGCGTCATGAAGGTAGCAGTTAGCATTATTAACCCTTACTCTTGGCAAAACTATGAAAACAGGAAGAACAGAGTTACTTCATAAATTTTGATGGCTGCCAATTTATAAACCATTTGGAAGAACCCCCGTCTTGCTTATAGTCTTTTTCAGATAATCTTGTCATCCCGAGGGCATCATTTTGTTGTACTGAATTCGTGCTGCTAACAGGCTTTATTTAGCATGAGAGCAAGCTAGCAGTGAAGGGGTTAATGAGCCTTAGATCTAACACTTCCGGGTCGAAAAGTATGTTTCTAAAAAAAAAAAAAAATGTTTGATACTACCAGGAATATTGAGACTACAAAATGTCCTCAAGCCAGTGAGATTCAGTGTCTCATTTAAAGCATACCTCAGACATTGTCTTAACAAAAATAGTTGAAACTACCGTTCATCTCAGTCTGACTTACTTAAGCATTGCGAAACAAAACACACACACACACACACACACACACACACACACACACACACACACACACACACACACAAATCCTTCCACAAAATTATTAATATCCATACCCCTCACATTTCTTCCTAAAATCTTACCGCTACTACGGAGGTGATCTGCATACTTAGGGCCGATTTCATAGGCCATTCGTACGTGGTCTAACCACTCCAATTTTCAGCAAGTTTAGCAGTGATGCGGACCAAAATGATCAATTTTATATTCACTATTTTGTTGGTATAAGACTCTTAACCTACAGTAGTTCCAACTATGTGATAAACGCATGCTAACAGCGGTGCGGAAAATGACTGCGAATCCAAGTCTTGCAGGAAGACTAATTACTGATGTTCGCCTGCCTTAACTTGGCTGAGATTTTCGCCCTTCCCCAGCTTATTTCCCGTCCCTCATCTATCGCCCCATTCATATGTGCATTTCGTGTCAGGAGTCAGTCAGTGATAAAGCTATATAATAACCTCAGCCCTATATCCATTTCAACACATGTCTTCCGTACAAGCATCACATTCCAGTGTCCACCTCTTATTACAGCTCATCCATTCAAGATGGACAGAGGCAATTTTAGGCCAAATAAAAGTGAATAGACAAAAGTACAGGCCAGGAGGTACCGTAAAGTAATAACTGTAAAACCAGCTCTTAGTGAGTGACGGCGAAGAATG
The DNA here is from genome assembly GCF_032717465.1 of Coenobita brevimanus. Classification (NCBI taxonomy): domain Eukaryota; kingdom Metazoa; phylum Arthropoda; class Malacostraca; order Decapoda; family Coenobitidae; genus Coenobita; species Coenobita brevimanus. The sequence goes on from NC_137004.1 coordinate 32,634,736, forward strand.
GAATCTCTGTGGATGGATGCCAATGACGAAACTCTTGAAAATATTAATAAACACTACCAATAGCCTACTCCACCTGTCATAACACAACATTCACACACACACACACACACACACACACACACACACACACACACACACACAGGCCATACGAAATTATAAATATACAAGTTGAAATAATAATGAAGCTGACGCAGTCTTAAACACAGGGAGATAAAGATGCTTCTGAGAGTTCTATGTGAAGGGAGAAAACCTAATCTAGAGAGAGAGAGAGAGAGTAGGAGGGGGTGACTATCATGCACCAGATATTATAAGCTAAAGAACTGGAGCCGGTGAAAGAAAATTGTGAGACACTGAGGCACGAGAGTATGGATTTTTCTCCCCACTCTCACTCACTCACTCACTCTCTTTTTCTCTCTCACATTGCTTCTACTTCTCTCTCTCTCTCTCTCTCTCTCTCTCTCTCTCTCTCTCTCTCTCATTCCCTCTGTGTGTGTGTGTGTGTGTGTGTGTGTGTGTGTGTGTGTGTGTGTGTGTGTGTGTGTGTGTGTCTACTTACATATCTCTCTCTGATATATATATCTCTGAATATGTAATAACTATTTATCAAAGACTCAGGTACAGTACAGTACAGCATACAGACGCCTAAGATGTCTGAAATACGGAGAGCGTTTGAGACAATGGGTAAGCCAAGTATGTAGACAGAGAGAGAGAGAGAGAGAGAGAGAGAGAGAGAGAGAGAGAGAGAGAGAGAGAACGCTGAATAGCAAGCCTCCCCATGAAATGAAACCCGAAGGACATTTGAGAGACGCGGCTGGAGGAGGAATACAAACACAGCCATTCATATCTGGCAGGGGCTGAGGGAAAGGGGAAGGAAGGGGAGGAGGGGATGGGGGAGGGGAAGGAGGAGGCGAGGGGGAATAGAGAAGCTTGAGGGAGGACGGAAGGTGGGGGGGGGGGAGTATGAGGACGATGGGAAGGGGGAGGCCGTGGGTAGAAAAAAAAGGAGAGGGAAAAAAAAGTAAAGCGCTTTCCAGCAGTGTGTTGTACGAGAGAGAGAGAGAGAGAGAGAGAGAGGGGTAGGGTTGGGGAGAGGTGAAAGGGGATGCGAGAAGCAGGGGGTTAGAGTGGTGAGAGAGGAAGGCAGTGCAGGAAAGAAAACGGTGCTGAAAGTAATGATAAAGAGGAAGACACACAGACAGTGAGAATAAGGGGAGGGTGACGAGGGGAGGAAAGGTGGGGAGGGAAGGGGGGAGGGGAAAACATGGATTTAAAAAAAAAAAAGTAGTGGAGGAGGTGAGGAAAGACAACACAGTAGAATGAAAGAAATGAGAGGAAGGTCGACATATGCAACGTTAAAAGAAAATGGATGTAAAGTGTTATTTTTTAAGAAGCAGCAATTTGGAAGGTGAAGAATGGGGAGGAATGCAAAATATACGAAGCAACTGTACACGACAGGATAGGAGGTGCGGGGAGGAGAGAAAGCAAGGACAAAAGAAAAAGGAGGGAAACAGGGAGGCTGTGGCTGAAACGGAATGTAAGGAAAGCAAAAGAAATACAGCAAACAGAAGAGAGAAGACGGAGGGGTTGGGTATAAGTGGGGGGGGGGGGAGGGAAAACACTGACGGGGGAGGGGAAAAAAAAGGACGAGGGGGAAGGAGAAAAAGAATTTATGGCATGGTGTGTGCGGACGACAGAATAAACGGAAGGAGAAAAGGTAGGGATAGATGATAGGAGGTGGGGAGGTTGGGGCAGGGAAGAGATGGGAGAGCAAAGACGGAAAGAGGATCGAGAAAGCCAGTGATTGGAGAAGAATGCATGAAAGGCAAAGAAAGCAGAACACACTGATACGGAGATTGAAGGGAAGGAGGGATCGCATGGACGAAGAAGAGATGGAGAAAGGAGAAAAGTACTGGGTAGAGAGCACTGTAAGGAACGCAGTGCAGAAAGAACACACGGAATTGATTTGGGGGTGGGTGAGAAACAAAGGAAGGACACAAGGATAAGGGAGGAAAGCAATAACTATAAAAGAATGTAAGGAAGCTTAGGAGTACGCTCACGGTTTTGGGGGCTAGAGGAGTGCAAAAAAAGGAATTCAACGACGAAGAGAAATGACGAAAGAAATGACTGAAGTGTAATGTAAGGAAGGCAAAGGGAGCGGGACGTACAGAAGGAGACGAGATGGGAGGGGAAAAGGGGAGGCGGGAATGCAAAGGCGAAAGGGACGAAGGGGGAAGGCAGGAAGGAAGGAAGTACTGGTTGGAGAGGAATATAAGGAGGGCAAGGACAATATAACACACTTGGAGGAGGTGAAGGGGCGAGGACAGAGGACGGAAAGCAACGACGAAAGTACAAGGAAGAAAGTAAGGAAGCAGTGGATGGAGAGGAATATGAGGAAGACAGAGAGAGAAGGTGGCTGCAGGGAAATGAGTGGATGGAGAGTAGAGAAGAAAAGATAAAGGGGACAAAGAAAGAAGGAAGCAGAGGATGGAATGGAATGTAAGGAAGACACAGGGAAGAAATGGGGACTAGTGGGGTTGGGGAGGGAAAGCAGGGACGAAGAAGACGAGAAGGGGAGGAAGGAAACAAGCAGTGGATGGAGGGTTCTGTGTACCCTGACAAGCAAATCCCCCTCGCCCCAACCCTCCTCTCCTTAGGGTAGACTCTGGAGGGGCGATGAAGGACAGGGCACGAAGAGAGTAGTAGGCCGGCCCCCCCTACCGCGTTGCCTGCTGAATGTTGGGGTAGGGCATGGTTCTCGTGCTGGAGCGGGAGGGAGAGAGAGTGAGGGAGCTGGAGAGAAAGAGCGAGGGAGCGGGAGTCACGCGGAGGGCACGAAGAGAGGCGGCTTGCTAGTACGAAGAGAGATTTAGCTCAGCTCCATAATGAGATTGTTAACTCTGACGCTGGTGCTGCTGGTGGTGGTGCTAGTGTCCTTGGTAATGTGCCCCGCCCTTCTCTCTCTCACCCCGCCCATTTACTCTCACTCCTCCCTCTCTCTGCTTCTTACTCGGCTCTCTTTTTACGCAGCTCTCTCTCTCTCTCTCTCTCTCTCTCTCTCTCTGTTATAATCTTTACATTTCCCTCAAGATTGGTAGCAGTAGTTCTTATCTATTTATTCAGCTTCCGTCTGTCACTCTCTCTACTCCTAATATATATCCTTTCCATGTCCTACCTTACACTACTCTCTCTCTCCAATATCCTCTTCGCTCTTCAGACTGTTCCCTTCGGTGCTTTCTACTTGCACTGTTCTACTTTCACAATTCTTTCTTTTTGCCATGCCCTCTATTTTCACGTACATTTACACTGTTTTCTTTGCGACCCGGTGTTCGCAGCTCTCTGTTCTTAATCTTCTCGTTATTTATTCCGCTCTGTGTGTAAACTCTCTAATTTCAAAGATGCCTTCTGTCCAAACTGCTATCCATCCAATTTGCTTTTGTCCAAAACTGCTATTTGTAGCAACTGCTATCTATCCAGATTGTTTTTTTTTTTCCTCACAGGGTCTTCATTCCCAAATGCATTCTGTCCAAATTGCTGTCTCTTCAAACCAACTCTGGACACAGTATGACACTTTCAATACGATGCCTTTATATATTTCATTGCGTTCTGGCTACTGGGGGACCGTTTCACAAAGATTAGTTACCATCAAAGAAGGCCATAAATGTGATCTCCCTTAGTTCTCACTGTAAGAGGTCTCCCACTAGGCTGAATAAAATCGCCCAATGGTGTCAAGAATAGAGGAAAGCAGAATCGTCGTCGTACTGAAGTGCTTAATCCCACGACCAACAGGACGTCTTTTTCATTCTGATGTAGCTAACGTCAGATGATTTTATTCGCCTTAAGACTACTGGAGGTATAAAGGTTAGGTACAGACATTACCAATCCCCTTTATCCAAGACGCCTTATAAGTTGAATAAAATAGACTGGGAGGAAGAAGAATTAGAAGGCAGTTATATACTTTTATATTTATATCGGATAATTGTGATACTTTACACATTACCTTCAAAAGCTTGCTGATGTCTGAAAATAACACTAGGTTTCAGAAGTCACTGCACACTATTTTATTATTTATCATAGTGATGTGCAGCGATACCTATGTTCGCGACTGTACATCATTAGAATCAAAAGACTAACTAAACTTCCTAACAGAGTTACCATAAGAGCTGAAGAAAATCGATTGGCTTTGCCCTGAATTAAACAGCAAAGAGAGTTCAAAGCAGTGAAAGGGTTAGGGAAGGCATTTTTATTTTTATATTTTTATGGAGCATCTCACAGCCACATTTTCCCTCACCTGAGAAACTATTGTGGCGCGTGCCTGATTTTATACGAAACTGAGTCCGTGGCAGTCAAGGGTTGTAATTTATATCCATTTGGCTGTTGTTTTTTCACTGACTTGCGTAAAATAATGTGTAGATGAAAAGCACGGCACTGAAGGGTATAGAATAAGTTTTTCACACCTCGTTATATTGTGCAGTTTCCACGACTCAAAGAAAACTCTCTCTCTCTCTCTCTCTCTCACCACACTGCCTGCACGCAACATTGGTGTATCTTTATCGGTCCGTATTAGGGCCACGCTACCGGACGTTCTTCTCAGTGGGGAGGACTGGCTGAGAATGGACCAGGTAGTGACTGCAGCGACAACAGAGGATGTGAAATTTGAAGTGCATTATTATTATTATTATTATTATTATTATTATTATTATTATTATTACTGTTGTTGTTGTTGTTTTTAGGAATAGTAGTTGTAGTAGTAGCAGCAGTAGCTGTAGTAGTAGTAGTAATAATAGTAGTAGTAGTAGTAGTAGTAGTAGTAGTAGTAGCAGCAGCAATAGTAGTAGTAGTAGTAGTAGTAGTGGTAGTAGTAGTAGTAGTAATAGTAGTAGTAGTAGTAGCAGAAGTAACCCCAGCTTTCTCTGAACGTTAACACGGTAGACTGAAGTTCAAATTTATCCCCATCCTACAGTCTACCACGCCCCTTCCAAGGGATAGGGAGGGGGTTGGGGGGCGTTCGTAAAAACAGCGCAACGGAGCCTCCTGACCGTATCGGTGACACCATGTGAAGGCGTATTTCTCCAGCAAATGAAGTTATGTAATTGTCATGAACCTGTGTCGGAGACTGTGTCAGAAAAGAAGGGGAAGAGGATGGAGAATGAAGAAAAAAAGAGGGAGAGATGGGAGGAAAGAAAAGGGAGAAAGGGGGAAGAGAAGGACGAGAAAAGAGGGAAGGAGGGGGAAGGAAAGCGGGGGGGGGGTGGAAAGAAAAGAGGAAGGGGAAGAGAGAGACAGGGGGGTAAAGAAGAGGAGAGAGGACTTTATAGAAGAGACAGGAAGATGGAAGATGTGGAATGGGAAAAAAACAGGAAAGGGAAATAGAGATGAGAAAGGAAATAGGGGTGAGAGAGGAAAGAAGGAAAAGGGATGCACAGAAAAAAAAATGGAAAAGGAGAAAGAGGAGAGACGTGAAGTAGCAAGAGGAAAGAAAGAGAGGAGAGAACTGAAGGAAGAGAAAAGGCAGAGGAAAGAGGGGGAGCATATAAAACATGAGATAAGAGAAAAAATGAAAATGATGAGATAGATTAGCTAGGAAGGGAGAGGGGGAAAAGAAGAAAAAGACCAGAGACAGGTAAATAGAGAGAATGAGAAAGAAAAGGAAGAATGAAAAGGGAAAGGAGAAGAGGGGAAGAAGTAATACAGGGAGAAAGGGAGAACGAGGGAAGAGAGAAGAAAGGAGGGGGGAGATGAAGGACGAGGGAGTAGAGGCAATGGAGGAACAGCAATAAAGGTGAGGTGATGGGGATGGGAAAAGGTGGATTGGGAGAATAGGGGAGAAGTGAGGAAGACAGGAGTGAGAGAGGAAGAGGGGAAAGTGTGACAAAATGTGGAGAAAGGTTGAGTGGGAAGAACTGAGAGATGGAAAGACGAAACGGGATTGAAAGTGAAGAAAGAGAAGAAAGAGTAATGGTTGGGGAAAATGACAGAGGGGGGGGGGAGAAAAAAAGAGAAGAAAGAAATTAGCTATTCACCCTGTAATTCCAAATCAGGAAATGGCATAATAGTAGGATATGGCTGACCTAACATCAGTGAAGAAAGAGCATTATATCGTACTAAGGACTAATCATATCTGCGCAAAATCATTGGCAACTACGCCTCGACGAATCCATCCCAAAGAACCTAAAGAGATCAGTTGCTTGTGTCAATTATAGCCTGAAGTTCGTCTAATTGGTCACACTCGAGAGCAGGAGGAGGGTGAGGGTGAGGGTGAGGGTCCCGGTGAGCAGCAAGTAACATCAGTGGCTGGTCTTTGTGATGGGGGGTGGGGGAGGAGTGAGGGTGAGAGCGTCGTGTTTTATGCATGACGTATTTTGACGCGCAGGCCGCCACTTGCCTACCTCGGTGCGCACAACACAAACACCCCCGGCCCGCTCACCTCTGTTCAGGAATGATACGCCACTGTGAGCACTTCAGCCCTCTGTTAATTAATTACGCTAATGACCCTAAATTTGATCAATTAGCACAGCGACTGGAAAATAAATGGGCTAGATAAATTACTGACGGCTGAATTATCATAATCTTCCTCTCTCTTTTGATGATCCCATTTAATTAAAACTGCGACGGACGACAGCACCAAAATGCAACGAGAGGATCTTATCAATTAATCACAAGGCAATCCTGCGCTAGACTCCCCACGCCTCTCTCTTCCTCCCCTCTGAACCCCTTCCCCCACTGCCCCTCCATCTGCTCCCTACACCCACTCACCCATACCCCAACCCCTCACGCCTTCACCCACCCCTCCGTCCCCTCCCGTACACTCAACACCCTTTCTCTGTCCCTTAAACCTATCCCCCTCTCTCCCTCCTCCTACGTTAATCCGCACCCCCTCTTGCCCTCTACATCCATTCACCCCACCCCTGCTCCAACACCCACTCTTCCCTCACCCTGTCTCCTACACAGTTTGTGCCCTATCCCTACTTCCACCCTTCTCGTTTCCTGCCCCTCTGGACCATACCTTCTTTACCCCTTCCCTTTACTCGCACGCTTCCCATTCCTTCCTCTCTTCATCCACACTTCCCTCCCCTCTGCACCTGTCCATCTCATCTCTTTTGAGTCCCCACTCTCTGACCCATGATAACCTGTTCTTTCCCGTCTACTTTCGTCTCTCCAGTATCCCCTTCTCCCTCTTCAATGCCCCCTTTCTTCCCTTCCCTCATCAGCCAGTTTTCTGTCAATATTTTCATCTCTCCAATCTTCCGTTCTGTGGCACTACCATTTTCCCTTTACTTTCTCCTAACACTTTCTCTCCCTTCGAAGTCTCCAAATCTTCGTTTGCGCTCTTTCTTCCCTTGCCTCGTCATCCAATTTTTTGTCCTCGGTGTCTTTCTGTCTTTCTCCGATCGGTTAGCATCCTTCTTTTCGCTCCCGTTAACCTCTTCTTCTTACCTCTTCCTCCAGCATCCCCGTCTCCTTTACTCCCCCATCCTCATCTTCCCCGTGTTCTTTCTTTCCTTGTCTCATCCAATGCTGCTCCCCCTGCTTCTCTTGCTTTCTGTATTTCTTTTCTCCTCTCATCCCTCTTGTCAAACCTTATCGCCTCTTTCTACACGTACCATCCACCCCCTCCTCTCTCCGCTCACTGGTTTCACACACTCTCTCCAACATTACAACATCCCACTCTGCCTGACAACATCCCCTACCCATATCCCTCAATATACTCATTTTCTCTCCCTTCACCATCACTCACTCCATCAAGCAAATTATTTTTTTTAACTTTCATTCATTCTCCTTATCATAATTATGTTTATCCTCTGTCTGTCTGTCTGTCTGACTGTCTCTCTCTCTCTCTCTCTCTCTCTCTCACTTCCACACTCTTTCCTTTGCTCAGTTCCCTTCTTCAGCCGTTTAAGATCCCTTTAGAGGAAGAATGGTTGGAATAATGCCTATTGACTACACGGGGGTATATGAGGCAGACAGTTAACAAGTACAGAGCACTTTTTGTCCGGAACTGTAACCAGTCCGAGATCCTAACTTGGAATTTCCCAGCTGCAAGTTGAACGTGCTAACTCATGCACCACTGGCTTCTCCAGATCCTTTCAACCTCCAGTTTCCTCAGTACTCCCCTCCTTCCCCAACATTCCATCTCTATCACCTCTCCAGTATCCATCTCATCCTTCGTCATTCCCTCACATCCATTCTCAAAATCTCTCTCTTTTCCCACCATTCATTCCTCCCAGTTACTACTCGTTTCCCATACATTGTTCGTATCTCCCATCATTTCTGTCCTTCTCCATTACCTCCTATACATTAATGCCCCCTGTCTCTCAGTACCCTGCCTCTCATTCCTATCCATTCAGCTTCCATCTTTATTCCTCCATCAACTTTCTATTTCATCTTAGTCACGATACCACTAAAACAACATACATTATTTTCACTAGTTCAAGACTTTTGAGTTTTTTTTTTTTTTTTTTTTTTTTTAGTGAAAGTGAGAATCAATATCCAATCAATTTCCCCAGTGGTATTCTCAAAACTAAAAAGTATCATCAGGTGGTGGTATATATATATATATATATATATATATATACCTAGGCTGCTTCCCCCAATATATATATATATATATATATATATATATATATACCTAGGCTGCTTCCCCCAATATATACATATATATATATATATATATATATATATATATAAGACGTCCTGGGACTGAAGGCACTAAAGAGTCCGTTTTCTCTCCTTACCCTCTATTTCCGTTTTCCAGCACCCTCCATTTCTTGTTTCCTCCATAAATATCCCAGTCCATTCCCCACTCCAAGCCCTCTCATCCGTGTACCCACTGTTAGTCTTCTCACAAGTCCTCTTCCATCCTTACATCTTCCTCTCTCTCTCGTCCTTTGTACATCGTCTCGTCCTTCTCATTTGCCGTTTCTTTTATGACACGTCCTTCTCCATTCACGTATCTTCCTCTTTTTCTTCTGTTCTGTATTTTCTCTTCTCGCTCCTCTCTCCCTTCCATTTACGTTTCCTCCTTACCCCTTATTACAATACTTGTTTTCTCTCTCAGTAATTCCTATTTTTCTAATGTTTTTTAATTCAATATTTTATTTTTTTCCTAATTCTTATGCTCCATCCGTCCTAAAATTCTCCCTTCCTTCTTCCAAGTGCTTCGTTCCATTCACATCCTCCTACATCTACCACCTTCACCACGCCTCCCATCCTCTCCTTCACCCTTAAAACAGCTCTTCTATGTCTTTGATCCACATACTCTCTCTTACAAAAATTTCTTCAAGATCCTGACTTAGGACGCGTTTACTTTTCTTGAAACTGACATTGATAGCCATAAAACAGCAACAGCAACAACCATCCCATCTTCTATGTAACCCATTTTCTTCCCCTTCTCCCACTCACCCTCTTGCATTTTAATACTCACCCCTTCCCTACTGGCAGCCCAGTCCCATTCCATACTCCAATTCACCATCTTTCTTCCTAATCTCATTCCTTTCCTTCAATCTTCCCCTTCCATTCTCGTGTATCATTTTTGCTACCCACCTTCCCTATGCTGCAACTCATTCTCACTGCCTCTTATAACACAGTCCCATTTTTTCTTACAGCCTATCCCTATTGCTGCCCTCCCCTCAAGGTTCCTCCTCTCTCCTTCTCCTCTGGCACTTCCTTCCTTCCTTCCTTCCTGCAGACCCTCTTAAAACTCACTCTAACGCGCTCTCCTCTTTTTTTACAACCTTATCCTCTCAGGCCCACCTCCCTTCCTCTTCCCCACCAGTTCCTTCTTCCTTTTCTCTCTAGTTCTCATTTTTCCCAATGCAACTTCAAAACTCTCTAGTCTACCGTCATTTCCACGTCAATACATCCTCGCGCGAAGTCAATCTGTCCGTATGTTTCCCTGTCTGTTTTTGTGTATCTGTCAGCAGGATTATGGAATACTTTAGCTTTTGAAAGTAATTACACCAAATTTAGAATACTGATTGAGGGCCATTAGAGGAACTAGTTATCAAATTTTGGCCGAAAAAGGTCGTAAGTCACAGGTCATGGGCGAGGTAAGCTTAGACAGTCCTGATCCTAAGTAAGTCAGATTTGGCAGAAAGGCTGAGGATTTGCAAAAACGTAAGTGACCAGTTTTGAGAACAAATGCTTAAAGATCACAGGGCGAGGTAAAAGTTTCGATCCAGAGTTTTTTATTTGGACCAGAGGTGGTGGGAGAGTTTAAGGTCAAGGAAAGATGAAGTGATTTTATTTGGAGGGCTATAAGCCAAAGGTGAAGATCAAAATGCAAGGTCATGTAGATTTTTTAAAATGCAATTTAGATAACACTTAGTGGAAGAGTTGAGGATCATGCAAGAATGAAAGAATTCTAGTTGGAGAACATCTAGAAGAAGGCCAAGATCAAAGAGCAGAATCAAACTTTGACCTCTGCCTAACTGTAGGACGAGGGTGTTGCACTTTCTGAGCCCTCCTTGTTCTTCCTGAAATTTGCCTCTTCCTCTTCTTGTGGTAACTACTTTTCTTTATGTCCTATGATACCTCTTTATTTCTCCTCCTTCACACAGATCATTTACTCCTTCCCTCCAAATTCCTCATATTTGTGTGTGTTGACAGATTTTCTTTGTTTCTGGCAGATATATCCCACCGTCTAATCATGCAGTCCTTGTTACCCTCCTTCCACGTCTTCCTTCCCCTCTCCAGTACTCCCCTATGGTCTATGTAATACTCTCCTTAAATTCCTTCTTATAATGTTCATCTTCCCCCTCCATCCCCCCGTTTTTCTCTTCTTGTAATAGTCTTCTCTCTTTCCTCCTCCTTGTGATATTCTCATTTCTTTCCCTTCTCTCTGCCTCCTTGCTGTGTTCTTGCTTCTTCTCTTTCACTTTCCCTCCATGCTACATTCATTATTTCCCCTACCCTTCTGTTCCTTTGTTATACTTTCCCTCACTTTGTCTCTCCCCTCCCCCTTTCCTTCCAATTTCCCCTTCTCTGACCCTCAAATGCCCTCTTTCCACCCCTCCAATCGCCCCCCTTCCTCTCCCCTCTCTGAAAGCGCCCCTCCCTCTCCTTTCCCCCCATCCCGACCCCTACACAAGGAAGGCCAACCAATGAGAACGAGGATCTTAGGTGGTCTGAATTATGTAAGGAGCGTCGTGAGTGGCTGAGAGAAGGCCGAGGGGAAGGAGTTGGAGGGGGGAAGAGAGAGAGAGAGAGATGGGAGAAGGAAGGAAGAGGAGGAGGAGGGGTAGTTTTCATGACTCCCCTCACCCTTGTCCCCCTTTATGTTCCCGTTCCCCTCCTCTCCTTTCCCTCACCCTATCATCCCCCCCTCCTTCCCCTTCTCTCCTTCTCCACATATACCATGACGACCAGCCCTCTTCTTCCTTTCCCCCTCCCCCCTCCCCTTGCCATCCTCCCTCCCTCCTTCTTCCATCTATCCCATCTTAAATGCTCCGGCTTCTCCTTACATCTCTCATCTCCTCCTCCTCCTCCTCCTCCTCCGGCTCCTCCTGCTTCTGCGCTCCTCTCTCTTTTCCTCTCTTTGTACCTACCCACTATTTTGCCCTCGTTGCTTTCCATTTCCCGACTTCTTTCTTAGCGGGTTTCTGTGCCCTAGACTCTTCACTTTCCTCTCTTCTTCCAACTTGTCTTACGTCCTTACTGCGCCACTCTCTCTTTCTCTCTTTCCTTCTCTTTCCCACCCGCTTTCTTTTTCCTGTTCTTTCCCTTTTGCGATTACTCTCTTGTCTTTCACTCTGTAATCATTACCACATTTATTTATATTCATTCAAAATTAACCATGTTTTCTGCCTGTCTTTACGCTTGCTTGCTATTCCCAACACTTATGTCACTGTTTTCTATCACTCCATGTTTGTAACGTTATTAATTCTGCATAGTTATGTCAATTTCTCTGTTATTCATGGATGTTTCTCCAATTATCTATCACTTTCTCATACACCCTCACCTCTGTCACACTTTCGGTTATTCCCCACTTCTGTATTACTCTCTGTAATTTCCTCACTGTTCTGTCGCTCTCAGTTATTCTCTTTCTTCTCTGTTACTTTCTTGTTCTCTCATTTCTCTATCAGTCTGTTATTATCAAATTTCTCTATTACTTTGTCATCCATTGACTTCTCTGTTAGTCTTTCTGTTACGATTTTGTTCTTTATATCCTATGATGATATTTCTTAACATCTGTGCTAATCTGTTGGCACCTCACTTCTTTATAACCAATTCATTTCCTTCCGCACATCTCTATCGCTCTCTGATTTTCCTGTTTTCTGTCACTTTCTGTTACTGCCTCAATATTGCATCAGTCTTTATGTACATTTCCGTATTTCTCGATAACGCATCCTGCTGTTCCCTCACTTCCATATCACTCTTCCTATTTCTTCATCTTCTATACAACTCCTTAACCCCGTATCAGGCTATGCTACCCTGTTGTCCCTCATCGTCCTCCACTTATATTTTTATGACCATCCCATTATTTCAATACATCTAAACTCTTATCCTTGAAACACATCCACCCAAAATTCACAATAAAAAACTAGGCTTGAAGTCGTAAAAAGTAGACAGTGGACAGAAGAAAAGTGTGAACGAGCAAGAAGAGGAAGACAAGAGATAAAACGGAAGGAAGAAAAAGAAGGATGTATAAGGAGATAAAAAAAGGCAAGGGCAAAAAGAGAGAAGTAAAATGAGGACAGGAAGAGAGAAACAAGAATAAAAGAGAGCACTGGCGGGATGAGGCACTGGTGCAATGTAAGGAAGAAGGAAGAGAGTAGAAAAGACAGAAGTGTTGACGAATAACGAGTAAAATGCAAAGCAGGATATGAAAAGGAAGAGGCAGAGAACACATAATATACTAGTAGGAATTAGGAGAAAGTAAAAAAAAAGTGAAATATAAGTAAAACAAGCAAGAGAGAGAGAGAGAGAGAGCTGTTGCGTGCCGGAAAAGGGAGGTAATGGGCATCTCGTAGAAGGGTCTTGAAAATGTCCTCATCTTGGCTATGGAGGTCGTAATGGTGGTGATAGTGTCCTTTACCTCGCCCGCTACTGCACACACACGGATATGATACTGCCACACACACACACAGCCGGAAATACTATCACGCACACATACTACCATAACCTTAGACACTACCAAACACCCTGCCAAAACCATAGATGCTAACACACACACACACACACACACACACCATAATTCTACCACACCTTTGCCACACAACTACCACAATCCTACCACACCCTCACCACACCCCTGCCACACCTCTACCACACCCTTAACACAAAACTACAGCTTCCCTTCCACGCCATTACTATATACCTAAACACCACTACCACAGCACTACCACACCCCATTCACAGCCCTACCATACCCCTACCACACTACTACCACGCCTTTACCACACCCCTACCACATTTCTGCCACACCATTACTACACCACTACCATATCGCTGCCACATCCCCACCACACCACTACTACACGACTACAACAACCCTATCAGATCCCTACCACACCAGTACCACATAATACTGCACCCCTACCACATCACTTGCCACATTCCTACCACATCACCACTACATCCCTAACACAAACCTACCACACCACTATTAAGTCTCTACCCCACCAATACCACAATACCACACCACAATCACAGTACAAGCACCCCCCTACCACACCACCACTGCATCACTACCACACCCCTATGACACAATTACCACACCACAACCTCACAAAATTATCGAGCGGGGGTGACATGGGGGTCCGAGAACACCTGAGAGTTGCTAATAAGATTACAGGTGCGACGTGGGAAGAAGGGAGAGGGGATGGGCTTCGGGTGCGGGGGGATGAGACGAGGGGGAAGAGAGGGAGGGAATAAGGGGTAGGGGAGGCTTAGACAGGGGTGGTGGAAGGGGGAAGGAGGTGGGGGACGGTGGTGGAGAGACGATTCAGGATATGATGAGTGTGGATGGGGGTTGAGGACAAGGGGTGCGGGATAATGGAGTGGCGGACGAGGGATGGGGGGAGTGGTGGGGGGATGGGGTAGGGTGTGAGTGGTAAGGTGGGGGTATGGGAACTGAGGGATGAAGGGAGGGGGAAGATGGAATAATAAGAGGTAAGTAATGAGGATGTTGGAATAAGAAATGAAAGGTGGACGATGAGGGATGATGGGTGAGGGATGAAAAGTAGGTGATGAGGGGTGGAGGATGAGGACTGGGGGATGATAGGTGGGAGATGAGGCATGGGGGATGTTAGGTGGGAGATGAGGCATGGGGGATGAGGGCTGGGAGATGAAGAAAGATGGGACACAGGAGAGATTGGATGAGGGGTCAGAGGGAGGGTAAAGGTAGGTAGACAGTAAAGTAAGAAGGCTATTAACAAGAAGAAATGCCAGATATATTAGAGAAGGAAGTACAAATTAAAAAAAAGCTCGTGAAATAAGAAAATAACATCAAGAAAAATTACCGGTACATGAATAGGTGAAAGACACTAAAGGAAAGCGGAGAAAGGGAAGACAGAGAAAAGAACAAGCAGAAAAAACGAGGCTATGACTGGAATAGTGTTTACAGAATTTGGGATGAATGGAAAAAAAGAGAGAAGAGGATGTGAAAGGGAGAAAATGGAACAGGAAATGTAGAAGGGAAGCAACTAGAAATTAGTGAGAAAATGAGTGAACAACCGATGAATAGGATGACCAATGGAAAAATGTTAAACGTAAGGAAACACAGACATGACTGAGTAGATATAATGAAAAGGGTGATTAAAAATAAAGGAATAGCTGGGCCTATACATAAGACTCTCCCATCTTATCGCCTGTGAGATGTAAGAGACCGAGGCGAGGCTTTTGTAGATCCAGAGCAGTTTCATAGTAGGTTACCTAGCTTGGTCCCCAATGGCAATGTATAATAGAAGAGTCTCCAGCCGCCTCTAAGGGATCTGAATCAATTCGTCCGTACTACATGGCCTTCACACTGACGTCAACAATACCCTTTACTACGTTTACGTATTTATTCAGTTTGTTCCTCTTACATTCAAACTATTTTACTCAATTAAAGAAAGACTTCTTACCTTGCGGAGCTTAATGAAAACTATGTATAACCCCTACAGTTTAAAAATACTCTCATAAATAGCACATAATCATCTTGAAACAGAAAAAATAAATTATGAAAAACGTTCCCGGTTTGAATGGGTTTAACCTCTACACCGGTAAGAAACTCCAGTGATATGAGATGAATAGGAGACGTAAAGCAATGTCATCCATACGAATAAATGTAAACTAAAATAACGCGAAAATCAGACGAGAGGGATGAGAGAAATGAAGGAAAGTGCTAACTGAAAAAATTGGGAAAGTATACGCCCAGAAAACGGAAAAGGAAATACAGAAAATAACGGCTAAGAAGGAGCGAAGAAGATAGGGAAAGAGTGAACTTGAAGGGGAAGATATATAAATAGATAGATAGATAGAATGATAGATAGATATAGATAGATAGATTTCAATATGATGATAGCTAATAACCCACGAACATGATCTCCCATCTAGACTGTTTATGTACTTAAGCAAGATATTCGACTGATTCAACCTAATCAACAATAACAGCAACTCAACAGCAACAACAAAAACAACAACATCAACATCAACACAATATCAACTGAACACAAACACCTTCAACAGAATGAAAATCAACATATCAACCTCAACTCAGCGTCAGCTTTACATCAACATTAATGTTAACCTTAGCATCAACATCATCAGCAGGAACATCAGCTCAGCCCTTTATCAGCATCAACCTTTACATAAGCTCACTGTCTACCGCAACAATCAATTCAGCAACATGGTGGAAAGCAGTAAGTAGGACGGGCTGAGATGATGGTAGGCTGTGGGCTGGGAGGGACGAGTACATGCTGTGAATAACTGCCTTGTGTGGGGGTTGGCGTTTGCTGTAGGAAAGTAATGCCACAGGTTTCATTTAGAAGTTTGCTGCAGGATAGGAGTAAAAGGGGGAGTGGAAGGAGGGGGAGTGAGAGGTGGGACAGGGCAGATGTAACTCACAGTGAAAAGTGGGGCGTACTATGGGCGTGTTGTTTTTCTCCAAGCAGAGCATATACCTGACTTTCCAGGACACAAGTTAAAAGCAATAAAAGAACATATGGCGCTTATCTGGTAAAAATATCGCACTCCGGACTTTTAAAAATGCTTATGCTTACTTGCCTGTAAAAGCAAACGTATACGCAGAAGGAGCAAGATTCAAGTACTCCTTTCAGTCCGTGAGGGTTGTACGACAAGACAAAGAAGGAGAAGAAGGGTCGGGAATGGGGAAGGGGGTTTGGGGGATCGGGGGCCGATGGAGCAAGGTGTATAGAACTGGCTCACAGGAGAGATTTTAACCCTTTCAATACGATAACATGTCTTATATGGTTATCTCTAGTAGGTTTCCTTACATCTGGAGAGATTTTGTTTAACCAGAGGGCTTAAATACTCTCATACTACAGCCATCAATCCTCCCGCTATACTTGGGTACTCTGTTAAGCTAAGTAGTAACAAAAATAAAATACACAGTCACTTTAGGAAAAGCGATTTAAATGAGTGTAAAAAATGGTACATAAGAATGAGCGGAATGGAAACAAAAGCAACACTGGGAAGGAAAGTATAGTATAAAAGATGATAATGAAAGCCAAGAAAAGACACTTTTTGAAGGGGAAAATAAATACAGTCATAAGTGCAGAGGAGAAAGGAGAGGAAAATACGAAGGTGAGGAAAGACAGACAATAAGAGTATGAGAAGGATAAAAAAAGTCACAAAAAATTGGAGGAAGAATAAAGAGAGACAAATAGTAGGGCGGGGAACACTGAAAAATAATGTAGTGACAGGATTATAGGGATAAGATAGAAAGATGAAACAACTCTGTAGGGAAGAAACAACAGTCAAAATATAAAACTAAAGTGAAACAGGAGATGGTAATACAGGGCCATGAAACTGGTATAGGCTATTGAAAACAGGTATGCAGTTAACTGGTAACGCAGAGGACAGTTAGTGAAGAGGACAGTTAATGTGGCAGGCAGATAATGTGGAAAACATATTATGTGGAAGACGGATAATGCGGAAGACAGGCAGCCTAATGTAGAAGACAAGTAACGGGGAAGACAGGTAATGTGGGCGACAAGTAAGGCAGAGAACAAGTAACGCAGAAGCCTAGTAAAGCAGAAAACAGTCAACACAGGAGTCGAGTGGCGCAGAGAACAAGTAAGGCAGACGAAAATGAGGAACCAAAAGGCAGTTAAGACCTTCAGCTCGAGATCGTCTTATATTTTGTTGTGGATACTTAGACATTTTTTTTAAAGTATAGTAGAGACATCCAACAACAAAAGTCTTAGAGAAGGCTACATGTAACCTCACACAGTTCAAAGAGTCTCCTAAGCGGAATATTGCCTGGTAGAAAGAGACAATAGCATGAATTACTCTGTCTGAAGAAGTTTTATTAAATCATCTGCCGGTAGCGAAAATGAGCAAAAGCTACAGTATCATTGTGAAGTGGTTAACATGGAAAACTAGAAACCCAAGACATAAGAGTATTCAGAGGCAGGCAACAGGCGGATCCCATATAGGCATGAATCATTCAGGTGGTAAAAAGAAAGTCCCTTAGTTTCACCAGTCCCACACAAAATGAATGTAGAAGACGAAAAAAAGTTAAGCAGACGACGAGGACAAACACTGTAAAGGACAAACAGAAGCAGAAGATTAAGTAGCAGCCAAGAAGACGAGCTAGGTAGTGCAGAGACTAAAACATGTAATGCAAAGAAATAGGTAGGTAGGTAACGCAGAAGATGAAGACGAGGAGCCTGAGAGACATCTTAGAGTCTAGCAGCAAGCGGATTCGATGCAGGCCGGACTCAGCCAGGTGGTAAAAACAAAGTCCCACGGTCCCAGCAGTCTTCACACAAAACTTGCCTCATGCTGAGGATTAGGCTTCAGGAGCTTCTTACCATGGCAGAATTTTATGTATTCAGAAAATATTTTAATTAATTTTTAACGGGAGTATCTTGGCTATCGAGGGTAGGAAAAAATGTTGCCGGTGAGTAGATTAACGCGAAAGTGAAAGTTACGTTAGGTTTCTGGGTATGATAAAATTCTGAGCACTCAAATTAAGTTATTAACACATTCAGGCGACTATAACTCACTCTTGGTTAAATAAACTGGTCCGTATTAATATTCCCAGCCTCCAATGACTCAGTTAGTTGAACATAATCGTTCAGAGTAGGCCGAAATAAAATGCGAGAGAAGACGCAACCATGAGACAATTATCATATCATATAATGGAAGTGAAAAAGTTACTACATGACAGTATTGTGATACCAACTCTAACGTACGGAAGTGAAGCTTGGACATTGTTGGAAGGACACAAGTCAAGAGTGAGAGCAGTGGAAATGAGTTATTTAAGAGGAGCCTGTGGAGTCACGTGGAGAGACAGGCTGACGAATGAGGATATAAAGGAGCGTTGTGGTGTGGATGTGGATGTGATAGGAAGTGTTATGAGGAACACACTGAGGTGGTTTGGCCATGTGGAGAGGATGGAGGGTGAAAGACTGACGAAGAGAGTGTATGTGAGTGAGGTGGAGGGGGGAAGAGGGAGAGGGAGGCCGAGGATGAGATGGAGGGATGGGGTGGAGAGGTATATGAGAGAGGGGGGTGTGAGTTGGGAGCAGGGCAGTGAAATGGCGGGGGACAGGGCGACTTGGAGGCGATTTGTTTGTGGCCACCCCAAACGGGATTGAGGCGTCTGGCAATAGATAGATAGATAGATAGAACTTTACTTACTGTCACAGATGGGCCTCCATTTAACCCCATCACTATGGTGAAGTGTTTTTGGTTTTATTTATGCTGTCTCCAGATACTTTATTCAGTTCAAAGAGTTTTCAAATCCCAAAGGTTAAATCTAATCTTTATTAACCTCGTCACTACTACGGGTGCTGTCCTAAGTGGACAGTTTCATCTTTTAGCACCGAATATTATACCATACATGACGTCCTTTGACTGAATGAGTTAATGACTGCGGTGGACACAGGCAGTACGTTGTCGAGGTCCACTTGTCTACTTAGGTACCAATATACAGCTCGCAACTCACACTGAATGGGCTCTTACTCAGTGTGGCCAGTGTTTGCCCCTGCATTCTTAAAATGTCTGTCCATTTTAATAAGGCTACCACCCGGCGATTTTACTAAGTTTTGAAGGAAATTTTGTAATGAAAGGGATATGAAGGTTCTATCTCGGCACTCCAGTTCGAAGTTCCCTAAGCTGAATTAAATCGTCTTGAGCCATACACGAACAATATGAAAAGTCTTCGCAGTGCAGTCAAGCATTAATGAACATCTGTACACCTATTACGCGCTTTGTGTTATGTGAGTGAAACAAGTCACTACGAATAAAAGGGTGGACCCATGAATCTCACTTCATTTTTTCCCTCATTCTACCTAACAAGAGACGATTGTTTTCAGCTTTCAGAAGACCTCTTAAATAGAATGAGTTATAGAAGGCAGCAGGTAACTTGGAGCCCAACGTAAACTCCTTGAAACCAGGGACATACTTTATCTCTGCTTGCTACCTCCAAATAATTTATTTAATATTACGAAGGACCTTTGTCGGGAATGTGTTGATGAATGCAGCATCTAACCTGTCATTTTCAAAAAGCATCTCTCAAGAATAAAGAAACTAAAGATAACAAGAAGAAAAAAATAAAACAATGTCCAGTGTCTGCAAGGGTTAATGAATGCGTTTTTCAAAATGAAAATGAGTTCAAAATTCTCCGGAACACCACTGAACAGTTTAGGTCTTTTGTCTTTAAGTTTATCTACGTTTCACTCTTTTCCGACTGTGAATATTCATGGGTTCCATTTCATTTGACTAATCCTCTTCGTACCATCCACTTTTTTTCCTTTAGTTTGCTTTCAAAGACAATAACCATTTTTTTCACTTCTGTCTCTCTCTGTGTGTATATATCTTCGAAAGTAACCAGGACTATATGAACAATTTCCATACCACATTTTTGCTGTCTCGTTAATCCAGTCTCTTTCCACTGTCAACAATAATCTCTTTCTGTTAATTTACATTTATTTATTCTGTCTGTTTGTCTGTCTGTCTGTCCATTCTACTTTCTTCAGTTTTTTTATCTTGTATTTCTTCCTTCTTCCACTCTTTTCCCTACATCTTCCTACACTGTTGCCGTTTCCCTTTCTTTCTCACTTTTTTTTAATCTCCTTTCCTCCGCTATCATCACCCTCTCCCTTCTTACGTCTTGCCTTTTTTCCTTTCCCTACCCAAGCTTCCTGTTTTCCCCACACGTTTTCTTCTTCACTTTTCCTCGTCCCCTCCTTTCATCATTTTCTCCCCTCTGTTCCTCGGTCATCTCTCTTGTCTAACCCACTTTTCTCACCGGCTTTTCCTTCTCATCTCTACTACCTCTCCTGTTTATCACCGGCAACTATTCCATTTCCACTCCTTCCTTCTCCTTAACCCATTCTTTCACCTACTCCCTTTCGGATTTCCATTTCCCTTCTCCATTTTCATGACAGTTACTTTCACCTTTGATTTTTCCCCTCTCTTCTCTTCTTTATTCCTCAGCTTCCCCTCATCTCTCACCATTTGCCTCTTCTCCTCTCCCTT
>NC_137004.1:32657884-32737884 GCF_032717465.1 Coenobita brevimanus
GTTCACTCCACTGAGACAAGGAACTCTCCCATGTGGGACAAGTACACAAGTTTCATCCTGATGCAGTGACCCCTGGTACATTAAAAAAAATCCCGATGGTGGTCACTTGACTAACAGGGACCCTCAGTGATCCACAGCCCATCACAGGTCGAAAGTAAGAGTAGTGACCGTTAACTCAGGGTTATCTGTGCAGATCCCAATCTGTGCGTATACTACTGTACTTTATTTGCATTGAATAAATTGAAAAATGTGTAATGATGTGACGCGACACTATGTACGGGTACGCTGTTTAAAGGGTGTCTTGTAGACAAAAGGGGAATGAACTTACACGTAGCTATAAAAGAAAGTTATTCACACAGAAAAAGAGTCAGCTGAGGATTCTCGTGCAAATACTTGTCTATTTTGTTTTTGAATGTCTCAATTGAGATACTGTTCACGGTATCTGAGGGTAATCTGTTCCAGATATTTACAACTCTGTTAAAGAAGAAGTATTTTGCTTCATGAGATTGGAAATGCTTTCCCATAATTCTGCAGCCATTACTTCTGGTTTGACTCGACAGGTCTATATCAAAATATTTATTCATGTCTAAGTTGTCATATCCCTTCATGATTTTGAAAACTTCAATAAGGTCCCCTCTTAACCTGCGCTTCGTTAAGCTAAATAATTTAAGTTCTTCAAGGCGTTCCTCATATGGTTTGTTTCTGTATAATTTTTGTGATTCTTCGCTGAATTTTCTCAAATTTTTCAATGTCCTTTCTGTAGTACGGAGACCAGAATTGCACACAATACTCAAAATGGGGGCGCACTAGTGAGTTGTACAAGGCAAGTATGACTTTTTCCGATTTAAACTCGAAAGTTCTTCCAATAAAACCCACCAGCTTGTTTGCAATTTTAACTGCCTCGGTGTACCGCTTACTTGGTTTTAGGTCATTTGATATTATCACACAAGATCCTTTTCATTGTCTGTACTTGATAACTGGATATAGTTCATTTTGTAGTTCGCATGGACACTGTTACTTCCAATATGAAGTGCTTTACATTTTTCTGTGTTGAATTTCATTTGCCATTTTTCTGCCCAGCTTGCTAAAGTATTAAAGTCATTTTGTAGCTCCTGCCGCTGTGATTTTGAAGTTACTTTACTGGTTATTTTAGTATCATCTGCAAATTTGGATACTTTACAATTTAGACCCTCATCAATATCATTTATATTGATAATAAAAAGCATTGGTCCAAGTACCAAGCCTTGGGGAACGCCATTTGGATTCCTTTCCGTTTATCACAACTCGCTGTTTTCGGTCTGAAAGCCAGTCTTGTAACCATTTCTGCATATTTCCTTTTATTCCATGTGCTTCTATTTTGCTCATGAGACGCTTGTGAGGGACATTGTCAAATGCTTTCTGAAAGTCGAGGTAAATTATATCTACTGCTCTTGAGTCATCGTATGATTTGTAAACATCATGGAAGAAGTCCAGTAAGTTAGATAAGCATGAATGACGATGTCTGAATCCATGCTGCAAGTCTTTAATTATATTATTTTCTTCTAGATAATTAACTATTTTATCTCCTGCGATTTTTTCCATTAACTTGCACACTATTTCTGTAATTTCCTGGGTGCGACTCATTCCCTTTTTTTAAAATAGTGTTACATTTGCTAGTTTCCATTTGCATGGAACTTTCCCAGTACTTAGCGATTTATTGAATAAGACAGAGAGTGGGAGCAGTAACTAATTTTTTGCTTCTCTGAGAATTCTCGGTGATATTTTATCAGGGCCATGGGTTTGTTTATGTTCGTACTATTTATGGCTGAAAGGATATCTTTATGATGGATAGCATAGTTACTAAGGACTGTGCTATTTGCTTGGTTTGTGGGTAGCAGTAGGTTTCTGGTGGTGTTTTCAACTGTAAAAACAGACGCAAAGTAATCGTTAAGAATGTTTGCCATTTCGACCGCATTTTCTGTGTGTTTGCCACTGCTCGTTTCTAGAGGACCTATTGATGTAGTAACAACCTTTTTCTTCCTAATGTAACTGTAAAATTCTTTAGGATTTGATTTGCATTAGCAATGTGGATATCCAATGCTCTTTCGCTTTGTTTAATAAGTCTTTTCGATATGCGGCGTAGATTTCTGTACTGTAATTTATTATCATTATTTTGTGTAGTTTTATATTTATGGTATGCCTGTTTTTTGGCTATTAAGTTTCTTTTAATTTCACTGGACCACCACTTTGGTTTACTATTACCAGCTGGACGCCTGTTACGTAGTGGCACACATGAATTTACCACTTCGTTAAATTTTTTGGTGAATATTTCCCATGCTTGGTTTATGTCATCGGTTTCTGACATCTGATTCCAATCCGCAGTTGCAAGTAACGCTCTGAGCCTAGTGAAATCAGCTCTACGATAATCTGGGACCTTTTCTTTGCTCTCCATTTCTTTTACTTTTTCAGTAGTAATATTAAACTGTATAATTCGGTGATCACTTGAACTAAACTCAGGTCCTATTTCAACGTTGTTGACTAGGTTATCATTTGTAGTCAAGATGATGTCTAGGATATTGTTTCCTCTCGTTGGGTATTCTACGTGTTGGGAAAGAGCGCTTTCTTGAAGATTCGTGTAAAGCTCTTGTCCTGAGTGTGCCGTTAGTGGTTCACCCCACTTTGTTACTGGTAGGTTAAAGTCTCCAAAAATTACGCTATCCTCTTGACAACAAATTTCCACAATTTGATCATAGAGTTTTTCATCTATCTCAGTTGACTGTGCTGGAGGACGGTAGACGAGACATATATTTATTTTGTGTGAATTAATATTTAGCTGAACATAACTGGCATCTATGTTGGTAATACTGGGTTTGGATAGCACAAGGGGGTGGAGAATAGTTTTCACATATAGTAAAACACCGCCACCAGCTCGATGTGGTCACTCACAGCTGAAAATATTGTACCCTGTTAATGAGTATTCCGCCAGAAAGTCACGGTCAGATGTGTTAATCCAGGTCTCTGTGACGCCAACAATGTCATAATTTTCTAGGTAAATAAGAGATTCTAAATCCTCAAACCTGTTACGTAGACTATGTGCGTTAACATAGAAGACTCTAATTCCATCTCAAACAGTTGGTGTTATGACTCTGCGGGTAATTACGTTGAGGTTACTGCTCCTGGACGTTCCACATTTTTTTATTTGAAGAGGGCGACTTTATCATGTAAAAGTCTACCTAGCCGTGCCGCACCTACAGAGTTTAAATGGAGACCATCTTTCTGGAACAGAGTATGTTGCTCATAAAACTGGTCCCACAGATTGACAAAGTCGACTCCCTCTTGCGTGCAAAAGTGATTTGAGTCGGTTATTTGTGCTGAAGGCCTTATCATAAAAACTATTCTCTGCCTTGATCCTTGGAAGTATACCAGATATTATCACATTAGTGGACTTAGTTTTGAATCATTTGATCATTTCATGATACTTTGCTAGCAATTCCTCCGATCTATTGCACTTCAGATCATTTGTACCAACATGGATGACGTATAGAGTTTTATCACTTGCGTCTTTTGTGACCTCATCGCAGGCTTCTGTGATATCGCATAGTCCACCTCCTGGAAAACAGTACCTCTTTCTGCTGCTGGAGGCGCATCCACAAAATTCCTCCAGCTGACTGCGTACAATAGAGTCCCTAATAAGCCTTGTTTCTTTTGGCTCTCAACCGCTTCAGCAAGGATCTGGTAGCGATTGTACATAGTTATGGGAAGGTGCTTCCCCGTACTTTTTCCGGGTTTTGCACCATTTCTTACAATAGTAAAGGGGGCTTCGCTTGGCGAGGAACGTACTGAATCACTGGGTGAGGAAGATACTGGTACACTATCATTTGTAACTGCCTGATGGGCGGGGGCTTATACGAACTCAGTTTGTACGTGTCTTCCTTCTTGAGTGCTGTTGCTGACTCCTATGTTTGCCGTTACAAACTCTTTCAGTATCTCAAACTCTGCCTTGAGTTCCCTGTGATTTCTTTGCGATTCGGCTAAACCATTTTCTAGATCTCTTCTCAAGATGCATAGTTTGCACACAGGTGTCGAAAAGTAATCCGAAAAATACTGAGGCGCAAAACGACCAGTACACTCCTGGCAGACCTTCAGGATAGATGGCATTTTGCAGCAATATTTCCAAAATCCCACAAAAATAAAAAAAAATAATATACAACTGGTTAAGGGATGTTGTTACAAATGGACAATTTACTCTATAAATGAAATATTGAATTTCTAGGGAGATTCACTTACTTTTTATATACTATCTTCCTTTACCAGTATAAAAAGAATAGAAAATCTACCTGCTATAGCACAATCCAACCTACATGAATTCTTTTACCAGTGTAAAAAGAGTAGAAAATCTGCTTGATATGGTACAACCTAACTTACCATGAACTGTGTAAAGTGAAAAGTAAATCTACTTGCTATAGTATAATCTAGCTTACCATGAATTGTGGAAATACACCATACACTGATTCACTGGAGAGAAAAGGAAAAACAATAAAATAACAATGGAATGTTGGGGAAAAAATCAAAATAAAAACCTAGCTTCACTCA
This sequence comes from Coenobita brevimanus, assembly GCF_032717465.1. Lineage (NCBI taxonomy): Eukaryota > Metazoa > Arthropoda > Malacostraca > Decapoda > Coenobitidae > Coenobita > Coenobita brevimanus. The sequence goes on from NC_137004.1 coordinate 32,662,457, forward strand.
GTGAACAACTGTTTATAGTGTAAAAACTATTTCACTGGTGTAACATCAATCACACAGTTGTTACTCTATACAGGAGACATTGCTATTCACTTGAACTAAACTAGCAAGCAACTCAGTTAATATTTGTTAATGTTAGACTTTACCGTAAGATGTACAAGGCTGATGGTGGGAACCAAAACAAAGGGTGCTAGTAGGCAGTGGCGTCACCAGGGCCCCCCCCCCAAATCAAGGACTCAGCCCCCCAAAAATTGCAGCCCCCCAAAATAATATAATAAAAAATCACCAGCTTACATAGTATGCTTGCAACTCGGCATTGACCCACCTAGCTTTCCCCCAACCCCCTAAAGCCAATCCACTTTTATTCGTGCATCCATATTAGTTTAATACAATATTATTTATAGCTACATAATGTGATTAGTTATTCACAATTTACGTAAACCTATGACTCAAATCATAATAGTTATAATATATTAGTTTCCTATATACTTTTTCCAAGCTTGGTGTTCTTTGAAATATATTAATTGCACAAAGAATGCAAGAATGTATTACATTTATCAGATTTATTATATATTTACAATATATAATATGGTATATATTAATCACGGAGCTTTAAAATTGGATTATGCAGTCTAAAATATCTGATCTATGCAATTTTTCACAAATTCGAATGTTCAGAGTATCGGAACTCGGAATGTTTGTTTACATTGAGAAGTGTCTGTGAACTGTGACTAAATCCCGTGTTATTTTCGGTTTTATTTGAACGTATTGGCTTCAGTGGCTGTATAGACGTTACTACGTTCCGATATATTGCTAGCCACAGATATGAGATCTAGCCTATACTCTATACAAAGAGTCAGCAGTACTTAGTTGGTTCAGTCGACACTCGACTGTCAGAACTGAATGTCATTTCCCTTTTATAGGCTATTCTGCAATAATACATTTGCGGATCTCAGCCAGCAGCCACTCAAGTGATGAAAAGGTCATCTAAAAATCCTCAGGGACAGGGTGACATAAGGAAATTCTTTCGCACCCGCACCTCCAAAGATGACTCAGATGAGTGCCAAGAAAAAGTGGCTGTTATTGGGAATGAGGTGCCAGAAGCAACCCCAGATAATCCCAAAGCTGAACCCATTCAGACATGTGTAAGCGGCCCTATATCAAACTATTTCAGTAGTCATTTCTTCCTTCCTTCTTTCTTTATGAAGCTTAGGCCAGGATTTTTTTTTATTGATTTATTTTTAAATTGGCTAGGCCTAGGCTATTTCTCATTGTTGCAAATATATTGTCCTAAACGTACAGAGTGGGAAAGTAGGCTAAAACTCTCTCTCTGCAATGAACTGCAATTTTAGTTTACATTGATAATACTGTGGAATAAATGAAAAAAAAAAAATCCACATTGCATTATGTCACTGTATGGGAGGATATCAGTTTTTATAGAATACAATTATTTTTTGTAATTTTGTTTTATCAAAATGGTTTTATAATGTAATTGCTTTATGAATTGGAGTTACTTGTTTTAGAATAATATTTTATATTTTTTGTTTTTTTTTGTGAATGGCTTTGTTTTCCTATCACAGTACCGGTAATGGAAGATAAATCTTGGCAATTATATCTATATATATACATTGAATAAAGAGCTTCTTTGAATTATCAAATTTAATATGGTAAGACTAAGAAACCGTTATGATACCACATACTACTAGCAATTGAAGAAAAACTATTATCTACAAAAAAGCTTTATACAGTTACCTTGTACACGTTATATCATAAGGTTTACTGATGCCTGGTATTAGGCCCATCAATATTCATGTGTCCTATAAGTTTCTTATTAATAGCCTATGAGACCTTATTTTACTTTTTCTTCATCTATAGGCCTCAAAAATGCCCCTAACGCTGCTCAATTTCCGAAAAATTTTCCGGGGGGGCTTACAGCGCTCCCCCGTACCCCCCAGCTGCATAGGCTCGCTTCGCTCCCCCCCCTTCTACATACACCAGGGCTACAGCCCCCCCAAAATCTAACCCCTGGTGACGCCACTGCTAGTAGGTAAATACACTTTCAGTACACTACACCATTTACTTGTGAGAAAATATAATCTACTTGCTAGATATCATTATAACTGACCTTGATCTGCGGTAAAATAAATTATAATATGACTGAGACCAGAAGTAAAGGCAGGAAAGGGCAGGAATACGATGCACAGGGTGGGAATATGATGTAAACAAAGGGACTGGCGAACGCTTGACACCTTTAACCCGCTCAAAAACTTTTACATGAAATCTATTTAAATACTTTACACGGGGGAAATATGGCTAGGACTCTTATACACTTGTCTATTCACTTTCACACCAATATTCACTCAAACTTGTCGTTAAAACACTTGGATATGCAGAGAGTTTATGAACGCGTTTTTCCAAGATGGCTGCTGGAGGAGGAGCAGAGGAGGAAGAGGAGGAGGAGGAGGAGCAGCAGGAGAACGAGGACGACGAGATAAAAAATAATAATAAGGACGAGGTGTGGGAGCCAAAGGGAATGAAAGAAGTTAAAAAGAAGAGGAGAATAAGGGGGTAAAGGCACGAAAAAAAAAAAAAAAAAAACAAGGGGTAAGGGGGAAGTGAGGGAGAAGGAGAGGGGAATACTAGGAGAGAGAGCACAGGGGAAAGGATGAGGGTAAAGAAAAGCGAGGAAGAATTTAAGGAGGGCAAGAGAAAAAAACTGATAAAAATGGTGGTGTGAGGAGATAAAAAAGAGAAGGAAGGGAAGAGAAAGGGATCAGGGGAACAGAGTGAGGAGAAAGAGACATGTGAAGGTAAAGTTGTAAAGAGAAGAAAGGATCTAAAGAGACAAATGAGCACGTAAAATGAACAGGTAAAGAACAGGGGATGAACAGGAGAAAGAGGAGAAGGAGGGGAAACTCAAAAGAATAGAACGAAGTGAGAGATCAGAGAGGAATGGAAGAGGGTAATGAAGAAGAAAGAAATATCATAAGACAGAGATATAACAGAAGAGATAAAGATAAGTGGTAAGGGAAAATTAAAAGAGGAAGAGCAGAAAACGAAAGAACAAGATGAGAGAGGAGTGGAGGGGCAGGGATGTGCTAAGTAAAAGAGAGGACGAAAATAAGGAAGTAAATGAGTGTAGGTAACATATATAGAAGGGGATCAGGAGAAAAGAATGAAGAGAAAGTGAAGATGGAAAGGTTAGAAAGTAAAGAGAAGAGAAGAGAAGAGAAGAGAGAGAGAGAGAGAGTAAAAAAAAGATGACAGAACTGAAGGGTGAGATTAAAGAGAAACTGGAAGGATGAGAAACGAAGGGATAGCAAAACGAAAGGCAATGAAGGATAATACGAAACCGTGAGAAAGAAAAGAAAGGAAAAAAAGAAAGAGTATTTGAGGCAATGGAATCTAAAAAATTAAAAGGAAGAAGAAAAGAATGACGGGGAAGGAAGATCGGGAGCAAAAAAAAATAGAGACATGGGATGATTAGAGAGAAGGAAATGAATGAACAAGAGGAAAAAGGGTAGTGCACTTGAAGAAACGGGTAAATGGAAGGTTGTCTGAGAGGGAAAGACAAAAGGAAAATTATGAAGATGAAGAAAAGAAGGTGGAAGGTGGGAAGGAAGAATCTGAATATTTGCGAAAAGAGTGAATTTTTAAAACGACAGAAGAAAAGAAAGAGAAAACAAAGAAGAGTAGCTGAAGAAAAAGATGATGTAGCAAGGAGACGAGAAGAAGAGAATGGAAGAAGAAGAATGGGTAGGAGGAAAGTGAAGAAAAAAATGAAAATAATTAGCAATGTCGAAGGCAAGAAAAAAAAGTAAGAGAAATATAAAGGAAAGAGGTAGATGGGAAAAGAAGGAGCTAGGAAAAGAAGTGAATATGTCAGAGAAGGGAAGCGAGGGAAGGAGAGGGGAACGAAACACACACACACACACACACACACACACACACACACACACACACACACACACACATACACGATATTTTTAGACACTTAGTACAAAGATACTTGGTGCACTAACTGACTCGCATTTAGCAGAAACTCAGACACACTTGCACGCAAAGCCGGAAACAGCGATAAAGCCGGAAACACAGCCTCGTATCACTTGCCCTTTGTGAGTGGTATAGAGAGGAAGAGATTAAATAAACAGGAAATAATGAAACGAAGAGGACGTTGTAAAATGAAGCGGCGTTAACAGAAAGAACTGGAAGATGAAATAATTAAACTGTTATGTTGTGGTTCGTTGGGTATTGACACTGGAGGCGTTCAGTTGTAAATTCATAGCATTCTTACTGGAGTTAACTAGAGAAGCAATGTTCCTCGGCCAATGCTGGATATTTACCAAAGTTTACTTGTGGTGTATTACCCCGCTAAAGACGACATGCGTTTTCTCAAATACATGTAAAACAGGCATGACCGAATAGTAGAATAAACTCACTCCATTCCGTAACGGTGTTCAAAGCCGACTATGAGTGTTTTGAGATGTAGTTGTATCGCATCCATGTTTGGGTGGTTCAGTACCCGTCGTTGTATATAAAGCAGTGTTAAATGCCCAAGTAAGCGATCTGAAGAAAAATGTCAAGGCTCAGGTTCATGCACAGTAATCTTTAAAACAGTCGGTCCAGAAACAGAAACCGTGGCAACGAGCGCAAACAAGATACACACAAAATGAAGCTTTAAAAAAAAAAAAAAAAAAAAAAAAAAAAAAAGCTCTTGGAAGTAGATACACGAAGGCTGCTAAAAATAACAGGGTTTTGTGTGTGTGTGTGTGTGTGTGTGTGTGTCTGTGTGTGTGTGTGTCTAATTAAATCACTAGGTTTCCTGTGATTCAAGAACGTGCTGATAACCACGAAGGAAAAACATAGGCAACGCTGCGCTGTTTCAACCCTCCATCTGACCAAGCACATTCCCCCACCTCCCTGCACACTTAACCAAGTGCATAACGGCCCTTCCCTCCCCCACTCCCATGTATAACACAGACATTAAAGCTTAAAAATTTCGGTAGTTTATCCATGGTAATAATAAATTATGAAGCAGATTCGATGAAATAATATTATGACTCATGCTTTTTTTCATTTAGGCGACAATTTTTTATGATTGCCGTGCATAATAGGTACAGTCATGAAAATTCATACATAATTAGATTTTTATATAATCATTTATCATGTATAACTTCTGCCTTCTAGGTGTAATAGTTGCAAAGTTGTAATAGAAATAACCAGTTTTACATAACATTATAATTATAATCTAACTACCAAAGGCACGAGGAGGCATACTAACACATATTCCTGGAGAGTTTGAAGCCTGTACCTGTATTAGTTTCTGAGTTCTAGCCCGGAAACGATTTTTTTTTTTTTTTTTTACTTCTCCATTACTTAAAAATAAAAATAAACACACTCACACACTTAAGCCACAGCATTCTGCTTATCAAAAGGCACCATTTCACTATAAGACACATAACTTTGTGGAATTTCATGACTCTACAGTAGTGAATACTTTCCGAGTTCTGGCTTCAGATTACTTTCGTAGGGCGCACTGAAATCTCAAACATATTAAAAAAAAAAAAAAAAAAAAACTTAATTGACGGCATTCTATCTACCAAAGGCACCAATTCACTATAAGACACATAAGTATGTGAAATTTCATGACGCTAAATTTAATACATTCTGAGATTTACTCCGGAAACGAAATCTCTAAGCTACCTATTCCTGTTGATCCCAGTGATAACAATACCCTCCTCTGTCTTCGTCAGGTGGAGGGTAAAATGGACAGGGGAAAACGTTCGGAGTGTTTTCCATTGTGGAATGAAATCTGCATCTACTATTCATTCATTTAATTTCTAACGATTAAGGACAGCTAATATTAAGCAGTATGGAAGAATCATCATGTGCTGAAATTGTAGGTGTTGTCGTAAGGGCATTTGTGCATGACGTGTACAACCTTGTGGGCAGTGCGAGAAGTGTGAGGGTGAGGTGCAGCTTACAGTACAATATGTGAATAAGAAAGGAATAAAAATGCCTTAGTGCCCTGGTTCCATAGAGACCTAAAGGGTAAAAAAAATATTAAGTACAATAACAACAGAAATAATATTAGCAAAACGAGCAGAAGACGAAGAGGGGAAGTGTATGACAAGAAAATAGAAACAATAAGAATGAGAGGCGCTGAGAAATGAAAGTAAAAATATAAAGACGAGAGTATGGGATGGTGCAAGGATTGAAACGAGAGAGAGAGAGAGAGAGAGAGAGAGAGAGAGAGAGAGATGGTGTAACATGTAAAGCATTGAAAAAAAGGGGAAGAAAAAAGTTAAGTGAAGAGAGGAGAGCAAGAGAAGGAAAGCTATGTGAAGCCAAAAGTGAAAGCAAGAGAGAGAGAGAGAGAGAGAGAGAGGAAAAGAAAAGAAGGGAAGGGAAGAGAGCAGGAGCATAGGAGATGATGAAGAGAACAATGAATAAGAAAATAAAGATAAAGGAAAAAATGAAAAGAGTCTGTGAGAAGGTGGAGAAGGAAAGCTATGTGAAGCAAAAAGTGAAAGCAAGAGAGAGAGAGAGAGAGAGAGAGAGAGAGAAAGAAACAAAAAGGGAAAGAACAGAAAGAGGATAACAGAGACAACGACGAGATAAGTGAATTGAAAAATGGGAAAAATGGAAGGCGGAAAAAGAGAACAGAAGAGAACTGAGCTGATTACGAGAAGATATAATGTACTCGTAGACCAAAGACTGAAAGAAAAAACGGAGAGACAAGGAAAGAAGGGTAGAAGGTAAGCAGTAAACAGGAGAAACTGAGATAGATAAAATAATAAGAAAGGGAAAGAAAAAGAAAAAAAATGGAAATAAATGATGGAATTCTATCTTTATGACGCAAAAAAAAATAAGAAAAGAGGAGGAGAGGAAAAGGAAGGTAAAGCAAGAGGTAACAAGAGAGAAAATGAAGAGGAGAAAGTGGGAGGTTGCATACGTACAGAGAGAAGTTAGAAAAAGAGAAAGAGGAAAGAAATAGAAACAAAGAAATGGTGAACAGAAAAGAGGAGGATGGTAGAATACACAAGCATAAGAAAAAAAAATGCAGAAAATGAATGAGAAGAGAGACAAGATGAATGCGAGATGTGCAAAGAAAAATGTGAGGAGAAAAAAAGGAAAAAGAAAACAGAAAATACGAAACGGCGTGAAGGTGGGACACAGTATAAAGAAAAAAAGAAAAGAAAAGAGAGGAGGAAAAGAAAAATTTGAGAAAAAGAGACGACGATGAGAGAGCAGGAGGGCTGGTAAGTAAAGCAAGAAGGGCGTGACGCTACTTGTCCGCATCTAGTTACTGGGTTAAGAAGCGTGACAAGACAGTGGCTAGACCTACTCTTTCTCTCTCTCTCTCTCTCTGTTTACCTATCTAGCCATTCATTAGTTCATGTGTTTATTAATATGTCAATCTGTTAACTCACCCACCCATCTACTGTAACCATCTATGTATATATATATATATATATATATATATATATATATATATATATCATCCAATCCTACATTGCCTCATGGGAAGCATAGGAGCCAGGGGCTAGGCAGTTGGTCCCGACATTTAAGATGAGAGTGACCAGCCTCACTCAACCGTGAGTGATATCACGTGAGCAATGAACCCCAACCATCCCTTGGATATAAACCTTCACTGGCTCAATCCGATTGGAGCGCAATAATTACCCACTAAACCACCAGGCGCCAAAATTTGGTTATATGGTTACCACCCAGCGTAGTAAATGGTTTCCTGGTGTCCAGGAAACCATTTGGCTTGTCACTCAGTGTAGAGTCACTCACAGGCAGATGGAAGAGGAAAGAATGAAGGAAAGAAAAACAGAAGAGGGAATGAAAAGTTACCCGTAGGCAGGAGGACAAGGAAAGAAAGAAGGAAAGGAAGACAGAAGAGGACGGAAGGAAAGAAGGATGCGTACGGTACTCATCATAGCTTCGCATAATGCATTTCTCCAACCTTAATTCATACATCTCTCATTCCTTCATTAGATCACCCAGCACCTCGTTGCTGCAGTTTTTCGTCCGTCCCATCGTGTCTTCACCACCACGTGTCTGAGCACAAATCCGCCGGCATATACAGCGCGTAATTAAAATCTTCTTCAGGTCCATCTCGGCTTTCACTGCTCTATTTTTGAAGACGAAAAAACAAATAATCGTCGTTTATGAGCTTGTCTCTCACTCGTCCCCTCGCCATCATTCTTGTCAGTGCGTCGTGCCTCATTCGCCCACTCCCTCCTCCTCTCTCTTGCTCCTCCTCACCCCCTCCCTTCTCCCTACCTCCCTCTCTTCTCTTCATCCTCCTCAACCCTCCCCTTCACTACCTCCCTCCCCTCTCTCCCTCCTCCCTCTTCCTCGTAATTGTTGTCCTTGCTATTATTTGTGTCTTTGCTTGTGTAAATGTTTGTTGTTCCAACTCTTACTGTTCATGCTTTTCCATACTCTTTGTTTCCTCCCATTTAGAGTTTATATATTGACCTGTGTATGTTTTGTCTTACAGTTTCCATAGTCGTGTGAATGCTTATTCTTTTTTTAGCCAGCTTTGTTTTGTCTGTCACTGTCTGCCTTTTAATATCGGTATCCTCCAGTAATATACTTTTTCTGTCTTTCCTCATGTTTTTCTACAACCTAACCAACCGCAGATATCTGTGTCCCCTTCACCATTTTCGTTTCATTTCCTATCTCCGTCCTCATTCTGTCCACGTCTCAGTCCCCCATCAATATCCCTGTCATTATTCTCTCAGTGTAGCAATCCCTATCCACATTCAGGGCCTCATCTTCCCCCTTATCTCTCTTCCCTTCCTAATCTATTCCTGTTCTTCTTCTCTTTCCCTCTTCCTTCTTGCTTCTTTCCCCCCATCTCCTTTCCTGTACTTGATTATCTCTCCTTTCCCGTTCCTCTCTCATTCCTTCCCCTCTTCACGTCCTCCTTTATTACGTTTTAACTCTATTGTATTTCCTTCCTCGTGTTCCTCCTTCTCAACCTTCCCTCGTCCGCGTCTCATCTCTTCTTCATCAGTGTCTAATTTTTTCATCTCTGTCTCTCTTCGTCACGGTTTCAGTTCCCGTCATATTCTCTCCTTCATCATATCCCTGTCAGTGTTACTCATATTCGTTCTGTCCCCGCTGTAATCAAGGCTGTCTCCTCAGTTTACCCCAGCTCTCAACAAGAAACCGTTTTTCTGGTATCCACATCCTGAACGTTAATTTATCTTTCTAATCTTCTCTTCATCCCTATCTCCATTTCCGCCTCTCTTCTGTCCACGTCATGTCCACGTCTTTGCTTATCATGACTATAGATACCAAATTATCCTTAACCCTTTCAGTCTATGACATATTTTGTATTTTCATCTTGCTATTCTCAGACCAATATATTGGGCTTAGGAAGAAGTACTGAAGTAGTGTAGTGGTTAATCAATGTTGTGTCTAACCCTTCGTGTTCGAAAACTCTCCCTTCTCACCTTAACTCTTCCTGCGCGCTTTATATTGACATTACATCTTAACGTTCTCCGTAAACGTTTTATATAATTTTAGTATTGACATAATTTGCGTAAAATACGTACAAAAGGATACTGCAGAATTAATGGCGAAGGAAGAGATGCTGTGAAATCATGAAAACAAAGTACGGCCATGAGGGTCAACTGGTGTCACCACCAACGCCATTTGTCCAACCCTCCACACACACATCCATTCCTTTCCAACACAACAGGGATTTCGTCTCCCATACCGTTTCGTGTAACCCTCTCTATTCCACCAGCCTGGGTGCCTCGGCCTGTAGTTCGTGGTGTGAAATCCGACGCGGCAGGCTAATAAACGCAGCGCCCTTGCCTGCTGTGTGTACGTCTGTCCTTCAGGCGGTGTTCCTCTGAGCGTCAGTCTATTTGCCAGGAATTTGATATTTGTGTACACTACCCTCCGTTTATCCACCTTTCACATTGTTTACATCTATACGCACTACACGCCTACTCTCCTGTTTGTGTACCAATTTGCGCTTGTCTCACCTCTCTGACACCGACAACCACTCGACTCCCAGAGCGTATATTCAGGAAAAAAGAAAATAGTGAGAGCAAAAAGTAAGTGTGGCAGGGAAATCCAGAGAGCCAGTGAGGGAAAACTTGTATATTAATGCCGGCGCTGCCCCGGCTGACGGCCAGTTTATGAAGCCAGGGGTGTGGGGGTCTTGTTACCGAGTGGCCCGACCCTGCACCGCTCCCTTTTATCTCACTCTTTGTCTGCACATAGGTAGCCTCGTGCACGTTGCCTCTTTTTCTGTGTTTGATCTTCTGTAGGGTTGTGATATCTCTCTTATTTACCATTGTCTTTATAAGTCTGCCTGTCTCCGTTGTCCGTGTGCCTGCTCCTGTCTGTCTCCGTTGCTTATATATATGTCTGCTTGCCCGCTATTGTTGCTTCCATCTCTGTTTTGGGACCTTCTGTATGGTGGTGCCCCTTTGGTGTTTACTACTATGTTTGTTTCTCTTCCCGTCTCCGTTGCCGACATCATGCCTCTTTGCTGCCTACTTTTATTGCCTACGTTACCTCTTTATGTTGGTCTTTGTATGTTAACCCTGTCTGTTGCCTCCGTTTTTTTTTTAACTTCTGTTTGCTCGTTTTACTCAGTTGCTTACTTCTATATATTTGTCCGTTTTTCTTTGTATACCGCTCCCCTTTGCCGCCTCTCTAGTTTTGGATTCTCTTGTTTGTCATTCTTTTTTACTTTAATATCCATTTGTCTTGACTATCTGTTGCTTACTCTATGTCAGGTTATTTGCTGCCTCCCTCTGTTGGTTTTAGGACGTTCTCTTTGTCTCTTTCTGTTGCTTGCCAGTTTGTCTGTCTGTTGCTTATCATTACGCCTGTTTTCTTTGTCTGCATGTCGCTTGATACCCGTTGCCTCTACATGTTGCCGTTTTGTTGGAGACCTTCTGTCTGTTTCTCCGTTTCTACTGTTTGCTATTAAGTATGTATGTTCACCTTCTGTTGTTTACCGCTACGCATGTTTGTCTTTTATCATCTGTATGTCTGTCTGTTACTATCTTGAACTGCATCTGTTTAAGGCAGTTTGTCTCTTTGTCTGTTGCTTACTCTTCTGTCTCTGCCATCATATTTTGCCTCCGCGTGGTGCCTCTTTTTTGGCTCCTCTGCTCTATATATCCGTTTCTGTTGCTTGCCATTCGGTCTTTCTGCTTGTCTGTTTACTGCTCACCATTTTATCTACCTGTATGTCTGTCTGTTAACCTCCGTCTGTTGCCTTTGCCTTTAGATCTGTCCGCTCGTTGGTTTTTGTTGTTTATCATTATATGTCTCCCCTTATGTCTGTGTCTGTTGCTGTCTGTTGCCTCCCTGTGCTTCCAGCCTGTTTTTGGACTTCATCAGTATTGCTTATCGAGGTCTGTTTGTCGATATGTGTACATGTATCCTTGTTCTTATCTGCTGCAAGTCAGTGAGCGTGTGTTTGCGCGTCTGCATCTGTTTACCCAAGTCTGTATGTGTGTGGATGCGTGTAAGTTAAAAGTCTGCTCCAAGTCTTTCTCTCTGTTTGTATGTTTCTCTTTCTGCCTATATCCGTCAACATTTGTTCCAGCCCTCTGTGTTTGTCCGTTCGCCTGCGTATTTTTGTCATTCCTCTTGTCTCCGTGCATATTGGTTCTCCCTCGTGTTGGCTGTTTGTCTGCTTTATTTCAGCACCTTGTGATTCTGCTTTCCTGTTTATTCTTGACCCATCACTCTGTATGTTTTTCCCAACCTGGTCATTCCCATGCAGTGCTCGTTCTTCTCTCACTGTCCCCTTTGAGCTGTGTCCTAGTTGGCAAGGCAGACTTTACAGGGTCTCTTCCACAGAGATAAGGCCCGTATTCTCTTCGGTTAAGGAGGCTTCATAGCATCTCTTACGTACTGGTTTATTTCTGCTTATGGCACGTTAATATTCTCTTTTGCGGTATCGATACAATCTACCTTGGTATAATAAAGTGAAGATTTAAGTTGGGTAGCATCACAGATGACACATGGTTCTCTTGAAGAATAAGCCCACCCAAACAACCCACCTAATGGAACACTGCACAACACATGCCACACTAAGACTCAGGCACATCAGCGGTGTAGGGAATTTATTGTACGGCCCCATAGAGGCAACTGCTTGCCTGCGGTCGATGAGTCTGCTGGGGAAGGTAAGACAGTGGTTGAGCAACAACAACAACCTTGGTATTATAAAGACGTAAACATCATGCAAACTAAATGCAAGGTATAGTGTGCTAATTAAAAAAATAAAAGCGATATGCGAGAAATCTTACTAAGGTAAGGAGAATAATCCACTAAGTTTTGCATAATACGCCTACACATTTTCTTGTATGGTTTCTGTGTCTTTCGGTATTGAAAACACTTTTTTTTTTTTTTTTTTGTCAGCAACACAGAAGGATGTGCAGGTCTACTGCTTAAACTAAATCGCTGAGCAAGCGTTACAACGAAATCACTCAAGTCATGAAGAATACGGTCGCATGTCCACCAACCTCTGATAAATTTTCATTTGTCTTTTCTTCTAGACTTCATTCAGTTATGTCTTAATCTGTCATCAACACTTCTGACAGATTTTTAATTTTGTTCACAAGTCAACTCTTCACTGTCCCATTTGCTTTCGTTCGCTACCTTTCATTTATATTATATGCTGTTTGTAAATTCATATAGTATTTGGGTGTATCTTAACCATTCCTTAGCAGTTTTGATCACATTACTTTTGTTCTTAGCTCAAGTTTTCCTGTACCTTTCGTTCTCGCTTTCAGTTTCTGTTTGAGTCAGATTTTACCTCCAAATTTAACCTTGGAGCATCTTCATCTGCCCTTAACACAACGGATAGCTTGTTAGTTTTGTTCTTCTGTCTATTCCTTTCTGTCCCTTTCCTCTGTCCTCTGTGCCTACCTCCCGTGTGCAGACCCGTTTCTCTCACCATTGTCTCCCCTCCTGTCCGTAAGCGAGGATGTTGTCAATTGTTGTCATGTGATTGTTATATAGAGAACGAGGAACAAAGGTCAGCGTCCGTCTCAATCGCGGTGCTCTCAGAGATTTATGGGACAGAGATGGATCCGTGTCTCTGCTGTGCCATGTTTTCACGACGTGCGGATGGACAGAACCGGGATGCAAGTTTCCGTAATGAAGGCGAGTTGGCCTCTTTTCTCTCTTTTCCGGGAGAGTCTAGCTTAGGTTAGGATACTTTATTCGTTTAGCTAAGGTTATTGAATGAGATCAAGTTGTCATTGTTAGGTTAAGTTAGGATTAGAGTAAAAAAAAGTTTATATGATCATCCTGGTAAAGCAAAACAGCTGAAACGGCCTTCAGTTTATATATATATATATATATATATATATATATATATATATATATATATATATATATATATATATATATATATATATATATATATATAAATCTATCTGTCTATCTATGTATCTATCTATTGAAAAATTCTGAAATACTGTTGCAGGACTATGTCGTGCTAAAGTATTCTTGATAAAGTAATTCATTGCAAATATTTGAACAGAGTGTGCGAAAGCAAGTAACAAACTAAATTACATAATGTCCGTTATTAAAATGAAAATGAATTAACTCTGTCAGCCCAAGGATGCCATTTTCATTCTATTTTAGTTGCCTCCAGACGAATTTTGTGCAAATTAGGTAAGATCTCCAGCAGTGAAACTGTTAATGGAAGCTTCATTTAACCCCGCAAAATCGAAATTCCTCGTAAGTTGTTAAAATTGTCCGATGGTGGTAAACACAACAGGTCATCTAAATGCAGTGGTTAAAATACCATTATTTCATAAAATTACGCCTAACAGCAAGAACAACAAAACAAAACAACAACAACGACAACAACAACAATAATAATAATAATAACAATGATGATGATGATGATGATGATAATAATAATAATAATAATAATAATAATAATAATAATAATGATAATAATCCATCCATCCATCATCCAATCATAATAATAATTAAAGGTACCGGTATACTCACCTATGAATGGATGCGGTATCTTCATCCATGGGAGTGTGAGACAGAAGCATAAGGGTTCGGTGTTCCATGCCTGAACAACATAATACATTCCTGTCCATTGCATTTTTTGTAACATTCTATTAGTCTCTTGTTACAGCTGAGTAGTCAGGATGGAGAAATGTCAATATTAGGCCAACGAGAATCAAACACACCCATGCGTTGAATAAAATCGCTCCGTGGTCACAAGAGTTCACTAGTTACGATCAACATCATTAGAGGGTCAGTGGAGATCCTTTTCAGTGGAGAATGTTTTTTACCCTAGGTGATAAGAGGACACTACTCTTCAAAATGAAATTACCTGAGAGTAGCACAGAGAGGATAAAATGGCTTAGGGATAACAAAAATAAAATAACGAAAAAGAAAAAATTCTGTCGTCATCAGAAAGGTAAATCAAATAGCCACCACTGTGGTTTGCCTAGTCTCGTCATTCTAGCTGTGCGAGTTATCTCAGTGCTGGTGTAACGAGATGGCAAGATGATGCCTCAGCACTCTAAAGAGAAACTAGCCTCTTTGCGTTGTGTGGTGTGGCTTAAGTCATGGCTAAGAAAAAGAAATGTAGTCGTAGGGGTAGAGCAAACTCTTAACATTAGGCTGTGCAAACCATTAAGTCTGTCAGCGAAAAAAGTTCAGTCCAACCGCACTCACCATAAAACTGAACATCCACACACTGGAAGCAGCGTGTTCGACTCAATCTATGCGACCGAACTGACAATTCCGAACAAATGAATTGAAATTTCGAGCTGCGTGATTGCTGCTGGCAGGGTCTCTTTAGGCTTTCACAGAGCTCTGAGACAGCATATTGGAACACCTGACTTTAAATGTATAGCAAAACCAAGCTGAACAGCCCCTTGACATAAGCATGAGAAATAACTTCAATCTTTATGTTAACACGACTCCGCCATCAGGAGCTTGGCAGGCTGGAGTTTCGTCTCGGCGGATCAAAGTGCCCGTCATGAACAAGGACTACTGAGATCTTCATTTGATAAGCTATGATAAATAAGTAAATAAATTAATAAATAAATAATGTTAAGCAAAAAGGTTCATTCGTAAACCACAAACTCTAGCCCACCCGGTCGGGACGGGAGATTAGGACCGGGTCCTTTCCGAATGGGCGGCCCACTCTATCACGGGGCAACACTCGTACACGCGTGTTATGAACCAATCGAAGCTCGACTCTCAGTCTGTCATGTATAATATTTATCTTGCTAGAGATAATGCTACGCAATCATATTATGGTTGTATAGATGACAAAATGTATTAGTTTATTGCATTTTATTCTCTGCTGTATCTTCATTAAACATGGACACGACGGAAAAAAAAAAAAAATAGCTTTTAAGAAATTCGGAATCAAACGAAACACTTCCACACCACCCAGTGAATCCACAGAACGGTTTTAGCATCTGTATATGCGTGTGTGCTTGTGTGTGTGTGCATGTGCAAAAGCGAGATAAGTGAGTTACTTTTTGTAATCTTGTGGGTGTGCGTGAATCATCAGGCGTCATCCGAATTAGTTGCGATTAAATATACTATTAGTTCGTGTACGACACAGTACGTCTATACGCCCGTCCGAGCATAGTGGCTGAAAACGATGCTTTCCTTCATCTGTGTAACTGTGTGAAAATACGTAAATAATATAACCATATGCTTCAGAAAAGTAATATTATAGTATGAATCATTCGCTTTTCAGCTTACACACTTATAGCGTTATACTTAAAACCAACTCGCCTCTGTATATAGAAGCACGCAGCATGTCTCACGGACAGCAAGCACACTAACACACAAGTCATGAACCCTTCAAGCCTTCGCTGTCAGTATCATGTTACGCTCACTTTGCCACGTATTACAACGTTTTTTGCATAATACTGCACGTTTTACCCTACACTTATCTTTGTAAACCATGGAAAGAAATGAAACAGACTGTAGTTTCAACACTAAAATTCAAAGAAGCAACTCCACATCAGCCAATGCATCACATAACGTAACATTGTGTGTATGTGTGGGAAAGGGGGTGGGGGGGGCGGGCGGGCGAGATGAGAGTTTATTCATACCTTTATAATGTCACTTTGTGTTGGGGGAGGGGGGGGCAGGCGAGACGAGAGCTATCATACTTCTGTAAAGTCATTGTGTGTGTGTGTGTGTGTGTGTGTGTGTGTGTGTGTGTGTGTTTTACAACGTCAAATTTTATTCTCAGTAATCCTTTCATCAAACAAATTTACCATTTTCCGTCGGAGACAGCTCTCCCAGTCGTCACCGTCAGCATCGTCCTGAAAAATATTGTTTCCCTCACAACCATAATTCATCTTTATCTCCAAGAAAGAAGGATGATAAATACCCTTTGAGCACTCGTATCTGCTCTGAAACGACCTTTAGACCTTGCTACCTACAACTCAGGTCACTCACCTGTATGTCGCTGCGTCGGATCTTCATGTCGTAGCTCCAGTGTGTTGGAGTTTTCCCTCACGTCCAGTTGCTGTGACGATATTTTGAAATGTATGCTATAAAAAGCAGTATTATTCACACATACATACATACATACATATATATATATATATATATATATATATATATATATATATATATATATATATATATATATATATATATATATATATTTCTATGCATCCATACTTTGACTGGTTACCAAGATACAGAACAAAAAGTGCAGAACATTACTCAGCAAAGCCTCGAAGGATCCATGAATTGTGTGTACGTGCGTGTATTGCCCCTTATTGGTCAGTGTGGGCCGCTGTCCAGAAAGAACCCGGTCCTTATCTGCTGCCCCGATCCGGGTGGGCAAGAGATTATGGTTTCCGGGTGTACAACTTGTTATGGGTATGGAGTGATAGGAACAGAACAGCAAAATAGGGAATGGAATTATACCAATCAAATATACGAGGATCACTGAGGCAAACCTTCAGATTTTGCAGAGTTCTAATCTTCCCCTGACTAAAGTATACAGCCACCTAATTTGCAGTCATGGTTCCCATTCCAACTCTAAGTAATGTGCGAAAAGGCTAGATTATAAAGGCGTTGGAGGCACAAAAAAGCCGCCAACATATCCTCTAATATGCTAAAGTGCCGCTTGATGGTGCGAGAAGCAGAGATTGTGTAAGAGGTGGTTGTCGTGTGCTTTGTTTACACGTGCCGCGTGGAGTGGGATGGTATGCTGGGTTGTTAATGTTGGTGTGCGGAGACGACAGGATCACATGTGTTCAGCATCAGCCCCACGCACTTCATGTGGGAGGAAGTTCCAGGTAATGACGATTTTTTTTTCTTTTTGTACAATTTCACAGCAATTGTTAACTATTGTAGTGCTGTTTGATAAGCAAAGAATTAACAGAAAATCTGATTACAGGGAGGACTTTTGTTTTCTATGGTACATTGTTGGTTAAATACCGACTGCTGTTTTTTATATTTGTGTATTTGCGTAATCTGCAAACTAATCATATTTGCATGTACTACAGTGCATCACTTGTATGAAATACATGATGTGATACATGAGGATGTTATTTCACATATTGTAAGCCTAGTACCTTGAGCTACTCATTACAATAAGCACGATTTATTCTGTGAATTATTGTCTTTATATCGAGTAGGTTCTTTAACAGACTTTGGCAGTTACCAGTGGCACGTAAAATCATCTGGCATTAAAAGGAGGAGATTATGAATAATCATATCCCGAGATATGAACATTAAAGGTGATGATTTACACCACAACTGGTGGAGAGAGAGCGGGACATCAAGCGTTGACCTACAGTTTTTGAGAACGAGGTCAAAGGTCAAGGTCACAAAATAGGTCAAATTTTGACCTAGCAGTATCAACTGAAACAGTTTTTATCCGTTTTAGATCAAAGTTGGTGGAAGGATTGTGGGGAACGCATAAACAAGGAAGTTTGATTTTTAGAATAGTCAAACGTCAAGATCACAGAAGAAGGTCAAAATTCAGTCTGAGTGTCTCCGTGTACCCAAGGAAAAAAAATAAGAAATGGTTTGGATTGAACTTGGTAGGGGAGTTGAGGACCACTAAAGAGACTGACATGTTGTTTTTGAGAACAATAGATCAAAAGTCAAGGTAACACCACTAGCTCAACTTAACTTGTATCTGATGTAGTCTAAACTGTGTGGAAGAGTTCAGGTTAAAACAAGGATAAAGAGATTCGATTTGGGGAACAGGCAGTCTAAGTTTAATATCACTGGACAAAATCAACTCAGACAGTTCTGATGTGATTCGATATAAAGTTGGTGGAAGGGTTAAGGGTTAGGCAGGAATGAAAATTTTATTTTGCGAATAATCTGTCGAAGGCTAAGGTCCCACAGCAAAGTCAAATATTCGGCCTTTAGACTTTTTTTTTTTTTTTTTTTATTCAAGATAAAACAAGGGGATGGAATTCTCTACGGTACCACCAGACTTTCACCTGTTTTTATAGAATAAGCTGTTACACATGAAAATAGGCAGTTTCTGTTTTGAAAGCAAAGTTGTCAATCACGACTTTTCTTTTTTTTCCTTAATATCACTTCATTAACCCCGACCGCAGGAGTGGTAAGTCAGGTCCAAACAAGTCATGAGATACCTGTGAACGACGATCTCGAGTGAGTCATTAAGGCCAGTCAGACCTCCTGTGTGAGTCACTGAGATGACTCAAACTTCTCGAGTCAGTCAGTGAGATGAATCAGGCGTGCTGTACTTACACCATTATTCCCTATCCCCCATCCAGGCTTGTTTTGAAATACGAAGTCAGCACAAGCCCCCGTAATAAACAAACATTGGCCTCGCGAATATCTAACTTTAGGTAATCCGATTTCTGCGGCGTCCGTTCATTTGGCCGTGCAAGGAGAGGGCTGGGAGAGGGGAGGAGGGAGGAGGGGAGAGCAAGGAGGGTGATGAAGGTTGAGGGGAGAAAAGAGAAAGCACTGGAGGGTAAAAGAGGAGAGGAGAGGGCATAGAAGAGAGTGCACAAGGGAAAAGGTGATAACATGAGAAAGGGTAGGCGAGATAAAAGACCAAGGCGAGAAGAGGAGAGGGGGATAGGAGAGCGAGGAAGCGGGAGAAGGTAAGGAAAGACAGACGATCACTTTACTATACGTACCTTTTGCTTACTTGTAACAAATACACGGAGATATTTCATGTGTTTCATTATTCTTTCACATATGGATCTGAAGAAATCTTAAATTTATGCCACTCGACTGCACGACTGTCATTAAAGCAAACAGTTTGTTCTGCTTAAGTCCCATTGTCCCCCAAGAATGCTGTCCGCTGTAAGCTTTTGCATCAACATTTCATCTTGTAATGCAGGGTAAATAAGACTTAAAGGGAAGCAAACCGAGTCCACCAGGCTACTGTGTTGGAAATAAAATCGTTGTGTCGTCTCTGGAGCACGAAGGATAACTGAACAGGTAGGCGGCTAGGGTGGACAATGGAGAAAGTGTAACGCTTTGTTGTCATTTTTTTTTTTTGGGGGGGAGGGGGCAAAAATACTGGGAAGGAAGTGTTTACAGGCAAGTTTTCGTCATTATTTATCATCTCTAGGTAAAGAAGTTCATGCTTGATAAAGGCAACAACAAGGTAAATTGATGATTGATAAAAAAAGCAAATACAATAAATATCCATCGATCCATCCACCACCCAATCTTTTTTATTTATTTATTTATTTATTTTTTTTGCCTCATCGGAAGTTTTAGAGTGCGGGGGTAGGCTACTCAGTCACGATATTTAAGGCGAGGGTGATCAACTTCACTCGTCCCTGAGCTGCTTAATGTAAACAAGAAACTTAACAATCCCGCGCATACTAACCCCGACGGCTTCAGTGTGGCTGGAGCGCCCTAACCCAGTAAACCACCAGGCTCCACATGGCTATATAATTATCACCCAACGTAGTAAATGGTTTCCTGGTTTACAGGAAACCATCTGACTTCACTCAGTGCAGAGATACCCGAAAGCAGTACTACATCGAGAGAGCGGATGGTGGAAGCCCACATCTACCACTAATTATCCATCTAAAAAATAATACTCGTAAATCACTTAGCTAATTTTTTTTTTCTAATTTTTTTCTAATGCAAGACGCTTTATTTAGTGCTGAGGGTATTGTAATAAAATTTTACCCAACCTTCTACAGATTTCTCATGAGAAGAATCTTCAGTTTCGAAATTAACCCTGACTAAATCGAGGCTACTGAGTTCAGGTGGCAAGTCCCAACAACAAAGGCTTGTAAACCAGAATACAATTTTATTTTATTTTTCATATGCAAGATCGAACTTTCTGTATACTTTTCTCTAAGATGACTTCATTTTCTCGAGGATTTTTGCAGCAACCAAAATACATATATGGATAGCTTCCTAGTCGCGATGGAGTTAATGAAGGTTGTATCTAAGCTCTTCATTTAGGAATCCATTCTTAGTTACACAAAATCGTCTGGAGGAAAAAGAAAAAAGTACGTCCTCTAGTTCAAGGGACTGAGATTGTATATGTGTGATCGGGTGGAGGGATGTCATACAAATAACATAACATGACATTTAAGTGAAACTGCCGATGACTTGCCATAAAACTACCTCTCACTTCTGTTACGGTCAAGATGCGAGTATAAAGCCATTCATGTCAGCTTGTCCTGAACCCAAACAAAAATGTCCTTCTGCCCGAAGCTGATTACAAAGCAACTCTGTACTAAAATTTCCTTCCAGGTCATTTGATTCAGGATGTGTTATTTGAATAGTCGACAGAATTAACGCTGAGTTCCACTGGTTAATCAAAAGTATCTGTAATG
Organism: Coenobita brevimanus; assembly: GCF_032717465.1. NCBI lineage: Eukaryota > Metazoa > Arthropoda > Malacostraca > Decapoda > Coenobitidae > Coenobita > Coenobita brevimanus. The sequence goes on from NC_137004.1 coordinate 32,683,273, forward strand.
ACCCATGAAGAGAATGTTTATCTGATAGATGGAGACAGTGCCTACGATGACTTAAAGAGTCAGTATATGAATATTCCAGGACCCTAATGACTTAAGTGTGACTTTGGAAATACAGAAGAAACTGACTGATATGATATTATCAAATAACTGGTTAATTTAGAAACCAGCTGTAATAGCAACATATCCAACTGGTCGGTACAAAAATGAATGCCTACATGACTGATGACAGACCCTATGACAGAAGTGTGAACTGGCTGCATCAAGTGACTGGCCATCTAACTAACTGGCAGCGTAAACTGAACGACTGCCTAGACAAACCCGCGGCTGGTACTGACTAAAAGACAGAATTGCTATTTCACTTGGAGGTCGTGCAGAGTGAAGTGTCGAGCTCTGATTACACCTACACGCACACCGTACACCGCGTTGCTGGAGCAGGGGTTAAGAGGAAATGCTGTTTGGTTCTACTTCGTGCTGTAGTTGTGTTATATGTGTTGTTGAGCTATTGTTACACAAAGAGAATATATATACACCCCCCCACCCACCCCCACACACACACAAAACCTACAGAAGCGTTAACCCATACAGCACGAGAACCTTACTATTAACTTTTTTTTTTGGGGGGGGAGGGGGCCACAGTGACATAGGTTTTTTCTCAGCTTGGTCGGAAGGGGATCTCTTGCAGTAAGGAGGTGAATGAAGACTTTCTATCAGTCCCTCAAGTTAAAAAAAAATAATAATCGTCGAGTTAGTAGAAATAATCAGTCTGATGGAAGCAGTTATAAAATATGATAAACATCACGGGTGTTATAACAAAGTTGTGTACAGAAATATCGTCAAAGCAGCAGAAATGAGTCACTAGCAGATGCCCAAAAGCCTATACACACGTGTTGGCAAAGCATGGAAGTTTTGAAGATAGGCAACGATGAAGGTTAGATGGCGTGAAAGACGAGTGTGACGTGTAAGATAAATTATATCTGTAAGCACTTAAAACAGGAAAATAGTCTGATATGAAATGCAAAAAGTTGTGAAAATGAAGAAATCAAGTGGACATGATAACGACGAGGACACCAGTTACTACCAACGGCGTGAGAAATAAAAAACTAACGACAATGAGGACGACCATGCCCCAGTTATAAGAAACACTGAAAAATCTAGGAACGACAATGACGACAATGGAGCCTATCAGTAACAAAACTGGAAGATCTTAAAACGACGATGACGAGGACGACAACGTCTATAAACGCCACAGCGAACAATATATAAACGAGGACGACGATGGAGCCTATGAAAGGCAACATTGAGCAGTATCAAAACGAAGAAAACTGCATTACCCTATGAAACGCTGAAAGCATGGGTGAAGTTGAGATACAGAGGGAGTCGGGAGGAAGAAACAGATCTGATATTGGGTGTAAATGTGTCGTAAGCAAAAACCACGACAGCGATGACGACTGCATTTACGAACAACGCCATGAACCTAAAAAAAAAAAAAAAAAAAAAGGAGCAATGACTCATCCTCAGCCAAGAATGAAATAGTTAAATCTACAGACGAAGGCGATGATGCAGTCAAATGAAACACTGGAAGATCTCCAAGTTACTAAAAGCACAAAGAACATTGTGAAATTTGTAAAAAATAAATGGGGCGGAGGCACTGAGTACAAAAGGACGAAGTAGGAAAAATTAGTATCTGATGCTGCGTATAAAAATTTCATGAAGATGAAAATTGATTAAGTATTAAGACAACGATGACGATATTTGCCAAGAACACTACAAAATCTAAAGAAAAAAAAGAAAAAAAAAAAGACGCTGATGAAGGAGACTAATAATTGAAGGAACAAGATGGTGCAAAGAAAAGAGAAGAAAGGGAAGAGAGAAATTGACAGAGGAGCGAGTAAATGAAAATTGAAGAGAGGGACAGGGTTTGAGTGAAGTTGAGATACACGGTGTGGAAGCAGAGACTCAGAAGGTGCTACTGACGAGGCACAAGCGTATAAGAGGGAGGTCGGGGTAAAAAGTGAAGGATGGAAGCTGAGAGGACGGTCGGCGGATCAGAGAGAGGGAGAGAGAGAGGTGTTGAGAGGCCGACATGAAAGCTGAAGACACGAGCGAGGAGGCGGGAAAGAGGGGATGTGAGTGAAAGAGAGAGAGAGAGAGAGAGAGAGAGAGAGAGATGACAAAGAATAATGAAAACGAAAGTAGAGGGAATAGGATGAGAGGGCAAAGGAAAGAACTGGAGAAGCGATAAGGATGATAAGGAAAAAGTGAATGGAAAGAGGTTGGGAAATGAAGGGAAATGGGTGAACATGAGAGAAGGTGAGGGAGGTGACGAGGGGAAGCAAAGGAAACAGGATATACTTTGCTAAAATGGGTGAAGTAGGGAAGAGGAAAACTAAGAAGAAGAAAAAAAGCGAGTGAGGGAGAGAAGTAAAAGGAACACAACAGAGGGATGAAAAGGAGAGGAGGTAAGAAGCGAGGAAGCGAAGAGACAGAAAATAAGCGAGAGGAGAAGTAAAGGGAAGAAAAATAATATGTGCAAGAGAGAAAATGAGAATCGAAAGAAGGTAAGGCAGACAGCATGAGAAGAAGAGGTTATGGAAAATGAGTGGAGGAAAAAAATAGAATGGTGAGTATAGAAGAGAGGAGAAAATGTGATAAAAAAAAAAAAGAGACGACTGGAGATGGAGAAAAGAAGGGAAGACAGAAGAGAAGAGAATAAGTAACAAGAGAGACGATAAAGGAGGAAAAGAAAGAAGCACAATTAGAATAATGACAGGAAGACATGGGAGAAAATGAAGGAAGAAAGGGAAGTGAAAAGGAAAGCAAGGGAATAAAAGGAAACAGGGGGACAGGAAAGAGAAGGTGCTGGGGGGAAGGGAAAGGAGAATGGACGAGAAAAGAGAATGAGAAATGAAAGAAGAGAGGAGGAGGGGGAGAGAAAATAGAAGGCTGACAAGGGGAGAAGGAGAGATGAAAGAAGAGGGAAGAAAGGAACAGGAGGATAGAGGGGATGGAAGAAGGAGAGATAAGGAGAGGTGGAAGGAAGAAAGGAGAAGAAAATGAGAATTAAGGAAGGAGAACGAGAAGAGGTAGTGAGAAGCAATGAGGGCATACGGGGTAAGAAAGTAGGACAAAAGAGGTGGTAACAAGGGAAGGAAGAAAGGCTGTGAAAAGAGGCGAGGGAACAGTAGAAAGGGAAGCATGAGAGAAAAACAAGATAGAAGGCAGGAGGGACCAACAGAAGAGAAGGAGGGAGGGAAGAGAAAGTGAGATGGAAGGAAGGATTGAGAGAAGAGAGGAGGAGTGAAAGGAGGAGAGATAATGTTGAGAGGCAACAAGAGATGGAAAGAGGGAAGAGGAGGTGAGAAGGAAGGAGGGACTAAAGAGGGTGGACGAGAGAGGGTGGCAAGTTTTCAGTACAACAGCGAGAGCTACACTTGAAACTCTGCCTCAAAAACCGAGAGACAGCGGGTCTAAACATTTTCTTTGACGCTAATTACACGAGCAGGAAAATACGGAAGTTGTGGAATGCTTCAAGGCTTCTAGGAACTGCACGGCATCCAGGGCACGGAAACTAGACACGTGCGTCGCCGCGTGCATGAAAACACACACACACACACACACACACACACACACACACACACACACAATGGACGTACGGCCATGCCCATATCTATGTATGGACACTGTAATACATATATAATTAGTCAAAAATATAAACACACACCACAGCTTTGAGATGGTAGACAAAAGTATACACACATGCTTTCTCTCTCTCTCTCTCTCTCTCTTACACACACACACACACACACACACACACACACACACACGCACACCAATATACGCACACTTTGATATATTCATAAAGATCCCCTCGCACATAATGAACTCAAACATTAACAATTTGAGCATGATGATGGTAGGAAAGAAAGGTATACACACACACACACACACACACACACACACACACACACACACACACACACACACACACACACACACACACACACACACACACACACACACACACACACACACACACACACACACACACACACACTAATTCATCCCATGCACAAACACTGGACGCAAATAATTATACAAACAGCCTGATGGCGCCTCCACAAACATGCACACAAGCAGCACTCACAGTCAGGCACTTGCCCTTCAAGCACACACACACACACACACACACACACACACACACACACACACACACACACACACACACACACACACACACACACACACACACACACACACACACACATATACATACATGCATACACACACAGTAACATTGGTACACACAATACACGCCGCGATAATGATGCACACTGCTGAAATTTAGATTCGATTCCTTAATCTTTCCTCGCAGGTGTAGGTGAAGGTTGCAAGTCAGTCACGACTTTAGGTGATAGAGATATATAATTTTTGCGATCAACCGACTTAAGATCAACAAAAAACCTGGGTCTGATTAGATATCCCCAACAAGTTTGAAGGAAGTAAACACTGAAATATCAACAACTTGTACTGAAATTTTCAACCTATCATTAACGACTGGCACCCTAGCAGAGGACTGGACACTTGCAAAAGTAACTCTGATATATAAAAAAGGGTAATAAATCCCAGCTTTTAAATTGTTGTGCATTAAGTTTACCATTAGTATTTTACAAATTATCGGAAACAAAAATTCGAGACAAAGTAGCTAAACATTGGAACAAAATACGCATTTCAAAGACACTAATGATTCCGAAAGAAATTGTTCATATGGTACCAACCTTCTTGCTTTGTTTTCCAAATGTATTACTGGGATGCATGATAAAAAAATTTGCCAACGTAATCTGTTTACAGGTCCAGAAAGCATTTGATAAAGTTCCCCGTAAAAGACTTGGTGAGAAGCGTGGAGTTCATTTTTTTTTTTTCTTTAGCTCCAGTGTGTTAGAACGGACTGAAAACTTGCTTTTAGAGTTTAAACAAAGAGATGAAATTAATATATAAGGGTGATACTGGATGTAGGCTATGTTTCAAGTGGAGTACAGCAAGGTTTAGCTTTGGGTTCCATTCTGTTTTTAACTTACATCAGTGACATTGGTGAAGGCTAGTGTTGTAATAAATCCAAATTTGTTGATGATACAAAAATTATATCATAATTCAGACAGGCTCAAGCGTGGCAAATAGATTTTAAATTGATAAGGCAGAGTCCTAAATATTAGGAGTAAAAATTAAAAAAAAGATTAACGACACTATGAATAATACTCAATGCGAGAATGTAAACAAAGAGAAAGATTTATGAATAATCACAGCACATAACTTGCAACCAAGTATACAGTGCACAGAGGTAGTAAAGAAAAACTACAGTAGTCGGTTCCATAAGCAGAATATTCAAAATTAAATTAGAAAATATCTTTATCTTACGCAGTTCACTGGGTCACCAACATCTAGAGCACTGTGTTCAGTTTTGGTCACCATGTTAAAGAGAGAGAGAGAGAGAGAGAGAGAGAGAGAGAGAGAGAGAGAGAGAGAGTCCCAAAAAGGGTGGCAAAAATGATATCCTGATTGGGGAACAAACCATACAAACAACTCCCAGAAAGCCTATGATTTGTCAATGCACAGGGAAGGGAACATTTAGGCTTTTCTGTGCTGGTCCTCGACTCCTAGTTACCTTAGTTGTTGCCTTCCTTTTATGAAACAGCCTCGACAGGACCGACAAGTCTTTTGCTGTCTGTTTTCCTTTGTACTCCGTTGTACACACACACACACACACATACACACTCACACAAGCAATGGTGAGCACTCATACACACACACACACACACACACACACACACACACACACACACACACACGGTAGCAATGGAGAGCACTCACTCACACACACACACACACACACACACACACACACACACACACACACACACACACACACACACACACACACACACACACACACACACACACACACACACACACACACACACACACACACACACACACACACACACACACACACACACACACACAGGATGCGGCAACACCTACACATACGTCCCTTAAAGTTACGATTTGTAAATGAGGCAGTCGCCGATAAAGCTGCAATACCTCCACCTCTGCCTCGCACTCACACACACCCTCTTCCCCACACTCTCGTTCACACTCTTCTTTGCATCCACACACTCTTCCTAGCACCCTTACTCTCTCTCTCTCTCTCTCTCTCTCTCTCTCTCTCTCTCTCTCTCTCTCTCTCTCACACACACACACACACACACACACACACACACACACACACACACACACACACACACACACACACACACACACACACACACACACTTTCACATACTCTCACCAGCATTCTTGCATGTTCCATCCCTCGCATTCTCACAAACACTCCGTCTCACTATCACACACTCTTCTTCGCAGTATCTCACACACCCTCCATAGCACTCATTTACACTCTACCTTGCACTATCACACACATTTCCTCGCATTCGCACTCTCTTACAAGTTCTTTCCTGGACTCTCACATACTCTCCCTCGCACTCACACATACTCTTTCTTGCATTGCCATACAGAATTCTCGCACTTTCGCACACACCCAGGCATATTCTTCATCGCACTATCATACACATATTCCCTCTCACATTCACATATCTGCCTTAACACTCTCATAAAACACTCCTTCCTACACACACACACCTACACATATTCTCTCTCTTCCACTTAAACACACTTTCGCTTTAAATGAAACACCCCCTTGCTCACTCATATACACTTTCTCTCGCTCTGTCATGCACATCCAGACACATTCTTCCTCACATTCGCGCGCACACACACACACACACACACACACACACACACACACACACACACACACACACACACACTCTCTCTCTCTCTCTCTCTCTCTCTCTCTCTCTCTCTCTCTCTCTGTCTCTCTGTCCCTCTCTCACGTTTACATCCATTTATCACACTCACTTTCCCTCGCACGGTCACACATCCTCTCACACGCCCTCCACCCCTCCCTCACATTCTCTCAGACACTGTTACCTACTTTTCTTCCCATCCTGACACACCCAAACACCATCTCTAACACTCTAACACACTCTCCTTTGCACTCTCATACATATCAACACACCTTCACACACACAAGGTCCTTCTCACTCTCACGTATTCTGCCTTTACTTCACATACTCTCCCTCTCCATCTCATGCTTTTTCTCACGCACTCGTCCTCTCCTCTGTACTCTCTAATACACTTACCTGTGCACTTTGACAAACACTCGCACACTCTCCTGTTCACTCACACACCCTGTCTTTCACTCTCTCGCACTTTCACAGACTCTTTGCACCCACGCACTCTTCCTCTCCCTCTCACTTTCACAGACTCTTTCCCTTTCACTTTCTCACACTCTTTGCACTCTCCCACACTCTCCCTCTCCCTCTCATAACACGCTCTTCCTCACCCATGCGCTCACATATACTTTCACATTCTTTCCCTTTCTCTCACACTCACACATCTCATAAACTGCCCCCATAAACATTCTTCCCCATACCCTCTCTGTCGCACTCACACCCTCACATTCTCACACATTCTCCCTCGCACTATTACACATCATTCTTGACACTCACACTCCCTCTCCTTCTTTCTCTTTCTTGCACTCACTCACGCTGTTACACATACACGCACACTCTCCCTTACACACACTATCTATGGTCACACACTCTTCCTTCCTCACACTCCCACACACTTAGCCCCCCACTTACTCTCCCTCGCATGCGCAGCCATTCACACACACACACACACACACACACACACACACACACACACACACACACACACACACACACACACACACACACACACACACACACACACACACACACTCCTTCACTCTCACATGCCTCATACATTCACACTCCCTCCTTCACACTCACACACTTTCTCCCATGTTTACGCACACCCCCTCACATTTTCACACTCCCTCAAACTCTCACACACCCATTCTCACACTCACACCTTTCTCTCACACTCACACACCCTCCCTCATACTCACACACACACCATCACACTCAAACATCCTCTTTCAAGCATATCTTCTATTTCAGCTCTACTCACTCTTACTCGCAGTCTCACACACTTTCCTTCCTCCTTGGCAACATCACTCCCCCTCACCATTTCATATCGTAGTCTAACATCTTCCCCCTTCCCTTTAAGCATTCCCTCACAGTTTGCTCTTGCTTTACTCCCACCGGCCTAAGATCGTAGTTCTTACATTATATTTTAGCAAACTTAGACATTACTAATAAACTTCAGAGAGGCGTTTCCTACTGAAGAAGGTAACTGAGCTGTGCAGTACTCCTCAGGTTCCCCAAATCATCTACTGAACTAAGTAAATCGTCTGAATGTAAGAGGAATAAAAGGCAAAATCATGATAACCGTTTCCTTAACACTCCCCTACTCTCCTATAGTTGTCACACACTCATCTTCTTTCCCTCACGTACTCTTTTCCTTCTACTTTCGTCCTCTCACGATTTCTCCACCTTGTAAAACTCTCACACACTCTCCTTCTTCCTTGCATTCTCACACACTCCCCTTTTTCCTTTCATTCTCACACACTCTCCTAGATTCTCATACTTATAGTTTCCCTCACTCGCTCGCAAACAGTGTCTTTCTCCCGTACTTCTAGTTTTTCCTTACTTTTTTTCTTCTCTGCTCTCCCACTTCTTTCATGAATACACACTCTTCTTTTTCTTCCATGCATTCACCTCTCTCTCTCTCTCTCTCTCTCTCTCTCTCTCTCTCTCTCTCACACACACACACACACACACTGACACACACAAACACTACTTTCTTGTTCTTCAGCAGATCATATTCTCTTTTTTCTCTTGTCCCTTTTTCTCACACTATCTTCCTCTCTCTTTCTCACACTCCTCTTTCTAAATCACTCCTCCTGTGTCTTACGCTCTTATTTCTTCCATTCAAATACACGCAGATCCTCTTTCACCTTACGTCATGCTTCTCACACCTTCCTCTTTCTCACACGCTCCTCTTCTCTCTAATCTCTATTCTTCACACTTTCCGACTCTCTTTTTCATTTTCCTCCTCTCTCTCACGCTACTTTCCTACCCTGTTATTGATATTTTCCTCCTCTTTCTCACATTCTCCTCCATTCCCTCACATTCTTCTCCTTTCTCTTACAGTCTTCCTTCTGTCACTTTCCTCTTTCTCACACTTTCGTCCTCCCACACTTTCATTCTCATAATCATAATCTTCTCTCCTCCCACAAACTCTCATCCACTTTTTCAGACTCTCTTTCTCACATTCCCCTTTCTCACACCACTTACTTTCACACTCTCCTTCTCTCCCTAGCACTGTCTTTTGCCAAACATTCTTCCCCTTCTCTCTCTCTCTCTCTCTCTCTCTCTCTCTCTCTCCGTTGCTTACAGTTTCCTCCCCATCCTGCTTTCTTGCCAACTTTTTTTTCATGAATTGATAACTTCTCATTCTTCTCAGTTTCTTGGCCATAAAATTTCTCTTTGTTCTTCCATGCTCATTACCACACATTGGAATTTATTTCTCTCTCTCTCTCTCTCTCTCTCTCTCTCTCTCTCTCTCTCTCCCTGATACGGTGTTCGGTTCTAATTGCCTGTGTATCCTCAGTTTTTCATCTTTCAACGCCATTCTAAAAATATTCTGTCTTCATCTTCCACTCTCACTTCTTTCCTGCACCCCACGCCCCCCTACTACCAGTTTCTGTCCCTCCTCCGCCTCCCGAACTCTCTACCTTCTCTCTTTTCTCTCTCTCCATTCCTCTCTCTAATCCCCTCCTCTTACATCCTCTCTCTTCTCTCACGACACACTCCACCCATCGACCCCTCCACCCACACCGAAGTTCCTCGCCTCGTCCTCTGCCTTCTTCCAACTCTCTCTCTCTCTCTCTCTCTCTCTCTCACACACACACACACACACACACACACACACACACACACACACACACACACACACACACACACACACACAATTCCATCCCTTTTTTTATCTAAATTCTTAAAGCGTCATCTCTTTTTCCCTTATCTACTCTCATTCTCTCTCCATTCGTTAACCTGTCTCATTCTTTGTCCTATTACTTCTCTCTCTCTCTCTCTCTCTCTCTCTCTCTCTCTCTCTCTCTCTCTCTCTCGTCTTTTAACTTTTCTTCTTACATCATATTTCTTGCTTATCCCTTTCATTCATGCGTCTAACCTTTTTTTTTTTTTTTCTGTTATTTTTCGCCTTCCTTTACCTTCATTAGCCTTTTAATTTCTGCATTCCTTTATTCTACAATCTCATTTTTCACAGTCCACTCATATCGTTAACATACAGACATCTGCCAGAAACACAGATTTAAACAATTGTTCAGTCAGTATCCTTTCTCACTCCGCCCGACACATCCTTCACATCTTTCCACTGCTTATAATAGCACACACACACACACACACACACACACACACACACACACACACACACACACACACACACACACACACACACACACACACACACACAAAGTTAGAGTTGTTTAGTCCTACACATCCTATGCTTGCATGATAGACTAGCACACAAAGAAAATCTCTTTACACATCACGGTACTCCACAGACACAAAATCCTTCATTTGTCTCTGAACACACAGTCATCTCATTGTACACACATCTACGCTACCATTCCCTTCTCTACTCTCTCCATCATCCCCCCCCCATCTGTCTGTCTGTCTGTCTGTCTCACACACTCGTTTCTTTCTAACACTTCCCCCTCACACTCTCCTGCTTTTATCTCACACTCTCCCCCTCTCCCTCACACACTCCACACTTCTTTCTCACAATCTTTTATTCCTCACACTTTCTACTTCTTTAACACTCCTCCTCTCCTACGCTCTGTAGTTTCACAGACTCTCTCTCTCTCTCTCTCTCTCTCTCTCTCTCTCTCTCTCTCTCTCTCACACACACACACACACACACACACACACACACACACACACACACACACACACACACACACACACACACACACACACACACACACCTGTGTGTACGTTACTCTTCCAACGTTTATTCCCATACCGAAGCACTGTATCGCCCTTTTTCGAACACATGTTTTAGAGCATACTGCCTATTTTCTACACACCTATATTCCTTCACACACACACACACACACACACACACACACATTCATCTGTTCCCCTCTACTCATTATAATTTCCACCTACCCTTCTTTGCACCCTTCTCCACACTCTTATTTCCTTCTGCTTACTCATATTCCCCCTCCCCCACCTCATACACAGCAACCTATCACTCGTTTCCCAATCCATACTGACTTCTACACACCACAGTTCCTCTTACATATACCCCTTTCCCTCTATACACACTTATTTCCCACAGTGCTCACCTATTGTCCTCAGCGCACACATACTTTCATCTTCACACACCTACCCGTCTCTACACACCGCTATTCAACTTTACACACATCTATACCCCCAGCATACACCTATTCCCCTCTCCTTCACCTATTACCCGCTCCACACCCTTATTCCCCTCTACACATCATTATTCCCCTCTACACGCACCCCGTCTCCCCTCGCAGCCCCTCTCGACCTTCCCCGCCCAGCCGGCACAGTGAAACACTCCCACGTTTCTGGTAAATGAAAGAAACTCGGGGTCCAAAGAGAGGAGGCGGCCCGTCCTTCGATCCTATGGGCTGTGCTGGGCGGGGAGAGGGGTGGGGGGACATGAAGGGAGGGTGGGAAGAAGAGGGGAGGGAAGAAGGGAGAGCGGAGGGATGGGGGGAAGGGAGGGAGAGTGGTGAGAGGAGGGGGCCGAGTAGGAAGGAAGAGCAGGGAGGGATTAGAAGGCTGAAAGTGTGTGAGAGGGAGAAGAGGGGTTGGGGGTTGGTAGGAAGGAGGGGCAGAGATGGAGGGAAGGGGGAGACAGAGGAAGGGAGCGAGGGGAGGGGAAGGTGGAGGGAAGGGAGAGATGGAGGAAGGGAGCGAGGAGGAGGGGAAGGTGGAGGGGTGAGAGAACGGAGGAAGGGTAAGAGAGTGGTGAGAGTAGGGAGGTGGGTGGATGAGGGGGAGGCTGGTATGAAAGAAGATGGGTTGGATGGAGTGAGAGGCAAGGCTGGAGGGGTAGGAGAGGGGTGGAGGGAAGGAGCGAAGAAGGAAGGGAGAGAGGAAATGAAAGATAAGGATAGTGTGAATGAGAGAGGAAGAGAAATGGGTGATGGAGAAATGGAGAGAAAGAGGAGAGGATGAAAGAGGAGAAGTCGAACTGAGGAACAAGGAGAGAGGCAGAGGCAAGAGAGTAAAAGCATGTGATGAATTGGACGCGAAGGAAAAGAGGAAGAGTTTGAGGGAAGAGCAAAGAGAGAAAGAGAGAGATAAGGGGGGAGGGAGGGAGGGATGGAGGGAAGAGGATGAGAGGAAGGTGGAGGAGAGTGGGAGTAAGAGGACACGGCGGAAATGAATGAGAGGGAGAAAGAGACTGAGAATTAGATGGGCTCAGGGAGTGAAAGGAATGAATAGGTGAGGAGGAAAGAAGGGATAAGCACAGGGACAAATGAACGCCAAACAAGGAAGAGGAAGGATGGAAGAAGGAGGAGTAGGAGCCGGAGGAAGAGAGGAAGAAACGATGTGAACTGAGACGAAGGAGAATAGAAACAGGCAAAAAATAACACGTAGACGAGTGAAAATATGAATGGAAAATAAAAGACAATGAGAGAGAATATCGATGAAAAAGACACGCGAGTGAGAAAGAGAAAGATAGATAGCCAAAATTGTAGATAAATGGACAGACATAGATAGATAGATAGATACAGTAGAGAGAGAGAGAGAGAGAGATCATGGCAGTCTGAGTGAGAGGCTTGCAGTAAGAGGAAGGAATACACATAGAGAGCGGAAGTAAAGGCTGTTCTGAAGAGCTGTATAAAAGAATGAGGGAGAGAAGAGAACTGAAAATAAGGAGATGGCAAGGGAAAGAGGTCAGAAGGAAAAGTGAAAAGGAAACAAGAAAAGGTGAATGAAGAAACTGAAAGAACTGAAGGTTTGAATGGAGACGAGAAATCAAAAAAAAAAAAAAAAAAAAAAGCAAAGGAGAGTAAGTGGAGAAAATATGCATAGACAAGGAGAAAGAAGAGACAGGGGAATAGCTAGAGACTGCAAAGAACGGAATGATGATGGAAGCAAAAGAAATGAAGAAGGAAAACGAGAAGATGGGAAGAGCGTAAAGAGAAATGGAAGAAGATAGGAGAGACATGGAGCACAAGAGAGAGAGAGAGAGAGAGAGAGAGAGAGAGAGAGAGACGGAGGCAGTGAAGGAGTGGTGAGAGGTAGAGATAAAGCAACCATGGGAGGGAGGGAGGCAAGTAGGGAGTAGCAGAGTGGGTGGAAGACAGGGAGGGAGGAGGGACAAAGCAGGAAGAGGGAGGGATAGGAAGAAATGCAGTAAAACAGGGGAAGAGAGAGAGAGAGAGAGAGAGAGAGAGGATGGAAAGGGATGAGGCAGCAAGAGGATGGGTGATGTAGGTAGAGGAAGGGTGAGGCAGGGAGACAGAAGAAAGAGACAGGGAGAGGGAGGGTGAGGCAGGGAGATGGAGAGGTGTGGAAGGGAAAAGGATGAGAGGCAGGGAGAGGGAGGGAGAGACAAGGAGGGGGAGGGAGGGAGGATGAGGCAGAGAGATGGAGGGATGGGTGTGGGAGAGAGAGGGGTATTGGTGAGGCAGGAAGAGGGAGGGAGGGATGGGTGAGGCAAGTAGAAAGACGAAGGGGATGAGGCAGGGAGAGAAGATGGGAGTGGGACAGGGAATGAGAGGGATGGATGAGGAAGGGAGAAGGGGGAGGAGTTAGATATGGAGAGAGAGAGAGAGAGGATTTAGGTAGGGGTGACGCAGGGTGAGGGAGGGCTGAGTCAGGGTGAGAGAGGAAGGAGTAAAAGTGGGAGAATGGGGAGGGGGTGAGGAAGCCTGAGGGCATGAGAGCGAGGGGTAAGGCAAGGAGGGGAAGGCATGGGTGATTCAGGGAGAGGGAGGGGTGAGGTAGGGAGAAGGATGATGGGGTGAGGCAGCGAGAGAGAGGGAGGGGAGAGGCAGAGAGAGAGAGAGAGAGAGGGAGGGAGGGGTGAGGCAGGGAGTGAGAGAGGGTTGAGGCAGGGGTGAAGGAGCGACGAGCGAGGGGAAGGACGAAGAGAGAAGGCTACTGCGGAATTGGCTATAGAGAGAGGGAGGAGGAGTGCAGAGACGCAGTCGGGGAGGAGGGGGAGGGAGTAGGATGGGAGGGGGATGAGAGAAAGTACGGATAGGAGGAGGGAGCGAGGGGGAAGGGATAAGAGGAAGGAGACACACTAAGAGAGGGAGAAGGGATAGGGAGATGCAGTAAAATAGGTTGGGAGGAGGCCGTGAATGTGGCGACGGGGGAGGAAAGAGAGGATTAAAGGAGACACTGTAAAATAAGGGGAAGAAGAGGGCGACGAAAAATGGAAAAGAAAGGATGAAGAACGAGAGGAGAGAGGCAGTAAACGGAAGAGAATATGAAAGAGTATAGGAAGAGGGACGACAACGTGGGAAGGAGAAAGAGGGAGAAGGAATAAGTAAAAGGAGACGCAGTAAGAGAGAAGAAAAAAGCGGGTAAGAAAGAGAGAAGGGAGATGAGGGAAAGCATACGGAGGCGAAAAGGGGGAAGAAATAAAGAAAAGGCAAGAGGGGATGGGCAGGGGAGAGGAAGCCTAAAAAAGAGAAGAGAGAGGGAAGACGCAGTAAAGAGAAGGAGGAAAGGGGAGGAGGGGATCAAAAGTAATAGGAGAGGGAGGGAGAGAGGGAGAGACAAGAGAAGAGACGAGGAGGAGGAGGAAGTGGAGGTGGAGGAGGAAAGACAAGAGGCTGGGAGGGCACGGAGGAACATGATGGTAGACTTGGAGAGAAGTGGGTGGTATGAAAAGAGAAGGAGAAATAGAAAGGGAGAAAAAACTGAGTAAAAAATGGAAGTGAGACAGAGAGAGTGAAGATAACTGAGGGATGTAATGAAAGAGAGAGAAGGAAGATACAAAATAAACAAATTAGGAAGAACAACAAGAGAGTAAGTGGATCGATGTGTAAGTACGAATATAGCGACAGAATGTTATGAAACGGAGTTACAAAAAACTCCAAGGCAAGTAGTATAGTCAACAGTCTTAGGACTCATATCTGGGAGATACCATGGCTGAAGTTAGCTGGAACACATAGCTATTCTAATGGTGAGAGAAAAGTATAGCAAAGACTAAGGATTTCCGCAACCACCTCTCCCACCCGCATTGCGAGCACAGAATAAGAAGTACATCTAGCCTCATGGGGAGGCGGGGGGAAGCCGTGTTTGGGAATTTACAAGAAAGAAACATTAAATCTACCACTAAACTAAGCCTAACAAAATTTTGTTAACCATTTCTTGAATTGTTATATTAGGAACTATTATCTACCTCTACTGGCAGCCAATTCCAAGGATTGCAGACCTTGTACACGAAGAAATTGCCTATTGATCATTGTGGAAGTTACATGATGGAAGTTAAACTTTCACCCGTGTTTCATTGTTTTGCTAGTATTTAAATATATGTTGTTATGAAGTTATTATATCTATGAAGGACTTAGAAAACGTCACTTTGCTCTCCATCCAGACACCAGTTTCTAATGACCTGGCAATATCTTTTTCCAGATAATTTTCCTATCTCATACGTCAATAGTTACTGCGTAGATACTGAAATTATGTAAACAGCCTGCAAGAGAATTCCAAGATGTTAAATGCTCTGTACCTCGTGAAGTATGAGGTAATACCAAGCCTCCTAAACTGACGAGAATACAGCTCAAAATTTGTGTCAGGTGTGCGTGTGTGTGTGTGTGTGTGTGTGTGTGTGTGTGTGTGTGTGTGTGTGTGTGTGTTGGGGAGGGGAAGAGGAGAGAAGCTGTGCTATAGAAATTTCTCCCCATTCATCTCCCATTCTGTCAGTCAGCCCCCACCCTCCCCTCGTCCTCTCCCCTCTTCCCCACAGTTCCGTACCCTAAGTTAACCTTGGCCCTGACCAGCTTCTCGGTGCTCCACCCTCGCTCTTTCATTCTAACTCAGGCACGTAGTCATAAGCTTTCTTGAGCCTTATCCCTTCCATCCGAGGACGTCATTTATATTCTAGCTTGCTTTCCCCTGACGATGCTTCTGTTTAGGCGAGACCTTTCAAGCGGGAAGCAATAGATATTTACCCGCATTAATCCCTGCGCTGCCTAGGCGCTCCTCCAAACTGGAAAAAGGCTCGTACTCTCTTCGGGTAGGGAAGCCTCGTAACATCTTTTACTTAGCAACTTATTCTTGGATATGGCTGGTTAATATATTTTTGTACGTTATTTACGCAGAGTGTGGCGATATTGGAATTTTTTCAGTCTCACAGAAGAGGATGGCAAGGTGTATGAAGACAAATAAGTCGCTTAAGAAGTGGTGTTAGGGAGCTTCCTCAACCGATGAAAACAGTAGCCAAAAACTTCTGGTAGCAGTGAGAATTAATCGAAACAACGTTCTTAGGATAAAAAGACTAAGATGCGTTGAAGAGTATTTTATTTTTCTATAATTTTGATTCATATAAATATCATACATTTAGCGGCCAAAATAAAGAAAATACCAAACCAAAGGACTGCCGATAATAATTCCTTGTCCTGTAGACTTCCTTGTAGCACCTTAAGAATTTGTTGGGAATATTTATGAACACTTCCCAGAGCACGCCTTGAGAGAGAGAGAGAGAGAGAGAGAGAGAGATGATAAAAAGTATAGCAATAAAGACACAAGAAACAGAATCTGAAAATGAAAGAGAGACAAAGATTAGATGAAAGGGAGGAGAGGGAGAGGGTGGAAGAGGGGGATGAGAGGGGATGAGAGCAAGAGCGAAGAAGAGAAGAGGATTAGAGAGAGAGAGAGAGAGAGAGAGAGAGAGAGGTCGTGCTGCACTCAATCTGTGGACCATATGACTAACAATCTATAAAACAATATACTACAGGAAGGTTTTGAAAAGTTCATACTGCTGGAGTATCGTTTTTGTTTGGCGGAGCCAGGCTAGAAAGCTTAGACGTAATTGGGAGCCACTTCAAGATCATTGGAACTACTTTGAAAAGGAAACCTTCTCCGCGGTGATGAGCAGCATCAAGTTAGCCAGGTATTCAGTGAGCGCCCGGGTTGTAGAGAAGTTTATTGACTCCGCTGGAGTCGAGCATCTATGATGGTTATCTCCACCCGAGTAAAGAAGCATCTGTTTTTAGTGATTTAACCACCTGCCTTGGTTACACTTTAGAAGGTGGATTAGATGCTGTCGTCAACGTAGACAAAAAATGTACAAGTAAAATGTTTTAGTTTAAAAAAATCCTTCATCACAGACATCATGAACAGACCCTGTAAGAGAGTATGCTGTGATTCATTTATATTAAAGTTTTGACATAAAACTTAACTGCACGTCGCAGATAGGTGCCATGGTTAGAAAAATGGCAAACTTGCCGTACGTTACATCCTGTCTGTGTTAGCTTTAGATGCCATCCTGCAACTGTACCCTACAACTCACAGGTCAGATTACTGGTTGTTGTTACAGTCTATCCTGGCTAGGTGTCGCTCCGTCACGCCTCACTGGGGACGAGGCAGCTAATCTTTCAAGCCTCAAGAGCAGGTCTTATTATAACCTCCAAAAGCAGCAGTTAAGAGTCTATGCCAGAGGAGGGATGTATGGGGAGCACGGCTGGATTAAGCATGTGGGAGGCCCGGGGCCCGCTTGGAAGGGTGGCCCCCTTTCCAACTCCCCCAATGGCATACACCACAGACTGGTAACCTAAATCCTAATATATAAATAGGACACTTTTAGTTAGGAAATACTGAACGGGGACTATTCATCCAATGCTGTAATATATAATGCATAAACACGAAATGAAATGAACACAAGTTGCTCTGGTGGGAGGCCCCCTCTTGGTGGGTGGCCCAGGGCCCGGGCCCCTTGGGCCCCCCCCTTAATCCGGCGGTGATGGGGAGGTTTGTCGTGTATAAGGTACTGCAGTTCAATGTGCAGTTGTTAGCACCTTTGAGACAAAGACCACGAGGTAATGAGTTAACAGTCAAGCTACATTTATGTTTGTAGTTCCTCGTAATAAAATGAACTAATAACTACTTCATTGTGTTTTAAATTTTGTAAGGACACTATACTGACCACAGTTTACACAAAATACGTATGATGTCCAAAAAAAGGGGAGAGAGAGAGAGAGAGAGAGAGAGCGGATATTTTTGTTTGGCAGCTTGGGATACCTAATTATGTAACGTTCTGTAAATTTATACAAAAAATTATGTTGCTCATTTCTTACAAATTTCTTAACTTCTTATTGATATATAAAAATGACGCAACATTTTGGTTAAAGCTCCTTAATTTTTGCTATTCGTCACTCTAATACAGTGCTCTGTGCAGTTCATGTGGCCATACGATATTATATACTTTCATTCAGAAGTCTGTAGATCAACATAACAGTCCCAGCAGCACAGACAGAGGTATGGCATAAAAAAAAAAAAATCGTGCTTTTAATAATGCCAAGAGGTCTACCGCGAAGGTGTTATTCATTCTGTCCTTAATGAACTAGATCTTCTAAGCCCCAAAGCTTAGTTTCAAGAAATATTGATACTGCCTAGTTATATACTCTGTTATCCGTAACTTTCTTCAACAGGACAGTCAAGCTGGTACCACTGACAATAATGGACAATAAACTGGTACTACTGACAGTTATTTTCATGAGTTATTAAACAATTCCAGTATCCCAAAGCATTAAAGGATATTTTAGATCTCAACAGTACGACTTTACTTTCGACTACACAGTTGGATTTTGACAATAAGAATCTCATTGCCAGCTCATGTCTCAGACTTCCCAGTTACCTTCTTTATACTGCGTACTGAAAGAAAGACATACCGCCTGTGGATAATAACCACATAATTATCCTTAAATGTAAATATAAAGTAATTCAATTTATGTTCAAAATATAGTTAAAATTTGACCTCTGTTGATGACACTGAAGCATTGCCTCGTAGTTACATATAATAGCATACTAGCAATTTTACATCACTGTTTAGACTGATCCATCAATATTCTGGGGTTGATTTGTATGTGGTAGTATTAATCAAACATCATTTCAGTAGGATAAAGTATTGCACAGTTCATGTTTAACGTGTATTGAATACACTCATGGTGGCAGTCCTCAGCCTTGACTTACAGTATGATCGAGGAACCATGGTTTTCTCCACAGCAACATACCGTAGTGCCACTTTCATTTCGTTTGAAACTGTATGAAAAGTGTATGATCATGGCAGCAAATAGCAAAACCACCTTCATAGAATTTTGAAATTGGGGGTGGTATCGTATGAAATGGTATGAAATTATATGGCAATGGTGAGGCAGTACAAAATGTGGTATCATTATGGATTTGTTTATGAAAATGTAATAGGCATATAAATCGAAATGCCATTTTGATTCCCTGTGTGTGTATTTTTCCTACTATGCGGCCAATATCACAAGGATGGTACTATCAGCAACGAATGTCCTGTTTCCTGCTTGTCTGGTGGCTTTGGTAACAGTTTAATGTCATCAATATCGTTTGTCTTTGAGTCTTGAGACCAGTGTTCAAAGTCCATGGAAGGTAAAATGACAGAACTTTCATTGACAATAGTTTATTTGACTGGAGAAACTATATACAGTACAGTACATACGAGTAGTACAGAGAGTCAGGTCCTGCTGGTCAACTCATATTGTGAAAGAGATTAATTCCAACACAGAACCTTTTACAATACACCCATCTAAGAGTGTACAGTATGTCAGCTTTTTATTCTTTTGGCTGATACGAGTTTCTGTAAGCTGAATAAAAAGTTTGCTTCCTTCTGTCCAAATGTTAGCCAAAATGTAATATTTCTTTTAGCATATTTAGTGCACAATGTTTTTCCTTGAATTATGTAAAATAGTGTGGAGTTAGCTGAAATAATATGCATATAAGGTAATTCCCTCTTGCACACTGGCTGTAGGGATACGGGTCACCGGTTAAGTAGGCTTCGATATTCTATGCTTTGTCAACAGTATTTATGCTGAATCTTGTTTGACCCATTCATAAGAATGACGTATCTTAACTTTTTTCTTGCCACATTCAGACGATTTTACCAAGCTCTGGAGAGACATAAAATTGGAGGGATTAGATATCACAGATTTCAGTATTATTTGCTATTAAAAAAATGAGCTAAATATTGGCCAGTACTTACGTGATGTCTTTCTCCTGCTTCAGTCAGACGCTTTTCTTTTATTTTTTTTTAGTTCAGGGGATTAGTAGAGCCCCCATTAATACTTTAGCTACTGAAACTTTCCCCTAAGCAGAATGAAATGGTAGGTAAACAACAACAGTAAGCAAAGAAAAGTATCAATGTACTGAGTGGGTTACTGACAAGTTTTTATAACCCATTTCCACAATATTAATTAATATCCTTCTTCGATACCGAAATTATTCTACCTCATCTGCACCAAACTCAGGATCGTATGAAAATCACGTAGAGGATGAGAAAATTGTGGTGAAATGATATTAAGAGAAGGATGAGAAAATTAGAAAAGCGAGAGACTAGGCTAGAGGCGGAAATCCTGCCTTGAGTGACATATAATTTGGGAGAAGAGATGAAGATAGTACAGAAAGTAAGGAAGAGAAGGAGTATGAGGATGGATCCGGGATGTGCGGTGTGGTAAGGGTGGGATGGAGTTGGGACGTGTGATGTGGGAAGGAAGGGATGGAAATGGGATGTGTGATGTGGGAAGGAAGGGATGTAAATGGGATGTGTGATGTGGAAAGGGAGGGGAGTATGGATATGTGTACTGTGGGATGAGATACGATAGAGATGTATGGTGTGGGAAATGAGGGAAGTGTGGTGTAGGAAGAGATGGGGCAAAGATGTGTGGTGTGGGACTGGACTGAGCTGTGGAAAGAGAGGGGGTAGAGATTTGTGTTGTGCGATAGGATGCGGTAGGGATGTGTGGTGTGGGAAGGGAGGGATGGCTTAGAGATGTGCAGTGTGGGATGGAACTGGGAAAGGATTTATGGTCTGGGAATGATGGGGTACGAATGTGTGTTGCGGGAAGAGAGGTAGTGTATAGAAGTGAGATTTGGGTTAGGGATGTGCGGTGTGGGAAGGGATGAATTAATGAATGTAGAGAAAGGATGACGAAAAAGACATAAGAAAAGGAGCACTCAGAGAATGCAACACCCTCTCTTGCTAACTGGTGTAGGGGGCCGAATATCTGACTGCCTTGTTTCCTTGACTTTTGACACATTCTTTCCACATATTCATTTCAGAACCCTTAACACTTCCACCAACTTTGGCTCAGATCAAACCAAACTGCTTGAATTGAATTTATCCAGCGAATTTGACGTTTGGCCTTTTCCTGTGACCTTGACTTTTGACTGGGTGTTCTAGAATCGGATATCTTTTTTCTCGATTTATTTTTAGCCCTTCCTCGAAATCTTATCTACATCGGATAATAACTAAGTTGATCTTGCAGTGTTACTCTCACCTTAAATTTCGAAACCACACGCCCTATTTCTTCCCTGACCCTTAACGCTTCCATAAAAATTGGTTCATATAAGATTAAAACTGTTTGAGCTGACATAGCCTTGTGACTTTGGCCTTTGGCCTTTCCCAGCGACCTTGACGTTTGCCTAATAAATTGTACTCATAATCATCAGTGTCATTCCTGGTACAGTCAGACTCATCAAATCCGTGTCGGCATAGTCAGTTTTTTCACATCAGTTTATGGCAAATAAAGATCTATTGGTTCCATTCAAGTTCAGTAGACCCGTTTAAGTTATGTATATTCAGTCACATCCTGCTGGAACCCCTTAAACCACTAGACCACCAAACACTCCATTCAGGTTCAGTCAGGTCATTTATAGTCAGTTCCGGGTTACTCAAGTCCATTTAGGTCCAATCAGGGCCTCCACATCCAAAAAAGCTCAGTCAGGTCGCTTAAGATTTAATGACATTCATGAAGCTCAGCTTAAATCCATCCTAGTCGTTCTCTTATATGCCAGTTTTGTTCAGAAACTATCGGATTAATTCAGGACATTTCGTTTAATTTTCGTCCTTTAACTTACATCAAGTCCATCAAGTTGCATTAGGTTAATACCTTCCGGTGATTTCTATGAAATCGTACTCACAGAATTAGCCCTGTTGGTGCAATGGTCTTTGGGATGTCGATTAAGTACCTTTCAGGACTGCGTCACGTGGTCAGAAAGATTATGTGGGATGGGCTGGGATGATGGTGAGTGGTAAGTATATCTTTTGAATGTGGTTCTTGTAGGTCAGCTAGTAGTCAAGGCAATTACTTGTATGATAGTCACATCAGAATTGCAATGGGCGAGGAGACGAGTGGGCAAGACGAGCTGAGAGTGTTAGGTCTTTGGACATGCCGGAGGAAGTAAGAACGTAAAGAAGGTTGTTGTAAGTAGGACGGTAGGATGTAAATTAAACGTGGGAAAGCAAAAATGGGTAGGATAGGAGGAAAGAAGTGGCTGGGGTGAATAAGATGGTGGTGGATGAGGGCAGGGCAAATATACAGTACTCTGTCAAGATGGGGATTGTTTGAGGAGCAGTGTTAGTGATGGGAAAGTGTGTAAAACAAAATATCCTTGACTGAGCTCAGTGTAGTTGGGAGAAAGGAACAGCAGAAGGGCAAATGGGAGTGAGAGGGATGGGCATAGAAGGTGGATGGTTGTGGAGCGTCACTGTTGTAAATTGTTCAGTATGAGAGTAACAATGGTAAAGTCAGTGTTTTCTCCATGCACCAGAATGACAAGATGAGGTATAATAACAAGAGAGTAAGTACGAGTAGCTGTCATAAAGCGGACGTAAAAAAAAAAAAAAAAACGAAGAGACGAGGAGAAGGATACGAGGAATGTAAGCAGCGAAGGAAGACATGAGCAACAGGGGTGAAGGAGATGACGGAGATGTACAGCGAAAGGAAGAGGAGAGGAAGGGAGTGAAAAGGGTTGGGGTGAGAGGAAGGAAGAAATGATAAAAAGGTGGAAAGCGAGAACGGGGTAATGGAAGGGAGAAATGGCAAATGGGGAGGAAAAAATCTGCGGAATGAGATGGTGAAGATGAAACGCAGGGAATATTGAGAGTTCTGGAGAAGATTTCGGGTCGGAAGGAAGAAGGAGTCTGCAGGAAAAATTGAGAGGGAACTGAGGTGGTGATTATGGAAAGAAGGGGATTAAAGAGGGAAGGACGGAACGGGAGAAGACTATGGAGAGAGAGAGAGAGAGAGAGAGAGAGAGAGAGAGAGAGAGAGAGAGAGAGAGAGAGAGATCGGTGCACAGGGGGTCTGATGCCTACTGAAACATTCAAACAACTGCTGTGCATTACCAACTTCTCATTGTATATTAACAGCGTCTTTTTATAAACAAAACCTTAGTATATGGTTGCAAGAGGATACTGGTAGTTGGCGATATTTGACACCTCTCGACATCAGGTTACTAACGTGTGGTTGGTCGGACACTAATATTTCAGTGACCGTTATGTGTTTCCATATGTTTCACGCATATTGTGCAGCGATATTTTTCTGACCCATAGTACACACACACACACACACACACACACACACACACACACACACACACACACACACACACACACACACACACACACACACACACAGGATGACAGACGAACAGACAGACAGACAGACAGACAAACACAAAAAAACAGACAGACAGACAAACAGAAGTGAACAGAATTAAACAGATAACTACAAGGAAGGAAAGAAGAAAAGAGGGAAGGATGACAGGCGATAGTAATGAGTCATGGAGGGAAGGAAAAGGAGAGAGGAAGAAGAAGAAAACGAAGACGATGATAAATAAGAAGATAAGGAGGCAGAGGATGATGATGAAGAGTGAAGGAGCAATAACCGACAAAGCGAAGGAGAGGGAGGAAGAGAATGAAAGAGGAGAGAGAGGAAAAAGTGGAGGAAAATGGAATATGGTTCTTACGCCAAGTGAGCAGAGAAAACGGAGGGGCGTTGACGAGAGAGAGAGAGAGAGAGAGAGAGAGAGAGAGAGAGAGAGAGAGAGAGAGAGAGAGAGAAGTAGGATGTGATCATAAAGACGAAGAGACAGAAGAGAAGGAAAAGGAGAGAGGAGAAAAAGAGCCGGCAAGAGGAGGAGAAGAAGGAGGAGAAGGAGGAGGAGGAAGTCTGAAAAAGGAGGGAAGGGAGGGAGGGAGGTAGAGAGAGAAGGAGGGGGCTGAGGGGTAGGAGTGAATGGCAAGAGAGGGAGGAGGAATGAGAGGGAGGTTTGAAGAGGAAGAGAAAGGAAGAAGAGGAAGTAGTAAGAGGAAGAAGGAAGGGAAAAGGGAAGGAGAAAGAATTATTAGATACAAAAAGAGAGAGGTGAACGTAAAGAAAAATTTAAAAAGGAGAGAAAGAAGAGGCACAGAAAAGGAAGGGAGGGGAGAAAAAGAATGAGCTAATGAAAGTAGAAACAATTGAAAGAGAGAGAGAGAGAGAGAGTGAAGGAGGGAGAGTTTTGGGTACATTGTAGAGAGTTTTTGAGAGCAAGGAGAGAGAGAGAGAGAGATGGGATCGCTGGGAGGGCTTAAAAAGAAAAGGAGAGAATACGACTTCAGTGTGAGTGGATGGGGGAGAGAGAGAGAGAGAGAGAGAGAGAGAGAGAGAGAGAGAGAGAGAGAGAGAGAGAATATGAAAACTGAATACGTACGAAAAAGATGAGGTAAAGGTTGAGTACAAAGGAGGGGAGAGAAATCTGAAAAGGAACGAGAGGTAACAACGGGATGAGTTTTAAGAAGATGAAGAAGAAGAAATTAAGACAATGTTTAGAGAGCACAGTGACGAAACCCCTCAACCTTGACCCATGACCTTGACCTTTGCTCGATATTTACCAAGACTGCGTCACCGCACCCCATCCCAACATCCAGGGTATGTGAGACTTTTGACCGACCTCGGATCAGAAGTTCTTAATTAACACCACATCTGAACTACGAACCTTATGCATGACATTTAACTTTCACTACTGATCGATACACTCCATATTCGAATCACTTCTTCCCCAGATCACGAAAAATGTATGTACTGTTTTAAAATCTAGTCTGGAGTATGGATTAATGAGACTCTAGCCAATTTTTATTTACATCTGACCAAGCACTGATGAAGAATATTTAAAACACACACACACACACACACACACACACACACACACACACACACACACATATATATATATATATATATATATATATATATATATATATATATATATATATATATATATATATATATATATATATATATATATATATATATATATATATATATATATATATATATATATATACAAAGAAAAGTTCGTTCAGTATAGCCACGCCTGCGGCACCGCTAGTGAAGAAATTTATGACGAAGTGAATGATAGAATGAAACAGTAAAGGTGACCGGAGTAAATAAGGAATGGAGAAGAGCGAACATTTTTAGAATGATACTAAGAAAGAGATGGAAGACGAGGTATGTGCGAAGTTGGAAGGAAGAAGAACAGAGCATAAACGACAAGTAGACCTAAAATGCTTTAATGAGCACAGGAACGCTGCTCTCTGGCTGGCCTTGACCCGCCACCCTGACTTTGATCGATCTGCACCAAAACTGAAAGACTTCTTCCCATCTCCACACATACTGTTTACACCAGATTTGATCAGTACTGGACCAAACATGCTATAATGTCACACCCTCAGCTTCAACCGGTGGCCTTGACATTTGATCGATCTGAATCAAAATCGAATCATTTCTTCCTATACCTACACACAGTGTGGACTTTATTTTGGACTTACATCGGACGAGCCATTTATGAGATATTTTGTAACACACATGCATACATACATAGAAGTTGGCTTTCGACGTCATTACCAAAGAGCACCTGTTCTATTAGTCATTCTGAGATCAACTGTAATATGGCAGATTATGACAAGAGTGTAAACTGCAGGAACTACGGCGATGATCCTAAACCAGAGAGAGAGAGAGAGAGAGAGAGAGAGCATAAAATGAAAGGGGTGACAAAGGAAAATGACAGAAAATATACATTGCAAAAAAATGGAAAATAGAAAAGAGACTGAAAAAATGCCCAAGGAAAAAACAAAAGAACGAAAGAGGGGAAAATATGAAGAAGGCATGCAAGGATAAGAATGAAGGGGACATGAAGGAGGAAGAAAATGAGGAAGAGGGAGCGAGAAACTGGGAAATGAGACGGAAGGAAAGAGAATGGATAGGAGGGGGCAATGGAGTGCAAAGTAAAATGAGCCGAGAGAGAGAGAGAGAGAGAGAGAGAGAGAGAGAGAGAGAGAGAGAGAGAGAGAGAGAGAGAGAGAGAGGACGCGCAGAAAGAGAGACGAGCAAAATAGTGATCCTGAGAGAAGAGAGGAGGGCAGTAAAGAGAGCTGAGAGAAGAGAGAAGAGAAGATAAGGGAACTGGCGTCAAGAGAGAAGAGCAGACAGGAAAGTGAAGGCGAAATAAAAAAAAAAAAAAGTTAGAGAGGAAAAGGACGGGAAATGGAGAAATACGAGGAAGAAAGAGAAGAAGGATAAATGAGGGAAAGTGTAAAAGGAGGAGTAAGAAGGGAAGAAGGGATGCAAGTGGGAGAGAAAAGGAAAGAGAGGAGGGAGAGAAGGAGGAGTGTGCTTGAGGGAAGGAGGGAGAGGAAACATGGAGAGGCTTTAGGGCGTTGAGGAGAAAGAGAGAGAGAGAGAGAGAGAGTTAAAAGAAGATACAGGGAGAATTAGTACCTCAAAAGGCCTTACGACCAATATCGCGGAGACACCGTGAATGAAGCTACCAGGTACAAGTTGCTAATCTACTTGAGAGAGAAAGGTACAGTACAGATGAAGGCTCTCCCCACCCACCTCCCCCACCGGCAGAGGAGGCACAGAAAAGGAAGCACACCTAAGCCTGGGGAAATTATATACGAAAGGAGGAAACATTGAATTTACTACTAAGAAAGGACTTTACAAGGCTTTAGCGAGCCAACCTTTGCACTGCCTTATCGAGGAATTGTCAACTACCTTTGCTGGTATCCGACTCCAAGTACGGAAAATCTTATATATGAAGAAACTGCCTAATATATCAAGGAGGTAATGTTTCAAGTCAAGCTTATATCCATGAATCCTCGTCGAGTTGTTCTGCTTATATAGGCAGGTCAGTGTTTTGAAATCCACGAAGGAGCGGGTGTTATGTTTCGAGCAGTGTGTGTGTGTGTGTGTGTGTGTGTGTGTGTGTGTGTGTGTGTGTGTGTGTGTGTGTGTGTTTGCGCTAAGATAATTCAAACACTTTTCATCTAAATGTAACGAAAATCAGCGGAAGTGTTGAGGATCAATCAATGAGTAACTCTTTTGTTCTTTAAGAACAGCAGGTTAATGGTTTTTATTCAGTTTAAACAACTTTGGCGAACTGTTGAGGGTAAGGCTGTAATGAAGTGATCCAGTTTTGTGAATATTCAGTCGAAGGTCAAGGTCACAGAGCAAAGTCAAAGTTCGACCTGTGTCTGCTTATTTTAACAACTCAATATCGATCTGATTTTAACCATACTTGATGGAAGTTTTGAGGATAAGCCAAAGAATAAATTATTGGTTTCAGAATAATAGGTCCAAGGTCAAGGTCACAGGATAAGGTCAACTGAAGCATTATTTTTTTTAGAGAAAACTTTGTGTAAGGGTTGAAAAAAAGACAAAACTAAAGTTATTTAAATTTGAGAAAAATCGGTCATAGGTCAAGCTTACAGGCCAGGGTCAAAGGTCCACCTGTGTATGTGTGTTTTTTAACGGAATAAATCAGACAGTTTTGATTTTTTTTTTATCTGAACCAAACTGAGTAAAGGATTGAGGGTCTGGCATGGAGTAAACTTGTACTTTTTAGAGCAATGGGCCAAAGCTCAGCATAACATGGCAGGGTCAACATAAACGCTTTTCTTTTCTAACTTTGTGGAAGGGTTTAGGATAAGGCAACAACAAAAATATTTTGTTTAGAGGACAATTAGTCAAAGGACACAGTCAGAGGGAATGGCCATAGACCACTCAAGCAATTTTTGGTATTTGCAGAATCAAGATTGGTGGAAATGGTAAAGGTCAGGATATTTACTTTTGGGAACAATCAGCCAAAGGTGAAGGTCATAGGACAAGATCAAAGTTCTACCCGTGTTTCTGTGTGTGACCTAAATCACTAAAACACTCAGAACTGATCTGGATGAAACTTAGTGAATGGGTTGAGGAACTTCGATGGGGATGACCTAAAATATTTAACACCAATGGGTCAAAGGTCAGGATTAAGCGCACCGTCAACTGAAAGAGTTTTTATGCGACATAGACGAAACTTTGTGGAACGTTTCAAGTTAAAGAAGCATAAGGAGATTCGATTTTTCAGACCAATCTGTCAAAGGCGAAAGTCACAGGGAAAAATCATTTATCCAGGTCACTGGTCAAAGTCAACTTAAACAGTTTTGATCTGATGTAACCCAGACTTGCTGAACGGGCTACGGGTAAGACAAAGGTTGAAGCCATTCAATTTTTAGAGTAATCGGTCGCAGGTCAAGACCACAGCAAAAACAAATATTCAGAGATTAGACCAGTTGATGGGCTAGGATGCTGCACTCTCTAGTGCTCCTTCTTGTTTTGCTTGCAATTGTACCTCACAAAAAGAAAATCAGGGAATAAAAAGGCTGAAAGGCAAACAGAGATCCAGACTGAAAATTTAAGAAAGGTGGCGCTAGATACCAGACTTTGTGTACAGTTCAATCGGTGCAGCAACAAGCACGGATAAGAAGAAAGGGAAGACAACCAACAAGAAAAAGAGCTAAAAGAAAACATTGTCCTTATTCTCTCTGACAATTAGAGTATGTTTTCACCCCCGTTTGTTTGTTTGTTAGCAGGATTACTCAAAAACTAAAAGAGAGATTTGGACCAAATTTGGTGGGTAGATAGCCCATGTCCCAGGGAACAACTGATTAACTTTTGAGATCGATCCGGATCGTATTACAGATTCTGGATCCGGAAAACACTTTTTGCGAAACCCTAATCAATTATGAGAAACCCTGTCCCATAATGAAGAGTGGTTTGGAAATTACATTGCCCTAGTCAGAGAGATGCGTTCCACTGAGTGCTCCTCTAGTTGCAAAAGTAATTATTTGTTTAAAAGTAAGGCTTAAGAACAGGAAGAGTTGTAAGAAAAGAGAGGAGCTAGGGATTGAGAAAAAGTGATTACAGTAGGAAAGGAGAACGACCTTATGACAAGCAAGGAATGAAAGAATAGTGGAGAAGGAAAAAAGGAGACAAGGAGAGGAAAATAGGAAAAGAGGAAGACAGACGTAGAGGAAGAAATGGGAGATGAAGAGGGGGAGAGGGAAAGAGAATCAAGAAAAAGAACAGAGCGTGGGAGGGACGAAACAGGGAGATGGAGTGATAAAAAGGAAGATAGAAATGGGAAGAAATTAGAAATGGGAAAGGAAAAATCGGGGAAGGGCATAAAAAGATAGAGAAGCATAAAGGAAGAGAGAATCAACGAAAGAGAAGGTGGATCAGAAAAGAAGAGAGAAGAAGAGATCAAGAAAAGAGATATTTTAGCGAAATATGTTAGAGACAGAACGGAGAGAGAGAGAGAGAGAGAGAGAGAGAGAGAGAGAGAGAGAGAGAGAGAGAGAGAGAGCGGAAGGGAGGGAGAGGGAGGGAGGGAGAGGGAGGAGGGAGGGAAGGGGGACTGGAAGAAGAAGCCAAAAGGGAAAGCAAAACGAGTATCAAAGATTGAAAGAAAGAGATGGAAAGAAACATGAAAATAAGTGAACAGGAAAAACCCAATGAAAAAGAAGCAACAGAAAGAGAGGAATAAATGAAGAAGGGAGATACGAGGAGTGAGAGTGGAGACAGAAAGAGCTACGGAGAGGATACAAAATGGACGAAGGTAAACGCACAGAGAAACTGATAAAATATAGAGAAAACAAAGAATGAAAAATGAAAGGGGAGGGCGTGAGAGGAGGGAGACGGAGAGGGCCGGGGGAGAGCGGGGGAGAGAAAGGGGTAGAGGAACGGACCAGAAGAGGGAGAGAGAGAGAGAGAGAGATAGCAAAGGTAGAGGCAAGGAGAGAGGGAAGAGCTTGATGGAGGAAAAGAGAGAAGTAAGAGCAGGCGAGAAGAGGCTGAGAGAAAGAGGGGGTAAGGGGGGAGGAGGTGAATAAATGAGGAGGGGAGAGTAGAGAGCGGCACGAGGTAAGAAAAAGATGAAGTGCTGAAGAATGGAGAAGTCGAAGAGAGGGTGAGAGGACGAGAATGAGGAGGTGGTCGTGAAAGAAGTGAGGAGGAGGAGGAGGAGGAGGAGGTGGAAGACGTAGAAGAAGATGAAATAAAGAAAGAGGACAAGGAGGAAGATGTAGGAAGAGGAGGGGAGGAAAGGTATGAGGAGGAAAAGGAGGAAGTGTTATTAATAAAAGTGAGAGGAAAGGAGGAGGAAGCGGAGGAGGAGAAGGAGGAGGAAAGGAGAAATAATGAGTATGATACTAATTTTAATAGTAATAATGATAATAATAATGATAATAGCAATAATAATAATAATAATAATAATAATAATAATATATCTATCTATCTATCTATTGCCAGACGCCACAATCCCGTAAGGAGTGGCCATTTGACTTTGAGTTAGTTGTTTTACAGGGAGGGGCACTAACCCTCCACCACCCCACTTGCTGGCACGTAGGGAGCACGTATGGTTTGGTTATATGGTTACCACCCAGCCTTGTAAATGGTATCTTGGTTTACAGGAAACCATTTGGCTTGTCACTCAATGTAAAGCCACCTGTAAAGGAAAGAAACGCAATAAGAAGTGACAGGAAAGATGGGAGGAATAGGAAGAGAGGTGGGCATGCACAGAAAAAGAATGATGAAAGCTAAGGAAGAAGTAGGCAGCACTACATCAAGTGAGTGGATGATGGTCGCCACCACCTACCACCAATAATAATAATAATAATAATAATAATAATAATAATAAATGATGATGATAACGACGACGATGAAGAAGAAAGAGGAGGAGAAGAGGAAGAAGAAGAAGAAAAGAGAGAGAGAGATAGATAGAGAGAGAGAGAGAGAGAGAGACCAGGAACTAAAGAAAACAGTAGCAGCGAATAAAACTGAAGGATTTCTGATATGGACGACAGCGACATAATGCGAGAGTAAAGGAGTTCAACGGAGTACAAAGAACAGTTGATGGCAAGGCTACTGACTCAGGCATTGCTATGACGTGTTTCTCTGTATGTTTATATGTTCTTGCTACCCCCAAGATGGTTTTGTTCAGTTTTGGCGAGTGATCGTACTGGAGGAGTTAGGAATATATATAACCTATATAAATTTTTTCCTGAATGAGAGACTTTTCCATATAAATAAATAAATAAATAAACAAGTGGTGCCAGGCATAACAAACCTGGCCCGACAGCAGTTATTCTATTGCTGTTCAATACTGAATAGGTCCTTAAGGCGAAAGGTCACAGTACCAGTAAAAAAAAAAAAAAAAACATATGGCACTTTCTATATGTTGATAACAGTAAATATCTATCTGCAACCAGTTTCGAGTTAAAGTCCCCTGAATATCCGCGACTTTGAGTTTGACCTTTCAAAGTCACTCAAGGTCGAAGGTCTTGGTGCCAAATGAAAGCCCATATACGAATTCTTGTATGTTGATAAAAGTAATAGTTATAGACCTCTGAAAATTCGTGACCTTGATTTTTTACCTTTCAGGGTCACTCGATTACTTTCAAATTTAATCATACCTTCAAATTTAATCATTTCCTTTTGGGTCCAGTGCCCACATATCCTGAAAGTTTCATGTAATTTCATTCAACCGTTTTTCCGTAATGTTGATAACAAACAAATAAACAAATTTGACCAAAGACGTTATCTTGCCGGACTCCATCCTGGGCGAGGTAATAATAGATAAATAAATAAAAAGTGAAACCGTCAGAATATTGCAAAGATCAACAACAGTAAGATGACATGGTACTCGCAGTGTTAAAACAGTATCCCCATTCATAGTACAGAATGTTGCATAAAATTACAACATGGATGTAAGAAAAAAAAAAAGGCTGAATTTTATTTAATTAAAAAATAATAAACGGATTACCTTACACCCATTACTTCTAATAGAGTTAGACAGAATATGCTGTAAATTATTTGTTAATTACCATATTGTAAAAAAAGAATATATATCTGAAGAATTTATACACTCTTTGGTGAGAGTCGGTTAACCTATTTCTGATAACCGAATAAGAAAGAATTGTTAATAGAAAGTTTCACATGATTTAGTCCTAAACCGTGGTATCACTTTGGATTTTATGCATCCTCTCTAGTTTTCTGCTTTCTTTTCGCAATGCAGTGACCGTAACTGAAAGCAGTATCTATAACTGTGGTGATTCTGCACAACAGCTGCTCGGTTTCTCAAACTGTAGTCATGCTAAAACTATGTTCCAGTTTTTCATCATTACTCCCAATATCAAACACAGTAATATTCCTCAATAATGAAACATCCAGTGTCGTTCTTGCTGTTGTTGTTGTTGTCGTTGGTGGTGGTGGTAATGGTGGTGTTTTTATTTAATGCACTCCCAAGTTGCACAAAATTTTACTTTATATTACACTTATTCATTTTCCCTGCTAACATCAAACGTATTATTATTCTTCATTTATTAAGAGAAGAATGTGACAGAAAGCTGGGGAAACAGGACAACAGACTGAGACAAGTGGATGAAGGCAAGAGGCTGGGAAGGGTGACTGAACTGAAGGAAGGAGTGAGAACTCGAGAAAGGAGGTGGACGGACCGGAAAAGAGAGGTGCAAAAAAACAGGGAAGACGGATGAAGGAAAGGGAAGACAGAAGAGGTAGAGACAGAAAAGAAGAGAAAGGTGAAAGAAGTTGAGAGTGAAAGGGGTGAAAGAGGTAGAGAGGGAGAGAGATGATGGGAAAAAAGATGAAGTGAGAAGTAAAGATGAGAGGCGTGGAGGAATAAAGAGAAGTGAACGGATATGAAAGAAAGGGAGGAAGTGTTAGAACTAGATATAGAAAATGGAGGAGAAAAAGAGATATAGAAGACGAAGAAAGATGATCGAAATAAGGAAAACCTGATGCAGTTCCTGTGGCCAAAGACTCATCTATATGCAAACCTGGTGGACTGTAGGCTAAAGCATCCCTTCTCCTCCAGTTCACCATCCGCTGTTTGCACGATAGGTAGGTAGCCGAGGAAAGCTTTTTTTCTAGTTATAACAATGCCGCCACGTGAAGATGTCCCTCTCCGACAATATACATACACACAGCTCAGCCTCTGACCCACTGGAGGATAAGCATCACTGTCCCGGCTTAGTCATAGGGGCCCACAAAAAAATAATAATGCTAAAAAAATAAGGGAAACAAAATTAAAGAAGAAGGCTATGAGTGATGTGGACAGAAGAAAATGGTTGCACAGAATGAAAATGAAGAGAGCTGGGAAAAGAGAGGAACGAGGAGAGTCAGGCTGAAAAAAGGCACAGCAAGAAAATTTAACAATGCAAGAAAAAAATGAAAACAAAAGTAGAATATGAATAGGAACAAAGGACATAGTGTCAGAAGTTAGGAAGAAAAAAATATGGAAGTGGGAGGCACAGGTACAAGAAGAGACGAAAGAAGAAGAAGGAGGAGGAGGAGGAGAAGGAGGAGGAGGAAGAGAGGAGGAGGAGGAGGAGAGAAACTAGAAGAAAAATAGCACCGAGGAGAATGAAAAAAATGAAAGGAAGAGAAGACAAGAGAAGATGAGATGAATATGAGAAGGACGCTGAGGAACAGAAAGAAAGACGGAAAAAAAGAATGATGAAAAGAGGAGGAAGAGGACAAGGTAAAACAGAGAAATAGAGGAGGAGGAAGAGGAAGAGGAGGAAATGAGATAGACAGAAGGAAGTGAAGGAGAACAGACAGGAAGGAAAGGGAAAAGGAAATATAACAGGAACAGAGAAAAGCAATGCGGAGAAGAAAGAATGAGATAGGAAGAAGGAAAAAGAAAGGGGGGATTGGAAGCGAAATGAAGAAAAAGGATCAGGAAACAAAGAAAAATAGTGGGAAAAAGGAAACAGAGAGAGAGAGAGAGAGAGAGAGAGAGAGAGAGAGAGCGAGAGAGAGAGAGAGGAGGGGGTCTGACAAAAAACAATTGATGAAACAGTTGAATTAAAGTTAAGTGATGAAAAAATAAGAATCCCAATTTGAATGAAGAACAGAAAGGTAGAACTGAAAGCAAAATAGTAAATAAATAAATAAGTAAAGGCAAAAAGAAAGGAAAGAAATAAATGAAAACAATGTAAAATGAGAGAAAGAGAGTTAAGAAAACAGAAAGAAGGAAGAACAGAGAAAGTAGAAAATACCTGAAGGAAATAGAGATGGTGAAAGATGGAGTAAGGACGGGAAGAAGTGATCAAGGGGAAAAAACAGACAGCAGAGAGAGAGGAAAGAGGATAATGAATGTATGAGGAGGAGGGGAAAGCAGGATGGGGAAGAAGAGAGGAGGAAGAGGAGAAGAAAGAGGGAGGACGAGGTGAGAAAGGGAAGAGGAGAGGAAATAGGAAATAGGAGAGGAAAGACAGGAGAGGAGAAGAAAAGGGGAGGAGGGGAGAAAAATGGGGGAAGTTGGAGAGGAAAGAAGGAAGAGAAGAGGAAAGAAGGACGAGGATAATGAAATGAAGGAGGGAGAGGAAAGCAGGAGAAAGAAGGGAAACACGAGGAAGAAAGAGAAGCATCAAGAGGAGAAGAAAGGAGATGACGGAAGCAGACTATAATAACGTGAGAATGAGATGAGGAAAACAGGAGGACAATGATGTAAGAGAAGTGGAGAAGGAAGCAATAAAGAGGGGAAAACGCTTTAAAGGGGAAAAGAGGAGGAGGAACAATAAACGAGGGAATAAGGGAAGAGGGTGCATAATAACGACAGCAGGAGGAGGGTGACATGAGATAAAGATGAATAAAGAGATTAACCCCTTTCAACGAGACGACTTCATACATTTCACTTTTCCCCTACAAGATGATTTTATTCAAATTTGGCGGCCATCGTACAAGTGAATGTATTGATGCAGGATATATGAAACCGGTATAATTAATAAGCTTATCTCGTAAGGTATCCGAAGATTATAAGAATGGACAAAGAGCAATGTCCTCCGCATGTCATGGTTACCAGA
Organism: Coenobita brevimanus; assembly: GCF_032717465.1. Taxonomy (NCBI): domain Eukaryota; kingdom Metazoa; phylum Arthropoda; class Malacostraca; order Decapoda; family Coenobitidae; genus Coenobita; species Coenobita brevimanus. Next base: position 32,718,556 of record NC_137004.1, read on the forward strand.
GCAATAACAGGCAATGGAGAGAGGGTAAAAAGAGAAAGAATCCAGAGCACGAAGAAAATGAAGGAATGTTAGAAAAAAGATGAACGAAAATTAAATAAAACATGGGAAAAATACAGAAATTGATGGGGCAATGACAGACATAAGGAAGAAAGGGTAAAGATGTGAAAAGGAGAGGCAGACGAATGGAAAGAAGCCGCCTATAAGACAGACACACATGGAAGATGGAGATAGATAAGAAGTGAGAAGAATATGGATGGAAGGATAATGTTAGAAAGGATGAAGGAATTTAACAAAGGAGAAATTAGGACAAAGGAAAATAAAGAGTACATACGGAAAAGTGAGAGACAGAAAAATTGAGAAAGAACGACTTTGAAGCAGGGAAACACAGGAAAGAAAAAGAGGAAAAGGGGGAAAAGGCAAATAGTGAAGAAAGGGGGAAATAATGACGAAGGGGAGACAAAAAGCGAGGAAAATGCAGAAGAGAGGGTAGGAAAGAGGCACAGAAGAGGGCGTAAAGAAGAGAAGAAGATGGAGAAAGAGGCGAATATGAGAAGAAATATACATGGAAAATATATGAGAGAGAGAGAGAGAGAGAGAGGAAGGAAGAGGGAGAGATAAAGAGAGGAAGAAGGAGGCGGGAAAGGTCAAGGGGCGGTACTCGGCTCCAAGACAACACTCACTTTGTCTCTCTCTCTCTCTCTCTCTCTCTCTCTTTTATTATCTGGTCTCTTTCTGTCCCTTCCTTATCCTTTTTCTACACTCATCCATACCCCCTTTCTCCTGCTGTCTTTTTATCTCTTTTTTGTTTTTCTCTGGTCCTTTTCATTTCTTTACTCTTCCATCTTCAACTGATGTCTGTCTGACGAAAAAACCCTACCGAGAATAACCGAAAGACATAAGTACATTAACAAACCAGCCTGGATGTCTAAGAATTTTGAGGAAATCATCGGTCGCAAGAGAAACGCATATAAAATATTGGCGTACAGAAAATCACTATGACAATACTGAATATTTTAAATTACAGCGGCAATGTACGAACATTATCCGGAATACTAAACGAGAGTATGAAGCAAAATTTTTTCGTGATGTAAAGTGAGACCTTACGATTTTTTTTTTGTCATAAAGTAAGGAGTAAATAATAAACGTAAAAGATAGCTTTGACCCTCTACTAAACTCGAAAAGCATTCTCGTTCATGATAACCTAACAATGGCAACAATACTGAAAGATTGCTTTCACAGAGTCTTCACACACACACACACACACACACACACACACACACACACACACACACACACACACACACACACACACACACACACACACACACACACACACACACACACACACACACACACACACACACACACACACACACACACACACACACACACACACACACACACACACACACACACACACACACACACACACACACACACAAAATAGTTTAAAAATTCCCATCCCACAATCGGTTTTCTCAGGACATGAAGGTAATAAATTAACAGTCAGCGACGTGACAGGACATGATGCATTAAATTATTTTTAGAAAATCTACCCAGACGAAACAAGTGGACAAGACCAGATGTCTCCTCGGATACTGCGTGAATGCTACAGACAGTTAGCCTTTCCTATAACTCAAATGTTCAGTTAATCGTTACCTGAATGAATAGTACCTAATCAATGGAAGCTTGCTAACATATCATCTACCTTTTAAAAAAGGCGATAAAAAACGCACCACGAATTAACAGCCAAATAGCCTAATGCCAGTACTTTGCAAATTTTTGAAAAAAAAAAAATGTTAATGATAACATTTCTTTATCCATTAACAAGCATTATCTTATAACAGATAATCAGCAAGAGTTTCTTAACAACAGATCGTGCCTTACTAATCTGCTTGATTTATTTTCTTAAACATATACGATAACTGGGTTGCAAAAGTACCGCTAGATGTAATTAGCCTAGATTGCAGAAAGCGTTTGATAAGGTTTCATCGCAAGGAACTTCGATCATAAAACGCCTGATGTTATGTCTAAGATTTATATGTCATTAGTCAGACCACATGTAGGATACTCTATGCAGCACTGGTCCCCGAATCTTATTATAGACAAAGATAGACTATAGAATGCAGCGCAGTCACATAATGATCCTTTCGCTGCGAAATTACCCTACGAAAACGACTACAGAAAGTATGTTTTCTCTAAAAACTTAACGTCTCTGAGGAGAGCTAATACAACTATTTAAATTTCTTAAGAATAAAAAAGGCGATGTTAGATAGGATAATTTGTTCGAAATACAGAATCATACTTTGACTAGAAATAGTGCAATGAAACTTATATATTCGAATAGTGGAACAATGGAATAAACAGCCAGTTATTGTAGTTAGAGCAAAAATTAGTTTAAAATTCTGCTAAATTGATACCTCGAGACTATAGGCTATAATTGAGTCTTATTTATATCCAGGTTAAAGTGCACGTTGACCATTGTGAGAAGTTTGCATAATAATGAGAATATTCATTTATAGATCTCTAGATCAGAGATTACATAGTATATAGTCGTTGCTCTTCTGCCACTTCTATAAAAATTAATGTGGTTGTTCTTCCTAACAAACATGATGTTTTTTCTTTTTCCTGCCTTTTTAACCGAATGGTGTGGTGGGTGTAGGAGATTCTTTTCTATCCTTTTCTCTTACAAGTTGGTTAGCGTTTGGTAGAGTTAGCCTTTTCTTCCAATAGAAACACTGGCCATGGATCAATAGGCTTTCTTTTGTATTTCCTACCTACTCCTACTTACAATACCATCTTTACCTCCTTTTTCCCTTCCTCCTTTCTTACCCTTCTTCCCTTCTCTCTCTTTCTCTCTACTTACGTCTTTCACCGTTATTTAGTTTTCCATCTTCTTTCACTTTCTTTCCTTGCTACATTAACTAACATAATTTCGTTTTCTCCTTTGCTGTTTTTTATTTTTGTCTCTGCCTTCCTCTCCCCTTCCCTACCCACATCATATCGTTGATCTCTGCCTTCGTCTCGTTTTTTTTTTTTTTTTTTTTTTTTAATCTCGCATTTTCCTTCCTCTGCATCTTCGTTGAAACTCTTCCCTTTTTCCTTTCTTTTTTCATCTTTACTCCTCTTTCATTAACTCTCCCTTCCTGATTGCCAGATTGACCATCTTCTTATAATCATCCTCTTCTTTCTCCTCCCGCTCTCCTTGATCAGCCTATTTACCTTCTTCTACATATCCTGCAAGATTACCTTCTGTTCTCTTTATTTGATGTGTGTTCAGCCTGATCCAAGTTTGTGGTTTGCTGCCTGTTCAATTTCTCTTTCGTCTAGGTTCTCTCTCTCTCTCTCTCTCTCTCCGCTTGCTATGTGCTCTCCCTTCCGTTATTTTCCAAGCTCTACTTCAGTCGAACCAACTCTTCTCGCAATTTCAGCCATACAGATTCTTTTAGTACCGACTCTCTATATCCCTCTACTGTTACGAAGATTCAGGAATATTTAAAGATGTTTTAGAGATTTCCAAATGGAGGTCATGTATTATTCGCAGTTACTTCAGTTTTTAATAATTTCTCCTTAATTTTATAGACCTCCATATTTCTTACTACCTTTCTTAATTATCTCTTATTCTATCCTTCTATTTACAGTCTCCGGATGCTGTAAAGGGGAAGCCAGAAAAAAGAAAATCATTTTTGCTTCTAATGAGTAACCATCTCTCTCCACCACGACACACCACCTTCTTCACATACTTCCCACCTTTGCTTTTGGTCTGTTTCATTTATTCTTTTACTCTCACCTCCATAAGTTCGTCAGATAATGCTTCCATAGTCGTGTGACACAATTTTCAGTGTTTGTTTCGAAACGCAAATTTTAGTATTTCATTTCGTAAAATCTTTAATCTCCTCTCTGCTTCAGTCAAAATACATCCGACATCTTCACTCAGGTCTATCTGCACATGTTTTCCATTTTTCATTACAAGTTTACGTCGCATTTTAACAGTTTTCATAATTCATTCACAAAAATTTTCTCATTACTTTAGCTATCAAGATTTTTTTTTCCTGTATTTCGAACTTCTCATTTCCTATATTCAAACTTTCTTTCATCATCAGATCCTTCCTAATATTTCAGTGATTTAAGTTGTACTACTCACCCACTCCACACTTACGTTGACGGCTTCATTAGCACTTTTCTAGCCACTCCTAACATTAGTCACTACAGCAGTCACAGTATAACATTATGGTACCGCACAACCAATATTATATTTATATGTTGTTTTTCTGTGCCTTTTGTTATGACGTCCAGTAGCTTAACTGTAATGTGTGAAGGGATCTCAAAAGAGAAGAATCTTGATTTTTGCTTTCATTTGCTTCAGCTTGTTTAGAAAATTTCAGGACTGTTTCTTTCTCCATTTTCAAGGCAATACAGTCGAAAGAACACGTACGAGTTAAAGCTGATAACGAGTGAACACATTTTCTGGGGTATCATTGCATTCAAAATGAAATTAATTTTAAGGATGGATCTTTTGGGAAGGGGAGGAGCTGCGCTGAGCTGTGAAATGGAAATCGACTCTTAACGTTGAATGAGTTGGATGTAATACCTTCATTCACTGGAATCCTCTCTCTCTCTCTCTCTCTCTCTCTGTCTCTCTCTCTCTCTCACAATTCTTGGCCTTTTAAGGAAATTTTAACACGGACCCTTACACACACACACACACACACACACACACACACACACACACACACACACACACACACACACACACACACACACACACACACACACACACACACACACACACACACACACACACACACACACACACACACACACACACACACACACACACACACACACACACACACACACACACACACACACTTCTCTTCCCGTAGTCAGGGATTTACGTGTTTCGCTAGCAGTGTTTGCCCAGGCAGTTCTCCCGAAGCCTCTGCACGCACTCCACCCACCACCCACACCTGTCTCTCCTCTCACACTCCACTACTCCCTCCCTCTCTCTCTCTCTCTCTCTCTGGTGTGTGTGTGTGTGTGTGTGTGTTTTCGCTTCCTATTAGACATCTCTCGTTCTGTTTCTTTACTTGATTTATTTCTCTTTACGTCTTCGAATGCATCTTTCATTCCCCCATTTTTTTCTCTCTTGTCTCTAGTTTTGTGATCTTCACCTCCCTATTGTTTCCTGATTTTCTTTCCTTTAATTTTTTTTTCCCTCTCTCCCAGCGTTCCTTGTCAGTTCGCCTGCTTCTCCACTCCAACGTTATTATTTTTGCAGATCATCCCTCCCTTCTCTCTTTCCCCCCACCCTAAATCTCGTCACTAACCGTCCCACTCCTAGTCCGCAAAAGTAGTGGCATGTTTCACCTTGAGTGCTTGTGTGATTGTCTCCCTGCTTGATTGTCTGGACGTACCAAAGATAAGGCGACACTCCTGAGGTTTGGGCACTGAAAACTGGATGCAGCAATGGTAATCCGTGGTTAGTCCCCTCAATATGCGAGGTTCACAGTAAACCCCACCGCAAGATAAAACCTGCTTGGAGGAAGAGGGATAGCCAAAATTACCCTTCTTCATGCTGGCGAAGCACAACGGCTATGTTTGTGTGTGCACGACTCTCTCTGTCATCGGTATGAATTGATTGGTTGGGAACATATGTAAGCAAGCATATTCCCTGACGTACTACCAGCATCCCCCTTAAATTTCCGCCACATCTTGTGTTTCGAACCTTGGGCATAGGGTTGGCACAGAATGCGAGAACACGTCACCACAGCTCTCGCCTGGTGTTTGCAAGATTCAGACAGCTGTATTATCATCTATGTGTGGGTGATTGATGGAAATTGTTATTAATCCGTTCAGACAGCAAGCCATATCAAATCGTTCAAAAGGAACATTAATGAATGAAAAGGGGCGCTGTCGATCCACAGTGGTTAGGGGAAAATATTTTCTTCATTTCTGTTATTACATTTGCCATAATATTCTTTTTATCTCACCCTGGACTCCAAATGCATACAAACAAATTATTATGGTTTATTTGTATCATATCTAATTTACACGTGGTTGATGGTGTCGATCATAATCACTTATTGTAGGGCTACCTACTCCTTCCTGAACTTTTATCATTCTTTATCTGTGTCTGCCCTCCTCTCTTCTTATTTCTCCCATATTTCCTGTTACTTTTTATTACTCTTTTTTCTAGGTCAGGTGGCTCTACAGTGAGTGACAAACTCAATTTTCTGTAACCCAGGAAATCACTTACAAAGCTGGCAGGTAACCATATAGCCAAATAATGGGGTTATGTAGAGTTTACTATGATTCCCCTGTTAACTTGGAGGAGAGAAGCAAATACGCCATCCATCCAGGAACTAAACTTTCACACTCTTCCACACGCCTCACCACAGCGAGGCGCGGCCTACCGCAAGAGAACATAGGTTTGCTGCACGATATGGCCCTGCAGAGTTGGTTGTTTGCCTGCGGTTACTGGATCTGCTTGGCCAGATAGTCCGGGGTTACACAACAACAACAACTCCATGTGAGGTTCTCTGCTGGATCACACATTCTCTTCAGGCGGGGGAGGGGGGCAGGGGTGACAGCCACTATTAACCCTGCCCCATTCTGGTCAGCTATAAATTAGGAAAGGGCGCTCAGTGAGAGAGATGCATTTTGAAGTGGGGAATGTTGCAATGTCCAGTTCGCACAAATTTTTGTAGGCTAGTTTCCAGTACTTTTAATTCTTTCCGTTCTGTAACGTCTTTTGTATATTTAAGTTTTGCTAGTCCAGAATAAGTTAACTCAGCTTAGAAGATTGTTCTAGTACTAAAGGTGTTATTGACAACTATCTAACCACTCCACTTAAAAAAGAAAGAAAAGAAAACATCTCTTTTAAGCCAAATAAAGGCACCTGGAGATGGCTTTAATATGTTAAAACACGACATCATTATACTGAAGTAGATGAGATCCATTAGTTAAATCATCAGTTAAGAACTGGAAGGAACTAAAGTAAAGAAACTAACCCTGGTTCTTATTTCAGTCTTTTTTTTTTTTCCCTTTCGTGTGGGTGTATGTGTACGAGGGGATGTACACTGGGCCTACCACGACTGTGATCTCTCTCTCTCTCTCTCTCTCTCTCTCTCTCTCTCTTCCTTTCATCACTTGCTTTCTTGTTTTCTCTCTCACTGTTCTTCGCTCCTCCTGCTCTTCAACTTTTTTCTGTCTTTTCTCTTTCGTTATTTCATTTTTTTCCCTCCATGTGTCTCGCACCTCTACTTCACGTCTGTTTTTCTTTCTTTGTTCCTCCGTCTTTCCTGTCTCCACTCACTTTTCCTTTCTATTTCCCTTTGGTTTTTCTTCCTCCATTTTATTCTGTTATACTCTTTCTTTCTCTGCTTTTCATTTCTCCTTGTGTCTCTCCACTTAGGAACTGCCTTTTCCTTATCACCTTCTATTTTCCTTCTCACTTTCACTCTTCATTCTCCTTGCGTTTCTCTCCCACTTCATTCTGTTAATGGTTTTCATCATCCATTTTTTTCTTTACATTTTCTCTCCACTCGTGTTCCATCCCTAGACTCTTTCAATACTTCATCGCATTTTCTACATTCTTCTTGCTGCCACTGGACGATTATGTAGCTTACGGGAACTCACAGCGTAGAGAAGGGGTTGGATGCTATGTCTAATCCTCCCTCCAGTTCACATTCTCTCTTCGAAGCTAAAACAACTCGTCAAGAGATAGCAAGAATTATATATGTGGGACGTTGTTGTAGTGAAGAGAAAAGGCCGATTTCTTCTTAGCTTTCACTGTTTTTCCCCCTTCTTCTTTTTGTTCTTATTTCCATTTCTTCTCCTCATATGTCTCACTTCTCACCATTTCTTATGATTCACTTGTTTCTCTCTCTCTCTCTCTCTCTCTGCCTTCTTTTTTAATTATCCGTCATCCCTCTTTGCTCTCTCTGCGTTCCATTATGCTTTTCGCTTTTTTTTTTTTTTTTTTTTTTTTTATCTTTCAGACTATTTTCTTTTTCTGTGTAAACTTGCCTGTAATGTTGTTTGCTGAAAGTTAAGTGAAGATGAGTGGGAGCTGCAAGCCTTGGTGAGTGAGTCTGGAAGTGCGTGTAAGAAACAAAATCTAAAAGTGAATGTACCAAAGAGCAAAATTATGGTCTCTGGGAGGAATTAAGTCACAGATTGCATAATGAGGCTGAATGGTCAGGGAATAAGCACTGTGTCTTCAAAGATTTTAGTAGTGTGATGAGCAAGGACGGGAGTTTTCAGGACGAGGTGCATGAAAGGGTACATCAGGACAAAAAGGTTGCAGGTTCACAGAGATCAGTGGTAAGGAATAGAGAAGTAAATGAGGATGTAATAAAATTTTGTATGATGACATTGTGATCTGCACTCTAACATATGGAGGTGTAAACTTGGACTATATTGGAAGGACACAAGTTATGCGTGGTAGTGGAAATGAGATTTTTTAGAGGGTTATATGTAATTATGTGGATATACACGGATAAGTGATGAAGAGAAGAAGTGTTGTGGTGTTAATGTGGATGTGTACTTTGAGATGGTTTGGCCGGAGAATGAAATACTGACTAGGAGAGTGTATGTGAGTGAGGTGGAAGGAAGAAGGGGAAAGGGGAGACCGATGACGAGATGGAGGAATTGGGCAGAGAGGTGCATGAATAAAGAGGATGCGAGCTGTAGATAGCGCACCCTGATAGCGGAGGGCAGGGTGATATGGAGGTTACTCATTTGTGACTACCCCTTCCGGAATTAAGGTGTCTTGCAATAGAAGCACTGATAAATTTTACTTGTCTTCATCACTTTATGTTTGTTTCCTCCGTGCATCATATTTTATTATTTCCAGTCATATGGAATTATTAATATTATTATTTTTTCGTTTTGTGATTCCCTCGTCCTTTTTCTCTTACCCTCTACTCTGCACTGCTCTACCCCAAACTCCTCTTCTCTCTCTCTCTCTCTCTCTCTCTCTCTCTCTCTCTCTCTCTGTATTTCCCACTTGCCTGGCCTCACTCCGTCAATCTCCCCCCACGTACTTGGCCTCTCCTTCACACCTCGCCGTCTCCTTCACTGCTCTTCTTTTTCCACTCTCCCCCTACCGTGCTTCCGGCCTTAAGCTTGTCTTTCTCTCTCACCCCCTTCTCTCTCTTTATCATCTCTCTTTTTATCTTTTCGTTTCCGCTTCATATTCTCCTTTCTGTGTTTTTCTTCCTCTTCCTTTTTGACCATCCCTTTGTTGTTTATTCCTTCCTCGGCACCGGTCTCTCTGTCCATATGTTCTTTTGATTTTCTGTCTTTCTGTCTCTGTCGTCTGTCTGTCTCTGTCTGTCTTTCTGTCTCTGTTGTCTGTCTGTCTCTGTCTGTCTTTCTGTCTGTCTGTCTGTCTGTCTGTTTGTCTGTCTGTCTCTCCCTTCTTCTTGTTCTTGTTCTTGTTCTTTTCCATCTCTCTCTCTCTCTCTCTCTCTCTCTCTCTCTCTCTCTCTCTCTCTCTCGCCGGGCACCCCAAGAGGTAGGCACCGCAAGTCCCATCACTTCCAGAGTAAATTAGTCTTCCACTTCTGATGCAGGGGTGGAGGGGAGGGTGATATTCAAGGAGGGAGATGGAATGATGAAGGGATTACGTACACAATGCAGAAAAAGGGACACACAAAAAAACAAAAACAATAAAACGTTGGAGAAGAAGATAAAACCATTGGACACTAGTGATCCATGAAAAGGTTATCTGCCCTCAGGACCGTGGTATCGGAGTTGTGATAAAAGGGAGGGATCATAAAAGAGGGAGGTGGTATGTGGGAGGGCAGGTTTTGTGGAAGGAAGACGAGTGGGAAGAAGGAAGAAGCGAGGATTTAGATACTATGGATGAGGGTCAAGTAGGAAAGTGCTGAGAATGTTTGAGCAGGGTAAGACAGGGTACACAGACAGGGTAAGTGAAGAGTTGAACGAGGTACAGTCAGCAGGAAAATACAGGATAGGAATAACACAAGAATAGGATAGTGCAGGCCAAGACAAAGCAGGTCAGGCGAGACAGGGTAGGGCAGGGCAGGGGAAGACAGAACAGGTCCAACCAGGGTAGTACTAGGTAGGGTAGAGTGAAGCAGGACAGAACAAGGAGGGGTAGGGTAGAGCAAGACAGAATAGGGCAAGGTAAGAAAGAAGAGGGTGTGGTAAAGCATGGCAAAGTATGGATGGGCAGAGCAGTTTGGAGCAAGGCAGGAAAAAGTAGAACATAGCAGGGCAAGGTAGAGCAGGGCTGTGCAAAGTTGGAGAGAATAGAGCCAGAAAAGACAAGCAAAGTTTAGGGAGAGACGAAATGAGGAGGGTGAAGGCAGATGTGGAAAATGAATAGGGTTAGCGAGGATTGCGGACATGGGGGGTGAGGTGAGGCAGGAGGGAAGGGAACACAGGTGAACATGAGACGTCGTGTATAAGTTAGGGAGGACATGTAGGAGGACCTGCCGGAAAGTGGAAGGCGAGTCTGTATAATATGCTCACCTCACCTGGGTTTTAGGCTAAGGCTGGGAAAGAATTCAGGTTAGTGGTTTAATGTGAGGAAGTTTTTTTTTCCTAACCATTTCATAATCATAATAATTTTAGACATATTCTATTAGAGTTCAGTCATGGCTATTATGGAAGAATACAATCACATGCTGAAACTATTCAAATAGAGGCAACAGTTTCTTTCGGCTTGGACTCTCCTCGTGATTTTAGACTGTAGGCATTATTCTTCTATCTGAACAATTCAAGGCACTGTGAAGCTATGACACATGTCGACTGTAATTTTCCTATTATTACAGATATAGCAAATAGCCACTATTGAAGAAATCCTTAGCCTTACAGTTCAACCTGGAAAAAAAGCACATCCGATATTTCCTTAACCGTTGCCTTCCCAGTAGTTCACTGCCACTCGTTTACAAAGTTAAACTGATGTGGAAAAAAAGGAAGAGGGAGAGGGCTGAGAGCCTGTGGACATGGAGGTAGAAATGTAAAGATTGATACTGACCACTTCAGTACAATAGCATCTGTATTCTCTCCCTGGCAACTCCAGACAGTAACATTCAGCTTATGGGAGGCATTCTGAAATGAAGAGGCTTGATGCAACCCTTTTATCCTTGATAAAAGAGGCCTTTATTTAGACATTTGAAATCGTTTGGATGTAGAAGATATTGGATGATAAAACGTTATACTGGTGCAGGGATGGAGAGACAAAGGAAAACTAGTGTGCGTGAGCTAATAATAAGAGAGAGAATGTGGAGAAAAACAATCTTAGTGGAGCAATAAGACGGAATAAGTATCGAGGAACACAGGATGACACAGATATTAATCACCAGAATAATACACTCAGACTTCTTTGGCTCACTCTCACCTGAACACAGTCCTTCTTGCATTAGCTGTAATAGAATAACTAGAGTTGCCCAAACATTAGAGGGTTTATGATGCTGGGATTAACACCCTTAGGCTCGCATGCTCACTCCCAGCTGAATAAAATCGTCTGACGTTAGCTGGAAGAACATACTAGAGTTATCCCGACCACAAAAGGGCTTAGAGAGTTGAAGTAACTAAAAGAACTTGACAAAACAGAAGAGGGAAAGGAAAGAATGAGAACATGTAGGAATATATGATCAGAGAGTGCAATCTGGAAAGAACAAATGACTAAAGAATGGAAGGAAGACAAGAGGGGGAATAAGAGGGGAAAGTACTTTAAATGGAATACCACAGACCAAGATATATACCGCCAGACGAAATAAGCATAAGAATAGGGAAAGGGAAAAGAATGAGAGAAGGAAGAAGGAAGAAGAAAGAGGATAGGGACAGAAGGAGAATGGTATATAGAAGAGGAACAGAAAAAATAACAACACGGAAAGCGGAGAGGCTGCAGCGAGACGAACCAAAGAGAGAGAAGTGTGGAAAATGGGGACAGACGCGAGACGAGAAGTGCGAGAAGATGGAGGAGAAGCCAAAAGAGGAGCTTACACCTGTCTGCTCTTACGCTTATCTCCGGCATCCTGTGAGATTCCCAAGTGATCCCACGGCGCGGCAATCAGCAAGATCTTACGGACCAGCGGGCCGGAGTTGGAAGAGGGGGATGGAGTGTGTGTGTGTGTGTGTGTGTGTGTGTGTGTGTTGGGGGGGGGGGAGGACACGAGGGCCTTCCTATGGCGCTTTCTTCAGGAGAAACCATTGTATCCGTTCATCTGCCAGAACTCAAGAAGAACAACGCTGGATCTTGCTCACAGTCAAATGTGGTGGCATATTCAAATAATCTTTCAGTAAAATTAACTTATTGTCGAATATTGAGCCCCAGGGGCCGTACTTATAAAACCTGCATCATAGTTAGATGAAAGTCAGAAATGTGATACCTAAAGAGAAGTTCATCATAACAAAGTCGAGGTTTTGTTAGGTTGAAATCATAAGCATCTAAGCTAGCATCTGCTATATGTTGCACTTGCGAGTTTTGAAAATTGAAGAAAAATGCAAAACAACAGCAGAGAAAAGACGTAACAAAAAAATCTATAATAAATACGATATTTTTCTTAAATGTTTTCAGCGAAAAGTCAACTGACTAATGTCAAGTTTTAGGAATTATTTATTTACTGCTTTGTGTCACAGTGGACGAGGACATGTTGCCTCACCACACCATCCTGTAAACAAACACCACCACCGCCACCAGCAGCATGGAGAACTACAACAGTACGATAGAGAAACGCACAAGTGGTCGTCACCACTACAGAGTTGCATTTTTCCAGTTGCAAGGTAACATAACATTAAAATAACTTTCACTTCTGGCGTGAGAGCATTGTTCTTGCCGTTGGTCTTGTTAGGGTCCTCCGCACCAAATCTGTCACGACAATTATGCCTGCACGGTCCAAGCGGTATCTCTCTACCAGTTCTGCATCACTTAACTCATTAAGCACATCTTTCCTGTCACGAGAACGTCTCGGTTGACGGTGGCGAATTTATTGTTGTTGTGGTGCGGCGGCCATGTTTACCGTTAAGATCGAGTCATAAGCCACGTCCTAAGTGCTATACCAACTTTTTTTTTTTTTTTTTTTTATGCGAGGAAGAAGGAACCAAAGGCCATGAGCCCGCAGTAACAGTTCCCTCCAAGAGAAAAACAAAATACAATATAGAGCCAAATTCAAGATCCGATCATTTTGAGATGCCTGGACACACTGAGTTTGAAAGACTGGAGATCATAGGCAGCAGGAAATACAGACAGAGGGAGACAGTTCCAGAGTTGACCTGTTGCATAAATGAAAGACTGGGAGTAACGGTTAATTCTTGCATTAGAGAGTTGGACAGAAAAAGGATGAGAGTCTGCTGCCAGACGGGTGCTACGCGCTCGTCGTAGAGGTGGAGGAATGCAAGCAGACAGTTCAGAGGAGCAGTGACCATTAAAGTAGCGATAGAAAAGAGATAAAGATGCAACAGTGCGGCGAAGAGACAGAGGTTGAAGGGAGTCAGTAAGAGGAGGAGAGTTAATGAGACGAAAAGCCTTTGACTCCACCCTATTGAGAAGAGCTGTATGAGGGGAGCCTCCCCACACATGAGAGTTGTACTCCACACAGGGGCGGATAAAACCCCTGTATAGAGTCAACAATTGCGCAGGGGTAAAGAAAGAGCGGAGTCGGCTTAGCACACCCAATCTCTTGGAAGCAGATTTTACAAGAGATGTAATATGATCTTTCCAAGATAAGTCCCGAGTAAATGAAACCCCAAGCATGTTCAAGGATGATGTAGGATTAAGCTGAATATTATTAAACATTAGTGGGTATAACTTGGGAGGTGTCTTAAGCTATGACTTAGGTTAGGTCGAACATAAGGAGTTATGACTCGCTCCTGTGAATTTAAGGCAGACTTTCGCCTTATGATGCTGTCTTAGTGTTTTATAAGTACGGACCCTGTTGCCTAAATAACTTGCTTCAGTTATTTTATTTTTAGGCAAATAGAACATCCACACATTTTTTCATAATTTGATGGGAAAACTAACTATTTAGTAAGAAGAAATCATATTATCATCATTACGAGGTGATTCATGGTGTGATATTTACACTAGGGAAGTCTAAACCATATATCAGCTCGGTAGCTTAGGACTGGTTGGCTAAGGTGTGAAGGTTTTCCCCCAGCTGCTCCACCATGCACTCCACTCGAAATGACACCAATGAATACAAGGCTGGTGCTCCTCTGAGTGATCCGGAAATCACTGAACACTAACTGATAAATAATAGTTCATCTTACTACTACTACTACTACTACTACTAAAAGTATAACGGTTTCCTGCCAACAGCAACATATAAACTTTAACGTGGTCCCTACCATACAAATCATTTAAAAGTAACGTTCCCTCTTCCTTTATCCTCCTCATCCCTTTCTCATCTTCCTCTGCTAATCTTTAGTCCCTCTCTTTATGCCCTACCCTCCCTAATGCTCTAGTTTATCCTTCTTTCCAGCTCCACTATATCGCTCCTAATTCTGTCCTTCCATCCTTCTATCAATCATTAGCTCCCTTACATTCCTCCATTCTCTCTCGTTCCCTTAGCCTCACCCTTTCTTTTCATCTTATCATACTCCACCCTTCCCTCCATTCCCCACCCTCTGTCTTACCAGCTTTCTATTTTTAACTCTTCCCTTCAGTTTCCACCCCCTCCTTTTTTCACCCCTTCATTTCTATCCATCCACATTCAGCGTTTCCTATAATAACTCTCTTTCTCTCTCTCTCTGTTTTAATCTTTTCCATTTTCATTTTTCTTTCACTCTTACAATTTGTGCTTTTCCCTTCATTTCCCATCCATCACTTCATTTTCCACCATATGATCTCCCTTCAATTTTACACTTTCTTTTTTTCACCCTTCCCCTCATTTCCAAAATTCTTTTCATCCACCCATTTTCTACGCTTGTCTCACTCCTTTCCATCCCCTCTCTTCCACCCTTCCATTTCCCACTCTTTATTTTATACCTCCCTCCCTCTCTTTTCACTTTTCCGCCTTTCACATTTCCTTTGTTTTCTTATACATTCTATTTCATCATGATTCTATTCCCCACGTTTTTATTTTATTTTATTATCCGTCCATTAACCAGCATTCTCTTCAATTTCCGTCCATTCTCTTCTCACTTTTCTGTTTCCTATTACTGCTTTTCCCACCCCGCATCATCTCATATCCTTCCATAATTTTTCCATATTCATTGTACTTGTCACTTCATTTCCCCTCTTTTCCTCCACTACAACCTCCTGTATCATTCTCCCTTTTTTCCAGCCTACTCCTCATTTCCCCTTTTCACTCTTCCTTTTTGCACCCTTCCCGGCATTCCCTTCTTTTTCCACCTTCCATTTTTGCGCCCTTCCCCCCTTCCCCACCCCCCCTCTCTTTCCCTCCCTCCTCCCCCCACCTCCACTCAGCCAGCCCCACCGCCATTTATCCCTCATGCAAATATCCTTAATTTAGAGGCCAATGTTTCAGAATTACCGCAAGTTATCTCTGGGCCGCAGGGGGAGGCGAGGGGGGAAAAAGGCACCTCCGCTGGCTAATATACCAGCCTGTAACCAACCCTCCTCCCCTCACCACCCTTACCCTCACTCCTCCAGGCACCTCTCTCTCTCTCTCTCTCTCTCTCTCTCTCTCCACGACTAATTTCTCGCTAAAAACAGCCCCGAAAAGAACACTATGTCTATTGCTGCTTAGTTTATTTGCACTCCTTTGTACTCCTTTTCTTCTTTCCCCCTCCTTCCACTCTCTCTCTCTCTCTCTCTCTCTCTCTCTCTCTCTCTCTCTCTGCCTAAGCTCATTCACTCCCTCTTCTCCTAAGCCACCTACTTCCCCTTCTCTCCCTCTCCTTCCTTTATAATCCACCTTGCACTTCCTCTTTCATCGTCACATACCCTTTTCCATCCTCACCCTCTTTGCAGATTTTCATTGTTACTAGTGTTTTTCTTGTCTTCCCATCAGTTCTATTGCTCTTTCACAGTGAGTATATCTATTTTTTTTTTTTCAATATACGGTTTCATTTAAGTTTTTGAAGATACCTATAGCACTGAAAGGGTGAATGAAGACTGCAGTTTGAAAAGTTACACCTAAGCAAAATCGTCGTTCGCTCGATAGAGTCAGCTGTTAGCACTGTATTTAATTATATTCTGGCTAACATCAGATGATTTCACCCAGCTGAAGGGATCCATCATATCTTGTCAACATTTCACCATACTGTATTTACAAATCCCATCTCCCCCTCGCAAATCTCATTGTGTCTCCCCTCTCTTTCCCTTTTTTCTCCCCACTCTTCCCATTTTCTCCCTTTCACTCTTTGCCTCGTCACTTCTGGGTCTTTTTTTTCTGGTCATCTCTATTACCCATTTCTTATTGAAATCTGTTTTCATTTCATTCTCTCCTTGACTTATTTCTCATATTTTCTTTTCACTAATTCTTCATAGCCCTATTTTTTTTTTCCAATTCCGTATTTTTACCCGAACAAATCTATTTTTAGTTTATCTCTCTTTCCTCCAGACAGTTTTATTCAGCTTAGGATACGCGTCTCGCATTAAAAAAAAACAAAAAAAAAAAACATTATTAAGACTATATCAAACTTATCCCTTTCGAAAATTCTCCTCTGAACTTAACGAAATTTTCCGAAAACAGAAAAATAAAAAAAATTAAGATGTCCTCAACTTGAATGGGTTAACTTTACAAACTTCTTGTATTCCACACATTCTTTTACCAAACTCTTTTTATCATCATTCCCCTCTCCACAGTAAGCCCTCTCTCATTCAGTCTCTCTCACCCTGTTCCTTACCCTGCACCCTTTACTCTTTTATTTACTGTTTTTTCTCCTTCCTCTACATTTCCATTCTTCTCTCCCTTCATTCTTCCCCCAGTCTCTGTCCGTCTGTCTGTCTGTCTGTCTCCCATTTATTTCTCCAACCTCTGTCTAACATTCCTCCCTCTCCCATTTTCTCTTCATTCCTTCATCTATCCTTCCTCCCATTTTTCTCTTCTATCTCTCCTGTTTCTCATCATTTCTCTCCACACCCTTCTCTCACACTTTCTCTTCATCCCTCCACATTCCTCTCTCTATTTTCTTCCCTCCGCCTTCTTCCAACATTCCTCTTTACTTCTCATGCCCCCATCATTCCTCCCTCCCATTTACCTCTTGTCTCTCCCATTTCCCCCCACCTGGCTCCATAATCTTTCTCTCCAATTATATCTCCCTCCATTACTCTCCACCAACCCCTCTCTTCCATCCTCCTCTTCCATTTTCTCTCCACCATCCATCCTTCCAATTTCCATTCTTCCAGACAACACTTCCCCTTCCACCATTGCTCCTCTTCTCCCTCTCCCTTACATCCTTCTCTTCCATTTTCCCTCCTCTCCCCATCCTTTCCTCTCCTCTCCCTCCCTCCATTGCTCCCCTACGCCCCCTCCCATCCCGCCCCCAAACGGGTAATTAGCCAGCATTTTTGGGTGAATGCAAATCACTCCATTTCGCCACGTAGGATGGAATTTCCAATATTAATTCGTAACTGCTCTATGATACTAGGGACAAAAATTACCCTGCATTTTTTTTATTCATCCCGGCAGTGTACACGGCTATTAAAGCTTGTGGTGGGGCGGCCTCATGTGCGTGGGATATTCTGGTGGTGCTGTGGTGGAGAGGGGGAGAGGAGTGGCCTGGTGGAGAGGGACAGAGGAGTGGCCTGATGGAGAGGAGGAGAGGTGTAATGGAGAGGGGGAGAGGAGTGGCCTGGTGGAGAGGGAGAGAGGAGTGGCCTGGTGGAGAGGAGGAGAGGTATAGTGAAGAGGGGGAGAGTGGCCTGGTGGAGAGAAGGAGAGGTGTAGTGGAGAGGTAAGGGTGGTGTGCTGGAGAGGGGGAGACGGGTGGTGTGGACGAGGGGTGATGTGGTGGTGGAAAGACAAAAATGGCGTGATGAAGAGGAGGAAAACAAGGGTGTGGAGGCAGAAAGGAATGATGTGGTTGTGTGGCGGATGGGGGTAGGGATAATGTAGTGGTTTGATGGAGAGGAGAAGAGTGGCTTCGAGGAGAGAGGGAGAGGAGTGGTGTAGTGGAAAGGGGGGGAGCAATGGTGTTGTGGAGAGGAGAGGGATGACTTGGAGAGATGGAAAGAGGTGACTTTGGGGGAGAAGAGGAAAAAGGTGGTATAATGGATGGGTGGTGTGATGGAGGAGGAGAGAGGGATGGTACTGTGGTGTGGTGAAGAGAGGCAGGAGTAGTACGGTGGAGGGAGGAAAAGGGTGATTTGGTGGTGTGAAGAAGAAAAGTAGGGGTGGTGTGGTGGAAGAGGTAGTGTGGTGAAGAGGGGAATGGGTAGTATGGTGGAGGGGGAAAAAGGATGATGTGGTAGTGTGATAAAGAAGGGCAGGGCTGGTGCAGTGGAAAGAGAGAGAGAGAGAGAGAGAGAGAGAGAGAGAGATGCTATGGTGTGGTGGCAGTGGTGTGGTGTGTTGTGTGTAAAGGGGCGGTGTGGTTGGAGAGGAAATGGTGGGTGTGGTGTTGCGGTGGAGTGGTGTGATGAACTGGTGTTGCAACAGAGGGATGGTGTGGTAGGAGAAGGAAATGGATTTTGTGGTAGCAGAAGGGTAGCGAGGTGGTGTGGTGGCAGTGGCAGAGGAGTGGTGGTGTGGAGTGGTGGCAGAGACAGAGGGGTGGTGGTGTGGTGTGGTGGCAGAGGGAGATGGGTGGTGGAGTGGTGTGGTGACAAAGGTAGGGGGATGGTGGAGCGATGTGGTGACTGAGATAGAGAGGTGGTGAAGCGGTGTGGTGGCTAGGGGAGAGGTGTGGTGGAATGGTGTGGTGGCTGGGGCAGTTGGGTGGTATGATGCCAAAGAGAGAGTATGACGTAGTGTGGTTGTTGAGGGGTTGTGTGAAGTGGTGGTGTGGTGACTAAGAGGGAGTATGTGGTGTTTTGGTGTGGTGGTAGGGAGGAGAGGGATGATGTAGTCGACCCCTGCCATTATAATGTGTTTGGAGGTAGGTAGGGAAGCCGGGGTGGGGATGCGGGAATGCATGAGAAAGAGAAGGGGGATGGGGAATGGGGAGACTAGGTACAGTGCATGGTATGTGTTGGAGTCTATGCGTCCGTGCTTATGAAAAAGAATAATTGTGGAGTGCATGTATGCGAATCTGTGTTTAAGTTGTGTGTGTGTGTGTGTGTGTGTGTGTGTGTGTGTGTGTGATAAGCAGGTTCATCCCCGTACCTATTGTATTAAGACTGAAAAACTTGCCTCTACCAAGTACTATTCTGGACTGCCTTGGTTTCTTGCGCCTCAGCCCGTTAGGTTCCTCTGAATCGTCCTCAGCCCAATTATACTT
>NC_137004.1:32742884-32777884 GCF_032717465.1 Coenobita brevimanus
CAAAACATTATCTTACAAAATGTCGGAACTTCTAAACATGAAAACTTACAATATATCGTCATTGCCAATATAGTCTGCTTTAACAGTCTAAGGTTCCTTTAACTCAGTCACGTAGAATATAATCGACTGGCGTTGGTTTAAAAGATAGAGTTTTCCCTTCCAAACTCCTTCATCCTGGGAGGGGTGGTCTCAAATGAATGATCTCTGCGTCACCCTGTTCTTCGCAGTCATGTCTCAGTCTCTCTGACTCCTAAATTATGAAATTATTATCATTGATATCAACATTTCAGCAGTACTGTCCTACAATGCATAAAACTTTAATAAAAATTACTTTACCAATACTGAAACAAACTATGTTAAAGTTTCATATATTGTATATTTACCTCCGCCCAGAAGGTTATGTGATACTCCTCGCTGGTTTGTCTATTTGTCTGCTAACAGGATTACTCAAAAAGTTTGAATGGATGTTAATGAAATTTGTGAAAGGGTGGGCCATGGGCCAAGGAAGAAATGGTTAAATTTTAGGATTGCTCCGGATCTGGATCCGCAATATCCCGCACGATAACTCTAAAAGTTCTCAATGAATTTGAATGAAATTTTGTGGAAAGGTGGGCCATGGAAAAAGAAAGAATTGATTAAATTTTGGGGAGATCCGGATCCGGATCCGGATCGTATATCCACGGATCCGTATTCGGAATTACTTTAAAATTTATGTATAGATTTTGATGAAATTTTGTGGAAGGGTGGGCCATGGGCCAAGGAGGAAATTATCAAATTTGACGGTGGATCCGAATCCGGATCCGGAGTATCCTGCTCAATATCTCCAAAAGATATCAGTGAATTTCACTGAAATTTTGTGGAAAGGTGGGCCATGCACCAAGAAAAGAATTGATTAAATTTTGCGGTGGATCCGGATCCGGATCCTGTTTAGTGGCAATGGTATTGATGGAGGAATGAGCTCCCTGAACGCTTTCTAGTACACTTATAAAAATGGACAACTTAAAAACTGCCAATGTCTATACAATTTTCATTGGTACGAAATTCGTAATTTAAGATAACATAACAATGATCCTAAATATAAAGCTCTACAAAGTACAGAAACGTAGAGAAACTTATGAATGAATCATCTTAGAATATAAAATTCACTAAAATGTATGAAACATTATATTGTGCAAAACTCTGAGACCCTTAATGTCTATTAAAACTTTTGTAAACTGAAATTAGCCTATCTAAAATTACAAAGCTGTTAAACCTCTTTATACATCTATGCTTGGAAAAAAGGAAAGAAAAACTTCATAATTTTTATTTTAGATGTGAAAATACTGTTTCAAACACAACACCTAATCTTTCAAAGCACCGAAAGTTAGAAAGACGCCGAATGCACTCCCGAACGTAAACAAATCCACAGGTGCCTGGTATGACACGAAACATGCGACGGTATAATGTACACCTGCTGTGGGAGAGAATTATACTCTGTACAACAGAACCTAACAATATGCGCAAAGCCCGAGTACACCGCCAGCCAGTGATTTGTACATCGTATATCGACTGATGTACAACGGGAAAAGCGTGCCCAACTTACTGCTGCCAAGGCCCACGTCCGATGATCAGTTTAAGTGTTCGGTGATTTAATGGTGTGTACACAGGCATAGCGCAGTTGGAGAGAGAGAGAGAGAGAGAGAGAGACCTTGTCACCGTACATTATGGCAAGAGGTCACGAACATTAAGCACACCTGTCCTGAATTCCGCCATGGGATTCGTGTGCATACAGGTAGGGTGTCATCTGCATCCATCAATACCTGCAAGTGGCACCTAGACAGTCCTGAAAAAAAATGACACTTTACAATCGTGGAAGCATGCAGCTAGATGGACGACGCTTCATGGCATCCCTTCCCCCCCCCTCTCTCTCTCTCTCTTTCTCTCTTTTGTTGCAGCCCATTTCCTTGCAATTCATTTTTTTCTTAAGTCGGTGTCTTTTTCATCTGTATTCCTCTTCTTCATCTCGTGTTCTTTTCCTCGTAGTTCTTAGTTTCCTCTCGGATTTATTTCTCCTCCCCCCCCCTCTCTCTCTCTCTCTCTCACGAACTGCATTACATCCTGACTACCCTGATGTATGACGAAGGCTGACAGTAAGTGTGAGCGAACGTCAGACAACACTTTCTGCCCTTTAGTTATGTTCCTGAAGTTGCCTCTCCTCTCTTTATGTGAGACTCCTGCCACTATACAATGTTTATGCGAGCGTAATGCTAGTGTAGGATGGTTACTTGAGTCTAATAATGATGTTGGATGCTTGTTTGGGTGTAATGTTGTGACTGATTGCTTGTTTTTGTCTGTCACTTACCCAGCGTCTCTCGTGGGGAATAAAGGAGTGGGGGTGTTTGAATCAGTGCGCTGTGCTTCTTGTAAACACTGGAGGTTTAGGTCTGTATTTTCGTTAACTTTGCAGGTTTTGTATCACCTCCTTGTCCTCGATTTATTTTGCAGTTTTCGCCTTAAAATCCCCAAGTATGTTACTGGTCGAAACTACGTAGATAACAAGAAAATATAAATACATTACAAAAATCATCAACGCGTTATACACAAAAATAATCTATATGGAAGAGGTGTTACTAATTCTCCTATGCCATCTTGAGTAGGGGCCCTTAGACACCAGGGAACTTTTTGCAAGAAGGAATCGTCATCCTTAGGCATAGTTACTGTCGTTGTTATGCTGCGTCACTCCCAGCAACGAAATCAAATGGGTTCATATTTGCCAAGGACCTTTACCAAGTTGTAGGATAAACAATGACAACTTACTTTTAGCAGGAAGCATTTTGGTTTTCGTATACAGTATTTTTTCTTCATTATTGACCCTAGTTGTAATTTGCACGGTGGTTGCATGAATCTTGATGTATTCAAATAGGCACTTATGCACAACTTCAGCTTAAAAAAAAAAAAATATGGAAGCAGGTGCCAATGTGTGTGTGTGTGTGTGTGTGTGTGTGTGTGTGTGTGTGTGTGTACAAACAGGGCCGTACAAGGTTATGGTGAGGAGGATACTGGTAAAGGAAAAAGGGACCATGCAACTCTTACCATGTCGCTGCTATGCCCTGGGTATGGCAACACCAACCTATCTTGGACTGCCGCTGGCCGCCATACTCCCGAATTCTTGCGCCACCAACGCCATCCATCATCCCTCTCCTCCCCGTGCTTGAGAGCTGTGCCCCGACCATTATTTCTTTGACTCTAAGTAATATCAATAGGACGGCCACTTCCCGGAAGAGAACACAGTACAGGCCCTTCAAACCTGTCCGTTAGAGCCAGGAATTATTGTAGACGGGTTGCAGTGTCTTGAACCGCGAGTCCCTGACCTACCACAAGTCCTTCGCTGCTTTATCCCTTAATTTAGTTCTTTTTTCCCATGTAGGATAGAATTTCTCGTCTCCCTGACCTACCTCAATTACTTTATTACAGACGCCTGAACCTTCTTTATGACCAAATCATGATAATGCAGCTTGTTCCTGCGGGGGTGTGGTGGGCATTAACGATACCCTTTCTTTCTCTCTCTCTCTGTCGATCGGGGTTACTGACAGCCGTGACTAGAGAATGTGGCTGGGGTAGACGGCCCGGGGCATCGAACGGCACCGAGTTCGCCAACCTAGCACTTTCTGCGGTTGTGTGTATGTGTGTGTGTGTGTGCGTGTGTGAAGAAATTTTAGCAATGACATGGTGATAGCTAAGTTAGCATTTTAGAGAGTATTTGGTGTATGGTGGCTCTAGTTTTAACTCTTCATGGAAAATTAGGTGACATCTAGAATATCCAGAGAAGTCCCAGTTTTTTACTCCAAGCGATCTTTGAGAATAACCAGCCAAGTGGAACCATATTCCTTTCAGCACTGCGTCCGCCTTAGGGCTATATTGTAGTAAAATCTCAGCTTCCTAGCATTAAGCGGTTCTTGAGATAGCTTGCCTGACTCAATTTTCTGTGTTCCAGAAAATATCCCGAGACACGGCTGACGGGCTGACGGACTGCCACCACATTTAGCCAAAAGAAGCGGACAGCTGACCAGGTAAGATTGACCAAGGTTGAAGGCTATAGGCCTAGTCGACTTTGAAATACTGCAGTTTTAATATAAGTCACAACAACAACTACATTAACAACAACAACTATAATAATAATAATAATAATAATAATAAACAGTAATCTATATCATAATGATCCGATTTCTGTATGTTTGTTTCTTACCATAACATAGCAAAAATAACGCAACGGAGTCCAACTTTTGTTAGAGCAAGGTACTGTTAAAATTCTCCAACTTGAAGAATAAAACAATTTCCAGTCCAGTCGGGCCACCGGCTCCCGAGTTATGACTCATTTCTGGCCTTTTGCTTCAAATTTAGTCTATGATTTTAGTGGAGGGGATGGATTCGTTCCTGATCAGGCATTGAAATTACTAGCATGACAAGAGAGAAGAGTGACGTGTTTGTTGTATTAACACTCTCTCGCCTCTCCTTCCTCCATCCATATACTCCAAAAATTGTATACTATTATGCTCTAATATAATTTGGCGTAATAGCAAACACTGTTATCCTGCCTCTCTCTCTCTCTCTCTCTCTCTCTCTCTCTCTCTCTCTCTCCAACGGGTGTCCCAGTATGATAAAAATAAGGGAAAATTCCTCGCTGTCTCGCTCAGGGCATGAGTTATTCAAATTTCTGTTACCTTTCGACTGAAAATAGAAATTGACTTGACATCGAGTGGAGGCCTCTGAAGGCGGCCTTCAAGCGAATAATAATAATAATAATAATGAAAATAATAATAATATTGTCAAAAACAAGAAAACTTTCCACAGCGATGTGGGAAGCCTTGATAATAAAAATGAATAACCTCCTGGTGATGGTTCCATGGTAGGTCGAAACTAAGGCATTTGAGAGACCATATAAACTTGCCGTGAGGGTGTGATCATAGAGTGACTTTGATTTAATGATATATATATATATATATATATATATATATATATATAGATAGATAGATAGATATAGATCTATCTATCTATCTATCTATATATATATATAGATAGATAGATAGATATAGATCTATCTATCTATCTATATATATACTGTATATACAGAGAGAGAGAGAGAGAGAGAGAGAGAGAGAGAGAGATTTGTGGAAGTTAAGATTCCCCACTTTACACGGACAATAAGTGTTCCAGATGCACCGAAGGTAAATAAAATCCATTTGATTCCGATTTTCACTTATCGTATTGCTAGTCTAGTTATACTGCTTATTTCGCACTGTGAAGTGGAGGGGCGTGATGTGATGAGATTAATGTAAGGAAGTCAAGATTCCCAACACTGAACCCAGGTTTTTCACAAACGGTCAGCGATACACCAGGATTCGAAGCTTCACTTTGGCCAGAGCTTGCCAGTCTGGTTGTGTGAATCATTTTGCGATGTGAGATGACTGAGAGTGGTGTGATATCGATGCATGGAAGAGGACGGATTGTAGTGTGGTGATAAGTAGTTATGACTGAGATAGATGAATGGAGCATTTTCCTTCGAAGTTACCTAAGGTGAACTCTGGGATGATGCGTGTGACTATAGATGAACGGCAAACTGTTTGAAATATCTTAACTAATTGTGAAGTGAGCAGGGAAATGACCCCAGAAGTTAAGAAAATGTCGGTGAACTTTTCAGCCGATGTCATAGATTAAACATGCAAGATAGATATGATGTATCGAGATAAATGAACTTTAGTATTAGGCGACGTGCTCTACAAAGATGAATTGTATATATGGTGTACACAATTTGAAATTAATTGGAAAATTGCAAATGAGGTTAAGTAATTTGAGACGAAGAAGTACTGGTGAGCTCTTTGCATCGCAAGAAAGCCAATATGCGTTTAAATAAGTAATGGATACGAATAGGTGACCTGCAGTAGAAAGTAGATGGCAGTTTGTGTAGAATATCGACGTGGTCATGAATAAACTGGAAAATTACCGCATCTTTAAAGGAAATAGCAGCAAGGAAATGATACTGAGAGGTTAGCAAGATGATGCGTTTTATTTAATTGACACGAGAATTAGTTGCCTTTCAGTGGAGAAATGGATAGCAAATAGTGCGAAATAGCAGGGTGCTGTTTCATGATCGAGAAAATTGGCATGAGGGTTAATTATCTGGCAGCGAAGAAGTTACAGCGAGAAGTTATGTTTGCAGGAAAGGAGTGACTCGTTGAGGTTAATGAAATGCTGAATTATGCGTCCAGAGAAAGTGAAATAATTGACGAAGTGTGCAAATTATCATGGTACTCTTAAATGAGCTTGAAAACTGATGTAGAAGGTAAGCACATGATGGAGAGAAGAGTGAGTGAGTGAGAGTGTTTACGTGGATGGAATTAATACCTTTGTTGATATGGATGAACTTGATAATTAGGCTCCTTATAGTAGTGAAATACATAGCAAATAGTGTAAAATTAAGGGATAATTGACGTAGAAGTTAAGCAAATGGTTAAGAAGTGACCTTAGTACGTGCCCAGGCCTGCAAAATGGAAGTGATGTGTTGAAACCATTGAAGTTTAGTATGTGACATGCAATTGAAAGACAGGTGGTAAATTGAGTGCAATGTCGACCTATTAATGAACCAGAAAATTGCCACAGAAATAAAGTAAATAGTGAAGCTGAATGTTCTGACTTCCTAGATAGAAGTGATATCTGTCTGTCTATCTGTTTTATCCGTCTAACAATAATGATGAAAATTTCCCTGTGAGGTGTGAAAAGGATGAAAAATGGGTAATGTAAGAACAGCTGATTTGTGAAAAGAACATTAAGTGTACCAATAAACAGTGAAGTGTATCCTCTGAACAGATCTTTATTTATTTCACTCACTCATCAACATTGCCACGCCAGCAAAAAACGACTCCAGGCGCATGTCTATTACGCATTCTATGAGCCTTCATCTTCATGATTCTTGTGTCAAGCATGGGTGGGGGCGGGTTATTTCTCCAAGGGAAAAAGGTGAGTAGGAGTAATTTCATTTTTCTTCATCTGATGCGTCATCGTGTACAGATTTGTTGTTATTGTTGTTGTTGTTGTAATTGTTGCTTGTGGTAATAATAATAATAATAATAATAATAATATTAATAATAATAATGATAATAATAATAACAGCACACCGTAAAATTGTCCACAGGCAGTTTTGATAAAGAAATATTTCCCACACCTACTGCCTACTAGAAGCCGACCCATAAAGGGACCTTGAGGTCAAGGTCACTGATCTTGTTCACTGTCTTGTTCGTGTCCATTTTTTTTTTTTTTTTTTGCTGTAGCTTTAATCCTTCATGGAAAATTAGATGACATCCGGAATATCAGGAAAAGTCCCAATTTTCGACACCGGGCAAGGTCAAAGTCACCTATTTTGTGCATGTCACCTTGGGTCATCACAGTCTATAAGTTCATTACGTTTGATGGCTCTAGTTCTAATCCTTCATGCAAACTTAGGTGACATCCGGAATATTTGGGAAATTCCCAATATTTGACCATTGGCGATCTCGGAGGACATTCATCCGATTAAGATTATACTCCTTTCAGATCTGTTCCCCGGCAAGGGGCATATGTTATAAAAATTTCAACTCTCTAGCTTAAGTGGTTTCTGTGATAGTGTCAACACAGTGGTTTTCGATGTTCCCTAATAATATCTTCCCCAACTGCTATCATCTTATTTTAATAATAATAATAATAATAATAATAATAATAATAATGATATAATAACAATGATAATAATAATAATAATTATAATTATAATAATAATAATAATCGAAAGCACTTAGTCATGATAAATTTTAGCGTCTTATTGTCATCATTAAAGTTGCGGCTGCCATTATTCTCCATGTTCACCAATTTCTCGTTGCTAATTCAGTTGCGCAAGAGATAATTTTGTGACAAGAAAATTACTCAAAGTTTTAGCTACAAGGAAACAGTGGTATCCTTCCCCCCACCTCCCTTCACAAAGCAACTAATCTTCTCCAAAGTTTCTCACTAATTTTTTTCACATATTTAGAGGTCAGGGAGGTGAACCATGATCTCTGGACAACTGAATGCTTCCAGTGCCCCTCAGAAACACGTTATGAATGTGGCATACGTGCAATGATTACTACTATGGGAAAATGCCCTATGACGGGGCAGTTTGTTAATACTGGACAGTTTTTAAAATCTGCATATGTGTATAAAGGTTTTGTAAACAACTTTCAACTACTTTAGTAAGTTGTATGTAATTTTAGCATTTCTTCCATCGTTTTTCATGTGATGATCATAATCAGGATTTGATATTGTCATTCGTTAAGGACGTCTTGGCATAAAAATATTGTACTACCCACTCCTCTGCTCAAAGTTTTGATAACAGAGGAAGAGAAAAAATGTAATGACATCATTATCTTCGGAAATCA
This sequence comes from Coenobita brevimanus, assembly GCF_032717465.1. Classification (NCBI taxonomy): domain Eukaryota; kingdom Metazoa; phylum Arthropoda; class Malacostraca; order Decapoda; family Coenobitidae; genus Coenobita; species Coenobita brevimanus. The sequence goes on from NC_137004.1 coordinate 32,751,305, forward strand.
AGTTGCCATTCTACTACCATATATAAAGTTTAGCACTGCTTTCATATCGATAACGAGATCCCTAGAAAGTACAGTACGCCGGTCCCGTGACTTTATTTTCTCCATTATAGGGCAGAATGTCTGTTTGTCCAGGTGAGACCAGGTGTGGTGTGGCAGGAAACGCTGCAGACAGGAGAGGGCTCCGCGGGGCCGGGAAGAAAAGGGGCGAGGACTGGGGTGCCTTGGGAGGCTTGTAGGGTTGGGGCTCGGTGATCAGGCTGAGAGGGCAGTGTCGGGAGCCTGAGCATCCCGTAACTTTCTCACATCACCAGCACGTAGCAAATCACACCCTCCTCCTTCTAAACCAACACTTAATATTTATCAGCCAACAAATCGACCCGACAACTGGAAGGAAGTCCCACCCAGCGAGCTGTAGGTGGCGGGTAGGAGCATAGCTCAGCAACCGACGTCTTGCCGAAATAAAAACAGATTTGCCACAATTTCCGCTACACACGCCTTTCATCACTAGTTTACGTTCGCTTTGTTTTCTATCAATTTAAACCTTAACATTATACTCACTACATCCTCAATCGTGAGAATCACGTGTATAGAATGGAACCAAAAGAACCCAGTTTTTCCCTCCACAAATTATATATAATGGTGGCTTGGAATGTCTCTCTCTGTGTTCTCACACTCCTTGAATATTAAATGAATTTACACCAAGCTTGTCTTGCATGGCAAGATTATAATGAGCATTCTAATTTTCCTCCTTCTTTTGCCCTCAGCAAAAATCCTTAAACATACCCAGTTTCAGAATGTACATTATACTGTATTGCAGCTTGACTACTAAAACAACATAAAACAATAACCTTCATAAAAATGGCCTCTCAACTACAGTGGGCTGAAATATTCACACACACACACACACACACACACACACACACACACACATATATATATATATATATATATATATATATATATATATATATTTATATACACACACACTTATATGTATGTTAAGATTTCCCCCCCTTGAAGTGAAAATGTATGCACCTACATTTTGTTAACTACCTCGATGACCTGATATTTTGCAACTGCATCTAGTGATGGTTGGTCACTTTTCAGCTCTCCTGCCAAGTCCACCACATATAAACGGATTGAAGATAATTTACATATGGCAGTTACATGCATTGTATTTGGCAGTTCATGTTACTGGCATCACTCCAATGAAGATATGGAAACAAACGCAAATGAAGCTAATCATTCATTTTTTGGCCAGCTCCTTGATGCCCTTGTTAGTCGCGTTTCTTTTTATTCTTTCTTGTTTAATTTGGCAGGCACTTCTAAAAATTAACCACTCCGACCAAACTTGGACACAATGACCGGCATATGACCTAGTTGTGTCCGTAAGGTTTGGGTTGCTGGTCAGCTACTCATTGTCTAGCAACGGCCGAAAACCCGCTTTTTTCATACTATTCACGTTTTGAGTTGTAGAAGCATTACCAATGGGCGTAGAAAGCTCTGACTTCTTTAGCATAATCTTGAAATCATTCGCTCTCGGAAGTGCCTCATCCGTTTTTCCCCTCTCTCCCTTACTTTTTGAGTGGCAACCCTGCGAAGATTGGACTCAGCATCCCTAGCAACCAGTACCTGTTTTAAAAAATGTTCCCTTAGTTCTCCAGCAGCTCGATGGAATTGAACAAAAGTTTGCATACTTATAGACGCTGACTAGTACTACAACTTTCTGTTGTATATCTATGTATTACATTGGCCAGGTCTGGGGTCAAAGGTCATCATATGCAGATGTGGTGAAAATAGCTAAAATGACGACTGTGCTCGCGCGAAATGCAAAGGCTCCGAAGATTATTAAGTCAGAGCCATGACTCTTGGGTGGAATATTGCACTGAGTACTTCCATATAGAAATGACTTTTGGTGTTGAAACTCACTTCGGGTTGCTGACAAAGCTTGGTCTGCTCAGAGCTGGCCATTGTGGCCTACTGGCCTCTTATTAATTATACTGAACAACAGCTGGAAAAAAAAAAAGTCATCTAAATTAGAAAACTACAACAAAAACTTTGGGATGCCAACCCGGTTTGAAAATTAAAATGTTATGTTTACTACCTCCGCCAACGAATTGGAGGAGGTTATGTGTTCACCCGTATATGTCTGTGTGTCTGTCTGCCTCTTTCTTTGTTTGTATAAAAGATATATAAAAAATGTTGTTATCGGATTTCAGTGAAATCTGGTGGATAGATGGCCAGTGAATCAAGGAAGAGTTGGTCAACTTTTGAGGTAGAATCGGATTCGAATGCAGGAGGAAATAATAAATTTCATTGCCTTAGGAGGAGGTATGTAATCTCTGAGATTCATTAACAGGGTCAACTAATACCATGAGATTAACTGATTAACTACTGTATATTAAATTTTATTGGCAGTGGCGGATGTATTTGTTTTCTCAGTGCCTTTTGCTTCCCCATGAGGTATAATATTTTAACGGACTCGTGAACTATGTGTTGGTTTGTGAAGGAAAAGTTGCCTAATGTGGGACATCCTTAAAAGAGCACCAGCAGAGAAATTGGACCACTTTTTGGCAGAGGCAGTGGTGAAAGTGTGTAGGCCTAGTGGATAGAAAAGAAGCGATGAAGGGGAATAAACTTTCGAAATATGTGTGTACCGGTATGTTTCGATATCAACAAGGAGTGAAAGATAGGTGGCTTGGTACGGAAGATGTTGGGGCGAAGTGAGTAGGAAGTGAGTAGATGCTCAAGGAGGCTGTGCTTAAGGATGATTTGAGATGTTTCTGGAATGAGGGGTGAAGATGAAAAAAATAAAAATGGGGGGGGGGCGGAGGGGTGGTGAGTAGTAAAATTAGGAGGTCGGAATGCTGGTTGAAGAGATAAAAGCACTGTAAATAGTAGTTGCAGGAATGAAGAGTAGCCTACAAGAAAAGGAGGTGTGCAGACGGAAACAAAATGTCAGAATATGTATCGTAAATTTAAACAGAAGAATAATGAAAGATGAATTAAAAAATGAAAGGATCTTGAATTTGGCTCTCAGTTGTCTCGTTTTATTTCTTGGAGGGATCAATCTTGCAGGCTCCGGGTCTTGGGTTACTTCTTCCTGGCATAAAAAAAAAAAAAATCAAGGAATTTCTACGAGATTAAGAACTTGCTGTGGAAAGAAGAAATGAGTAATTAACTGATAAAGTGATAAAAAGCTGTTGATTGTAAATGGTGACTGAATGGCAGCGGTGAACGACATGTTTTGTGCAGATTACTTGATGGGGAGGTTATTGAGTGTGCTCAATAGGACAAGGGAATGTAAAGACAACATTACCGAAACGAAAGTTCTGGAAAGTTAAAGTAATAGGTAGGACAGCACTAGAGTACCTGAAGAAAATGTGGAGAAAGCGCTGAACAGTGATTTGCTAGATTTTTCAGTGTATACTCAGATCGAGGCCAGATACATAAATGTTATGCCGCTATATAAAGGAAAGGGCTACCAAAGAGACTTCAGAATTTATAGGCGTCGTCTGGTGAACATAGCAGGAAAGGTGTATGGGACAGTGACGATTGGGAGAGACGTGCAACTTACATAGCACCGTATTATGAAAGAATAAAGAATTTCTTCGGTGTGGCAAAGTGTGTGTGTGTGGATCAGGTATTTTTCTTTGGGAAATATGTGAAAAGTACACGGGAAAAGGGGTGGATCTGTAAGTAGCTCTTATGAACCTAAACTGTAAGCAGCACCTATGAACCTAAACTAAGAATATGACTGAGTTTAAATGTGGCAAGTGTTATTGATATACGGTCTGGGAGGGAGACTTTAAATGGAGTGAAGAGCTTCATCAATGCTTACGTCGAATTTGCGAGTGGAAAGCGAAAAGACTGCCCAGTTGTAGGAAAAGCGACGTTGTGTCAGGGATGTGAGATTTTTCTAACTCCATCTACTCATGGATGGGATGGTGGGGAAGATAATTGTAAGGATACTAGGGAGATGGGCGGATTCAAGGGATGCGAGAAGACGGTGAGGCTGAAAAGTGAGCCAAACTGCAGATGATACAGAACTGGTCGCAGACTTTAGGAGCAAATATTAGCAGTAAGCATCTGAATATTGAAGAGTTTGTGAGAGAGGGAGACTGAGAGTGAATGCGAGAAAATTCATGATAATGATATACAGTAGAGAAACAAAGCACAACCTTTACGGCAGTAAAACTAAACGACGAACATCCGAAAAAAAAAAAAAGTTTTGGTATTTAGGTGTGAACATAACAGAACCTGGAGCTCAGGGACTTGATGTGAACTGTATGATATGATTAAAGATAAAAGTATATGGAGCGTTGACTAGCGTGTGAAAAAAAAAAAAAAATCTTCTCTGGCGAAGATGGTAGATGCCTAGCCTATGAAAGGGGACATAATAGTGCCAAGCGTGTTCTGTGCATGTCAAACATAAACTTTAAATGCCTGGGAAAAGGTGTGGAAGAAACCATAGTGTAAATGGTTAGGGACGACCAAGGTGTGTTATACCGGCATGACCTAGTATGACGCGAATGAGTGATGAAATTCAGAGTAAGAGGATTTACACATCGGAAGCAGCTGGGGGAGTGAGAGGAAGAGATATGACAAGGAGGAATTCTAAACATCCAGACGGGTGAGAAATATATGGACCAGAACGATTTGAAATGAAGACGTTTCTTGGGGACGACCTGCTGATTGTGACCTGTAATAAACAATAAAGCGATTGCAACAAACCACAGAGCGATCACCGTAATCTGGATGTGGATATTTCAGACTTGCTTTGGTACAGACTGTTATGAACGGAAGTAGAGACTGAGTGTGAATGAATGGCCTTGTTTTCTCCCCTATTTCATTCCACTAATGAAAAGGGTAGGTATTTTTGTGTGTGTCCAACTCTGGACATAGACTAAATGGCCTGTTCTTAGTGTTTCAGCAGTCCTGCGTGTTACACATCTTTTTATGTTAACACTTCCGCATTAATACCCACTGTCTATACTGAACACATGCTACGGATGTTTTGTTCAGGACTGGTGTGATGATTTTAGTGAGGATATATTTATGATGCGTCGGTGGGTCTTGTTAAAGATTACTAAAGTCTGTTTCAACAATATTCAGATTAACATACTGTTTCCTTCCTTAGTGTGGCACCGGGCTCGAGTTCTTTTAGAGAGCAGACCGCTTCTTTAACCACCACCTCTCCCATAGGATCCAGACACTTGAGGAAAAACACAGAAGGGTAACTGAGAATTACCAGTGAAAGTAAAAAATACATCCATTCACTAATCATTCAAATATTGAAATTCCTCACTCCATCCTTCAAGGCATATCACTCTCCCAGGGTATGTTTCGTTTGGTTATGGCGCTGGCGCAGTGCCAGTGAACAAAATAGTTACATCGACTGTCATTAGAAAAACAAGCAGTCCCTCTTGTGTACCTCTCCAAGCATTCATCTTTCTTCCGTCTCTATTTTTTCTCGTTGTATAAGAGGATCTGGTTTTCTAATACATTCATTTACCATATCAACCATCCTCTTCTCTTACATCAATGGTCTTTCCCATTCTCAAATTTAATCACATATACTGGTTCTCTTTTCACTGCCTTGGTCATATTCATTTTCTCTGTGGGGAGCATATCATCGAAGCTAATCTGATTCATACCATTTCATCAAATGAAATTGGTGCACGTCTTTCACAATTTTTTTTTTGTTTTATCCTTCCCAGTTAGAGAAATCCATATTCATTATCTGTCAGATCCATTTCAGCTGTATTCATTCTTGACTTTTCAGACATGCGCTATACCAGTATCTTATGTCAGGGAATTAATGTAGGAACTGACGCATCTTATTCAGTCGCCTTTGTACTCAGTTTCCCTTTACTCACTTCCGTATCAGTGTTATTACAATACCGGTTCCTGCCGTGGTACTCTTTGATTTCCATCTCACTTCCACACTTCCCATTCTTTCCTGTCACTACATACAGGTATGTAAAATCTTCTGTCTGTTCAAATCTATCTTCGATTAGCAGTACATCAAACTTTGAATCGTCTTCTCTCTTGACGTTCATCATCTTATTCTTATCTGTATAAGAGACTTCTCAGATCCCTGCTCCTAAAAGTTCACAAAATTCTAAATCAGTGTCCGCCATGATCTTGTTCATCATAGGCTAAGTAGAACTATCATTTGCATACACCAGATATGAAATATCCCTTACCTTACTAAACCTGACCGGTATCAGTGAAGGAGTAATTACTGAGCCAGAGGGAAACATGAGCCACACAGGATTGTATGTACACTGTCTGTATTTTAAATATACAGATCCGTCACTTAAACACACACACACACACACACACACACACACACACACACACACACACACACACACACACACACACACACACACACACACACACACACACACACACACACACACACACACACACACACACACACACACACACACACACACACACACACACACACACACACACACATTAATAAACTCTGCCATACCCATCATCATCATAATTAGTCACATCACTCACTGTCAGACTCTGCGGTTAGGTAAAAGCTTCTCGCCATAGTCCCCCGAAAATGATATGTCACTTGGACTTAAGTCAGTACCTGTGTTCAGAGGTGCTTATCGTTACAGAGCTGGTACTGATAACACAACAACTGCTGCAGGTTTGAAGTACAGCATGTTAAAGGTTGCATCTCATTATTTGATTGCCATGTAGGGACGTAGGGAACAGAGGAGTTGGTCGTTGCAGGGTAAGCGGAGGGTGAGGGTGGGGAGTGAAGCATGTGACAAGCAGGCAGCCAGGTTGTAGAGCAGAGCGGACAAGCGATAAGGATCCGGGCTGCCCCATCTTCCCGCCAGTTATCATCAGTGACGGGGCCAGGTGGACCACCCCAACGACATGCTCTCGTCTTATGCTTTCACATTATTTTCACTGAGTTCGCTGCGTCAGAAGTTAACAGTTTAGGCGGAACGCTTGAGTTCAGTAAGTTTTAACATTCAGGACTATTCCAAGCTTAGGTTAACAAGACACACCATCTTACTATGTTGATGACATCCCATTCACTAGGTACACAAATGTTATTCTAAAGGGTTAAAAAAATATCGTAATAACTGCAAGTATAGCATGCAGTGCTTAACTTTCTTCTTAGCTTACCATGTCTCTTCCCATCTTTAAACTCACACAGTTACTCTCTTTTCTTCCATCCTATTTGCACACATTCTCGTCCTATAATCATACCATCCAAGCATTCTCTCTTCAACTCAAGTGTCCAAGAAGGAGCTCTAGACACTTGAGTTGAAGAGAGGATACTTGGATAGTATGGTTATCGGGAGAGAAATGTGCAAATATTATGGGGAGGAGGAAGTATCTGTGTGGGTGTAAAGGTTTGAGGAGGCGTGGTAAATTAACAAGAAAGCCAATAAATATGGTAGACTAGTGTTGGAGATGCGAATTATGGAGGGCGATGAGGTTAGAGAACTTATACTTTATCGAGCTGATTTAAGGAATTTTGTACGGTGGAGTATAGAACAAGGGTTTGACGCTCCTGTTTTTACCCAGTGACTTGACGGTTGCTGGACTGACACTAGATGATAAATTAAGCGAAGTACATAAATGTGCAAAGCGATGCCTCTGACTCGGAGTCAGGATTCCGGAGACTGTAATGACGAATGGATGTGAGTGACCTATTTCACGCGCATGCTGTTGATTAGTTCTTCTTTTGTCAGATGTTTTCTTGGTCCCAGGACCGTGCTTCACCCCATTCTTGGACAGGAAAAAAGAAGTTGGATGCTGCTTGCTGCTGCTGCTGCTGCTGCTGCTGCTGCTGCTGCTGCTGATGATGATGATGATGATTACAACTGCTTTTAGCCTGTTATATTGTTCTTAACATTATGTGAGTAAATAGTCTCGTTATGCACTGGATATTGAATTTAGGGAGGGGTGTGGAGAATACTCACTGAAAATGTGTTAGAAATGAAAAATCAGAATAAAAACCTACAAGCGGAACTGGAGCGTAACAGTATGGCAGTTTCCGAACGTGATGTCTGCAGTGGACGAAGTCATCCGTGGTTCAAAGATCACATTAATAACCACAGCCAGTGCTCCGTTATCATCCACAAGAGCACAGAGGAGGCAGGGCGAGGGCGATGATCCCAAGCCATAACAATATCCACACCTCACTTCCTCTGGGATAAAGAAACTGGGCTACAAAAAGATACGATATAATTCTTAAGTCTAGTGGCGCAGTAAAGACACAAAAAGATAGGCGGTAATTCATGGTTAGTGGCGCAATTGTACGGTTGGGTATATTAGTTTTTTTGATGGTGTGCGAGGACTTGTGAGGGCGACTTCCTACTGTGTCTTCTCTAGCTAGCACGAGTCTCCTCAATAGGCACAGTGTTGAGTGGTTTTTCCTCTTTCTAGTACTTGGTGTCCACTTGGCTGCAGCTACTGGGCTTGGAGTAACCACCTTATTGTTGTCCTTATTAACAACTACGTCAATCCACGGAAGCAGTTTTGCCTTTGTTGAAGATAATAATGTTCTTTTATCTGCTTTATATTGCCCTAGTTTTTCGTAACAGCTCTCTTCGCCACAACCTCATGACTTTCTTTTGAGGCGGCTTTGCCTGAAAATTACAGTGTACGTATCAGCGTATGGTATCTCGGGAAACCATTTTCATTTTTATATTAATGGCTATATAATTAAATGATGTGCCAAAAAGGTTAAACAAATGAAGAAAAAAGAAAGAAGGAATGATGCGAAGCACCAAAGAAGGACACGTAACCACCATGTTAAAAAGCCACATGTTCTGTTCAGCTTTGACGGCGATTAGGATACCGTGCAAGATCGATTCAAGTCCCTGTGTCCTGTTTACTCTTTTATTCTTTTCATATGAGTTGCAGATACATTGAAATATATCCACTGTATGTATAAACGAATCGAACTTTGGAAAATGTCATGTATTTGCTCACAGACGAATCAAACTTTGGAAGATGTCATGTATTTGCTCACAGTTTCTGTCATTTGCGCTCTCCGATGATTTTAGGTGCCGCAGATGGGTTGGATATAGCCTTCATTAACTCCTTCGCTAATAGGATGCTCGCCTAACCAGAATAAACTTGTCTGGTAGATGGAAGAACGAAATACAAATGACATCCTCAGGCTAAAGGAGTTAAAGATTGCAGAGACAAGCCTTCAATATTAGGCGGTTTCTGAAGCATGTGACGGAGATATAATGTGTCATATCTGTTTTGTTGCTAATTGCGGTTTGTATCGTGGGATGGCGGCTGATCAGATAAACTAATCGTAGGTGTTACATACGTGACTTAAGAATTAGGGTCTTACAGACACCTACGAGCTCTCGGTCTTAATGCAACTACATGCCATCTATCAATACTGCGAAATTTCGGGACAACTAAAGGAACTGGAGGACTTGGTACTTTTTCCTTCACCTTTATCATTCTTTTTTCTGTCTGCCCTCCTTTCTTCTAATTTTTCCTATCTTTCCTGTCACTTTTTATTACTCTTCTTTCCTTTTCAGCTGGCTTTGCACTAAGTAACAAACCTTATGGTTTCCTGTAAGCCAGGAAACCATTTACAGCGCTGGGTGGTAACCATATAACCAACACTCACATGTTCCCTACGTGTCAACAAGTGGTTTGGCGGAGTGTTAGTACCCCTCCCCGTAAAACCACTAATTCAAAGACAAACAGCCACCCCTTACGGGATTAGCCTATGGCGTTTGGCTATAGATAAGGTTAGATAGTAGTATTATAGTCATGGTCCATAGTTCTTTAACTCGTTTGAGCGACAGAGTTTACAGTGCATGGCTCCGTCTCTTGTGAATATTTAATGCTAGCTTGTCAAGGTCACATACATTTTTTCACATTACAGTACTTAGAAGGTGTAAAGGAATCACTTACCTCGACTGTACACTCACGGTCAAAGCTTACTCCCTTCTTATCCTTAGATTATTTCACAGCACTGGAGAACAGCAACTAAAAGGGAATACTCGTATATAAGCTAACAAACTCTATACCACTACAAGACGGGTTTCACTTCTAGATGCTGACTAGGTGGCGGTTGCAGTAGCTCTAGATAACGAACAGAAAGTTACTAAAGCAATTCCAGTTGGTGGACAGGCAGCTTTCGATACAATTCCATCTAGTTAACAGACAGGAATAGAATCAATTCTGGACTGTGAACAGCAGTGATCAAAGCCTTTTGGGGTAATAAACAGGAAATGACACTAGAAGAAAACTAAGCTGACACCACGTGACCTTAACCTTTGACCTCACTGACCTTGCTGACCTAATCAGTTCATTGTCCCTTCATATTCTATCACTGACAAAAGTTTGGTCAAAATCCGTTGAGGGATTCAGAAAATATCGCGCCCACACCCATATGGCCTTGACCTTTGACCACTTTACCTTGCTAACCTGATCAGTTTATCTTTCCTTCATACTGTATCACTGATAGAATTTTGGTCGAAATCCTTAGAGGGGTCCAGGAGATGTCGCGCCTACAATGATAAACTTAGTCTATCCCATATGACCTTGACCCTGACCTAGCTGACTAAATCAGTTCATCATCTCCTCATACTGCATCACTGATTAAATTTTAGTGGAAATCCGTCGATGGGTTTAGGAGGTATCGCTCCCACAAGAGTGTTACAGATGTAAGGACCCATGCACGCACGCAAGGACAAACCTGATACTTAATGCCGCCTCCACCACAGGTGGGCGGAAGCATAATAAAGTAACTGTATTTATGGCCACTGAAGTTTCTTCATCAGTCTTAACTGCTGCAAAAATAGCAAGAAGGAGCACTCAGAGAGTGTAACACCCACATCCAACTATTGGTCTGAGAGCTGAATTTACCCAGTGACCTGGACCTTCAACAGCTTACAATGAAAAACGAATTACTTCATTCTTAAAGGGTTAGGGCCTAACCCTTACACCAACATTGGTTCAGATTAGATAAAAAAAATGTTTGGATTGACTTTTCCCAGTGTCCTTGACCTTTGACATATCAGTGATCTTGATCTTTAACTGGTTGTTCTCAAAATTAGTTATTTTTATCCTTGATTTAACCTGAAGCATTCCACAACGTTTAATCTTAGTCGGATATACTAAGTTGATCTTGACATGTGAAATTAAGTTTTGGCCAATCGTTCTCAACAGGTCAGCTGCCTGGGTGATCCTCAGCTCATCCACCAAGCTTCATGGAAATCACATAAAAAGTGCTTTTTAGCTATTTTATTCACACACAGGCACATTGGCCGATTTTAAATCATGCCCCGTAGCCTTACCTTTGACTGTTCTCAGAATTGAATGCCTTCGTTCTTGCTTGGCCTTTAACACTTCCACAAAGTTTGGTTCAAATCACATCAGAACTGAGTTGACATCCCTCTTTGAAGTTGACTTTGATCTTTTCCTGTGACTTTGACATTTATCTGCTTTGTCTTAAAATCAAATTCTTTTATTTATGCCTTATCCGCAAACCTTCCACAAAGTTTGGTATAGGTCAGATCAAAACTGCTTAACTTGACCTTGTCCAGTGAACTTGACTTTTGACCTATTGTTTTCAAAAGTGATATGTTTACTCAGTGCCAACCCTACAACCTTACCGCCAAGGTAAGTTAAAATCAGATCAAAATTAGTTAAGGTAATTTGTTTACCAGCACACAGACGAGGCGACACTTGACCGTAACCAAATGTTTGAAAAACCGAATCACTTAATTCTTGGCCGACTCTCAGTCTTGCTTCGAGATTGGATCACAGCTGGATAAAAACTGCTAAAGTTGACTTTGCTATGGCAACTTAAGACCAAGTCTGACATTGACTTTTGACAGTGTACAAAACAACACGTTTGCTCCTTACATGACCATCAGCCCTACCATGAAAGTTTGCTTAAAATCAGATAAAACTTGAGTTACTTTGTTCACACACACACACATACACACACACACACACACACACACACACACACACACACACACACACACACACACACACACACACACACACACACACACACACACACACATTCACGCGCGCGCGCTTGAATATCAGAATTCATAACATTCGCTTTCGCTCTACGAGTACGGGTTTAGAAATAGGGAAAAAGGCCTCAAAACTGCTTTCCCCACAACGCACTGTCTTATTCTGTCGACTGCTGGGGGAGGACACCTCACCTTCACCTAATTATATATACCTGCAAACCTTGCCAAGAAGGCATACAAACGTACGGTATGTACTGGATACACGCCTGATTAAACTGGATCCCCACTCTCTCTCTCTCTCTCTCTCTCTCTCTCTCGTATAAACTGGATCCCTAGTTTCTGACTGTCTGTCTGTCTGTCTGTCTGTCTGTCTCTCTCTCTCTCGTATAAACTGGATCCCTAGTTTCTGACTGTCTGTCTGTCTGTCTGTCTGTCCGTCCGTCTGTCCGTCTGTCTGTCTGTCTGTCTGTCCGTCCGTCTGTCCGTCTGTCTGTCTGTCTGTCTGTCTGTCTGTCTCTGTCTCTGTCTGTCTGTCTGTCTGTCTGTCTTTCTCTCTCTCTCTCTCTCTCTCTCTCTCTCTCTCTCTCTCTCTCTCTCTCTCTCTCTCTCTCTCTCTCTCACTCTGTACGTTTCATTCTCTGTGTTTCATTTTTTGTGTATGAGTGAAGTTCTGGTAAACATAATGGCTCGGGATCGAGAAGGGATGACAAGCATGCCGGAGTTAGGCAACGTCAAGCCATCTTCAAGCTACTGTACAGTGGGAAAGGCCACACGTCAGCTGTTTTTGACAACACTGCCCGAAACTATTGATATATATTCTGTCACAGGAAGTCAATGCCCTTCGATAGGTCGTGGAAGAAGCTTGATCTTTGATGATCCTGACGAATATATACTCTCTCTCTCTCTCTCTCTCTCTCTCTCTCTCTCTCTCTCTATATATATATATATATATATATATATATCACTAAGAAAAATACATACAATGTCCTTTTTGAATAATGGTTGGAAAACTGGTGTTTGACACAGTGAATATTGTACTCACTGACTTTCAATCAGTACCTTTGGAAAAGTCATGGGAAATCTTCTGGCATAAAGAAAACCACGTAACTGGACACCGGTACCAATATGCAGGACTACTGGAAGACTAATGTTTGCAATCTTACTAAGAATAATGCCCAAAGCAAGAAATCTTATACTTTGCCACTGGAAGTCAGTAGTCTTCGAAAAAAGGGAAATTCCTAGGTGAAGTACCCTTCTTAGGGAAGAGTCTTCTTTAAACCACCTAAAATCGTCTGGACATAGCAATAATAAAGGATAAAAGGACCATCGCTCTCAAGGGGTTAATAAATATTGCTTAAAAACCTTTCAGCACGTCTGGCGGCAGCCACAGTAAATACAAAAATGCGCCACCGAACTCAGTCAGTTCATTGAGTTAAAGAAAGCACTAAAAGTAGGAAGGTAAAATGTAATGCATAACTACTAAACATAGAATCTTTGCGATATCAGTAGTGCCGAGAGCAATGTGAGCGTAAAATATTGCCTATTGACTGGTTGTAGCCAATTCTTGAGCATTATGGTTATTGGAAATTCTGGAGAAAATAATAATTCTAATAATAATAAAAATGATAGCAAGTCTGGGACATTATATTAATACAGTAGGTAAATATTGAGCATTAATGTTGAAGAAAATCATGAAGATTAAAGTTAAAGGAAATTATTAAACACGGAAGGAAAATCTTTAATATTAAAAGAATTCCTGGGAACTGTAGCTATTTGTAATTGTTATATTTCTTAAGTGTAACATATCTCTTCAACACTAATTCCTAAGTAGAAGTTAAACGTAATTTCTGTGTATTATAACGGTGCGGGACTCGAGTATTCAAGGTAATTCGTGGGCATTAAAGCCAAACGTAATTCATTATCATTAAAAGTGAAGGGATAGTCTTGAGCACTGCACTTACGGGAATCTTTTGAGCATAAATGTGAAAGGAAATTTTGAGCATGGAAATTAGAGGAAATTCTTGAAAACTGGTTCTGATGCTATTTCTAGAAAATTAAAAATAAGGTAATGGTTCAGTAATAAAGTTATAGATCATTTCTGAGCATAAAAGTTAAAGATAATTCTGATGTAATAAATTAATGAGAAATACTAGAGCCTTTAAGGTAATGGCAACCCTTGAGCATTAAAGGAAATTATTTATCATTCTAGCTAAAAGTAATTATTAGCATTAAATTCAAGGAACTCATGAGCATTAAAAATCAACCCACATTGTTCTAGGCAGGTGAACAAAAATGTATATAGTGAGCAAAAAATGTACTAAAATACACTTGTAATAGTTTTTTGATGCGCCTTTTCGCTTACAGCAGCTAAATCAAACAAGGTAAAAATACTGGGGAGTCAGTACCGGCAAAATTCATATGCAGAGGGCAGAGGGTAAATACAATTAATACTCTTTCAACATACACAGACTTTATCTATTAAGACAGAGGATAAAAAATTCCCCTAAAAAATCACGGTTGCTGTAAATATTCCCCCGACATGAAATCAAATGGCGGGGAAAATATTGACTCTCGCCTCCTCGATCCTACGGGCTGGGGAAAAAAATAAAAGGTGGCCGAAGAAAAAACTAGGAAAAAAAGAGTGAGAGGAAAATTTGTTTAGATAACGCGCTGGCTTCAAAGGCAACCCGGATTTAAAACTGTGGGTGCATGGGAGGGGCGAGACCAGGTACCAGGCTGGTGTGGGTGTAAAAATGCTGAGGTGGAGTGGATATGAGTTATGCTTACAATCTCCTTCATAGAAACATTACTTGGCTCCTTATCTTTTTCATCTGCCTCTCCCCTCCACCTGCCTCGCTCTTCTACTTGCCTAAGCCCTTCATCTGCCACCTCATCAGCCAACCCCTGATTCATTCTTTTCCCCTGACGTATCCCTCCATCTGCCTCATCCTCCACCTGTCTCTCCTTTTCACCTGCCTAACCCTTCCACCTGCCTTACCCTTCCATCTGCCTTACTCCTCCAACTGCTTCACCCCTCCACCTGCCTCACCCCTGCTTCACTCTTCCACCTGCCTCACTCTTTCCCCCGGCCTCACCCCTCCACCAACCTCACTCCTGCATCTGCTTCACCTCTTCACCTGTCTCATCTCTCCACCTGCCTCACCCCATTTCCCTCATCGGTCCTTACCTCATAAAGTTTTTCCCACTCTCTTCTGTATGTCTATGCTTCATGTCTGCTCTCGGGAAGCACCTGGGCCTTCCTTTAGATCTCTGTGTCAGTCTGTGTCTCTCCTTAGCTCAGTAAAAGCGTGTATTACAAGCGAGAATGAAAGTCAAAGCACGATGTCGAGGTGAAAGGGTTTGGTAAAGTAGGGAGATAAAGAGTTAGAGTTGCTGTTTCTTCCTCAGTCTTGCAGTATCTAAGAGTTATATTTTCGTCGGCTCAAGAGGTTTCCGAGCACCCATTGACAATCTCTTCTATGTTATTAATGTCCTAAGACGTCAACTCATATTGTTTATGAATGAAAATTAACGCTATCTCTCTCTCTCTCTCTCTCTCGAAATGACGATTATTGGATTGACTAAAATGACCAGCTAAAACTTTCCCACGGGGAGAAGAGAAGAGGGGGAAGGTAAATATCAGAGGTGTTCACTGCACCCCCACCCCACCCCACCCCACCCCCTACCTGCGCGAAGAGGGTGGGGGTGAGAGGGAGGAGGGATCATGTGAAGTTATATGTGCAGGGAGGAACTAAGAGGAGACACGTGAGGTTATATATGTAGGGACCACGTAGGATGATGCACATGAGGTTAGATATGCAGGGAGGAGCTAGGAAGGATTACGTGAAGAAGGACCGGCACGTGAAGTAGGATAAAGCACGTCAGGCTACAGATAGAGAAGGAAACTACGAAAGGCATGTGAATTAGGAGCTGACATGTGAACTAGGATGGAGCACGTGAGATCATACATGCACGGAGGAGGTAGAAAGGGCTCCCGAAAGAGGGAAGTAGCATCAGCATGTGAACGAGAGGGCACGCGAACTAGAACGGGGCACTTGGACTAGGACAGGGTACGTAAACTGGGATGGGGCACTTGAACTAGGATGGGGCACTTGAACTAGGATGGGGCACTTGAACTAGGATGGGGTACGTGAACTAGGATGGGTTACGTGAACTAGGATGGGGTACGTGAACTAGGATGGGGCACGTGAACTAGGATGGGTTACGTGAACTAGGATGGGGTACGTGAACTAGGATGGGGTACGTGAACTAGGATGGGGTACGTGAACTAGGATGGGGTACGTGAACTAGGATGGGGCACGTGAATTAGGACGGGGTACTTAAGCTTGAGAAAAAAAATTATGAAGAGAAATTAATTCCTCTACTACGACAACATCTCCTTTAATGTTCTCTTCTGCAGGTGATTTTGTTTTTTTTTAGCTTAGGATATTTTCTTTTTCCTCTTTTCATTCTTGCTGTCTCTGGCCATTGCATGTAACAAGCGAGCCTTTAAAAGCTATTGCCAGTCAGCAGCGCCAGCCGTGCCGTCATATCGTCAAGAATTTTCAGTCTGTGCTAAATTTTGGAATGTCATCTTTCTTAACTCCTTGAATCAGGTGATGTTTTATTTATTCTCACATGCTATTTCCAAGCGACTTTATTCAGCATAGACTGGATGGAATGAATATAATCCTCAGTAACCCTTTCAGTAAGAGGTATGTTGTAGTCTGAATATAATCGTCCGTCGGTAAATAGAATGTAATGTTAATAACTACCTCGGACTGAAAGGTTTAACTGTGGCCGTCACTTTAATCGACGACAAATAATACGGTTGAGAGATGATTATTTTTTACATCTGAAAGCACATACAAACAAATATAAACAAGCGTTGCCAGGCACAAAAAAACGTCGCCCGAAAGCAGTTATTTTATTTTCAACCCTTTTCAAGTTATAGCCCTCTGAAAATCTGTGCTCTTACATTTGACCTTTCATGGTCACCCAGGGTCAAAGGTCATGGTGCCAAATGAAAGCCCATATGAGACTTCCTATATCTTGATAATAGTAAATATCTCAATCTTCAACCAGTTTCGAGCTATAGCCCTCTGAATATCCGTGACCTTCAGTTTGGTCTTTCAACGTAACTTAAGGTCAAAGGTCATGGTACAAATTAAAAACCCATATGGGACTTCCTGTACGTCGATAATAGTAAATATCTTTCAATCTTCACCCAGTTTCGAGATTTAGACTCCTCAACAACCGTGACCTTGAGTTTGACCTTTCATGGTCATTTAAGATCAAAGGTCATGGTACCAATTAAAAGTCCATCTAGGACCTCCCATATGTTAATAATAGTAAATAACTATCTGCAACCAGTTTCGACTTATAGTCCTCAGAATATCAGTGACCTTGAGTTTGATCTTTCATGGTCTCTCAGGGTCAAAGGTCTCGATGCCAAATGAAAGCCCATATGAGAGTTCCTTTATAGTGATTATGGTAAATATCTCTGTCTTCAGTCGGTTTCAAGTTATAGCATTCTGAAAATCCGTGACCTTGGTTTTGATCTTTCAGGGTCATATGATTGCCTCCAAAATATAATCACTTTCTTTTGGGTCCAGTGCCCACATATCCTGAAAGTTTCATGTATTTTCTTTCAGCCGCTTTTCCGTAATGTTGCTCACAAACAAAGAAACAAAGAAACTCGACCAAAAAACAATACCTTGCCGGCCTCCGTCTGGGCGAGGTAATTACCCAAGATAGAGTACACAGTAGTTTCTTATACTGGAAGAAAAGGCAACATTGTTCTAATAACTTATTCTTCAATTAGAGCTCAAGACGACTTGAGTTTCTCCGTCAGCAAAATCCTTTTGCTCAATTACTTAGACACCATAATATAAATGCATAATCTTCCCAGAACTATTGCAGCACTCTGAATATGAGCTAGGGTACATCACAGGTCTAATACTCTTGTGAATGTCATTTTTTTTTTTCATTGTTCATGTCTTACGAGATAATAAAGAACATTGTTCGTATGCAACAGATGCAATTTCCAGCACGGTACGTCGTAAAGATAATACACTCTGAAATGAGCACATGTACCAACTAGCCCACCACCTTCGTCCACTACTTCACACACTTGAAGTTCACCCTGAAGATACGGGAATCTCACAGCACACAGTTTTCTCGAGATATTCTTCGCAGTGCATCACCGCTGTCCAGTATGTCAAAAACTCATGGTTTTTGCCACCCACCTGAAAACTCGAGGTAACGGATTATATATTAAATTCTCCACATTTATACACCACCGCTCTCTCCCTATCTCATTCTTTCTCTC
This sequence comes from Coenobita brevimanus, assembly GCF_032717465.1. NCBI lineage: Eukaryota > Metazoa > Arthropoda > Malacostraca > Decapoda > Coenobitidae > Coenobita > Coenobita brevimanus. The sequence goes on from NC_137004.1 coordinate 32,769,656, forward strand.
AGTTTCGACAACGATCTCTACTGTACTGTGAACCCGAGAATACATGTCATATCCCCTTCAGCCGGAAGACTTAATGTTAATCTTAATTTCATTGGTATCAGACGATTTTCTGTAACTTAGAAGAGCACTCCAAACAGCGAAGGGGTTAATTAGGGTTACTTCTGACCTCTCCAGTTCAGAAAGTCTTTGCCATATTGAATAAAATCGTTTGGGGTAGCAAGAACATTGGAAAAAAGCCCCATCCTGTTGAAGGGTTTAATACTACCTTTAGCCTTTAAACTATTGGCACAAAAAACTATTGCATTGAGTCTTGGCGCGTTGTAAAAGAATACAAGTATGACGGAGGGTTCAGTATATACCGGTAGTCGAAAAGTGGCTCACAGCAGACATCCAGTTGAGGTGACCATTATGTTACATAGAGTCAATGCTCGTGGATGAACAGAGACGATGCTACGTAACTTTACTTTGAAGTTTTGTGTTAAACATCTACTTGCCACTGTACGAAAGAGTCTCATACTCTCTCTCCCTCTTCCCTCCCCCTCTAAAAAAAATACATACTCGGGCAAAATTCTCTCTCTCTCTCTCTCTCTCTCTCTCTCTCTCTCTCTCTCTCCTTTTCTTTCACCCCTTGGCTAATCTTGTTACCTCTCTCTATCTCCCCTCTCCCACGACACTTTACCTCCCTCTCCTCTTTCTCTCCCATTGGCATTCTTTCCCTCTTCCCTCCACATTTTCCCCCAATAAGCCTCATCTCTCTTTTACACCCCCTCACCTAGTGCTCTCACCGCCCTTCCCTTCCCCTAATCTCCCCTCATCGCCATTTCCCCCTGCTCTTCCCATGACACTTTCCCCTGTATTCCCTCTCCCCTCACCTCCCTAACCTCACCTCTCTGCCCTCAGTTCCCTAACTTCAACACTTTTCCCCTCACCTCCCTAAGCTCATATTTTTTCCTCTCACCTTCCAGGCCTCCCTCCCCCTCTCCCCTCACATCTCTACCCTCACCCCCTCTCCCCTCATCATCATAACCATAACTCCATCTCTTCAACATCCTAGCCTCCTTCCCTCTCCCTTCACCACCCTTACCTTAATTCTCTCCCCTCACCACCCTAACCTGAACCCTCTCTCCTCAACATTCTAACCTCACCCCTTCTCCTCTCACCTCCCTAACCTCACCGTCTTAACTCCCAACATCCTAACCTCACATCGTCCCCAACTCCATTGTCACATCACCCTTTTTCTCTTCTTTTTGTATTCTCTCACTGCACTCATACTCTTAGCAAGGAGCCGCCGAATATTATTTAACTCTTTCAATAGGATGTATTTTTGGTTTATCCATGCGCCTACCAGACAATTATATTCAGCTAAGGAGAGTCCCCGGGTAGAGGAGGGGATAAAGAAGACTCTCCTAAGCTAAAGACAATCGATAGAACACAGCTAAAGTTAAATATCAAAGGCGTATTCTGACTGAATGGGCTAGCTAGCCAACTGCAATTATCTTTTTCAATCATGCGCAGCATGATGATATTATCATTTTCGACACCTAGCCCTATACTGCTGCGCGAGATTCAGAATGTGTGTGTGTGTGTGTGTGTGTGTGTGTGTGTGTGTGTGTGTGTGTGTGTGTGTGTGTGTGTGTGTGTGTGTGTGTGTGTGTGTGCGTGCTTGCGTGCTTTGACTCCTCCTAGGTTATTTGTTGGATCTGAATGAAATTTCCTACGTGAGTTCGTCTAGTTACTTGGAAGGTCTTCCACTCTATTAAGTATTTTCAACCATGTTTTATAGGGGGGGCAGCGCCCCTCACTAAATTAAAAATTCTCAGAAATAGTGAAAGGGAGGGCAGATATAGCGTTGATATAGTAGCACATGTTGCACATTGGGCTCTCAACCGTAATGCGGTATTTGGAAGCTTGACCCCCCACCCCCAGCGATTCTTGTAGTGGGTCAGCCCCCTCACAAATATAAAACAGGCAGAAAAAGAGAATATGGACATGTAGATTTCAGCAAATTTGGCATACATATCGCAGGATTTGGTATGCAACTTCCATGTTTTCTCCGAGCACTCAGGATGGAATTGCACGTCTACTTAACCTAGGCTGTCATCATCATTCCCTTCCATCTTTCACCCTCACTTCACCCCCCCACTTCCTCACATATAAAGGAGCTGGACCGTAAACTAGACGGTTCGTATCATAGACTAGTCTGGAGGAAGACTGGAGCTGAACTAAATCTGAGCACCTTCCTTAATGCAGTTGGAGAGTAGACGAGTATGATATTGAGTGTCTGGACGTGAATTTGAACTCAGGCTGGGAAAGAGAACAGACGGAGGATGTAAATTTTGTTAATGCATTCTTAACCACTTCCGTCCGAGAACGTCATTATTTTTTCACTCCTGCTAACTCCAGGTCGTTGAATTCAAATTAGGATTGCTCCATAGTATTAACGTCAATGCAGACAATATCAGTACCTGTAAATTCTCAAAATCATCTTTAAGTTGAATAAAACAATGGCGCAGAGGTTAACATTATCTTCCACAAGTCCCACGAACATGTCGTAAGAACACTGCTGCTAATAGTCACATCAGTCCTGGAAGAGATACCTACTGTATAACATGTTTCATTATAGAGGGTACGGCATTAACGCCCAAGTGAGAATATGTGAAGTAAGCAGGTGCTGAGAAGGAGTGCTTTGGTCCTGAGATTAATTCTGCAAAAATGCTCTTTTATCTACAGTTTTACACACACACACACACACACACACACACACACACACACACACACACACACACACACACACACACACACACACACACACACACAAATGATTGATGCTGCTACTGTGAACAGGACAATCGGTAGGGTGCAGTTGGGGAAGGTGGGGAGGGATGTCTGGCTGACTGCTGAGTTGAATGCCTCAGGAGATATAGGAACTGGCTTAGTTGCTTTCTTGATAAATTCATTCATAATATTATATGGGTATCTTGTTCCAGATGACTGGCTGAAAAGCGTGATTGTATATGTGTACATAGGGAGGAGTGATGCTCGGGAAATAATAAGTTATAGAAGCATAAAAGCTTTGGAGCAGATGATTAGGGTAATGGAAAGCGTCTTGGAAGATATAATAAAAGAAAGTGTGAACGTTCTTTAGATGCAGTTGAGTAAATGTCCGGAAAAGGGACTACTGATGCATCATTCTTTGTTCTATAGCTCGAGGAAAAATAGGATAGAAGAGAGGGCTGTACTTTGTTTTTGTTGATATGGATGAGGCCTTTGACAGAGTCCCTAGGGAGGTGGTGAAATAGGATAAAACATAAATGTTGATATCTAGGGTTGGTGGGGGTTCTGTCAAAGCAAAGGGAGTGTGGCCATGTTCAGTTTGTCACAAGGGTGTGGGAAGCAACTGTGTCATGTGCAGTGTTTGTGATAAGTGTGTGCATAAAAAATGTAGTAGTATTAGAGGTTGGCTGCAAAATAATGCAGATTCGTGTGTCGGTGTGTAGGGAAGAACATGGAGGGACTGAGAGACGGGAAACGACAGATCTTGCTGGAGAGTCTCTGGAATATATGGAGGAGTTTTCTTGTTTGGAGGACGTGTTATGTGCTGGAGGTGCGGCTGGAACTGGCTCTGTGGCTATGGGACGGAGTGGTTGCAAGAAGTTCAGGGAGCTGTTGTCTCTCCAGACACTGAGAGGGCTCTCCCTCCGTTCTTATGGGTTCCAGTATGTAGCACGTGTTAGGAGTATATTACTGTACGGTTGTGAGACCTAGGCGGTAAGGGAAGAGAATATTAGTAGGGTCAAACGTACAGAGATGATAATGCTTATACGAATGTGTAGTGTGTCCCTGAATGAGAGGCCTGGGGGATTAGGACTGGGAACAGAAAGTTGAGAGTAAGGATGGTACATGAATATACTTGTGCTGTGATGAGGAGGGGTAGATTGAGATGGTTTTGGCTTGTGGAGTGGATGGAAGATGAACAACTGAGTGCTGAAGGTGACAGGTGTCAACGCTGAAGGTAGGGTTGTGAGAGACAAACAGAAAAACACTTGGGACGAGGTCAAAGAATGTCACCTTAGAGATACAGGACTGAATACGGAGGCTGCCAGAGCAAAGCAGCATGGAGAGTCGCCATTAGGTGACCAAGGCCGACGCATACATGCATGTTGGAGTCTTTATAAACGAAACAAAAGGAACACAACAATTGCCATATCAAGAACTCATTTTACATTAAATAATAAACTTGCCTCTATTGTACTTTTTCTATTTATTAACAAATAAGACAAAGTAAAAGACATTGTAAACACCAAGAAGGTTTTTATTTAATTGAACGGAGATGTGTAAGACGTGCTTGCCATGAAATGAAGCAAAAAAAAAAAAAAAACTTAATTCTCTCACTCAATTCATCTCTCTCTCTCCCTTCAACACCACGTCCTATTTTCCCCATTTCCCTCCCCCATAACACACTCCCTTTCCACTGACAACCACCACTCCCCTCCAGTTGAAATCCTTCCCTATCTTCCTCCCTCTCTTCTTCAGCTCCCTCACTCCATCACACTCTTCACTTTACCCTTCCTACCTACCCTTCTGTTACCTTCCCCTATTCCATTTATCCCTCACCTCTCATCCCTCACCCCCTCTCTACCCCTCCCCCCTCCAGGTCACACGCGACAAATGTCACCAGCACACAAACCGCCCAGTCATCACACCCCTCTAGCCAGCCAGGTGCAGTGTGTGTGTGTGTGTGTGTGTGTGTGTGTGTGTGTGTGTGTGTGTGTGTGTGTGTGTGTGTGTGTCCACAGATCATATGTGACTGCTTGTGTATTTTCAGTTGGACATTGTGTGTGTGTGTGTGTGTGTGTGTGCTTTGAAAGATTTTGTATGTATGTGTATGTGTGCTTCAGTGCATGAACATAAATAGGCATGTGTATCGCTGTCTGTGAAGGAATGTGTCTGTTGAAATAGGCTTGAACGTCTTTTATTTTTGGGTATATAGATATGTGTGTGTGGGGGGGGAGGAGTACAAAGAAGTGCCCCAGTTTAACGTGTGTGTGCTTGTGAGTCGTGTATATACATTACTTTATTACAACTGGCGTGTATGCTCTCGGTTGAGAGTTTATGTGTACGTATATGTGTGAGCATTTGTGTGTATGTACGAATGTTTCACCTCAACCAATATTCCAATATTTCTAAGTGAGAATAAGGGTTGGGCTGATCATTACCATGGTGATGATGATGATGGTGGTATATTTTGTCAGAGTAATGTCCTTGCATGTGGACGCGGGGGTGCATGTTTGTAAATACGAGTAAAAATATATACACCGTATATATCTATCTATCTATCTATCTGTCTATCTATGTGTGTGTGTGTGTGTGTGTGTGTGTGTGTGTGTGTGTGTGTGTGTGTGTGTGTGTGTGCGTGTGAGAGTGCGTGTGCGTGACCTCGCCTGACTCACCGCCATTCAGGCAGCTCTCTGCTTCTGGTCACCGATATAAGAGTAATGGACACGCCCCTTCCCTACAGACCCTTTCCTCTCCCGGATTTTCTTCATTTATTCTTGACTTCTTTCCCTCCCTCTTGCCACATTTCACCTTCGCCCGTTTTACTTTCATCTGTTTAGTTCTAATACTTGTAACTCCTTCCAGTTCCTTTCCTCTCTTGTCTTTAGCTGTTTTAGTCTTCTTTCTTTTCAGTCCCCCCAACCTTATTTATTTATTTTTTTTTGTCTGTCTTCTCTCATTTCCTTTTTACCGTCGTTATGATTTTATTTCTTCTCAATATTATCGATTTATTTTAGTTTTTTTCTCCCTTTCCCTCCTCGTACTAGCTGTCTTCTTCAGTTCTTTTCCTCTTTTCGCCTCGCATGCCTTCCACTCTCAGTTGCTTTCTACAATTTCTCGTTCTTAATTCTCTCTGTTCATGTAGAATTCTCTCTCAATTCAAACTTTACCTAACTCTCTTCTCATGCCTTTTTCTTATTTTTTTCTTCTCGTGGCTTCTTTCTATGCTACTTTTTGCCTCATTTTGCTGACATAATTGTCTTCTGTTTTTTTCTACACTTATTCGTGACATTCTTTATCACTTCTCTCTTTCTCCCAGCTGTATTCATGTTTCCCTAGTTATCATTTTCGCTCCACTGTTTTTCTCTTGGTCCTCTTTTATTTTGTGTCCGTTCTTTCCTACCTCAGCTTTCACCACTTATCTCCCGAATTCCTCTTTCTTTCCCTCTTTAGAGCTCTTGTCACATTTCTCTCGGTCTTCTCACTTTTACCTCTTTTCTTCTTCTCTCCCTGTCTGAGCTGTATTGTTTAAACTGTGAGAATGAAAGTGTGGACAAGCTACCAGTTTCCTATGATAATTTCTGAAGCAGATGATGATAATAAAATATGTCTGAGCTTTCTGCATCGTTGCTGACTACACCTTTTGATGTGACATGCAGGTAGAACACATATGTCAGCTACAGGTGTTCCATAATGACCAACAAAAATCAGGAGTTTCCATAGACTTTTGCACACCCAGATTTGATGATACCGCCGCTCGTTCTCTTTTACTTTGTTTCACTTTTCTTAGTCCTTCCTGTGCCCTTTCCACCTCTAGGCATTTCCTACCCTCCGTTTCCTTTTTACGAGCGAGCGAGTGAAGCGAGCGAGCTATGTTTACTCTGTGTTGAGTTTGGAAATAAGCGGCCCGGCAGCATTTTTTTTCCCCTGGTATACAGTACTTGGCTATCCAGTCATGTTGGCAACGTCGGATCGAGTGCCTCGAGAAACAGTCGGCAACGTTGCACCTTCCTCATCCCCCCCCCCCCCAGCAGAATAAGGTATTATGCTATGTTAACGTTAGGTTAGGCCTATGGTGGTTCGGTATATATTCGTATTATGTCAAAACATGGCTTTTCTGATGATTTTTTGGTTTGATTAGCCGAATGGTCTCATCTAGCCTCGAGCGAAGGAGCGGCGATGCCGAGTCATTTCTCGCTGAGCTCGCTCTCCAAAATGACTGAATGACTAAGTGTACCGGAAGGAAAAAATGAGCAGCCCAGCCCTACCCGACCGTTACGCTTGGGCCAGGCAGAAGCTAATAACTTTATTCATATGTGAAGTGGAGTTGAAATTCTCTCTCCATATGATACATTCATTCAATAAATTTGGTCACCAACTAAAAACTCACCCATAAAGGCATAGGAACCCCTTGGAATCTCGAGTTTTCTAACGAAGTGTTCGACTCTAATCGGTGGACGCCTCATTTACGAAATCATATTTCAAAAATTTTCCGTCGTGACACTGTGCTTTTTGACATCAACTATAGTAATTTTATATCAGAGAGAATTTGTGACAACGTGGCCTCGCTTGCTCGTCACGAACTCGCAAAGCTAACCTCACTGGTTACTTATTTTCTGTGTTGTATAGTCCTTGTTTCGTCTCTGTTTGTAGCTTTTCCTCCTCTCAGCTTCTTCATTTCGTTATCCTCTCTCTCTCTCTCTCTCTCTCTCTCTCTCTCTCATGGTCAGGATACCTCACATATTCTATTCCAGCAAACGCATAACGATCCTGTTCAGCTATAAGTGAATCGTAAAAGATTGAAAACTTTAAGTAGCATCAGAGGCTTCGTAACTCCCATTCCTTAGCGATATATTTTGTATATTACACCCTGACTTCTTTTGTATGGAAATTTTTATCGTTTTAATACCGACGTTCTCATCAGTAATGTATACTGGGATGTTTATGTGTTCTCTGCTAAATACATCGCTAAGGAAGGGGTTTTACGAAGCCTTCCATGCCATTTAGAATTCACCCTCAGTGTGTTTATTCAGCATCTTTGCAAAACTTTTAGACGTTTCTTCTTTCCTCACTACTCTTCATAAGTCCTTTCAATTCAGTATTTTTTTCAGGTTTCCCTCAAATTCTTTCCTTCTCTTTCCCTGCAGTCAGCTTGGATCATTTATTTTTACACTTATATCTCTGCCTCTCATCAGCTTGTCTTTCCCCTTTACAGTACAGTACTATTCCCTCTTTTCCAGGTGTGTTTCCTCATTCTTTTCAGCAATTTTACCTCCTCAGCTCTGTCTGCCATCTGTTTCCTTCCCCTCTTCACTTGTCTTCACCGATTCTTACTACTTTTCACTCATTTTTCTCTACTAATTTTTCCTTTCGTTTCTCCGCTCTCCTTTTCTCCATCTCTTTCCACAGGTCACCCATTTTCACACACCTCTTATTATTTTTCTCTTTCTTTCT
>NC_137004.1:32782884-32802884 GCF_032717465.1 Coenobita brevimanus
GACGATTTTGTCTGAGTGAAAGCGACCCTAGTAGTCAGAGGGCTTGGATCTGTTTTGATATAACCCATTCACGGTCAGGCATGCACTTAGAATTCAAATTTACCTTAACATTTGGCGATGTAATTGATCTGAGAGAAAGTCAACTTTTAATGAATGAATTCTCTCACTTCGGTGACATAGTTGTGCATGATATTTTTCCTGCTTTGTTTAGTTTACGAGACGCTGTTCGAGTAGGAAGGCTTAAGATAAAACCTTCAATAACCTTTCACTACCAAGGGCTTTCTTAAACTGAATAAAATTGTCTAAAAATAACAAGATTTACATAAAAAGTTCATCACTGTATTGAAGGATGAAAGTAACTGGAGAGGTGAAGGGTGCAAGCATGGTGACTCAGAGCAGGCAGCAGAGAATGAAACAATAGCTGAGACACAGCGAGAAACAATGGAGCGACGGGCGGGCCTACTAGCCATTCATTGTCACAGGCGACGCACGCAAAACAACCTCACGCACGCAAGACAAACGACCAGATGCACGCAAAACAACTGAAATAACAACGTACCGAATCCAAGTCCTCTTCCGACGCTACTCCAACCACCCAACGCAGCCATTCCAAACAGTTACAACAATACACTGGCCCACTCTGAATCAATCGAGTGGAAAACAGACAAGTTTGAAAGGCTCACAACCAAAAACATCAAGAGGTAGGCCATTAGAAGCACTCCAATTAAATGGCATCTTAATACTTATATTTTTGTTATTGCTACAGTATATTATTCAACTTAGAAGAGCCCTTCAAACTAGAAGGGTAAGATACAGCCTTCACTTACCCCTTCACTACAAGAGGCCTCCTTTAAGCTGAACAAAATTACGTATGGGTAGTAAGAAAAGGACGGGTAAAAAAATCGTCGCTTACTTCAAGGGGTTAATTCTTGTTGGCAAAATTCCCTAAACTTTCACATAACAAAGACCCTTAGGAAGCATCAGTCAAAGTACAACGCTGCTATATGAAGGAAACAAATTAGTACACCCCTCAAACCCTTCATTAAACAAAAACTCATATTAATTTCTCAGCGCGACACATGTTCCGTAATTAAAACAGGCCATCACACACACACACACACACACACACACACACACACACACACACACACACACACACACACACACACACACACACACACACACACACACACACACACACACACACACACACACACACACACACACACACACACACACACACACACACACACACACGAACGCAATATATATATATTCCATCTATATCAACTTGCCTACTCCTGCACACAATATCAGTTCAGTGTACACACACACACACACACACACACACACACACACACACACACACACACACACACACACACACACACACACACACACACACACACACACACACACACACACACACACACACACTCCACATAACCCCACAAACACTCCACCAACCCACCCACCCACACCCACACCCTCATCCCCCCCCACACACACACTCACACACGCACGCACACACACATAGCCTCCCAAATATGCCGGTATATATAGAGGAAGGGCAATTAATCGCGCCTTGTGATTGATGAGACGGTGGTCATTTGCCCAGGAGAGCGTTAGTCAATGTCAGGCTGGAAGTGATAAATAAACGAGCTCGCAGCGTCCTCAATATCTATGCAAAGAGGCGCACGGCTACGTCTGCTGTCACCCTGGTAATCGCGTGCGTGTGTGTGGGGGGAAGGGGGGTCGTGAGTGTGTTTGTTAGGGAAGGGGGATGGTAAGTGTGTTTGTTAGGGGAGGGGGGATCGTGTGTGTGTGTGTGTGTGTGTGTGTGTGTGTGTGTGTGTGTGTGTGTGTGTGTGTAAAACAATAAAACACAAGATAAGAGACAATTCGCAAAGTTCCGATAATTGCCTTTTTCACGTATATGCATGATCTTGGGACAGTAAGCTTTCATATTATTTTTCCTGCTACATTGCACTGCGCGAAATTATGAAAATAAATCCATGACTCACTTAGAAAACATTAATTCTCACAGTACCATTAATGACCTCAGCAGAACCTCATATTACCTTGTGGAATGTCGCTTAAGAATGCTGACTTACCTTAGAGAGAAAATAAATACTTAGGTGAATTGTTACATTCGACGTATCAGGCAGAACAAGTAATATCTGTTGCTTAACTTCAAGAAGACAGTGTACAGTGGATGGGTTGTAAACAGGGACCTACAATAGATTCTCATAGTAAAATTTAATCTCATGAGTCGGGTGCCTTATTCTCTTGCGATATTATGTCTTCCTCCAGGTAAATATTTTCATCTGAGAAGAGGCCTACTGTAGTGAAGGGGTCAATGAGAGTTATAACTAACCCCCTTGCTCGAAAATTCTCTCCCAAATGGAGCAGAATCGTCCATGGGGATAGCAAAAGTGAGGTAAAGGAAGTGTCATTGAATTAAAGAAGTTTAGAATAAAACATGGGTCCATCCAATAATAAATTCAACAGTCTTGATGTGTAAATGAAAGTTATCATTTTAGTGAAGCATAATACAGAAAATAAACTAATTGATCATATTCTAAAAAAAAAAAAAAAAAAAAAAAAACTTTTACCCCGACATTCGCCCCTCTAGTCTAGTAAAAGATGAACAGAGATAAGGGAGAGGGGAAGCTGGAGGGGGAGGAACGTTGCTAAGCCGCAGACCCGCATCGACAAAATACAAAGTTCATGGAGGACAGAGCTGTCAGTGAAAGCAGTATCAGTGACCGTAGACCTACAAACGAACTGACCTGAGCCCTCCAAAGACGACTGGCCGCCTTATTTTTTTCTGTTTTCTTTTCCTGTCTTTCTTTTCTTTTTTCTTGCTTTACCCGTGATGGGGAAACCATGAATCGTCCAAGAGAGAAATGCAACTTCGTACTTTCCCTCCAGACCACCGGGGCAAAATATTAAAGTGTATTTGTAAACTTAAGAAAATATCGCTAAGAAATGACATGAAGAAGGCTTAATATATGTAACACACCCCCACCCCTCCACACCCACGCATCCATTAACCCCCAATCCAACGCTGAGACAGGACGCTAGTTTAAACCCATGATCGTGGTGGTCAAATGTTCCTAAAAACGTATCACGACCCTCTAAGCGATTCAGTGCTACACACACACACACACACACACACACACACATTTACTGTACACACATACATTGCAGTGCTGGAGTACTTTTGCTTTATCCAGTCTTGCTAAGAAAGGTAGTAAGCATTTGATTATACTGGACGAAATGTCAGAGCTTCGATGAAGTCTTAGCAAGAAATAAGTTAATATACCGAGTCAATGATTTTATTACGGGCTGTTACCATTCCAAACACTGTAGGAACCTAGTCACACCACGATAAATACATCTGAATTTGGATGGTCACAGAACACATTTGTTTATACTCACCGAAATCTAAAAAAAAAAAATAATAAAATAAAAAATGAAATGGTCAGGGAAATTGAGGATATTCTCCAGCTCATTAGATTATTTGGACGTCACATTTCTGACAAACAAATCACACTTGGGACGACAATAAACATAATATGGTTGGAAATAGAAAGCACTTATAAATTAATCCAAATATCTATGGATAAAAGTTTAAAAGGGGAAAGCTGTTTGCCATTAATAAAGAACGCCGAAAAAAAGAAAAAAGGTTCAATCTGTGTTCCTTGAATTATTGTTCAGGAATGACGGGTGGGTAGAAAGGCAAACTCATCACCACCATCATCGTTACCATTATATGAGTCTGATTTCCATGACAATAGAGCGACTAAGATACAGAAAGAGAAAAGGGAAAACCAACGCCGAGGCTATCAACAAAGTGCCCAGTAAAATAGGCTATAAAATCGTTCACTCACCATTCACAGTGCATTATAGCTGGTGTTAACCCACATTGTCATATTCTGCTCTCTTGGCCAGGGATAACACAAAAAATTTAAGTCCCGTCGATCTTCAATTTGATTAGGTTATAGGTCGTATCGAAAAAAGAAGTTTGAAGTGCAAATTAAGCAATGTATAACTTTAATATGACAATAGAGTTAAGAAAAGGTTAAGGAAGATAATGAGATGAAGCGCTGCTTTTGTTCATCTGTTATAATCCAAATCATTTTCATGTTCTTAGACACTAATATGATAGAGTGTGAACTATTTAAGAGAAGCATAACAAAAAAAATCTACACCCTTCCCATACAGAGGGGTCGTAGATAACACACACACACACACACACACACACACACACACACACACACACACACACACACACACACACACACACACACACACACACACACACACACACACACACACACACACACACACACACACACACACACACACACACACACACACACACACACACACACACACACACACACACACACACACACATCCAACACAAACGTCAGCAATTCAGTGTGAATGAATATCCGTTGTGAGCCATGTTGTCGTGTGTATGTATGTGTGTGTGTGTGTGAAACGGTGAATGGGTGTGCATACTTCATTTCCCTGCTGTCCATCTGGCTCCCCTACATGGCGGCCTAATAATGGAAATACGTGTGGTGTGAGGTGAGGGACGCGGTGACAGGCTCCTGGCTCCTCCGTTTGCCTTTCCAGTCCGGTAACCTGTTTCTCTCTGTCTCTCTCTCTCTCTCTTGTTTGTATTCAGTATTGGAGAAACTTTCCAACTGGAGGGGGTAGACAAGGCCTCCATTAAACCCTGTAGTACAAAATTTATTCTCAAAATCACTAATATATATCAGGTTTAAACTGAAGTGATAGGTTATCGAACCGAATGGGTTATTAAGTCTTTCAGTTCGATTACATTTTTTCATCTCTGTTTTCCTGTTTACAGATGGTCTTTATTTATTTCATGAGAGACTTTCGAACTTGCAAGATTAGTTGTATATTTCAGTCACTGGTGGGGTGCTCTAATCTGAATAAAATCGACTGGTAAGAGCATGCATTAAAAAATTACATCCATCTGCTGAAGGGGTTACCTACATCAGAAAAGCATTCATCATTAAGAGATTTGTCTAAAAATGTTGAACTTTTTGCCATACAGATGGAAGTGCACGGAGGAAAAACGATATTCTCATTACTTAACATAGGCTACACAAAATTACACATACATAAAGCTATGTTATTTTCAAGCATAAGCTTCCATCAGTTTCATGCAATTTTTGTAACAATTCCCAAGCTTCCTGATTCCATCGTAAAAGAATGTTTAAGGTGGTACGGGATATGAAGGTGCCTAATCTGGAACATTATCAAGAACGTGGACAAGCTGTTAACAATGCAGCTTACTAAGATATGCGTTAGGACAAGCTGAAGCCTGCAGTTCGTAACAAAATGAAAGAACTGCTGTCAAAAACTGTTCTCCTACACCAGGACAGTGCTAGCCTCCATGCAGCTGTTGCAACAATGGAGACAGTTTGAAAGCTCAAGTTTGAGATTCCGCCACATTCACCTTGCATTCCCGACCTCGCACCAAGCGACTTCCGTGTCTCCAGTTCTCTTAAAGAGGTATTACATGGTCGATGGTTTTGCACTGATGAAAGGATGAAAGAAGTGGTGTCTACGTGGGTTCGGGTGCAGCCTAAAGCCTTTTCTTGGATGGAATCATGAAGCTTATGGAATTCTGCAAAAGCGCGTGGAACGGCAGGTGGTCTCTGCTGAAAAATAATATAACTGTTGTGTACATTTCTTACTGAATGCGTTATATATATATATATATATATATATATATATATATATATATATATATATATATATATATATATATATATATATATATATATATATATCCCCGTACTGAGTTCATCAAAGAACTTGTGAGCACAGGCCTGGAGAGGGGTGATGCGAGCTGACGGGGTATACTCCTTTACTAGTATACCACAATCACTACTAAACAGCAATCGTTTATCCTTTTCTTTAAGATAACATGAAGCTAATTCTATTCAAGCTGATACCACTCAGTTTTATTTCAACCTGGGAGGCCTCTGTCATCCTTTCTGAAAAGTTTCCCCAAGCCGAGTCAAACTGTCTTGTGATATCAGAAGCTTAAGTCAGAGATGTGTTCCAGAATAATAAACATTTCTTTCCCACAGATAATACAGTAAACTGAGAGAAACTGACAGCTCAGCTTTACAGGCCACATTAGAACTTTTACAGGCACCTTTGCTTAGTTTACTTAGGACATAACTTCTCCCCTACGATCGTCTCTTCCATTATACTCGTGCTCTGTCCAGACCATTTCATCCAGTTCACGTAGGACTTTCGGAATTCGATGATTTCAGGGTATCCTTCATTTACTCTTTCACTTCAAGAGAATTCCAATGAACTGGATGAAATCGTTTGGAAATCGCAAGAGTCAAATAACAAATGCAAGCAAGTACATTATATTCTGGCAAACATAGGTACATACTGGTACACCACAGCACACACCCACGTCGAACTTTCATCAAACCTTATGACCGTGACAAAAATCGAATTTCTTAGTTCAGGGTTACCCTGAACTCTGCCAGACAGGTTGGTCGAAATCGGATAAAAACTTTTTACGCTGACCTTGCCATGTGGCCTTGACCTCTGAACTGTTGTTCTCAACAACAATAGGTTAAGTCCTTTGCTGATTCTCAACCCTTCCACTCTTCCACCAAGTTTGTTCCAAGTCAGATCAAAGTTGCATTAGTTATCTCAGCTACACAGAAGCATACACAGATCAGATTTTGACCTTGTCCTGTAACTTTGATCTTTGAATGAATGGTCACAAAATCGACTCCCTTTACTCTCGCCATACCCTCAACCTTCCACCTAGTTTGGTCTCAGTCGAATAAAAGCTGTCTAAATTTACTTTGTCGCATGACCTTAACCCCTGACCCACTGTGCCCAGTAACTATAGGTCAACTCCATGGCTGACCCATAGCATTTTCACCAAGTCTGTTTAAAGCAGGATGTACACTGTCTAAGAATACTAATGCGCTACAGTTCTGTCCCTTACCGATATAGTCAGTTAGTGCCATAGTCAGTGACAGACTGAGATGTTGACATGCTAATCAGCGTGTAAAATTTACGTCAGTGCAGTGAAGGGGTTAATAACAATATAGACCCTCATACAGTGCGACTTATACTGAGACCTTATCATATGCATTCCTCGCTCTCTTTGTCACTGGCTTTATCAACGGGTTTTTCTATTTCACCGTCAGTGAAAAAATTGTCCTGCGATCAAGTCAGAATTAAATATGCTGACATAAAAGATCCTTCTCTGTAGGAAAAAAAAATATGAAACATATATAACAATCAAATCATCTTAAAAGGTATAAAACCTTAATGACTGTCAACCTTTCGAAGGTAATTCAGGATTGTCTTAAATAAGAAAAAAATATCTAGCACTGGAAGAGGTGATTGCTTCACCCGTCCTCTCAAAAGTGGGTAAGTGTTATGGATTTGTGTTGCTGCTTGTATCATTTTACTTTTGACTCCGTAACTCTCTTGAAAAAGACTATATCCATAAAATTAGAGAATAATCAAAAGAGTATAGCCTCAAGGGACAATTGTACCAAGTTTGAAGTGAATTGATGAAGAAAATGAATGAAGAGCACCAAGCTGAAAAGTATTCGGAAGAAAAAGAAAGAAAGGAAAAGAAAGAAATTCAGCAAATAGTGTAAGATTTCCACCCTGATGTGAAGACCATAAAAATCCACATTGCAACTCAGGAATTAACACTTTCAGGCTTCAGTATTTATTTTCAACTGAACAAAATAATCTGCCGTTAGTTGGAATGGAATTTTCGTTCTCTAAATCATAAGTATCAACACACACAACGTTCTATACTCATTTTCGGCTTTAAAAAAATAAATGAATAAATAAACTAGAAAACACAGAACCCATACCTCCTCCAATGCCACTGCAGGATCCGGATCCGGATCGGGATCAGGATCCTCCCCAAAATTTAATCAATTCTTTCTTGGACCATGGTCCACCCTTCCACAAAACTTCATTGATTTTCAATGAGAACATTTGGAGATATCATTTGGACAATCAGACAGACAGACAAACAGGTGAATTCATAACCTCCTCCAACTTCGTTGGCGGACGTAATAATTTAATAAATACAAATCAAATGTTAGCCGGAATCGCATGCTAACGTTGTCTCAGCTATGCTAGTAATTTGCTTTTATTGTTATTATTATTTACTTTATTTTTTACCACTGCAGTAGTATGAGATTTTGTGGATGAGAAAGAGTCCACCCTGAAAAAAAAAAAAAAAAAAAAAAATAAATAAATAAATAAATATATACGCTATATATATATATATATATATATATATATATATATATATATATATATATATATATGTCAACTATATTAAACATGGCTTTTTGAAATTATGATACGGAATTCTCATTCATACATTAATTTACCTTATTTTATTTATCAACATCAGAACTGCAACTTTGAAAACATATCTGCCTTCCATCAACCTGTGTTCTGTACTTCATCTTTCAGTGATTTATGGACAGTTGTCATAGTCATTAATCATCATTATCACCATCTTCACCACTATAATCATCATCATCATGATGCCTAAACAGAGAGAGAGAGAGAGAGAGAGAGAGAGAGAGAGAGAGAGAGAGAGAGAGAGAGAGAGAGAGAGAGAGAGAGAGAGAGAGAGAGAGAGAGAGAGAGAGAGAGAGAGAGAGAGAGAGAGAGAGAGAGAGAGAGAGAGAGAGAGAGAACGTAGACTAAAAACAATTACAAACAAAAACACCGCCAACAACACAATTATAAAAAGTAGAAAAAAAAAAACGAGATTTAAAGCATTCACAACAGCAGCTCCGTTTTTCCTTCTCACATTTATGAATTTTGTGATGGCCTTTTCGTTTGTCTTTCCGTGAGCACATCCGAACACTTTCCTTCTTGTCAGCTAATTTTCACATTTTCCACTCCAGTTTTGCTAATATTGCCGTGTTTTCGCTCGCTTTCTTTCGTCTCCCACTGCCCTCCCCCCAAGGCAGAAGCGTAAATTAAATATCAGTTTTAAATGGAAGGCAGACGCTGGCCAAAATCCCCGTGTTTTCTTGCCGTGGTGAGGCAAGTGCGTAAATCTGTTTCATATGAGCTGGAAGAAAAGATGCACGATGATGAGGAGGAAGAGGAAGAAGAAGGAGGAGAAGGAAGAATAGAAGGAGGAGAAGGAAGAATAGAAGGAGGAGAAGGAAGAATAGAAGGAGGAGGAGGAGAAGGAGGAGGAGGAGGAGGGAAGGTGATAGGCAGAGAAGGACGAAGAAGAGATGGTAAAATAAGCCTGGAGAAAAGGGAAGAGAAAGCGGACGGGGAACAGAAAGAAGAGGAGCAGAAGAAGGAAAAAAGGAAAAACAAGTGGATGAAAAGGAGAGTGACGATGATGATGAAATTAAAAAAGAAGAAAACAGATAAGGAAGACAAGATAATGGCGAGAAGATAGAGAAGAAATAACATGATGAAATGAAACAGATAAGACGAGTAATAACGATGATGACAAAATGGAGATGATAGCAAAGCACACGGAAAAATAAATGAGAAAAGAGGAAGAAGAGAAGGACACAGAAGAGGGAGATTTAAAAAGGGGGGGGGGGGAAAGGCCTGGAATAAAGGTAAAAAAGTACAAGAAAGGAAAGAGGAAGAAAGAATATAGGAAAACAAGAGCTTTACAAAAGATGCAAAACGAGATAGAGAACTAAAGAAAGAGGAATTGAAATAAAGGGAAGACGACAAGAACGAAGAGCACACACAAAAAAAAAAGCAAAAGAAGAAGAAACGAAAATGAAAATAAATCATGCACGGTGATTTTACTTCAATTATCGGAGGGGTGTCTTCTCACGAGCGAAGGAATCTCTCTTACAACCCTCCCTGAAACTGTTTTTGCAGCACGTAACACCTTCATACTCTCTCGTCTGTAATTCAGTTTGTACAATGCCTTAACCCACGCACCTATAACTTTCATTTAGCTGAATGAAGTTGTCAAACGTTAGCTAGAATAGAATACTAGAATTGCACTGATAACGAAATAATGTTGTAGATATACCTGAAAATGTGTAAGAGATTATTTACGTCCTACATGAGAGAGAGAGAGAGAGAGAGAGAGAGAGAGAGAGAGAGAGAGAGAGAGAGAGAGAGAGAGAGGCAATAATCCGATATCGGCAATATCACTTAATACTTAGAGTCTGAAATAATTGTAAGGAAAGACTAACCTTGCGCATTCAATAAGTTTCATGTTTAAAGTCAGTGCAAATAATGGCATCTAAAATTAAGAAAATAATGACAGAATAATGACAATAATTACAGCGCGGAACATGCAGTTAAATGGAAACTCATTATCATTTACTTATTATGTTTGCCTTTCCCTCCGTGAGGCGATCAGGCCTGCATAGGATGTTTCAAGATCTGTGAATCCCAGTCCCAATATTTTGAAAATGTGAAAGATAATTAAGCTATATATATATATATATATATATATATATATATATATATATATATATATATCGCATTGAAGCCCAGTGTCCAGAGTACTGGACAGAACTGGGAATTTTCAAATCTTAATAAAGTAGGGAACCCCCGGGTAGGGACCTATGAGCTTCGCGACTATGAGCCGATAGGCGGAGGGCAGTACGCTTAGTACCCTCCCAGTGGAATGCCTCGCCCAGCAGCTCTGGGATCCAATGGGATATATATATATATATATTTGCTGTGGAAGATTTCACTATAGTCTGACTCCCTCATCTAATATTCCTCTTCTCATCACTTATTCGCCAACCTTTACTCCACCTCCCACAGCCATAATACAAATCCACGGCTGCGTCAGGTGAGCAAATGATGATATTCCAGCACTCTGATATTTCCATTTTCTCCCTCCGCCATACCGTCACTCTATCTTTCCTGCAATATATCTGCACTTCATTTACCCCACACCACACCACCTCTTGTCTCTACCTCGCCTCTACAGTCACTCATATCGCCATACCTCTGACTACTTTTACATGTACGTTACAGCCATTTCAACTTTGTGTATAGTGACTTTACGATTAATCTTCATTTGGCTTGCATATATTTTTTTATTATTATTTTAACCATCAGCTTGTGTCAGCCGGCTATCAAATAAAGGATGCTTCCAACTTTTCCCACGCTGACCTATTACGTGTTAGCATACCATAATTACGTAATCATCAGTCAGATTCATTGCCTGCCTCTTTCTCTTACTCTGTTACTGGATTGGCACTCTATCGCCCTTGTTGTCAATCTTTCATCCCTTTTACGAAAAACGTGGCCTGAAAATATTTATTATTTTTTTCTTTTAATTATTTACTTCCATGTATTCTCCTACCATGACGTTCTTTTCTTACACCTTCATATGATGTATGGCATTACCTTTTCCATTCCTTTATGATACCTGCTAAGTCAGTGTTCTAAAGATTTTGTCAGGGTTCAAGTTTGTAGCCCTTAAGTTAGAACATAAACGAAACTCAAATGATACGCTTTTGCTTCGCGAGAAAGTGAGAGTTTGCATATCTTGATCTTTTCAGTCAGCCGATTCCATGGTCATAAACAGATACCGGTAAGGTCTGAACTCATTACCTGTACTGAGCCTTCATGTTGACTGTATCTCCGTTTCACACACACACACACACACACACACACACACACACACACACACACACACACACACACACACACACACACACACACACACACACACACACACACACACACACACACACACACACACACACACTCCGTTCCTCCCTCCAACAGCCTCCCGTGTTTCAATCTGTCGCAGTACTTATTCGTTTAATTTCAGTCATGCTTTACATCTCCAGTCTCTTCATCCTATGTCTCTGTTCGTGTCTCTCCACTTCTGCCAGTCACCCACCCCAACACTTTCCACCTCTTGGCGATAATGACCATCATCTCATAGAATTCACTCCAGCTGGAAGCAATCAGTCAGTTTATGTCTATCGCCTGTGTGCTATCTGCATTCTTTTACCAAAATTTATAAACATGATTCAGGTTGCTTCATGCACGATGTTAGCAACTATGCTTCCTTTAAGGGTCGTACTATCAACGAAAGTCCTCCCGTCTCTCTTTTTTCTACATTTCATAGACTGACAATATGTCTCTTGAATCTATAGCATCCAGCACCGATGGCTTGAATAATATTGGTCAAAGATCACTCTCAGCTGAGGAGATTGCTTCGTTTTAATTAGACTGACTTCCAAAATCCGCGAAAGAAAGACGGTGGGGAGGGGGGATAGGGTTTTCGCCACTGATAGTACGGTTTAGGACAATAACATAGCCCCATTTCTTAGTCCATCAATTATGAATCACGACACAGTATTCTTAAATGATTCTTGGTGGTTCCGATAATTACGCAACTGGGTTTCATAGGTCATTGCTCACTGTCTCTTTACTTGCCGCAAGGAACTCAACCGGCGTTTATGTCCTCAACTGCATCCTCAGTGTTCATTGACATCAAGCTCATCTGTCTCCTGCATTATGCCCCATTTTCACTGTGCATCCACCTCCGCTTTGTGTTTTCCTTCACTTGCACTTGCCCGCAGAGACTCGTTTCCCTTCCACCCTACTGCTACTGTGCGTCCTGTCCCTTGGTAAGCCAGCCTAGCTCCCGCACCAGCTCTTGCTCATTTTAGCTCCCTCAGCCAGATGATGTTATTGCTATTATTATTATTATTATTATTATTATTATTATTATTACTGCTACCAAATTATTTTATTCAACCTTGAAGAGCGCCGAAGTAATCAAGGAGTGAATTCAGGCTGTATCTGATCCTATTCTGAAATAATCTGAAGGTAGCAAGAATACAGTGTAAAAGACGTCATCGTACTGAAAGAATTAAATTTGAGTTCTCTTCCCTCTCCTCACAGTAGGGCCCAATTTTACAAACAGGCTATCAATTCCCCTTCGTAATTTGATCTATATTTGCAAGGAAGGCAAAATTTATGCACTTGCTTTTTTTCTTGCTCTTCCCGAAACACACACACACACACACACACACACACACACACACACACACACACACACACACACACACACACACACACACACACACACACACACACACACACACACACACACACACACACACACACACACACACACACACACACACACACACACACACACAGCATACAAAAATAGCTCATGATGCTGTTCATATCCTAATACTTTTGTCTTTGCACGAGTAACTAGGGACATGGAAAGATTCTACATTGTCCTTTCTAGAGAAGCAAATCACAGCTGCGAAAGAAAACTGAACGCGGTTTTGTCTGTGAATTCGTGCTTCGCCGTACCCATACTTCCGTACAACACTTCTGCCTTATACCGTCTCCATCATCTCTTTGCACGTCTTGTTTGGCTACAGTACTTCTGCTGTATCTTCTGCTTCTCTCTGCCGGGACCTTGAGAATCAGTCTGATGAATCTTCAGCAACCGCCGTTTTGTGTGTGTGTATATATATATATATATATATATATATATATATATATATATATATATATATATTTTATATATATATATATATATATATATATATATATATATATATATATATATATATATATATATATATATATACTTGTACCTATCTCGCCTCACTTCACCTCTCTCCGTTCTTTCCAGGTTTCTCCACCTTACCTCCATTATATATATATATATATATATTTTATATATATATATATATATATATATATATATATATATTTTATATATATATATATATATATATTTTATATATATATATATATATATATATATATATATATTTATATATATATATATATATATATATATATATATATATATATATATATATATATATATATATATATATATATATATATATATATATATATATATATATATATATATATATATATATATATATATATATATATATATATATATATATATATATATATATATATATATATATATATACTGCATATATTTCCCTCACTTCCTTCCTACCTGGTTTCCCGTTCTGATAAACGTGTCCAGTCTCCTTCCATTCTTTCCCTTTGTCTCTTCGTCCCCCTTTAACTTCCTTTGATTCCTGTATCTCTGACTCTTTCAAATTTCCCTTCTTTCTCTCCATCACTCCCAATCTTCCCTCCAGTTTCTACATCAGTCTAACTTCCCTCCATTCCCCCAGTCTCTCTCAAGTCTCCCTCTATTCTCACTGCTACTCTCACCTCGCCCTCCAGTCTCCTCCTTCTTTCTTTCTCTCTTTACTTGTACCTATCTCGCCTCACTTCACCTCTCTCCGTTCTTTCCAGGTTTCTCCACCTTACCTCCATTTCCTTCCACTCTCTGTTCGTCTCTCAGGCCTCCCTCTACCCTCTCCCTCTTCATGTGTGCCTCCCTCAGTACTTGGCGTCCTGGCCCTGGCGCGTCATTCATAAAGTTTTCTTAGATGAACTTAAGATCGTTTGTTTGTATTTTTGCCTTCACTCATACAGCTGCCAGATACTTCATAGCTAAACCACAGTGAATATTAAGTTAAGGATACAGAAAAACTAAGTCTTGGTGATACTTAACTACTACGGAAACTTACTTCTCGTAGAAAATGCCTGAGATCTGTTATGAATACCCCCATCGATAAGCCTGTTCCGCATCACGCCACTTCCCTCTATTGTCCCCTTTTCTCTCAAGCCATTTTACACTGCCTCCGTCTCTCTCAGCTCTCCCTCCATTCCATCCGCCTCTCTCAACTCTCCCATTTTTCTCCCTGTCTGTCCTTCAACCCTCCCTTCATGATCTCCCCCACCCCCATCAAGTTTCCTTCCATTCCCTATAAGTCTCTCCTAATCCTCCCTTCATTCTTTACGCCTTTGTCAAACCTCTGTGAAATCTTCCTCCTTTTCCTCCGTCTTTCTCTCTACCCTCCCTTAATTCTCTCCATCTCTCCCCTGTCTCCATTCTCTCTGTCTCTCCATGTGCCCCTCCCTCCGCCCCTTCCTACCTGTGCTGATAAGCCTGCCCTGCCTCACACCACCTCCCGGCGCATTAATCTTCATTTGCAGCCGCTCGGAAACTCGGCTCATTAGGAGGAGTGAGCTTTTTTAGCGGGGCTGGTGGCGCACGCAAACATGGTGGAGCGGTGTAGGGTGCGGTGGCAGCAGTCAGGCAGGTGTAGGTGGCAAGCAGATAGGCAGATGGATGTAGCAGGTAGGCAGGTGGAGGTAGTGGACAGGTGTAGCCTAAATAGTAGGCAGAAAAGTTAGTGTACGTCTCAGGCAGGCAGGCAGGAGGGTGGATGTGGTAGGCAGTCAGGCAGTTGGAGACGGCAGGCGGACAGGCAAATGAAAGTGGTAGACAGTCAGAGAGGAGGGATGGCTGGCAAACAGGAAGGCAGGTGGAGGTGAGGGCAGCAAGCAAGCAGGCAGATGGAGGCAGAGGCATCAAACACACAGGAAGATGCAAATGGAGGAGCAAGCAGGCAGGCAGGTGAAGGTGAGGGCTACAAGCAGGCATGCAGGTGGAGGTACAGTAGGGCAGCAGACAGGCAGGTGGAGGTAGGGCAGCATGCAGGCAGACAGGTGGAGGTGAGGGCAGAAAGCAAGCAAAGGGGCCAAGACTCCTGGGGGCACAGCGGGACAACATAGCAGAAGGATCAAACAGGCACAAAAACTTGCCAGCTGAGGGCACGCCAAGGAAGCCGGGATGCTCAAGAGGGCATTCTCAGTAAATGAGCAGGGCAGGGGCACGGCCATAACCTGGCCCTACAGCATAAGTACAGAATAGGTTTCATCATGGACAAGCAAGCTCATTGGAAATACGCTGTCACACACACAGCCATAGGAATACTGTTGGCATAAGTGACAACGCCAGGCATCACCAGCAGCTTCATTGTACCCTTATTTGTACTGGCATTATGGAAGACCTAGGTGCATTGGTTAACATAACCAGTTCGCAAGTGAAAGACGCGGGTTTGATTTTTCTCCTGTCCGACTGTGGGTGCAGCTTATTTCTCCGTCCGTCGCTCCTGCTCACCCATTAATATTAAGGGGGACCTATAAGTAGCCTAACACTGGCTCTTCTGGGTCATATATTCTTGGAAAATGAAATTTAAAAAATGATTGTCTGCTTTAATTACCCGAGTACAGTCAATTAACATCCTAAGCTTTCTTCTACTTTGTCCACCGTATTCATCACGAAGTAGATTCATCATCAGTGTTCTCTGTGGCATGGGCCAATCCATCTATAGAGTAACAAAGACGTATGTGTCACAAAGTTATTTAAACATTCAAGTAAGTTTCATTTTATCTTATAAGTTTCAGTATAGGCCTATAGTTCATTCGCCTCGGCTGGCCGGAGATTTTCGTCCCTTTTCAGCCTATTTCCTATATGTGAATGGTAGAATAAGAATACTACGGAACTGCCTGCTCTCCGTTGCACTTTTTGGTGACTAGCTCAATTTTCTAGTTCAGATTATGTTGTTACAACTCTGTATTTAGTGTAGAGAGATGGCGATTTTATGACTACTTAAAGTGAAGAGAGCATAGCAGACATGTATTTTCTGTATTCTCAAGTAAATTTTACAAGTTTATCGTGTATTGTCCAATTCAGTCGCTTATGAACACTACAGGTATTATTATCATGCTGTACTACAGTCTGTGTAATATTCTTTTGCCAAAAGTATCATCCTGTCAAAATTTGTCAAATACTAATTAGAAGAGTCAAAGCTTCATGCATTTGTTACCATCAGCCACAACACTATCAATCACGTTATATCTGAAAACTGGGTATCATTATCCTTAATCGGTAACATCATTTCTAATTTCTTTCTCTCACGATGCCACTCACCCTCCCTTGTGCCCCTTCCTCCAATCACTAGAATTATCTCCCCTCCCCTTCCCCTCCCCCCTCACACACAGCTGCTGTTTCTGCATCTCGCCAATAATATAACCAGTTCACCCTCCTCCATCCCTTCAGGCTCTCCACGAATGGCTTACTCCCCCCTCCCCTCCACTTTTTCTCTGCTTTTATCGACTTCCTCAGTCTTTATACCTTAAGTACAGTCAATCTCTGTGCTTTCCTCCATTTGTGCTCATTTACATCTGTGCACCTTTTCTGTAACTAGGTCACCGTGTCACGCAAGCCTACTCCTCGGAACTTGATGTCTAATTTTATTTGATTTTAAAAAGCAGACCGATTCATATTTATCCTCAAATCCCTATAAACTTACTCTCCAGTTTTACCTTCAGAGTCTCACCCTCAGTGTCTTTCACAACTCACAAACTCCCCACCTTTCTACGTGCCTCACCCCAACCACAGTTCCCTCCCCCCACGCCAGTAGCCCCCTCCCCACTATCCCTAAAACATGGGTTCAAGCCTGTACTTACTCCCCTACGTCACCACCCCCCACTCCTCTACCTTCCCTCCACCGTCAGCCATCCATATCGGCAGAACATAGCAATCATAACAATAGAACAAGTGTACGGAACACTTGTCGTAGCTCACGGAAGGCTCGACTTACCTACCGCGTGTAGTAGGAAAACCATTTTGCAATTCAACACTTTACTGCGATAAAAACCATGTAAACGTCCAACAGTACAAATAAAGGGCTTTTCTGTTGGGCCAAGTTTGTCACACGAGACAAGAGTCCCCCTGTGAGCGAGACCATGCCCCATTATTCTCGTGGCTTTAGGAGGCTCTGTAGAACCTCTTCCTTGCCACTTTATTTCTGGGTTTGGCAGGTTAATATTATCTCGTATGTTCCTGTGAATTCTATTTACTGTTAATATTGCAAAATAGCATAAGAATAATAAGGTTTAATACGCAAGAAAAACCGCCAAAGCAAATGTGCTCGTAAGGCTCCTAAGGTCTCGAGAACACTAGCCGAAGACCAACAAGGGATATATCGATCTAACCCTCTACAAGTCATGATAATGGACTGGCATAGCATGTCGAGAACCGTATACACTGACCTTCCTCAACCTTCTCCCATGACCTACCTCAAGGTAAATAGGAGATTTACATGCATTATATAAAGCTTTGACGGGAGTGGCTTAGGATTGTCTGGCGCACTATACAGTATCATGTACCCTCTTAGCATATTGTATTAGTCAACAGCAGACAATAATGATTTCATGGTACTGGGGTAGTAACGTAAATATTTAAAAAAGATCCAGATGATTAGAGTTCAACTGCTCGCATACACATATATACAAAAACATGACCAAATCTGATCATTGATGACCTCAGACTTACATTAAAGTATGTGTGCGAAATTTTATTCAAAATATTTGGCATGATCATGAGGAATATAAAGACTTTGGAAGGAATAGGTGAAGAAGCGTGTGAAGAAAAAAAAATACAAGCAGAGCAGGGAGGAGGAATAAAGAAAAATATAAGAGGATCTAAATTCAAGTGCAAGCAGATAAGAAAAAAAAAGAAAAAAAAAGGTTTGGAAGGAGTAAGGAAGTGTAAGGCATGCTGGGTGGAGTGTAAAGTGCTCAGTCAACATTGGCTCTCGTTTTAACATACACCAGCAGGATTCGCTTTGTTATATGCCAATATTTAATTTTTTCAGAAGTTCCTATTGAGAATGAAATCTCTAAACAACGAAATTATATCTTTGCAATAATTCGACAGATAGTTCTTCCCTGAGAAGCTGAAGTCGTAAGTATCATCCTCTCCCCTGCAGCACTATTATCACTCGCAGCAACATGGAGCCTTTAACTGTACTTTTTTTTTTTTTTTTTTTTAATTTAAGACACAATGTAACATTTTGTATCAGACACATTCCTCTCACTAGAATACCAACATGGTGAGTTTACATCCCAACACGCTAATATATCAAGCGTGTGGCAACCATACAAATTGCGGCCGTGTTTAAGACGCGCATGTCCTGATCAGTACACCTTAAAGGTGTACATGATCAGGGAACTCGCGTATACTGAAATTTTGACTTTCATGGCCAGTATCATACTTATTAAAAATTATATTCTCTCTTGTGTTCAATTCACTGTTATGTATGCATGTCCTAAACACGAACGTAATGTAGGCGACATATGTACACGCATTTCTAAGGTGTCCACAGCGTTGAAATATTAGCGTGTAGGGATATATGATGAAGTGCTGCTTGCAAGTAGCGGAAAAGAGCACAGTAGACTGTGCAGAGTTCTGTAGACTCCTGTGAAGGTCGTACCATGAAAGTAATGTAGATGAGAGCAAAGTGATTGTAGCTGAGAGAAAATGTGACTCCCAGTGTGATGTTATGCTGAATAGAGAAAGAATGGTTAGACAGTCTAGTGTGACATGAAAATAAAAAGTCAAAAGTAAAAGTAGTGGAAATTGGGCTCGTGAGGAATGTATAGAGTGCGGAGAGTGGACAGGATAGGATAAGAAATAATGTGACTCGTGAAAGATGGAGAGAAAGGAAGTCTGTGGACACCATAGTCGAAGTGAGTGTGCTTAGATGGTATGGTCATGTGGACAGAATGGATGTGAGAAGACATGTGAAAAGGGTTTATCTTTGTGATTTTGAACCTGCGACAAAGCGTGGTAGACCAAAAATAAGGTAGATAGATATGGTAAATGAATGCGTAAGAAAGCGATGTATGGAAGTTGACGGGGCTTGGCAACTCACAAGAGATCGAGCTGGTTTGATCAATTTTGTACGGAGGGATGTATGACAGAGGTTTGGCATCGTTTTTAACTTGACATCCGTTGGACTGACTCTGCCTGACAGATAAATATGGGACTTCGCGTGGACAGGTGTACTATAAGATGGAGCCAGGAGTCCGGAGTCTTGAAATATGAGTGAATGGGTGTGTCCCATTTCACTGGCTTTCTGTAGGCTAATTTTCCAGCTATCATATTCTCTTCTTTTTCCTGCTTTGTGTACACCTACTCCCCCTCTGTAAGCGACGTGGAGGCGGGATTGTATGGATATAGACAGACAGAT
>NC_137004.1:32807884-33135384 GCF_032717465.1 Coenobita brevimanus
TCGAGTCTGGCATAAATCTTTAATTTCCAAACTGCCCTCCTACGGTTTCTATCCTTCTATCTGTACCTTCATCGCTAGCTTCCTTTCTGGTCGTTCTATAGCTGCTGTCGTAGACGGCCATCGTTCTTCTCCTAGATCTATCAACAGTGGTGTTCCTCAGGGCTCTGTCCTATCACCAACTCTCTTCCTTTTATTCATCAATGATCTTCTAAGCCGTACATCTAACCCTATCCACTCATACGCTGATGACTCCACCCTTCACCTTTCCATTCGGTTCCCGCAACGCCCATCTCAACAGTTACTTCAAGAAACAAGGGATGAGGCTATGGCACACCTAATGTCTGACTTGGCTCATATCTCTGACTGGGGTAAAAATAATATGGTTGTCTTTAATACTTCTAAGACTCAGTTCTTACACCTATCAACCCGACAAAATCTTCCACAGGTATACCCACTAATGTTTAATAATATTCAGATTAATCCTGCATCATCCTTGAACATGGCTTGGGGTTTCATTTACTCGGGACTTATCTTGGAAAGATCATATTACATCTCTTGTAAAATCTGCTTCCAAGAGATTGGGTGTCACTAAAGCCGACTCGCTCTTTCTTTACCCCTGCACAATTGTTGACTCTATACAGGGTTTTATCCGCCCCTGTGTGGAGTACAACTCTCATGTGTGGGGAGGCTCCCCCACATACAGCTCTTCTCAATAGGGTGGAGTCAAAGGCTTTTCGTCTCATTAACTCTCCTCCTCTTACTGACTCCCTTCAACCTCTGTCTCTTCGCCGCACTGTTGCATCTTTATCTCTTTTCTATCGCTACTTTAATGGTCACTGCTCCTCTGAACTGTCTGCTTGCATTCCTCCACCTCTACGACGGGCGCGTAGCACCCGTCTGGCAGCAAACTCTCATCCCTTTTCTGTCCAACTCTCTAATGCAAGAGTTAACCGTTACTCCCAGTCTTTCATTCATGCAACAGGTCAGCTCTGGAACTGTCTCCCTCTGTCTGTATTTCCTCCTGCCTATGATCTCCAGTCTTTCAAACGCAGTGTGTCCAGGCATCTCAAAATGATCGGATCTTGAATTTGGCTCTCTATTGTATTTTGTTTTTCTCTTGGAGGGAACTGTTACTGCGGGCTCATGGCCTTTGGTTCCTTCTTCCTCGCATAAAAAAAAAAAAAAAATATGCAAATCCGAACATTAAGGGACTTGCAGACACACACACGCACACTCATACGTGTCCATAAGAACATCAACACATACCCATACCCACACATACACACTCCAAACTCGGACGCACATACTGTAGGTGCTTATCGACGCCTACACAAAGCCACACATACACACAGTCATGCATACTCACAAGTAAGTGCACACTCATAGTCACACCCACACATACTCGTAGATACATTCATACACACATACGTACACACACTTATGCACACACTCACACCTGTGCATAACCAAACGTACAAAAGTCACACACACACACACACACACACACACACACACACACACACACACACACACACACACACACACACACACACACACACACACACACACACACACACACACACACACACACACACACCTGCGCACACCCACGCACACATAAGAGTGACCAGTTGGTACATAAAAGACGTATCATTCTACCTCTTGACTCCTCCCAGCCTGACCACCCGGCAACTCCCTACCACACATAAATCCCCCCCCCCTCTCTCTCTCTGTCTGTCTCTCTCTCTCACACACACACACACACACACACACACACACACACACACACACACACACACACACACACACACACACACACACACACACACACACACACACACACACACACACACACACAAACCAACAAAAAATTATGACCTACCAGAAATGCTGCCAAAATTCAAATACGGATGTGTCTGACGTGCTTGTCCTATCAGTCTTCCATCCTTCACTTTTCATTCCCTTCCTGTCCCTTCCCTTCAATGTATCCACAAGTCACCACCCTAATTTAGCTCCTTCAGTTCACTCTCCCTTCCTTCTGGTTGTCTCACTCTCTGTCTTTCCCCTTCTCACTCCCTTCACATCCCTTCACTCTGTCCACCAGTCTTCACCCTATTCTGCCCCCTCCCTCCTCCCTTCTTTCCTTCCCATTCTTACCCACTTCTCTACCTTTCATTCTGTATCTGCCCATCAACAGCCCACCTACTTTGGATTCCTCTTGGCCTCCTGCGTCCTGAAATATGTCCAAGTGGTATATTTGTCTTCACCTCTGTTTCAAGCATACTTAAGTGTTGTGTTGTCTTTTATTTCCTTTTTTGTACTCTGATTTTCAATTAATTATTAGCACCACTTATCCCTTTCATGATCTTATGTCACTCCATAATTCATCCATTTAATATTTTCCCCTTCACTGCATCTCATCTTTTCCCCTTCCCCTTCTAATGTACATTTCTCACTCCCTTCTAATAGTGTGATTATTGGAAAATTTTCACTTACACATACATGTTTTGTTTTAGCCTGAATAATGTAGTTAAGTTTATTCATAGCACTAATACTATTAATCGAAATAATTTTTAACTTTTTAATTGGTAGAATTTCTCTTAGTTTAAAGCACATGTCTGTTTTTAGCAAGAATAAATCAACCAACTTCATCGATAGCAGAGACTGGGTTAATTTCTATCCTCACCCACCATAGCTCTCCGTTTTTCTCCACTTTCCTTCATTCTTTTATTCTCACCACTCCCTCAATCCTCCTTCCCCGCGCTTTCTCTGTCTGTCTTTCCTCTTCCCCGCTCTCCCTTCACCCTCCCTCTTCCCTCTTCCTCACTCTCCCTCCGTCCTCCCTCATCCTCACTCTCCCTCCGTCCTCCCTCATCCTCACTCTCCCTCCATCATCCCTTTTCCTCCCCTTCCCTCCATCCTCCCTCATTCTCACTCTCCTTCCATCCTCCCTCTTTCCCATTCTCCCTCCACACTCCCTTTTCTTAGCGCTCCATCTATCCTCACTTGTCTGTACTCTCCTTCCTCTCCGCCCTCGCACCTTCCCTCCTTTTCACTCCAGTCCCTCCTTACCTGTCCCTATCCCCCTCCCCTTCCACCCATCGTCCCCTTTGAGCGTTCCCTCCAAGGCCGCCACGCAGTTACAAAGAAGGCGAGGGTAGGGAGTAGGAAGAGGGGACAGGTGGTGTGAGGAAGGGAGGGGGGAGCTAAAGACGGAAGAGTTTGAATGTTGAGAGAGAGAGAGAGAGAGAGAGAGAGAGAGAGAGAGAGAGAGAGAGATGAGGGTAGAGAGTGAGGCAGGGTGAAAAGTGAACGAAAGAAGAGAGTAAATGTAAGCAGAGAGAGAGAGGAATGATGAGGAGGAGAATGAGGAAGAGTGGGATGTAAAAGAACAAAGTTGATACGAAGGAGAGGAAGGTGGGTAGCAAAAGGGGTAATGGAGTGAATGTTAAGGAAAGGAAAGAGGGAATGAGGAAAGTAAGGAAAGAATGAAGGTACGAGGGTGAGGAAGCAAGGGAATGGGAGAAGGAAATGGTGCAAAGGCGGGTGGAGTGGAAAAGTGGGACGAAGGAAAGAAGGCACTGGAAGAGGAAAGAGAGGAAGGGAAGAAAAGGAAGAGGGAGTTTAGGAGCGAGAGATAAGGTGGGAGGGGGAGAGGCAAGGAAGTGACGAACGAAACAAAGATAAGGGTAAAAGTTAAGGTGGAAGAGGAAGGAAAATGAAAAGTAGCGAAGGAGCGAAAGATGGAAGTGAGTGGAAGTCAAGATGAGGAAGAAGAGAACGGGAGAAGGTAAAGAAGAGAGGTACTTGGGTAGGAAGGGCCATGGGTGGGGGGGGTAAGGAAAGGCGTGGTGGAAAATAGGAAGGGAAGAAGGAAGGGAGAGGAAGGAGGTAAGAAAAGAAGGGTTAAGTAAAGAAGAGAAGTGTGAAGGAGGGAAAGGAGTGGAAATCTAGTAAGGAAGGGTGGGGGAAAGGGAGGGACGAGAAAAAAATGGAATGGAGAATGAAGTAAGAAGAGGGAGGGCTGAAGGAGGGAAGGGGGAGAAATAAGGATGGGAAGACGGTAGCAAGGAATGTTAGGTCAGAGGAGAGGGAGGAGGAGAAGGAAGAGGAGGAGGAGGAGGAAGAGGAGAAGGAGTAGGGGAAAGGAAGGGATCGGAATACTGAGGAGGGGAGCGGAGAAAGAGAAATAGGTAAGAAGGGAGAAAGGAAGGAAGGAAGCTGAGTAAAAAAAAAGAAAAAAGTGATGGATGGTTAAGAAGGTGAGGAGAGAGAGAGGTGGGGGGGGAGCTTCGATAGATATAGATGAGATCAGCGGATATCTGAGAAGTAAGAGCCAGGCAAGTTAAGGACGGTGATAGCTGGGTACGATCAAGAAGTTTGTGAAGTATGTAACAAAGCTAGGAAGAGTGAAGAAGAGGATACTGGAGTTTTGGAGACAGTGTGATGATAGAGCTGGATCCCTCCACCGTGATAACACTTTATTTTATTTTCTCGACCTTCAACTTGTATATGTCAACTTATAAGATATTTTTTAGGCTGGAGGGGTTACACGGTGTTTTCATTTACCCTTTATAATGAAACCCTTCCCAAGCTGAATAAAATCGTTTGAAAATGGCAAAAATTAATGCACTCTAGGACTGAAGGCATTTTAAGAACGGTTGGAGACAGCGCTTGGGAAACTTAAGACAGTGATTCAGGGAGCTAATATCGGAATGTTAAGAAGTGAGTGAGAGTTACAGACTTGGGAAATATCGTAGCATTCTTCCTTAACGACTAAATTCCCACACTTTATTTAGATATTCTCTTGTACTTCTGTTCTGTAGTCCATATCGATTTTGTTTGCGTTAGTAACATACTTGAACTTATCAGTGCATACCAGGCAAGAAAAACCGTATAGAAAAGGGGCTCTGCTAAGTTTCCTAAGCAAGCGAGAATACGAACCTAAGAAGAGCAAGACTGACCAGGGGCCATGTACTCGTTAGCAGGCTTTTTAGAACCTCTTCCTCAGCGATTTTTTTAGTACTTGGCACCTCAGCATTTCCACTAATATCATTCATAAGTTTTCGATATCGTGTTTCCATAAGCATTTTGCAAGATTATATTAACGTATTGTACCATATACAAAACTTAGCTATCCTCCTTTCACAAGGCAAACTTGCTGTCTCTTTCTTTTGGATGCTGAATTGTAGCAATAGATATACTCAAGAATATGATGAGACGAAGAAGTGCTAATGGAACGGATGTAGAGCCGTAGTCTTGTCTGCCTGGGCGACTGAGCTACGTGAAATACCAGCAAAAGGACGAAAAACCTGGGTGTCTTCACCAGAAAAAATACGGTTTCTGGTTCCATCTATAGACTTTTGCCTAAGCTGTGTATGGGATGGCTGGTTTATACTTTTTTCACTCATACAACCGCTATACACACAGAAACGAAAGCTTGATATAACAGCAAAAAGCGAGAGAGAAAAAGTGAAATAGACGAATCACCTTTCTCTCTCTCTCTCTCTCTCTCTCTCTCTCTCTCTCAGCTTAGGCAAACCTTTTCGAACTAGGCTAGCTCAGTAGAATTTTTAGTAACTACCTCACCATTATAGATCCTTCCAAACTTAACTAAAATCGTCTGGTCGTAGCTTCAATAAAATAAATAACATGTGATCAGGGTTAAGGTGTAAATAAAACGAGGGTACGGTGTTGACGATGAGAATGAGATTGAATAGCGTGGAGAGGCACCATCCCACCTGATAACACGGTCTGATAACCTGTGTGCTCCCTCTCTCACGACACTCCCACCCACCCCTACCTCGCCTCACCTCAGTTCACCGCCCTCCATAACACACATCACATACATATTTCATCACCCAACAGCCCAAGTCTCACGTCGCCTCACCTCACCTCACTCCCCTCCCCAACACATATCACACACATACTTCATCACACAACTCATGTCCCACCTCATCTCACCTAACCTCACTACCTTCTTTAACACACATTACACACATATTTCATCACCCAGCCACTTATATCTCACGTCACCTCACCTCACTGGCCTCTGTAACTCATATCACACGTTCGTATCCAAGTCCCGCCACTCATATCTCATCTCTCCTCATCTCAACTCACTGCCCTTTTGAACATGCATTATATCCTGATTTCATAACCCCGCCACTCATAACTTTGCCTTACGTTTCCTCACTCCTCTTCTGCACACACACACACACACACACACACACACACACACACACACACACACACACACACACACACACACACACACACACACACACACACACACACACACACACACACACACACACACACACACACACACACACACACACACACAAGTTCATTGAGATGATACTCGTTTTTCTCCACCAACTCCACTGTCATATAACTGGAACGCCAGTCACTATATGGTGTTGCGGTATAACTATGAATGCTTTTATGATATGTTGATAAGGCCTTATTAAAAGGCCTTATCAACATATCACAAAATTAACAGTTTTATTTATATCAGATCCTCCAGCTGTTCCATACAGCCGATAATCCTAGACATTACGAGAGAAAACCATTGCTTGCTTTATCCTGTCACCATTTTACGTACTGTACTTGTTTTCCATAACTTCAACTCTTCACACCGCCCTGAAATTGACCCTTCATATTCTACCAGTCCAACTCTGCATCATAAATCTCGACTTCTTCCTGTCACACACGTATTTAGGTATTTGATAGTGCAACTTCATATTCTGTTCTTCTCAGCTCATATGTACACACCACCTCCCGTCATCATCTCACTTCATCACCTGTTCCCACAAACCTCTCATTTCATCAACGCATGACATTACCTCTCATTACCAAACAGGTTCACTTTTTCAAGAAGATCCTCTCCCCCTGGATTCACATCTCACCTTTATAACATCACATATATTTGCTCACAAATTTCATCAACTGACCAACCATTTGGTTATCATGAACAACCATAGGTAATGGATTCAGGATAGCACTGGATTATCATATTCAGCTGAGGGATAAATCTAGTAGTCGAAAGGTGTATTGACCTCTTGACTGACCTTCTCCTCTTCATAGACTTTAGGCTGCGCAAGCATTAAATTCAGCTCAGCACGCCACACCTACTTGTATATTCAGGTGAAGGAAGTTCTGTCAGTCATTTTGTTCAAGAATGATAGGAAGATTAGGTGCTTCAACTAACTAAAATTAATGAGAAAATTCATTATTAACAGTATTTCATCTTGTTGCAGGACACATGTATCACGGTAAACTGTGGTGATAGAGTAATATTTAAAACGATTATAAAATGATTCGCCGGAAATGCTCCGTATTTTGGTAAAGGAATAAAATGTTTAAATTGCTAAAAACGAAAAATGCATACCAAATCACCACAATAACATTAACTAATCAGTCATTTATTGATGACCTTGGATAAATTTCCCATTAAAAAAAAGCCAGGGGCAACCAAAATTTGTAGCACTTACTCAGAATAATATATCAATGTACGACAGTTTTAGACAAAGCGTTTTCCGTACGACGAAACCTAAAAAAATTATTCTTGATTCTGCTTAGTAATCTTATCCACGTCAACAAGAACCTTGTGTAACGAAGGCATTATACCGGTATGAAATTCTTTCACCCCTTCACTATGGGCAGTCTTTCTTAAACTGAATGTAACTACCTGGCGATAATAAAAACGATTATGAAAGTTGTATTTTGAACCCCCATATAAGTCTCTCACTAAGCTGAATAAAGGAGTCCAGAACTACTAAGAACACAACACAATAGCCGTCTTGCAGTCACGGGATCAAGGAAGATGCTTCTTGAACAGCGAGGAATTAGGTCTCATTCTAAGCTTTGGTAGACACAATGCAGAAAAACTGAAGAATACGAGAAATGCGTTAGTTCAGTTAAGAGGTAATTATTAAATTAATTTTAGGCAAAACCGGGAAGATAGTGGTGGATTTCTTGTCTGTACACTTTTTTTTTTTTTTTTATTCCGGTTAAACCTTGAGTTGTATCGCTAGTTTCAAATAATCGCCAGCCAAAACTTGGACGATAGTTAAATCTATGACTGCATATCCTAACTGTTGTAAGTATTTATTTATTTATGTATTTATTTTTATTTACTTATGTAGTTTATGTATTTGTTTACTTATTCATTCATTCATTTATCTGCGAGGGACTTTTATTCATCACTCCTGGACGAGGCCTACTACCCTGCACAGAAGCTCTGAACGAGACCATGTAACAAGTTAAAGCATTTATCAATACATAACACTGGCGGGGTGCAGGGACGGGGGAAGACGCCACAAACCAGCACTACGGCACTCTTGGGATTAGAGCCTGTTCACCATGCCTACTGCCTCTCATAAAAAAGCTCTCTAACCCACTCACCCATCATCTCCTCTTATTGTTATGCTAGCACCGTACAGTACCGGTATGTCCCTCTCTCTCCACCTCGCCATGCAACTTTCACCTCACCCCGGGACTGTCATCACCTTGTTCGGGTCCATCCGCTTATCTCTTCCAGCGATTTTTCCTTCAATTAGTACAATGCAAATAACTTGTCCAATTAGAGCGGTGGTGAAGGCAGGAACGACAGGACACGATTGTTACTAAAGGTTTATCAGTTAAGCCACACAAGACGCTGGCGGAGGTTAATGAAATATTTACTCACTCCACCACACAATACACCGCCTTAGCTCATCGTTAACCTCTTCTCGTCAAGGAATTTTTTGTAATTAAATCTTCTAATACCAGACGATTCCTAGTCTATTTAGGAAGAATTTTTAATGGTAAGTAAGTTAACTGAGGCTGTATCCAATTCCTTCTTAACAAAAAATATCTTTAAGTCTAAAAAATATCAACAGGAGAGAGCAAGAATTATATTAAAAAAAAAAATACTTACTTTGACATAAGAGACTAAACAAGTATAAAGTCATCACATCTGAGAAAGCTGGTAATCCTCTCATTCCACTGACGTAGTTTTTAGTCTTATTCTTTTTATATCTCGTCAAAATGCGGGTGAATGGAGTTTATTTTTGCCTCTTCAAAACCAGCCGTCTCGCCAAAGTTAAAGCCGATCATCTGGTGGTAAGATTGGAAGGGCTAAAAAAAAATCACACCAGAAACCAACATTTATTCTGACATCCCCCCCCCCCGCAATCGAAACCTCGCAAATTTCTATAAAAAGAGTATTATATTGATGCAGGTGTGAAAATACAGCCTAAGAAACAGTTATTAAGAGAGAGAGAGAGAGAGAGAGAGAGAGAGAGAGAGAGAGAGAGAGAAAGTGCTTGTGGTCAATTTTACGGCACCTTTCCCCACGGGCCTCGACGAAGTAGGAAAACCCGGCCTTGGGAGCACTGTGCATTTTACTATGGAGAGCTGGACATGTTCCCTTGCTTACAGGATTCCCTTTCGCCACATCTCCCTCATTACCGCATCACCGAGGGAGCTGGTCGTGCACTGGTTAGCACGTCAAACTAACCAACGAGAGGGCCTGAGTTTGCTTCTCCGGTCGAGGACATTCTTAGACAAAGTTGTTTCCCA
Source organism: Coenobita brevimanus (assembly GCF_032717465.1). Taxonomy (NCBI): domain Eukaryota; kingdom Metazoa; phylum Arthropoda; class Malacostraca; order Decapoda; family Coenobitidae; genus Coenobita; species Coenobita brevimanus. The sequence continues at coordinate 32,817,452 of NC_137004.1, forward strand.
TTTCACCCTTTTCACACAGAAGAACAGTGGGTACCTGAATGTATGCTTGATTATTGCGTTTCATTTTTCAAGGGAAGATTAGTACTTAGAGAAAAAGGTGCTGTCTTATCCTACAGAACGATGACACAAGCAGCTGTAGAAGTTTGCAGTTTAGAGCATTTCAGTAATGGTCTGAGTAATGCTTGAGTGAAGATGTGGCCATTTTATTTACTTTTTTTTCTTTTTTGGGCGTTTTGATGAGGTTTCTCCTGTCTTTCTGCTGAGCTTGTTTACTATGACTCTCGATCTTGCTCACCGCGTATACACAAGAGTGATAATATGATGATACTGATAATGATGAGGAGGAGGAAGTGAAGTAGTAAGAGGAAGAGAAGGAGGAGTACGAGAAAGGGAAGGAGGAGGCAGAGGAGAAAGCAGAGGAGGAGGAGGAGGATTTGTCAGTGCAAGGTGAGACAAATATTGCCACTTGAATTAGTCTGCATACTTACCTATACGCAGGGTGATATATTAACTGGGCACAGACTGAGGAGAGTCGCTTTGAACCCGGATAAGGAGACAGTGAACGAGTGAGATCAGATGAATGATTTCCCGATTAACATGCAGCGGTCATTTTCAGATGAAGTTGAAAGAAAATAAAGGCTGCTGAAAGCCATGAAATACTGTTACTGTGCTAAGGTATTGTTGTGCAGGACAGATTAATGTGGGAAGCAGAAGCAAATAAGAACAGACTAATTTGCAAATGAGAAGAGTTAGAAGCGGAAAAAAGGGAAACTGAAGAATTATGAGCTGCTATAATACGTCCATCCTAGCTTGTAAGAGATATCCGTATTTCTGCAGCTCATTTTCGCTAGCCCAACAGCGGAGTAGTACAGTGCTCTCACCTGAACATAATCATCATAGCACTACTTCGTGACTAGCACCAAATTCCAGTGCTAACTTTCCACCGCAACTGGGTATTCTACGTGGAAATTTTAAATCAAGTTAAAGCACGCAAAGGAAAGAGAGGAGTTTTATGAACCACTAGAGCCTCTGTCCTTCAACTTTAGGTAGTCATCAGTGGTTTCTTTTACCCCCCGAAAAAGTTGGATGAATATGGGATGCTTGTGTGTGTGTGTGTGTGTGTGTGTGTGTGTGTGTGTGAATCAGCGTTGGCGTTTTAACTCGTTCAGCCTAAGGTCTTCATTCTTACTCTTGATGTTACTAGATTCTTTTATTCACCTTAGAGTAGCATCCTACTATTGAGGAGGTCAACGAAGAATATAAAAACTCCTTTAAGTTAGTGTTAACTCTCCCATGATCCTGTGACTCCCTCTGAAGTGAAAACCGTATACTGTAGCGTTCGTTGGAGTGGAAAACTAGAGTTGGACCGAGAATGAGGCAGTTATTAGCATTATTTTAACTCTCTCTGGATCCTGCGACTCATTGTGAGCGAGTCAAATCGTCTGGTATTAGCTGGAAAAATAAGAAAGACGACGCAGTCACGAAAGGATTAAACTTAATGCTAGAGAAAGAACTAGAAACCAGAGGCTGTAGAAATGTAGAAACGGAATCCTAATCAAAAGTAAATCAAACGGAGAAGGGAGAAACGGGCATCATTTAAAGTGAACGAAAAGGAATGATATGAACGAAATTTGTCTCATCACTACAGTGGGTTTATATTTCGAGCTTTCAACCCTTGGACGATTTCATTTATTCTGGGAAAGTCCTCTCTTACGTATGGGGTTATTGAAAGGTATTTGTAACTCCTCAAGTTCAAAAAGACTCTTGATAGCAAAATATATTCGTTCAAAGATTAGTAGGTTAAAATTTTGAAAGAATGTCCTTGGGGGGCTGAAAAGGTGACAAGACTATGTTTAGGATGGAGAGGAGTAAAATAGATAGGAAAGGAAAGGAAGCAAAGGAAGTATGGGCGGAGGAATGGAAAGATAAAAGAGGGTGCAGTGCTGGAGCGGGTAGAAAAAAACAGGAAATGCAATAAATTAAGGAACGAAGGATGAGAATGGAGGGTGAAAAAGGTTGGAGAAGAGGATGGGAAAGTGAGTGAAAGTGAAAATGAAGCAAAGGGGAAGATTCAGCAAGTAGAAGTAAGTGAAGAAGGATAGAGAGTGAAGAAGAAGAACACTGGCAAAAAAGTGGTGGAAGAGAGACGGAAACGAACGAAGACGACGGGAAATGAGGGAAGATGTGAGAGAGTATGTCCCGTGAGAGTGAGGATAGATTTACTTATTTTTTATAGGGAGATTAAAATTAAAAACCTGCAATAATAAACTGTTACAAGGAAATACCAGCAAGATGTAACGAAAATAAAGAGTATTCATTTTGCAATGCCTAGAGACATTGCGTTTGAAAAACTAGAGCTAATGTACCGAGGGAAAAACGCACTAATGAAGATTAGTCCACAGCTGACCTTTTGGGTAATGGAAGGGCTGAGAATACTGGTTAATGTTTACATCAGAGAGCGGAACCATAAAGAAGGCAAATATGTGAAGATTGGGGAGGGCAAACAGGCAGAGTTCAGAAGAATAGTGTTTAGTTTAATCGTACTAATCAGTCAAAGGAGTGACTCAAGACTAAGTTGAAGAGAGTCTGAAGGAAGTCAGTGAGAGAATGGATGCAGTATTTGATCCTACTGTTCGTAAGTACTGTCTGTGATGAGTCCCTCCTCCTGGAGTAGTATTCCACACATTCACGATTAAGGCCCCGGTCTAGAGACAGCAGCATAAAGTCATTTCGACACACCAAATCTCAGAGGAGTTGTATTTGCAAGAGAAGTAATGTGATTTTTTCTTGTAGATAAAACGCGAATAGGAAATCCCAGTGATATTACTAGATGATGAAAGATTGTGTTATGTGTTGTTGAACGTAAGAGGATAAATTGTATCCAGCTGAAAGAAAGAGGAGTTTAGCATCAAAGATATTAGTACCGACACGGTTCCTCATGTCCCGGTCAAAAATAACTAAGTGACCTTAAGTTATGTATGCCATGGTATCGGGTGGGTGTTGTAGTGAGAGCTGTGAAGGACGTTGCAGGCAGCGGATGGAAAGATTACGTGGAATGATCGGCCTATGAGTTGTAAATCCTTTACTGCGATGACGTAATTTTTTCATTCTTGCTGCTTCCAGACGATTTCATTTAACTTAAGAAAGATTTATCGAACTCAGGGGGTTAGATATAATATTCATTAACCTATTCACTACAGTTGATTCGGTGGTAGATGGTGGTGACTATCATCCACTCACCCGAGATAGTTCTTCCTACATTTTCCTTCAGTTTTATCGTTCATTTTCTGTGTCTGCCCTCTTCTCTTCCTATTTCTTTCATCATTCTTATCACTTTTTATTACTCATTTTCCCTCTCAGGAGGATCTACTTTGAATAATAAGCCGAATGGTTTCCTGTAACCCAGTAACCACTTACAACACTGGCTGGTAACCATATAACCAGATAACGGGGTGATGTGGAGCTTACTATGGTGCCCGTGTTCACTGGATGGAGAGACGCAAATGTGGCGTCCATCAGGGAACCAAACCTCCACACTCTTTCCCGCACGTCGCTTTGCGAGGTGCTGTCCACCGCAAGGGTAAAGATCGCTTCATTGCACGGGACGGCCCTTCAGGTACGATTCCTTCTTGCAGTTGATGGGACAACTCGGGCAGACAGACCGAGTTTACGAAACAAAACGATTGGTCTTTCCGAGTTTGAACAAAGTCGTCTGAAAGTAGAGGAGAATAAACTAAGCCAATACGTCACCATAGAGAAGGGGTTAGGGCGATGCCATTCCATGAACTCTCTGTTATACATCAGTATTCTGTGCTGTACTCATACAGCTCACTGGTGGATGGCGGAGAGTGAAGGAGAGCAGAAGTGGAGGGGAGGGAAGGAAGAAACTGGAGAGAGGGTAGAGATGAAGTAAGGAGAGAAAGTGGAGGTGGAGGGAAAGGAGGGAGACCAGGGATGGAGGGAAAGGAGGGAGGCCAGGGATGGAGGGGAGGGAAGAAAGTGACAGTAGAGGTAGAGAGAATGTAAGGATGGAGTGAAGGTAAAACAAGGGGGGGGGGGGGAGAAGGAAGAGGTAATAGGAGTGAAGGGAGAAAGGGATTGAAGAAGGTAAGAATGGAGAGCAAATGTAGAGGAAAGAAGAAGGAGATTACGAATGAAGGGGAGGGAGGAGAGAGGAAGGAGAGTATGGGTGGAGGGGAGAGGCTAGGAAGGGGAGGAGTGGGATCAGGTCAGGCAGGTTTGGTCTAGGCAGGGCGGAACCTCTCGTCTAACCTGTCCGTCTGCCGTCTGTCCCTCCACACACGACACCCACATGTGACGCCATCCTCTAACACCTCCCACCACATTAATCACACCCATCTTTTGACACCATCTTCCCGCACTGGTTAACCTCGAGTATGTGATTCGTGTTTTATTTTTCCTTGTAACACACGATTTTATTCGCCTTAGGAGAGATTTCCCGAGCTGGAGGTATAAAAATTTAAATACACAATTCTTTAACATTTACCAAAGAGGCTTTCCCATATTAAATATAGAGACAACTGCCTGGGGACAGCATAAATAAATTAAATAAATAAAGAAAAAGAAATCATTGCAATAAAGTATTTAATGACATTTTATGACACCCATGTCACCCCTCTTCTGACTCCTCCCTCGCCACCTGACACAAGTTTATGATACAATATGCATTCCAGTACCTGACATTCCATGACATGACGACACTAAGCATGTGACACTAAACAAATGACCAGAAGAAACCTCGCTAGTCAATGAGACTTTATAACTCCAGCATGTGTCATTCTCCTTCCACACTTACTACGACACTGGTTAATGATAATAACCTTATGACATATATGACAACTGGTTAAGGCAACTAAAAGAAAACGGTATAGACATCGAGACATGATGCCTTTTGTGTGTGTGTGTGTGTGTGTGTGTGTGTGTGTGTGTGTGTGTGTGTGTGTGTGTGTGTGTGTGTGTGTGTGTGTGTGTGTGTGTGTGTGTGTGTCACATCTTACAACACTAGCTTTGTGACATCCAACATTTGACACCTAAGAAATTGCATTAAAAGTAACTTATTCTAATGCATCGACACATGACACCCTCTTTACCCACTTTATGACATCTAACATATGACACTCTCCACTGGACACCTGACAAATGACATTATAACACCTTGTGACACCTGCGAGGTCAGCAGCTTTCGCCCACTTTATGCCATTTGTACAGGGTCAAGATTCGCAAACAGTTTTACTATCAGTTCCCAGTTATAAGCTGAAATTTGTATTCACACGAAGGTCGAAGAAAGAGGATGCAGAAATTCCTTATGTCTGTTGTTCTTTCTACAAAAACAAATAGTTAAGCGAATTGTAACTGATCATAAATCTGTTTGTGGATTCTGACCCACGACCATATAGGTTACCAGTTCTAGTCTTAACAACCACCTTATGACGTTCAGCACACGGCGGATGGCAAATGGCTGTGTTCTAAAGCAGCAAATCTGTATTACCGTTGGCTTTGGAAAATTTGTAACTCCTCTTCCTAAGTTATTTTCTCCGTATTGCACCTTGACATTCTCTCACATAAATATCAACAGAGTGTGCGGCAGTGATGTGTAAGAGGATAAATGCGTACAGTAATATACAAAACAGAGCACTAGGGTGAAGTGCGAAATCTGATCTAACGAGAGGACGGTCGTGTACTTCCTTGTTAAACCTAGCTTGAAATTAGCTCACTTAAATGGAGAATAATATCACACGTCACAACATGACACACCAACTGTAGCATACGCTCGTAAAGCCTCTCCGGATGTCAATTACCAGAACCTTCTCTCGTCTGTTTCTGTTTTTACAGTCATATTTGGCGGTGATGTTACCTAACGCATAAACCCTTAATATGAGCATTAGTAGGGCAGTTACTATGAATTCTTCAGGGAATTCCAGACGCATTCACTGAAGCTTATCATGTTGAGGACTCCTTTCGTTGATATGCTAGCAAATCAAGAGTGACAGCAACTCTTAGTTTAAGCAGAATGACACCCACTTAGGACGCTAACCTCAAATTATGCCTCTCACTCTACGTTGTCTCAGTGATGACTAACGACCTTATAAACTGTCTTCTGGCACCCGGCACGTTATATTACTTCTATTATGTCGCTAGTTTATTGCACAGGCATATGCCCTCTGATATTCTTCAGCTACACTGGGATGACGTTAGTTTATAACTTTGATGAGCGACACCTCTTGTTACCTCTCACCTAACAGTAGGTTATGACACCATATTCATTCCAGTACTTATCACTTCATGACACGACACTTATAATATTAACCACGTCAGTAGAATGATGTCTTTTATTTCATTCTTTCAAAGTTCTTGTCTCTGGTTCGCTTTGGAGAGAAATTCACAGGGGCTAGATATACCCTTTATGAACCCCTTCACCACAATAGGCAATTTGTATGTTGTTTGATATCGCCTGACAGTAGCAAGAACAGCCAAATATGACGTCGCCGTATTTATCTCAGAACTGGGGGAAAGAGGGAAATGTGGGGTCTGGGATGGAAGGGGAATGGAGGGGAGGGGAAGGGAAGGTGGGAGAAACTGTGGTTGTTGTAGGTGGTGAAGTAGGAAGCAAATGTGAGGTAGGGAAAGCTATGGATTCCTGAAACGTCTGTGGGCTGGGAATGTGATGGATCAGGTGGTGAGACTGTCGGGAGACGTGGGTGGGAAAGTTGGGAGTCCGGAAGCTGCGGGAGTCGGGAGGTTAAGCAGGTAGGGTGTCGGGAAGCTGGGAGAATCCGAAGTCAAGAGGCTGTGAATGCAGATGGTCGGGAGGTAGGGAGTGTAGGGAGTCTGGGAAAGTCGGGAATCGGGAGGATGAGGAAATCGGGAATGGAGGAGGGTTAATCAGCAGGAGGGTTGGTTGTGCAGTGCTAAAATGGAAGACTTCAAGATCAGGAAATACAAATAAAAATCTTATACAAGTCTTTAACTTCTGACTAGCATTTATGAACTGTCCGAGGTTTTTGGCTATTACCACTCGGCATCCCACATTACAGAAAGCAGTCAGCAACGACGGAGAAGGGCTACACACGTTCTATTCTTTTTTTGTCACATGCTTCAGAAATTATCACGAAAAATATGACGCTTGTCTTTCCTTCTGCAATTTAAGGCTTAAACATAGAGCCGATCACTGCGTAACAGACACGATAGAAAAATTATCAGCAGACCCAAGCCACTACACCTAAACTACGAGGCAATGGAGTGTAAGCAGACCCACATAATGTCCTTGGCTGACACACACTGTATATGTCTGTGGGGCCTGACGATAGGGCACAGAAATATCAGCACTTCTGTAACCAAAGCGAGCATCTTTTTTGATGTGTGATAACACCGAGAGTTCCTTGTGTGTGTGTTTAGAATAATGGAGGAGGGAGAGGAAGACGAGACAAGAATGAAGAGAGGAGAGAGAAAGACAGGAAACGGAAATGCGAAAATTAAACGAGGAGAAGAGGAGGGAAGACGGAGGAGAGGAAAACAGATGAGGAGAGGAGGGAAGACGAAGGAGCCTTTACGAGCCCCCTTATGAGGACAGACAATGATGGAAGTGACAGGACTGCCTTTTGTCTCGGGTAGAATGCTAATGTTCCCTCCTCCTCTTCCCTCTCTCTCCTCTTTCCTCTCTCCTACTCCTCCCTTTCCTCTTGCTGTACTCTCATCTTGTCTTCTTTCCTTTTTTCTTCCTCTGTTCTCTATTTCTTCCTTCCTTCACCTTACCTTAGACTCGAGGAGAAGTTAATATTGGCTTCTGTCCTCTAGTCCTCTTTCGCTTCTCCTCTTCCCTTCTTTCTCCTCTCTTTCTCCTAACTGTACTTCCTTGTTGCCATCTCCTCTCCTTTGCCTTCTCTTCTTTACATTTGCTTTGCTCCTTTTGTCTCCGACAGGAGGCTCATGCTCTTCCCTCTCCTCTCTTTTCGTCTCCATCCTTCTCTTCTTCCTTTTCTCCTCTTCGTTCACCCTCCTCTCACTCTTCTTGCCTTCTCCTTCCCTTTATCATCTTGTCTTCGTTATTTCTTCCGTCGTCCATCCCACTTTGATCTCAAATAGAAAGTTAATGTTCCATTCTTTCCTCTGGCGGGTTTCTCTCTCCCCTCCTCCTTCCCCTCATTCTTTTTCCTTTACTTCTTTCTCGCCTTTATCTTGTCTTTCCATCTTTCTCAGCTCTTTACTTCCTCCTTCCTACATCTTACTTTGGTCTTAAGTAGAAGGGTAATGCTTCATGCCTTCATCTGATCTTTTATCCTCTTTCCTTTTCCCTTTCTCCACTTCTCTCCTATTTTTTCTCTTCTTGTGCTCCCTCTTTGTCCTGTTCTTTTTCTTCCGTTCTTCACATCTTCTTTCATCCTGCTGTGGTCTCAGATAGAAAGTTAATGTTCCCTTCATTTTTCTGTTCTTCCCGTTTCCTTCCGCCCACATCTCTCCTATTAACTCCTCCTTCTCTCCCTCTTTTCTTTGTAGTTTCCTGTACTCTTGTCTTACCATCTTTTTACCTTTTCTATTCCGCTATTCTTTATTCCTTTCTGCCTCTACTTCGTCTTTCCTTCGGTTTCAAGTAAAAGGTTTTCCTTTCTTTCTGCTTCCTCTGTTTTTTTTTTTTCTTTCTGTCTTTCGTCTTTCTTTACTTACTTCTTATCTTACGGTCTTTCCTTCTTACCTCTTAAACTCTCTCCTTTTTCTATCGTCTTTCTTTCCCTTCTTATCTCGCTGACGTCTCCTCTCCTCCTTTCTTTGTCCTCTTCCTTTGCACTCTTCTGTCTCCCCCCTCCTCTCTTTGCAAATTTCCTTACCATTCTTCTGCCTCTCTCTTTGTCCTTTTGCATTCGCATCCTCCCTCTCTTCTCTTCCACTTCTCTCCTCTTACCTGCGTTCTTCTTACTGTCGTCTTCTTTTGCCTCTCTTTCTCCGGTAATATATATATTTTTTCAGTTTTCTTTTCTCTCTTGTTCTCTTTTGTCCCCCACTCTATCTTCTTGGCCACTTCTCTCCTGCGGACTTTTTCTCTGTTCCTTTACTTCTTCTTCCCTCCTTCTTTACGTCTCCATCATCTTTTTCTCCAGTTTTCTCATACCTGCTTTAACCCCTTCCTTACACTTGCGTATATTTATATTTTTTCTTACCACCTACATATAATACCGTTATATGGAACTTTGAGGAAACCTTTCCCTGTCTTTTCCCCTTCTCCTCTCCCTGTCCTCCATTCCCCTTCCATTCCTCCCATTCTTGGCTTCTCCCTTTCTTCCCTTCCCTGCGTTTCCTTTCCCTACCCTTCCCCTCCCCTCTCTGCGTGTCCTTTCCCTACCCTTCCCCTCCCCTCCCCTCATTCCCCCTTCTCCATCCCCTACCAGCGCTTCCCACCTCCCCGCCTCCCCTCTCCCCTCCCAAACTTCCCTTCTTATCTCTGCGCCTACACTTTCCTCTCCCATCCACCTCTTTCTCCCGCTGTCTCCTCTCCCTCCCCTCCCTGTGCCTCTTTCCTTCCTCCGTGCATCCTCCCTGACTCTCCTTCCTGCTTCCTGCTTCTCTTTTCCCTTCCTGCCTCCTGTCTTTCCTCTTGCCTGCCTCTTCCTCTTCCCCAATCCTTGCATCCTCTTCCTACTTTCCTGCTACATCTTCTTACCTTTTATTTCTCTTCCTTCTCATTCTCTTCTTCCCCTTCTTCTCTTTCACACCAATCTCTCTCTCTCTCTCTCTCTCTCTAAGTCTATCTAATCTATCTCTACCTGTCTATCTATCTGATTATCTATCTATCTATATACGTATATCTACAAATTCTACCTGTTTATCAATATATCTGCAGTATCTATCTCTGATGCTAAAGTGATGGACAAACGAGAATAGGAAAGGACAAGGCAGCTGACATGAAAAGCAGACTTCTGAAGCAGTGAACCGCGTACCAGCTCAGTGCCTCATAACGACAGGTGGCAAGTCCTTCTTCGAGTTCACCCACGACCTCTCCTATCCATTCGTGCCCAAATGAGGTTCAGTCTGGTCCATTCAGATCACGTCAATTCCCTTTTTACTCCATTCAGATGCAGCCTGATTAATCCAATCCCATTCAAACAACTTCAGTACCAATTCCATGAGACTCGGTTCAGTTAAGTCAGTTCAGAACCATCCAGAATATTTAGAGTTCAGTCAGGTCAGAGCAGGTCCAGTCAGATCAGTTCAGGCCCATTAGGTCAATTAACTCTTATGGTTGTGTCTTCTTTCGTATTATGTACCGGCAATTACCAGATGATACCATTCAGCTAAAGGTGATTATTAGAAGACTAAGAGTGTCATTACTGGTACCATTATGCCACTCATGGTCGGCACAACTCTAGCCTTATATTCCAGTTAACACCAGGAGATTTTACTTAGCTGTGAGTGACTCATAGGAAGCAGCGGATATGTTTACACGCCACGTCCACATCCACTCCCACCATATCACGTGCATCTGGTTCGGCCACGTTATTTCACACCACTTCAAGTCTAGTAATGTCCTTCACATCTATTCTTGCTTTCTCAGGTCATTTTCAGTCCGTTTGGTTCATTGTAGGTCTCTTCAGACTACTTCAGATCTATTCAGACCACAGCAGGTCTCTTCAGATCATTCCATGTCTATGCAGACCACTTCAAGTCCCTTCCAATCACTCTAGGTCACTTCAGAACATTTCAGGCCTTTCAAACTACTCCGAGGCCCTTTTAACATTTTCAGGGCCCTTCAAACTATTTCAGGTTCATTCAGCTTCACTTCGGGTCCCTTCAGACCACTTCAAGTCCCTTCAGATCATTTCAGATTCATTCAAACCATTTCAGGTCCCTTAAAACTTCTTTACGTCTCTTTAGACTGCTTCAGAGCCCTTCAGACGATTTCAGGATAATTCATACAATTTCAAGTCCATTCAGAACAGTTTTGGCCCCTTCAGACCATTTCAGGTCCCTTCAAACCACTTCAAGTCCCTTTGAATTACTTCAGGTCCGTTCAAAACACTCGAAGTCCGTTCAAAACACTCCAGGTCCCTTCAGACCACTTCAAGTCAATTCAGACCACCTCAAGTCCTTTAAACCACTTCAGGTCCCTTCAAACCACTTCAGGTCCCTTCAGACCATTTCCGATCCCTTCAGAACAATTCAGTCCCTTCAAACCATTTCAGATCCATCCAGACGACTTCAAATCAGATTCATGCAGGTCCTGTTATGTCAAACCAGGCTACTTCAGGTGCGTTGCGGAATCAGTTCAGGTCAGGTAACATCCATTTATTTTTCTTTTTATTGACTTATTGTGAAACTCAGGCTGATGTTTGTGCATTAAATCACTTCAGTGATAGAATCAATTATTTGCAGGTAAATCGATCCGATATGTGATTTTTTTTTACATAACCTTTCCAAAACATGAGGATTCCTCATCATTTTATTTTTCCTGTTGCCAGAGGAATTTTTTCAGATTACCATTAACCTCTCGTTGCCCATGTGATCTTAGCTACTTTATTCTTGTTACCTCCATACGATTTTATTTGGTCCCCCAAGGGTTAAGAAGGATTAGAGAAGAAACATTGAACAGAGCTGGCTGGGATGGTGGTTGAGTGGCGTGGTGATGTGCGACGGGGAGTAGGTTATATTTGCACCTTGTACAACTAGGCACTGCAGGTCCACCGGCATACATTAATTCATACTTTCATAATAAGTATGAATAGAATAAGATGACAGTAGCTACTGAAATATTGTGAGAGGCATGGGCAGTGAAGGGTGGATGGTAATTATATTTCATACAAGATTAAAGGCGACAAAAAAAAAAAAAAAAAAAAAAATGTGTACGCCGTGCAGAGTGGAGTGTGCAACATAATGTGGATTTCATAATATTTGTACCGTAGGCTGCAAATGGAATAAACTATAAAACAGCTTCCTCACAGAAGCTACAAAACTTCTGTCTTTTTCCAACATCAGAGGGTTATCTAATGTCATCACAAATTCTGGAGGAAGATCCAGCGTTTAGGCCCGACACTAATGTCTAACAAATAGTCCACTTAAGAATAAAGGCAGGATTTCACGTAGTGTTTTAGTTTCCTGGCAATAATGTAGCCCGGTCTGTGATTGCGAGATAAAGAACAGCTGATTGTGACAGGGGCTTCCTTTACTAAGTAGTCGATGGAAAAAAAAAAAAAAGCATCATTAAGAATATCTGTTAAAATAACTGTCCAATTGTTCATTATATATAGATGTTTGAAACACACACACACACACACACACACACACACACACACACACACACATATATATATATATATATATATATATATATATATATATATATATATATATATATATATATATATATATATATATATATATATATATAGTATATACATATTTTATATATTAATGGCTGGCAGATCTATCAGTCTCTTTAACCCATTGGAGCCCAGTGTCCCTAGTATTGGACAGAACTGGGAATTTTCAAACCTTAATAAAGTAGGGAACCCCCTATGAGCTTCGCAACTATGAGCCGATAGGCGGAGGGCAGTACGCCTAGGACCCTCCCGGAACAGTGCCTCGTCAGCAACTCTGGGATCCAATGGGAGATATATATATATATATATATATATATATATATATATATATATATATATATATATATATATATATATATATATATATATATATATCCAAGCAAAAGAAAGGAACGCAGCCAGCAGGCAGGCAGGGGCCCCAGCAGCGAGGCCCCGGGGGGTGACAGGGAGACCCCACCACATCATAAATTAATACACTTAATGGTTTGATCTGGTGTGGGAACGCCATGACACCCACACTTACTGCCACAGCAACGCCAGGCATATCAGTGCATGTGACGGGAGGTATACTTCGCTGCTCATGATTAACGCTGTCTGCGTTTACCATACCAGCATGGCTTACGTAAAGTTGCCGAGAATGCACATGATTTTTTTCTGGGGGAGATAACACGTACGATTTAAAGAAGAATTTCTCCCTGAGTCTCACGGAGAGTTCCTTCATAGGAATCTGGAGTGTCTTCATGTGAGAAGCTCTACAATGCCACTTGTTGTTTCAGCTTTCAAATTTAAGCAAAAAATGTGACAGAGAGGGCGCGCTGAGGGAATTCTGGGCAGGTACCAAGTTGCAGGTGGGGTCTGGGAAGAGTGGCGCAGCGGCGGAAGGTAAACAAAGTGGGTGTTGTTGTTGGGACTCCAAGATGGCCCGCCCTGCTCTTTTCACTGTCCTATTGAGGCTCTGGGTCCGCAAGTATCATGGATTTTAATCAGTTTACAAGATAAACGAGTATCCATAGCCATTTACCATTATAAGAAACAGATTGTTTTTCCCATTTTTTTCCGCTTTACATTTCCAAAAGGGAAAATTGTCTGTTCTTCCTTTTTTCCATCAAGGTGTTCTCACCAATGCTCATTCCGCTGTCTCATGACTTTATTTCTGAGCCGATTTGTCTTAAAATTATTGTGCACGTAACTGGGGTTGGTATCTCGGGGCACCATTCTCGGATTATAGTATTCAGTTTAGACGTTTGGAGTCATTTCATAACTCAACAAGTGATAAAATACACACACACACACACACACACACACACACACACACACACACACACACACACACACACACGCACACGCACACGCACACACACACACACACAAAAGAAGAAACGAACAAACAAACAAAGACGAGCGAGTAGCCACCAACAGAGAAGCACGAACCAGGTAGGCGCCAAAACCACCATCTCAGTAAAGACACATAATCTATTCGACTTGGAATGCAGGTACGGTACGGGAAAAGTTTGATATGAACATGCCCTGAGAGGGTTTGTTGTGTGATGTTTTTTCTTATGAACTGCAAATGCAAGTATAATACATGGACTGCATTTACATATGAGTTAAACTTCGAGATATATTGCGCATTTCTCTTGCAAATGTTGCCCTTCTAGTATTCACTCTAATTTTTACTAAGAAATGTTTAGTAGTTATGCGAATGAAGACAAAAATATAGGCAAATAATTTCAGACTTATGTACAAGAAAGATTATAACTATGAACCCTAAGAAAGCAACAGCTCACGAAGGCACCCTCCAGGTAGACAAAGACTCCGCTCCGGTTATGCTTGCTGACAGTAAGGATCCGTGATATGCGTATAAATATAACTGTGCATTCATTTGTACACGCAGAGGGAAGGGACCGAAGGTTTATAAAGCATTCCAGTGTGTGGCCCCCCCCCCCCCTCTGAGAAAACATTTTAAAAGGTAGTTCTGTTGGTTTGATGAAATTTTTATTCTGAACTGTAGTTTAACGATATTGCAAAATGGTGAATAATAACCAAGGATAGTCTGTCCAAGATGCTACAAATGCCAGGCTTCACTGACGTCGCTAAAGTCTTCAGATTGAAACACTTCGTATCGAGAAACATTGGTCAGTGACAGACGGACAGGCCCGTCCCTCGAGAAGCTCTTGCTTCTACAGTGAGTGATAATTATAATCACACACACACACACACACACACACACACACACACACACACACACACACACACACACACACACACACACACACACACACACACACACACACACACACACACACACACATTCGTTACTCACCTACACACCCGGTGCTTGAGAGGGACGCTTTCATGGGGTGGCATTGCAATATCCTCGCGGCTCCGTTACCCGTTGTATAAAAGCGCCCCTAAATCTCCCTTTGTCCTTCGAAAAGAGGATGATGGACTTCAAGAGAAAGGCATCTTCAACCTACAACCCACTGTGTTCACTTTTAGATCAACCTTGAACCAAAGGAAGAACAAAATAACATCAACAACTTACACACCAATGACGAACATGGAGCTAATTGAAAATCATCTGAATGTCTTGCGTGACAGCCGAGTAAAAACTTGAACTATATTAGCACATCAGTCATCTGCTCAGTCATTCCTGCCCTCCGACAACATTGTCCCTGCCCCTCAGAACAAAGCATAAAGAAGCTGTGTGATATATTCTTCCGAGCACGTTAGTGCATTGCCAAAAGATTATTGCACATCTCTGCGATAAAGTATGAGCAAGTTGAAAAGTTACCAATTGTTCATGTGTTGTAAATATAATCATCTGAATTTTTGATTGACTAGGATTCTTCTTAACTGATCTGGTAATACTTCTGCAGATTCTTTGCAAAAATTAGTGCACAGACAATATTTGAAACACTAACAACATTCAATACATTGACAACATTAAAAAGACAACGCTACATATACAGACAATACTTGCAACACTGCAGCCTTTAACAGAGACACAACACATAAAGTACAAACAACATTAACAACACATGCAATAAAATACGGACACTTAAAACACAAGCAACACTTAATACACAGACGACACTGCACAGACACACGCCGTGGGTCAGAATGAGAGAGAAACTGTTACAACCTACGAACTTTCTTCACTTTTCTATGTCTCACCAGTACCCCATCACCCGTTGACCCATATGTGGCAGCTCCTAATAATGAGAGGCTAAAACCAGGCCGTTGTTTTCGTGCACCTGTTACAGATTAAGTTGTCATACGGTATAATAGTAGGATTTCCAGGGATCAGCGGCATATTCTGGATTATGATAATTATATATTTCAGGTCCTCCTTTTTACTTATTGCTGGAAAAGAACATCATAACTAAACAGAAGAAAAAGGGATAGCATTATTTCACACCAAGAAATTTCAATGGAAGGTTTATATGTGTACGTTAATGCAGTGCAGGAATGAGGTAATGAAGTGCTCAGGGGAAACTGAGATTTATCGGGAATACCAGCACTAGTGTAGATGCGAACAAGATCTTTGTTATGGAAAACCTCACGGACCCAACGATTCGAAGCGTTTATATCCTTGACATCTTCCACAATAAAGACTCTGCTCTTGTCCACCCAGAGGTTGCTGTCTATTCACTATCAAGTACCACGGTCTCCCTTTACCCCGCCTGTGCCTTGTCTCTGCCCTGCCTTCCTCCTAACCTCCCTATGACTTTACCTGCAATAATAAAGGCGGAAAGTATTAAGAAATTCCATCGCACCCCTCACACTTGAGTGTTTCTTTCTGCGCCTTGACGACACACTCCGCCGGACCTCAAATATTTAGTTGTTGTGGCTCGCTAAGCAAGAGGAGGAAGAGGAGGTGAGGGAGAGGCAGGAGGCGAGGAAAGAACAGGTGCGGGAAGAGGAGAGTAAAGCGAGGAGGAGGGAAATGAGGAGGAGAAGGAGAAAGGAAAAGAGGAGGGGATGAAGGAGGAGAAAAGGAGGAAAATATGATATGGGGAGGAGAGTAAGGATAACAATTAACAGAAACAATAGATAAAGCTGTTGAAGGGGGAGAGAAGGGGAGGTGAAGAAAGCCAACATTTACCCAAGACTGAAGACAATGCGAGGTAGCAAGCAATGTTGAACATTCTTTCAAGCCCGTTAGTGCAGTACCAAAAGACTATCGCACATCTCTGCCATGAGGTAGCTATAAGGAAGTCAGCATATTCATTAGCATTACTTAAATGACTCCCTTTCTTACAAAATAACTCAACACGTTAAGGCATTCACCCATAATTAACCCAACACAAATATGCAAAAAGTGGATATGAGTATTTTGAAAATCATTCGACTATCAGTCCTGATTTGCTGACTTGATCATGCCGAGGTACATAGTCATTAGAAAGTGTTTATATACAAGCCAGTTAGCTCTGGTCTGCCATCTGCTGAAATATTATTATTCTTTTTTAACTTCTTTCCAGCCCTGTGACTGTTAGGATTTCTTTAATGTGGTTAGTATCATATTATATAAGCCAAATTGAAATATTTAAGTATGTTAGAACAGAGGGTGTTCATCACAGTACAATGTACTTTTGAACCATATAAAAATTAGGATTTCAGTTAGCTGAACATAGTCAAAGGATTACAATAAACGCTACTATTCTATGAGTTTACGGCAAGGATAAAAAAACAAGAAGAGTCCCGTCTGGTGCTATTCTTAAAAAAATGGTGAATCAACAGAGTAAGTGAATTTATCTAAGAGTACCCATCAGCATTTCACAGCTATGTAGGTTGTAGCAAAGTCAATTATGAGTTATTGCTAAACAAAGGATGTGAATATTAAAATTTTCTGCAGGTATGACTGCTTTGATCGAAAGATTTCATTTCAGGAGGGATGGTAAGAGAGAATGGTAAGAGAGTGTGTTAAATGAAGAGGGAGGGAGAAGAAGAAATGAATGGAGGTTGAGAGAGAAGTTGAGACAAATCGAGATGAAAAGAGACGAGGAAATGGATAGAAAGGAAGAGAGAAGGAGAGATAAATGGAGAGGGTAGAGAGAAAAGGAGAATGAGAGAGAGGGTAGAGAGAAAAGGAGAATGAGAGAGAGGGTAGAGAGAAAAGGAGAAGGAGAGGGAAGTGGAAAGGGAACGAAAAGGCGCGGCGGAATAGTGAGAAATGGAGTTGAAAGGAAGGGTAAATGTGGCGGAAGGGAGGGAGGGGGGAGCAATACATAAAGGACTATAGGATTCTTGCCAGCATCGTTTAGTTACAATCATTACAATATGTTTGTCCAAAAGCTACTTGCCAATAAAATTTCACCGCCATCGCTCAGCAAAGTGCATGGTTAAAAAATAGGACAAAGAAAGAGACAGACGACTGTT
Source organism: Coenobita brevimanus (assembly GCF_032717465.1). Lineage (NCBI taxonomy): Eukaryota > Metazoa > Arthropoda > Malacostraca > Decapoda > Coenobitidae > Coenobita > Coenobita brevimanus. Next base: position 32,835,160 of record NC_137004.1, read on the forward strand.
GTAAGAACTGGAAGGACAAACTGATAGCCGCAATAAGCATTTCATATGCTGGTACTGACATCACTTCAGGCCATAACAGAACCGAATGTACAACAGAGTCGAGAACAAAGCAAAGTCGAATATGCAACATGGTCGAGTACACGACACACACTAGCAGAGGGCAGAGCTCAGTACAGAATGTGACTGAGTACACGACAAGGTTAGATACACGACAGAGACGAGTACACAACAGAGATGAGTACACATTAGAGCCGGGTATACAACAGAACTCAATACTCAACGGAGCCGAGTACACAACAAGGATGAGTACACTACACAGCTGAGCATATAACACGGCCGAGTACACTACAGAGCTGAGTACGGAAGACAGCCGAGGATTCCTGTTTCCAGGTCCAATACCCAGCCTGTCTCTATTAGGCTATCGCGGCGAGGTTATGGGTATGGTTCCCGATTTACCCACTTTTGTGACTATGCATCGTTCCCTTTAAACTGGCCGAGATTGTCGTCTTTTGAAAGTTACTTCACACAGTTTACGGGAAGAATGAGACAATAATACAGCTGTGTGCTCTTGACATACCACCTCTTCGTTACTAGCACCACGTTATAGCACTAATCATTTGTCAGAGCACTGGTTTCAAGGTGGAGGGATGGCAATTTTAGTCTAAGTGGAAATGGACAAAATATAGTTCTTGAGATATTCCTCTCCATTTTGTGACAAGTTTACAGAGATCTTTGCCTTGTTTTACCACTCTTTCCCTCAGTTCATGGCGATATCTTTGAGTCTTTTTAATTTAGTGACATTTAACTCCTAACCTCTCTGACGTTGGACACACTGACCTGCCTTCTCATTTTCATAACTTTTTTTCTTTTAAATCTATAGGGAGCGATTGTATTCAAAGAGTTACAGGATCGTAGTTATTCCAGTTTCGGCGTCTGGACAGCCTTCGAATAGTGTAAATTTCTTGCGTCTTATTACACTTGAGAACCATCCAGGGAACTTGCTACTTGTGGTATTGTTCCTGTTCATTTGTGTGGTGGGTCAGGCGGGAATGTCTTGTAAGGGCTTTATGTCAGTGTGGGTTGGAAAATGGAAGCAAAAAGAAACACCCGTACCACCCAACCTGTGTTCGCTTGTTACAGTACATTTTGTAATTATATTCATATGTTCAAATTAGACGCATTTATACGTAATCCTTACACACACACACACACACACACACACACACACACACACACACACACACACACACACACACACACCTGACCCCAAGTAAGAGTGTGGTAGAGTGCAAGAAGGAAGGAGGGTGGGAGGAAGGATGAAGGGAAGTATGGATGATGGAATTAAGGGAAAGGTAAGTAGGAAGAGAAGGATGGAGGATGGAAGGAAGGGAAAGGTAAGTAGGAAGAGAAAGAGGTAAATAAACACAAAGGAAAAGAAGAACAAAAGAAAGGAGAGTAGGAGGGAACGAGGAAGGGAGGGAAAGAAAGAGTGTAGGCAGAAGTTAAGCGCTGAGAAAGCAAGGGAAGCAGGGAGAGGAGGAGTAAGTGAGGCAGAGAGAAAGGAGGGAATGAGAGTCAAGGCGAGAAAAGGAGCCGTCAAATAAACTGCAAGTAGCTCCCTGACCCCCTGGAGGGTTCCTCATTTTCTTCCCTCCACCCCTTCCCCTTACCTCCCCTTCCACTCCTTCCTCTCCCCTCCCTTCCCACGCCTCCATCTTACCTCCCATTCCACCCCTCCCTATCATATCCCCCTCCTGCCCCTCCCTTTTACCTTCCCTTCCATCCCTCCCTCTCACCTCCCTTTCCACCTCTCCCTCTCCCTTCCCCTCCCACCATCCTTTTCTTCTTCCCTCCCACCCCTCCCCTCCCACCACTCCCTCTCCTTTCCCCTCCCACTCCTCTGTATGCTCTCTCACCTCTCCTCCCTACCACCACCGTCCCTGTCACCCTATCTGGATTTCCTCATTCTGCTCTTCCTTTTCCACCTCCCTTTTCTTCCTCTTATTTTTCTTCTTCTCAATGGTTTCTTTTTTTGCTGCCTCATTCCTTCTTCTAGTGGCTGTATTTCAGAATCCTTCGAAAAATACACATACTTTTTTTTTTTTTTTTTCTAAATAATCATTCTTCCTTTCCCTTCTCACAACCATCGTCCTCTCTCCATCACGAGTTTTCTTCGTCTTCCTGGAATCACATTGCCTCTTTTATATTTCCGCTTTCCCTCATTTATCCACAAATGTCTTCATGATCCCTGCCTTCATTTCCTTGTCGCTGTCACCTTTCCTCTGTTTCCTCTTCCGTGTCCTCGTTTTTACTCTCAGCTGTTCGTTCTGATTACTAGTCATTTTCTTGTAATTGTGTTTTTTTTTTTTTTTTCATTTCTCCATGCTTTTTACTTCCCGGTCCTTCATTCTTTCATTTCAATCAACTCTTTCATTCTTGTCTCAGCCGCAGCCCTCACTATTACCCTAATCGTTTCATTCTAGCCATCAGCTGTAATCGTACAATTTCTGCTATCTTTCTCCATTTCCCTCAGTCTTCCACTCTCCATTTACCCTCCTTTTCTCAACCCCTGTTTCTCCGCTTCCCCCTAAACTTCTCATCCACACACATTACCACCTCCCGCCCTACTATAATCATCTCCTTAACTTTAATTTTCTCCTTCCTTAACAACACGCCTTAACTTCTTCACCGTCACCTTAATTCTTTCTCCCTCGCTGCCCTCCCCATCCTGCTTCCTCCCTCTCACGATTCCCAGTCTCCTTTAACAGTTTCAGTACGATGGCATAAGTTTCAGTGTATTCTTCCCACCATTAGTTCTAACCTCTAACTAACACCTCTAGTTCGAAAGTCTCAAAGCAGAATAAAATAAAACAGAAATGACGTACTTGGCCTAAAAGGATTATACCACTCCCCCTAATTCTCTCCCTCACTTACTCTGCTCCTACTGTGTCATCCCACATGGCAAAAACATCGATCTCCTCGCTTCCCCCGACATTCAAAGCCAATGTCACTTGTATGGGTAAGTAAGTTCTGTAGTACCTCTTCCTTATCAGGTTATTTCAGTGTCATGATATGCATTATAGTCTTGTCTTTACTCTATTTGTGCAGTCTTTGCCAGTCCACAAAGATAAAAAAATATATAAAAAGTAATAATGTTTAGTGTGTAAATTTAATCGCTAAAGATGGATAAAAAAATAAAGAAGGCGAGAAGTATACAGCCCAGAAAGCCAGAGCAACTGTGTGTGTGTGTGTGTGTGTGTGTGTGTGTGTGTGTGTGTGTTGGCAAAAAGGTACACGAGTATGCATTTTTCAGTAAAGCAAACTATATTCTAGTCTTTCCACTTTAACACTGCCTAAAATTTCCATGTCATCAGCTTGAATTCTTTGTTGTGGCAAGAGATAAACACCAGATTATGGTGCTAGTGACGAAGAAATGTTACAGAAAGGATACAGAGCCGTTGTATTGTCACATTCTGCCAATAATATACGCTGTAAAAAGACGAACTTTGCCTATATCCACATGCAGGACTTTTTCATCTATTCTCGTCTCTTTATCAAAATATATCGCCACTTCGAAAAAGAAAGGAAAATAGTGTAGGAATCACTGAATAGTAAACTTTTCGACCCTTAGTCCATGTGTGTGTGTGTGTGTGTGTGTGTGTATGTAGCACCTAATTTAAAAAGTCCAGTGAAATTTTTGGCTAATCCTGTTTACCCGTGGCAGCAAAACTAAAATTTTAAAATGTTGCCTGGCTCTCAAGGAGGAAATGGAAATTGCTTCTAGCCCCTTTACTACCTGAGTTTATTCCAGAGTTGAATAATATCAGCTAATGGTAACATGAATAAAATAAATAAAGCGTCATTGTACGGAAAGAGATGTGTCCAGTGCTATTCACAGACTATCAATAACCCACACACAATCCCGGCGTTGCTTATCAGGGAACATATATAAAAAGAGGATAGAGAGAGAGGAGGGTACGAAGAGATAAACGCCTCAGCTGAATGATACTTTCACAGAGGTACGTTGCATGCATGTCAGGTTTCCTAAGTTTATTCGTATAATACGATGACGTCCTCCTATTTTTTCCCTGCTGCAATAGACGATTTTACTCAGCTTAGAGGAGCCCCCTGATGACAAAGAGGTAAATGAAAGATATATCTAATCCCCCCACTTCAAAAAATTTTTAAGCTAAAAAAATATAAATATATCGTCTGGAGAGGCCATGACTGTACTTCAAAAACGCCAACTGATTTGAGGGATTATTCCAAGAACTTCATGGAGCGTAGTGGCAGACATGTGGGGAGAATATATAAGCAAAACAAATACTGTAACCCCCTACCATTTCGCTCGCAGGCTCGAAAGAAGAAGAAAAGTATAATTATGATACCGAAGAGTGGTGAGAAGGAACTATATGTCTGGGGTAACAACAGTATTTGCAGGTGGGGGAATAATTACCGAATCATTAAGTTTCTAACCAAGCCCACAATTTCTGGCTGTAAAAATTTCTTGGAGATGCTGTCAGGCGACTGTGGCTTCATCGTTATTACAGTCAGCAATGAAATCACTCCAACCTTACCACCCCGCCTAACCACCTAAGCCACCCCACCAAACCACCTAAACCACCCTCTCTAACCACCCTCAGCTAACCACCCCTCCTGCAGACGGGAATGATGAGGAGGGTGGCGGTAATGATGGCAATGATGATGTAAGTGGCGTGATTAGCAGTGAAACTGGATCAATGATGGGAGTAAGCTATGAGCGGAAGGAAAAGAGATGCGCAGCCAGGGAGGGGAGAAGGAGGGAGGGATGAATGGAGAGGGATGCATGGAGAGAATGCGAGATGACTGGAGAGGGAGGGAAGGAGAAGGATGGAGAGATGAAAAGAGAGACAGGAAAGAAGCAGAAAAGACGGATGAAAGAGAGAGAGAGAGAGAGAGAAATGCATGGTAAAAAAGGGAGGGAGATAGGAAGGGAAAGATGAATGGGGAAGAGAGGGGAGAGAAGAAGAGATGCGTGGATGGAAACGAAGGGAGAAAGAGAAAAATGAATGGAGATAGAGGATGGGAGAAAGGGATAGATAAATGGAGAGGGAGAGAGGCTGAGATGAATAGAAAGGGAGGAAGGGAGAATGCGAGATGCATGAGGAAGGGGGAAGAGGGAAAAAAATGAATGAGGATGGACAAGGAAAGATGGGATGGGATGGGAGAAATGAATAGGGTGGAAAGAAGGGAAGACGGAAAGAAAGTGGCATTAATGAGGCGAAAGGGAAGGCAAGATGAATGACGTTCCATAGATTTACAGTACATTGATACATACTCGTAGACCACACAGATCATACGGTCGTCTCTGTTGATGGACCAACTTATAACCTGGATATGCAGTCTGGAAGAAGGAGAGACGAATAGAGAGGGATGAGAAAGGAAATGTGAAGAGAGGGGAATGGAAAGAGGAGGGATGCATGCATTGAGAGGGACGGAGAGAGAAAGGTTGATGAATGAAGAGGGAAGGGAAGAGAGATTAATGGGGAGTGGTGGAGAGAGCTGGAGTTAATGAATGGAGAGAGAGTAAAGAAGAGTGAGACCTGAAGGAGATAATCTGAGAGAGAGAGAGAGAGAGAGAGAGAGAGAGAGAGAGAGAGAGAGAGAGAGAGAGAGAGAGAGAGAGAGAGAGATTTTATTTCATCAGGCTTATTTTATGCCTATTACCCACCCTGTAGGCGGAAGCTTAGAAGTAATAGAGGCACATCATAGGTCCAGGAAGTGTTGTGGTTATCAACTGCAAAATTTATAATATAATGGCAAGGCTAAAATAGTAATTTGGAAACATTCGCCAGTATTCTTAAACCTCTCTATGACGCAGCATGACTTACAATATGCAAGGGCTGGATTTTAACCATGATTTTTGTCTAAACATAACAGAATATATAACGGCGATCAATATCTGTAGGACTCTTGCTAGAGGGATTTCAGATTTACTGTATAATTTAAACTGCATTATATTATGCTACAATGAACAAGAGCAGTTTTTCTGGCAAATTTTACTAAGGAACTAAACTTACGTTTATTATTATTTTTTTAAGGTTTGTACAGCGTAATCTAAGCCAGGTAGGAGCGAAGTCAAGGACCTCGAGGACTCATTTTCATGATCCATAAATTTAGGGCTCCTTCTGCACGATGCAGCGTTGCATACACACAAACTACACACACCTTATGGTTCTTACAAATGTGGCCTGGAGTTAATACTACTAGACAGACAGGCTCCCCGTTTACAAGCAAGTTAGTTTAAAAATAGGATCCCATATAAAAACATCTCTTTCTCCGACCTTCCATACCCTGTAGGATTCAACAGTTCCATGAAAATGGATTAAGGCAACACTTTCAGCCTGAGGGAATTTTATAAGGAAGACCAGCAGTCGCAGTAAAAAAAAAAAAAAAAAAAAAAAAAAACTTATTCCATCTGTTTATCTGTCATCTAGAGTATTTTTGCCCTAGTAAGAGCGTAGACGACAGAAGTTTGTCCAGAGAGGGGGAAGCGACCAGTTGCTCATCCCTGAGCGTTATCATGTGAGCAAAAAAACAGCCGGTCTTGGGATGTAAATCATTATTGGCCCTATCTAGTTTGAGCTCCGTTATCTACCAGCCCACTACGCGTCCATCCGGTTAAATGGTTACCACCCACCATAATAAGTAGTTTCTTGGTCTACCAAAAATCATTTGGTTTGTCACACAGCATAGTCTTCGCAAGGTAGGTGGACTATATCAACAGCGTGGATCGTGGCAGCCTCTATCCTACACATCGTTCTCATATATATATATATATATATATATATATATATATATATATATATATATATATATATATATATATATATATATACACTGACAGACTGACAGAGTAGGGAGGGAGGGTCCTGGGAGGAAAGGCGCATAACATTAGAAAATGACAGACGACGAAACACCTACCTAAAATTTATTTGTACTGTACAAGTGTACATGTATATGTTTGAACTGTTATCAGAACAATTACTGATAACCTAATGGGTGAATTATGACGGAGATTAATTTCATCCACAAAGTGATCAGTAACTAGTTCCGTAACTGTTAAGAGAAAGGATAATAGTGCAGATAGGGTAACCTGAGAATAGAGTAAGAAATCAAGAGAAGAGAATCAAAGGAGAGTGCAAGGCGGTACTACTGAGAGTACAGTAAGAATGAGAAAGAAAGAATGAGAGGAAGAAACAAGAAATACGTACGGGTAAAGCACAATAAAAGATAGACAGACAGAAGAACGTTAATGAAAAAAATAATAACATCCTGCAAAGAATGGAGCAATTACAGAAGGATGGAAGATGAGGCAAGAAGTAGTAAGTACCGGTACCTCCGAGCCTTGATTTCCCCTTGGGGCAAATTTTTCAAATATCTATCTATCTATCTATCTATAGCCCGACGCCCTAATCCCGCAAAGGGTGGCCGCAGACAAAACGCCTCCAAGTCACTCTGTCACCCACCATTTGACTCCCTCCCCCCAACTCACCCCCTCCCTCATATACCTCTCAACTCCATCCCTCCACCTCATCCTCGGTCTACCCCTCCCTCTCCCTCCCTCCACCTCACCTACATACACCCTCTTAGTCAGTCTTTCATTCTCCATCCTCTCCACATGTCCAAACCACCTCAGTGTATTTCTCCTAATCTTTTCAACCACATCCACATCTACCCCACAACGTTCCTTCACTTCTTCATTCGTCAACCTGTCCCTCCATGTCACTCCACATGCTCCTCTCAAGTAACTCATTTCCACTGCTCTAATATTGCTGTGTTTTGAACGTGATAATTTCACCATAAAAATAATATCAGCCTGTGGTTGGCTCTTTCCTTACCATCTTCCCAAATCCTATACACAGATTATCCAGGTCAAGAAAATAAATCAACGTAAGAGCATCGTCTCGAACCAAGGGACCTTCCAAGATTAGTTATCGACATCCATCCACACCTGTATTGTGACAAGTGACGTAAAACCCCCAGTAACGACAACAATAACGACGACGACGACGACGACAAAAACAACAACAAAGATCATTAAATAATATTTGTGATCTAATGAGAAAACGAAAATACAGACACAGGAAGTAAAAACAATATCAGTTACAACCGCAATAACAACAGGAATAATCAGTATCTGTTATCTGACAAATAAACGGTAGTAACAAACACAGGTTATTAACACTGTCAGACTCTAATGACTGCCTTTCCGAAAATCTTAATAGAATACCAGGGTTATCCTGACCATGAAGCTGTAGACAAATAAAAAGTTGATAAATGCATAGACAATAATGACATAAGTAACCATGGATAATATTAAGGGGGAAGAGAGATAAGAAAAGTCGTGATAAGAGACATGAGTAGCATGAGAGATAGTGTGGCACATGAAAATAACAAGTTATTGAGGAGGGAGACAGGCGATAGCATACGAAGCAGAGACAAAGAAAGGGAATATAATTATGGAGAGAAAAAGGTATTAGTGAGCGTAAAGACTGCCTTCGAACAACGTCAGTGTCGTCAACCCAGCACTATTACCATACTCATCCATGGATTTCGTAGAATCAAGGACAAAATAACAAAGCAGAAGGCCTGTCATCGCAGTATTAAAGAAAAAGAAAAAAAAAAAGAAACACACCTCCATTGGTTCATAATTCAAATCCTTAGAAATCCCGACAAAAATTCATATATAAAAAATGAAATCAGATACGCAGGGACAAAGCACGAATTATGATAAAGGATAAGCCAAAGGCGAAATAATATGGTGGAGGACGTAATAAGCGACGGACACAACAAGACCGATACTGAAGGACACAGAGATACAAAGTGCGATAAACTGATCACCTGAGAATAATCAGAGGGCAAAAGAATATCAGTGAGAGTGAGTGACGAGGGGGAAGAACACTTGGATAAGACGGGGGGGAGGGGGTGAATAATGAAATAAACTGAATAACATGAATAAAAAATAATGAGATGTGGTTTAGACGGAAACATAGACACTCAATACGCTGAAGAAGAAATAATAAGAAAACGATAAGGAAAGAATTCGGACTCATGAGAAGGTAGGAAATGGCCAGGTGAGTAGAGAAGTGGTAAGTGGTACGGTGTTTGAAGGAACGCAAATTTTATTCCAGACTGAGACTGAATACCGTTTCATGATTGGAAGTTCGTTAGAGCAGACATTAGCGATAACCCACAAGACCCAACCAACACGTCATAAAAACACTCCTACGCGTCGTGAGTGAGACGGCTCTAGCATGTAATCATTGTCACCGGTGGAAACCAGCACTGAAATAGTAAAAGCACATGAAGGTGAATGGCACGAAGAAGGATTGCTTGGCCGCAGGAACCGGGCTGACAAGTCGTTGCCCAGAGTCGAACACACACACACACACACACACACACACACACACACACACACACACACACACACACACACACACACACACACACACACACACACACACACACACACACACACACACACACACACACACACACACACACACACACACACACACACACACACACACACACACACACACACACACACACACACACACACACACACACACACACACACACACACACACACACACACACACACACACACACACACACACACACACACACACACACACACACACACACACACACACACACACACACACACACACACACACACACACACACACACACACACACACACACACACACACACACACACACACACACACACACACACACACACACACACACACACACACACACACACACACACACACACACACACACACACACACACACACACACACACACACACACACACACACACACACACACACACACACACACACACACACACACACACACACACACACACACACACACACACACACACACACACACACACACACACACACACACACACACACACACACACACACACACACACACACACACACACACACACACACACACACACACACACACACACACACACACACACACACACACACACACACACACACACACACACACACACACACACACACACACACACACGACTTCCAATCTAAGTGATCCGAGTTCGAGTCCTGCCCTATCCGATCTGCTAGTGTGGGGGAGGTGAGCTCTTCCCTGTCAAGTGTAGCTGAAGGTGCGTTGTGGTGAAATACCCGCATGAGTTGAAAATCAGCAGGATATAGATTTGGCGATCTGTTCCCTTGTGTCTACGCCTCATTCGGGCCTAGGTGAGGCGAGGTCTGGTGCCAGCTCTCCTCAGGAACAGCGATGGTCAGCTTGTTTACTGCATAGGTTAGGAGACGAGATTAAAGTCCTGTGTAACTATATTCACCCACTGGTTGCAGTCAAGAAATAAACAAAAAACAAATCATTTATACACACGCATATATATATATATATATATATATATATATACATATACACACACACACACGCAAGCGCGCGCAAAATGAAAAGGATCAAAGAAGAGAAGAAGAAAGTGAATAACCGAGGAAAAAAAAAAGGAAGCATAAAAAATCAAGGTATATAATTAGTGGTAGCAGCCACTTACGTTTGACCCTTTTCGAGATGCTGGGGCACGAAATTAGGTCTCCATTACATATGAGGGAAGATGACCAGCTTATTCCTACTGGCTCGTTCGAAGAGGAGATTATACTTACTGAAGGCTGTAAGTTCCGCTGAGGCATTCTAACCACCAGATCAATGGATGCCCTATGGTGTAAAAATAAATGAATAAATGAAAAGGGAAGGGAGGAGGATGGAATGATGAAAGAAAAAAGATAGACGAATATAAAAGCAAAAGGAAAGACAACAATAAATGAAGGAGAAAAAGACAAGGAGAAATCGGAGGATGGAAGCGGTTAAAAATGGAGAAAAAAAAATAAATAAATGCATCTTGAGAAGGAAAGGAGGGTAATAAGGAAACTGGAATCATGAAGAAAAGAAGAAATGAAACAGATAAGAAGACTACGAGAAGATGCAGTGGAATAGTCAACGAATAGAAAATAAGTTTCATGGGAAAATGGGAACATCAGAATTAACGTGCAAAAAATAAAAAAAACAAAAAAGTAACAAGGTCACAGGGGGACTATAACATGCATGATAATAATGAGGCATGCAAGGTAAGAGAAAGTATTCAGATAATATTATTCTTCATGGAAATTAATAATTATCAGGAATATTCTAAAATTGATAGTCACTCTGGTTGTGAAGTGTTTTAATGATTATATTCGTAGGTAAAAGCATAAACAAGCAATCATATATTCAGATTAGGCTGAAGACAGTTTATGAATGCGGCAACTAACTCTTTCTCCCAGCATCAACAGCAAAAAAACTACACCATTAACCTTAAGACCTCGGCAGGTTTTCCAGTGGCGAGAGAAGTCGACTAGTGTTGGTCACAGCATAATTGATAAGTCGTCAGCCGAGCTTTAGGGGTGACATCGAGGCAGTTTCTTGACCTCTTCACTACGCTGATGCTTTATTTACTTATTCCACCGCACGATTTTACTCAGGTTACAAGAGACGTCTGGCTGGGAAGTGACTGGGAACAAACTCCATCATCCTTTTCTGCTGCGAGTAATAATCCATAAGCTGAATAAAGCCTTTTGTCGATAGCAATAATTTAGCAAAATATACTTCATCGCAACGCAGGAGTTTTTTTTTTTTTTTTTTTTTTTTTTTCTATATGTCCGACTCTGGGCAAAGGCTTCAGGGCCTATATCTCGGGGGCAGCCTATCCCAAGGCCCAGTAGTCCTCCTACACCTCCACATGTCACCACTTCGGCGCTAACACCCACCGTCCATATTGAATACATGCTAGGGCTGTCTCATACAGGACTGGTGTATTGGTATTAGCGGGGGTATTTTTACGACATGTCGGCGGGTCATCTGGTAGATCAGGAAAGTCTGCTTTTTATGAAATTCAAATCCTTAAACTGTTCCCTGCCCCAGCCTGGATTCGAACCTGGGTCCATCAGGACTGCAGGCCGCCTCTCTACCGATTCAGCAGTTAGCCCTGAGAGCTTGGCGGGTTTCGCAGTGGCAAGCTTTGGCCGGAATAAACCAGACTATGTCGTTCCCCGAGGTTTAGAGGTTATGGAAGGAAAAAAAGAACGGAAAATTCACTAGACACTGAGAGGACGGTGAGCAGCAGCGGGAATGAAGGAAAATATAGAGAAAAGAAGAAAAAGGACTAGGACGGAAGACAAAGCAAGATGAAAGAGTGACACTGAGGAATCATTCAAAGATCTGTCTGTGGATAATATAATGGAAAAATGAAAGAAAGTATAGGGATGCGGAAAATTAAAGAAAGGGTTGAGGAAGATAAGATTAGTGATGCAAGAGAAAGGCAAATGAAGCGATGACAAGGGAAAACAGGGAAGAGAGGCAGAGAAGGACAAAAAAGCAGTGGAAGAGAGAGAGGCAATAAAATGGAAACAGATTACAGTACAGAAAGGAAAGAGTAGAAAAGAATACAGAACAAACGGTATAGAGATGAGCATCGAAGAGAATGAGAGTTGCCAGAGGGAGATACGTACTTTCATTTTGTTCTAGCTAACGTTAGACTATTTTCATCAGCTCAGAAAATCCCCCTCCCACCTCCCTCCGAAGTGGAGGTATCAGTGAAGACTATATCTAACCCTTCTAGTTTGAAATATCGCTCCAAAGCTGGATAGGATAGTCAGGAAAAATAATAATGTAATTTTAAAGCACACGCCATGGTAGTGAAGATTTTTAACAGTGGAAGGGGGATAGTGAAATATTGTGTGAAAGGGACGAAGGAAAAGAAGAGATGATGATATGGAACTGGAAAAGGAAGAAAGGGGGAAGGAGAACCTAATGTGGGACTGAAGATAATGGAAAAGAAGTTAGAGCAAGATGAAAATACTGTAGTAAGAAGTATGACAAAGGCACACGGTAGAGTAACGAAGGAAGAACTAATTAGGAAGGGTTGTAAAGATGGGCAGTGAGGCGATAAAAATTATAAGTGATGATGGAGGGGGAAGAAGTGGAGTGACGATATAAACAGATTGGTCAGAAGATGAAGAAATACAGAAAAGGAAGAGATTGAGGGAGGAGGTAATTCAGGAATGGGTTGTCAAGAAAGAATGTAGATGGAGGAGAGTAGGTGAGTACTATAGAGTCAGAGACAAAAGTTCATCTGCTGTTACACTTCACTCTACCTCACAGTTATGACATTTCGGTCACTTTGCTCCCTGACACATCATGCGAAAGATAAAAATGAGTCAGAAGAGGAAGAGAGGTGAAATATTAGGTGAAGTTTTGCGCCTGCTGTGCATGAAGGGGAGGCGTTAGGGTCTAGGGAAAAGGAAGAAGGGAGGAAGAGGCATGGAGATCAATGTGCAGGGAAAGTGAAGATGATAAGGTAAGTGAAGAAGAACAGCAAGAGCAGAAATATGAGGATTGAGGAACAGAAACGAAGTTATAAGAAAATAAATAGATACAAAGAGGAAAAAGTGGAAGGTGAGAGATGAAGAAGAATCAGAATAAGACTGAAACGAAAAGGATCGGAAGAGAGACGGTGGGGTGGTGAAGTGGTGACGCGGAGTCAGAGAAACAGAGCTACGAAGGGGGACAGACGAAGGAAAATCGAGGAAAAGGGGAAAGAAACAGAGAAAAATAACAATGAAAAGGGATGGGACGAAAGAGGGAGGAAATAGAAACGAGAGGGAAAGGGATGGAGACAGGAATGTATAACGTGGAAGGGAAAACAGGAAAAGGTGAAGGAAAGAGAGAGAGAGAGAGAGAGAGAGAGAGAGAGAGAGAGAGAGAGAGAGAGAGAGAGAGAGAGAGAGACAGAGACAGAGACAGACAGACAGACAGACAGACAGAGAACAACAGTGAGAAGGCAGAGAGAAAGAGAGACAGAGACAGAGAGAGACGAAGGGCGGGGATAACGATGGAAGGGGAAAGGTGGAAAGGTGAAGGAAAGTGGAGCGAGAAGGGGAGGGAATTGAAGGGGGCGACCTCTCCCACTCGTCTAGTAATAAGCTAAAGTTAACGTCAGAAATTGCGTGCAGATTATTACACCCATTTGCACTCCAGGCCGCACCTCCCCTTGCCTTCTTTCATGGACACACACACACACACACACACACACACACACACACACACACACACACACACACACACACACACACACACACACACACACACACACACACACACACACACACACACATTACACCGCTCGCTGGTGCAGTGGTAACGTTCTCGCTTGCCATCCGGTAGACGGGAGTTCGCGCCTCGCTCAGGTTGCGAAAAGTTTCACTGACGAAGTGAGTGGTTACTGTCCCCCTTGAGCAAGGGGACGGGTGTGTGCGTGTGTGAAGGTCACAGCCTTGCCCTTAGATCGGACTATATGAGCTCTCAGCTCCCTTCCGGGAGAGTAAAAGCTGACGATCACGACCATCAGGTGATCCTGACCGACCCGGTGAAAAAAAAAAAAAAATTACACACACACACACACACACACACACACACACTCTCCATCCTATTTTTTTTATTCCATAATGCTTGCGAAGTCTACCGTTTCTTTATCTTATTCCTGCTCCACAGATTGGGTGCGCAGAGCATTTTTCTGGGATGGAGAAAGCTAAGGTTTTAATTCCAACAGCCCGATGATCGATACAGTTGACTTAACTAAATAATGGAGCATTTAGTTAACTCCTCTACTACAACGTAATAGTTTTGTTTTCTCTTTATGCCGCCAGACTAATTTGTTTTGCTTACAAAAGATTTTTCAAAATATCGGGTCAAAAAGACTTAATTCTCTCATAAACTTTTTGAAATCCCTCCCAAGTTACATAAAATCGTCTACCGGTAACAGGAATAAAATGAAAATGTCATCGTAATGAAGGAGTCAAGAGGTTGCAACACCAGAACAGAGGAAAATCAATTTTTATAGGTCTAGCTGCATTAGCTACATTGCTTAGAAACAACATCAATTTGCAACACTCAGAGACAGCAGGTGCAGCTTTGATGTCAACATTATATACAAGTCAGTTTGTGTTGAAAATATAAGATCAAGTTGCAGTGTTTGGACAGGATACAAGTCTCAGGATCCTGTGTTCACATTCAGCCGGTGAATGAAGTCGCCTGGAATAGGGAACTATCCTGCAGTTGCTCCAGCCATGAAAGTTATGTTTTAGCTTTAACACTGTCTGGCTGCTGCGAATAATTTTCAACTATATTTATCGGCATACGTTAGCTGGAATAGCGTACTTGAGTTATGCTGACTATGAACGTGCTCATGGAGACAACATAACATTCTCGGGCTTTTATGTCCCACCTTCAGCTGCTTAAGTCATCTGATTTTAGCTGGAAAAAAAAAAAAGTAAAGACGTGACAATGGAAGGATTTAGAAACTTAAGATATATGTAATATATATATATTTTTTAATCGGGACAAAAACTTACAAATAGCAGGACTATAATTAGAAGCAAAAATGCCTAACTTCTCTGCAGTCCACGTTTTCAGCTTCTATGTCGTTGTGTAACACTTGCAACATTGGGCACGGAAGAGAATGAACGCGTAACTGATAAGTGAAGCTGCACCGGAAATGAAAAAGAACAAGCTGCACAGATTACGCTCTCCCCCTCTCCCTCAGTCCCCTCCCTTCTCCAACCCTCCCAACAAATTCTGAGGCATTCGCAAATTCTCCCTACACTTGCAAAATACGGTAAATAACAAACATGCAACCAATCAAGTGGTCATGCAGAGGAGATAGACCAAGACGTACCAATCACTCTCTCACCCTTTCCTTCGCTCCCTTCCCCCTCCCCTCCTCCCATCAGGCTCTAAAGCCTAACAAATCCCCTTTACCGTTACGAATCGCACATAAAGTATATTCAGTAAGTACAGTAAGTCAAGTTGCCATGTAAAACAAAAGGATGGATCTCTCTCTCTCTCTCTCTCTCTCAAGCCCCATATCTTCCACTACTCGTCCTTCACCATAAGATTCCAAAACTTCTGTTTACACCTATATACCAGTAAAACGCTTTTATCGGCGAGGTACGAGCAGGACCATTTAAATTCGAAAGCATGAAAATGTCGCCTTACAACCCAAGGATGCCTAGAGTATACTGATGGTTATCTACCTACCAAGTTTCATGCCTTTACAACAAACTGTCTGCCCTGTGAACATCTTTTGATGATTTTCGAATTGCAGCACTTTGCGCGTGTCACATGCCACGTCCACCACCGGAGTGTGATGAAACCTGTCAGAAGGAAATCTTAAAGAATGGGGCTATCATATGGTGCAAACCAAGCAGTGATCGATCCTGTGGTTGCTGAGATATACGCTTCTCAATAGCGTTGCAGTCGTGCCGGGCTGGGCCTCTCATATGTGAGAAAATGCCACTACTTGACGAGAGACTCGCGCGAAACCACAAAGAGTACCAAACTTGCACCACTTAAGCCAAGTTGCCACGAAAAACATGAAGATGAACTTATTACTCCTCATTTTCTTATGTCAATCCCTCATCCCTCTCTCTTGCAATCTCCCATCCTCTTCCGCCCAGCCCATCCAAGTACTAAACCCTGGTAATTTCTCCTCGAACTTATGATGCACACAAAAGAGCAAACATGCAATAAGTCAGTCAACTATCCTACCTGCCACTCTTCCACTCTGGCCGAGCAGACCCATCAACCACATGAAAGCAACTGTCCCCTCAGGATCGTGCATAACAATGAACCAGTGTTCCCTTGCGGTTGACAGCGCCTCGCCACAGCGAGGAGCGATGAAAAATGTGAAGATTATGCCGCATTGACGTCTCTCCATTCAGTTAACAGGGGCACCATAGCAGGCTCCGCCATACCCCGTTTTTCGGTTATAAGGTTACCACCGTGCGTTGTGAATGGTTTTCTGGGTTGCAGGAAACTATTAGGATTGTTATTCAGTGTAAAGCCACCTGAAGCGGGAAGAAAAGCAATAAAAAGTGGCAAGCGAAAAGTCAGTGCAGGAAATGAAGAGGGCAGAAAAAGAAATAGAGTGAAAAAGAGGAAGAAAGAAGTAAGCAGCACTACATGAAGCGAGTTAATAATGGTAAGCTGTTATTAAAAAAGATAAATTTGCACAAATCACTGTCACTCCCTCTTTCTTACAACCTCCTCCTTTTCCACTCCCCCTCCCATCAAAGTCTAAGAGCTAACAACTTCTTGCGATTACCTTGATTATGCAAATGAGGCTGCGTGGAGTCCTCGCAGGTTGAATGTTTGTTGTGGTTGAGGATTGGCGCCATGACAATGCAGCTGTGAACTATAGCGCCTTTCTTATAAGCTGATGAAGATCCCAAAACCGTTTCAGTTCAGTTGATGGCCAAGTATAATCAGACCGGAGACTCGATTTTGACTAGTAACCATGGAGACTCATTCCTGTTTCATAAATACAGAAAGCTCATCGAATATCACACAACCATGACTTAGCATTCAAACTTTGGTAGTGGTTCAGTTCTGCCCAGGAAAAACACACAGTAAATTGGATGATATTCTCGCAAGGGGTATTTAGTAACTCGTCCCCCTTGGTGATACAATATTCTTACTATACCTTACAGTCTTGTATATTATTCATGGAAACTGCAATACATCGATTTTAATTGCTTCTGCCAGAGGACGTCTTTTTTTTACATCCCAGCTCGTGAGCCGTGAACGGGTATTATGTTTTGACCAGCCTCTGTGTGTGTGTGTGTGTGTGTGTGTGTGTGTTAACAAACTAACCCAGACAGCTCTTATCCGATTGTCACCGTATTTGGTGGAAGGATGAGTGTTAGACAGTGAGGAAATCTACTTTTTTTTTTTTTTTTTTTTACGATGTGTGGGTGGGCAGACAGTCGTAGGATGTAGATGGGGAGGCAGTAGTGGGGTGTTGGTGGGGAAGCAGTGGTGGGGTGTTGGTGGGGAGGCAGTGGTGATGTGTAAACTTGGAGGCAGTGGTGTGGTGTAAGTGAGAAGACATTTATGGGGTGTAGGTGGTGAGGCATGGTGGGGTGTAGGTGAGGAGGCAATGGTGGGGTGTAGGTGGTGAGGCAATGGTGGGGTGTAGGAGGGGAGGCAATGGTGGGGTGTAGGAGGGGAGGCAATGGTGGGGTGTAGGAGGGGAGGCAATGATGGGGTGTAGGTGGGGAGGCAATGGTGGGGTGTAGGTGGGGAGGCAATGGTGGGGTGTAGGTGGGGAGGCAATGATGAGGTGTAGGTGAGGCAATGGTGGGGTGTAGATAGGGAGGAATGGTAGGGTGTAGGTGGGGAGGCAATGGTGGGGTTTAGGAATGAGTCAGTATGGGTTTTAGTGGGGATGCAGTGGTGTGTGTAGAAGGGTGACAGTGATGGGGGTAGATGGGGATTTAATGGTGGGATGTAGGTGGGGACGTAGTGGGGAAAAAAGATGGGTTACAATGGTGGTGAGTAGGTGGAAAGGAATGGTGGTGATGTAAGTGGGGAGGCAGTGGTGGTGTGTAGGTTGAGAGGCATTGGTGTAGGTGGAGAGAGGGAAGGTGAAGGGGAGAAATGACATACAGCGTGATATAATAGGGGAGAAGGAGGCAGGATAGGCGAGGGAGGAGCACGATGTAGGAGCGGCAGGCAAGTGTAGGCGACCGGAAGGTAAGGGGTGATACTGGAGCGGCACAGCTGGTGAAGGGATAGTACGAGAAATAGGAAGTGAATGAGTCATCATCATTACCGTCACCATCATAATAATCATATTTATCATCATCATCGATACCATTGTCATTATTATCATCATCCTTGTCCTATTTCTCATTAATAGTGTATATGGAATGGGAGAGATCCAGAAATTGGAACCGGATAGCACAAGAGTAAAATTATCAAGAGTTCTTAATTATCTGAACCACATATTGAATCATCCATTATTCAAACCTTGCAAAATTTTGTATTTCAACCCATAGGTCAAACAATCCACACAATAATGTGCTTCATAAAATCTTAACTACGTAAGCTCATTAATCATTTCTCATCTCTCCATTTACCAACACATCATGATGTGAGTCAACTTCTCTCTCAACAGTCACAGTTTCACACTTATCTGCTGTGTATTTGCTTTCAGCTTTCGAAGAGCACAAACATTCACAATATTCTGAACCAATCCATAAAGCTACGTTCACCATTAACGAGCAACACAGCATCACCTTCATACATCGGTGTTGAAAAATTCCACATCGGTCATCCTTTCTCATTATGAACACTGCTCATACATTCATCCACTCTTACACATCATAAAAAAATGTCACGCTGTAGTTTACCCCACATCCATAACTTTTCTCTAAACTATAATCCCTTCTTCTTTAGTCTGTCGTGTGCCTTTTTTTCTGACCTATTATTATGCCTCCGTCCACCTATGGCGAAGGACCGGGAGGAGGCATTAAGTGACTGGTCTGTCAGTGCGTGGTTCCGTGCGTCCGTATCACTTTTGTTGGCGCGATATCTCCTGAGCCCATCGACGGATTTCCACCAAACTTTTGTCAGTGATGCAGTATAAAGAGATGAAGAACTGATTAGGTCAGCTAGGTCAAGGGTTCAAAGGTCAACGTCATATGGGGTCGATTTAGTTTATCCTTGTGGGAGCAATATCTCCTGAACCCCTCAAATGGATTTCGACCAAACTTTTGTCAGCGATACACTATAAAGGGGCAGTGAATTTCTTAGGTCAACAAGGTCAAGGGGTCAAGGGTCAAGGTCATATGGGTAGGAGCGCGATATTTCCAGAACCCCTTGTTGGATTTCGACCAGGCTTTTGTCAGTGATACATTATGAAGGAACGATGAACTGATTAGCTCAGCAAGGTCAAAGGTTAAAGGTGAAGATCATAATGGAGTCTACTTAGTTTATGTTTAATCTCATTTCAGCCAACAATGAACCCTGTCATGGAGAGGTTTTATGGCAAGTCCATGCCTATGGCTTGGAGGAGGCATACCGAGCGACGCTTTGCGTCGACAGGTCGAGCACCGAGTTTTCGCGTTTCATTGCCATTAGTAAATTGCAGTCCCCTTCACATACTCAGCCCAGTCTCGGCCTTACTGCATATTGTTTTGTCAACACATCCACCATGTCTCATTCTTGATCCCACATTTCTTTCTAGTACATCACCCAGCCTTTCCTTTATAGATTTCATTGCTTTAATGTTTCTTGGTCACAATTTTATTTTCCAAATTATCTGATCAGTCTGCTCTTGATTTCGCTTCCATTTGTTACCATTCTTTCTTTTCCTTCCCTTAGATTTGTTCACCTTTTTCCTGTATTCTCCACATAGTTTTGCATCTCTTTCCAAAACAGCTAATTTTTAGAGAAACGTACATTTTTGTTTTATCAAAATTATTCACTTACTTTATTCTCTGTAAAACAGTGAACTCCTTGCGTACTTAAAGGTCTTAAAAATTAGTCAGATAAAAGTAATATGTGAACTTGAATTTACATACCATCATCTGACTCTACGCTGCCTATAAGTCAGTCTGTTCGGAATTTTAATTTTAATCTGAGCTAGTTCTAATCGAACATTCTCTCTCTCTCTCTCTCTCTCTCTCTCACTTCCCCACCACCCCTCTCCCTACCTGACACCCAGGACCCGCAAAATATGGCCTGTTTCTTTTCCGCAATTCCCGTGTTGACCTGAGACGGGGCGGGGTGGCGTGCTAGGTCAGGGCAGCGCCGGCTCAATGTCACGACACCTGCTGACAGGGGAGGGGGGGATGTGAGGGGGACGGGAAGAGGGATATGGGGGTGGGAGGGGCGGTGACCACGAAGAAAGAAAAGGTGGAACGAGAAAGGGTGGAATATAGGAAGTGGGAGAGGAATCGGGGAATGAAGAAAGATGAAGGGTGTGGGAAAGTTGGGAGGAAGAATGTGGAAGGGAGAGAAGATGAAAAGTGGTTGAAAGAACATGGCTGGGAAAAAGAAGGTGGTGGGAGGAGAGGTGAGAGCAGCGGATGGGAGAATGGGAAGACCGGGGTGAGTAAGGTGGAAGGGAGGAGAGATGGATAGGTGGAAGGGGGAAGGGAGATAAATACAGAGAAAGATGACGTGTAAAGGAAGGGGAAGAAAACATAAAGAGTGGTAAGACAGATGAGAAGGGGAGGGAAGTCGGAAAAGAAGAAGAATGAAAGAAAAGAGAGGGAAGGAGGGCGCACGAAAAGAGGGATAGGGAACACGAAAAGGATTATGACGATGAGAGATGAAAAGAGGGTGAAAGGGAGACATGACAAGGTGAGAGAGAGAGAGAGAGAGAGAGAGAGAGAGAGAGAGAGAGAGAGAGAGAGAGAGAGAGAAGAATATGAGAAAGTAGAGAAAAGTGCGGGTTAAAGAGATAGGTGAAAGAACTGGGAATATAACCTGAAGAGCAAAGTGAAAATGAACTTTACACACTGGTGAAGAGATGGGAACGGGAAACTGGATGCAAACAGAACGGAGGGAAAGGTGAAAGTCGTCAAGGAAAAATACAAGAGAGGAAGTAGCACAGGTTAGACAGCAAGGAGGTATGGTATATAGACAGACAAATGTTGAAGATTCATATGACAAGACCAGGTGAAGACAGGGAGGAGATAAAAACTTAAGGCTATTCTGTAACTGATAAACAAAGAACTACCGTATGGAGAAATAGAAACAGAAATGCAAGAGGACATGGATGATGGGAAAACAATAGCTAAAAATGAGCGGATGGACATAAAAAGAGGAAAAGAGCTCTCAATAGATATGCCTGTTGACTACACGATGACCAATAAATCAAACAATCAGCTTTTACGAAGTCCCATGCCCCTCCTAGAACACGACCCACTATAGTAGGTTTACATCCAAGTCTTCCTTTGTTTTGCTGGATGAACAGGTACAAGGGTGAAACAATCTGCGCCTTAGCAGTCTGACCGGCCCTAGCATCGAACACGAGTCTTTTCCCGTTGAGAGCTGGATAACAGAGACTGAGAGAGAACGCAAAGAGAAAAAGGGAAAATAGAACATAATGAAATTTGAGATGGGTGGAAAGGAAGAGAAAGGACTGTAGACAGAAATGCTGGAACCTTTTGATAGGAGCAACTAAAGACAAGAAATGAGAAGAAAAAATAAGAATAGATATTCAAGGCATTAATAAGTAGGGAAGTAATGGTATGGTGAAATAAGAACACGAGTCAGAAAGGAGAGGGATGACAGGAAACGGGAGGCTGAAGCTGAATGGACAGAGGCAGAGCGGGAACACAAAGAGAAGCAGAGGAAATGAGGGAGAACATAAAGAAGAGTGAGATGGGTGGGACGGAGGAGAAAGGTCATGAATCAGCATCTACTTGACCCGGCCTGCCTCATTATAACGCATCCAGCCATGTTGCGTTCCACACTTCACCGAGAGGCTAAGGTCACAGCTCTGTCCACACTCACTCCACTATATCACACCACCATTTCTGAATTACGATCGAAAGTGCATTTCTTTAGCCTTTTGAATGCTGGGATTTCTCCCAGATGGATAAAATCGTCTTCTGTTAGTACAAAGAGAATTCGTACAATAGGCGTATCAAAAGTTGCGAACGAGTTGTGCAACATAGTCTTTAGCCTGTGACCACTAGAATGTCTCCGAACCATAATAGTAGTAGTAGCAGTAATAGTAATAATAATAAAAAATAATAATAATAATAATAAAAACTCTCCTCCTCCTCCTCCTCCTCTGGTGTTATTCTGAATGACATACCGAAGGGTACCTACAGCAGCAAAATGTAGTTGATATAACACTAAAAGTACAGAATTATGCAGGACACCTGATAACCATCACACTTTCAGCACAATATTATATTCATTTTCTCAAAGCAGTATTCGTTACTTCAAAGACAGAATTATTTATCTCTGAAAACTCATGCCAGTAAAACCAAAGAACAAACACTGCCTGAGGAGCAAAAATGAACAAGTATATAGACATCTTTTCTGTATCATTTGCATAGAATGATTACAATAATATACCATTAATCATGTGTCAAATGGAAACACACTGGTGTTATTAACCATTTCAGACAGAGGACGTCATTTCTATTTTATTTCTCCCGTTACCAAAATATTTCCTTCAGCCAAAAGGAATAAAATATTTGTGCAGGGAGTAATGAAGGCTTTACGTAACCCCTATGCTTTAAAGTCTCTTGAACTGAATAAAGTTGTTTGGAGATAGCAAGTGTGAAATTAAGAATATTTCATTAGACTGAAAAGATTAACTCACTCAGGCTCATATTTCTCACTCTGAACTGCATAAAATCGTCCGGAAAAGGTCGTCTGAAGTAACAGGACGTTAGGATTTTCCCGATCATGAGAGGGTTTATGGTCTGAGTACATTTGAACCTCCTTTAACTTACCCTCACTCTGAATTACATCGTCTGTCGTTATCTGAAATAAAACTGGGTATGTCCCCATTATGAGAGTGCTATTTCTATACGTACACCACAGACCACAAACTCACCACCTCCTGGCTCTAATCATTCCCTCCAAAAAGACTCACAGATTTCCCTCCCGAAAAAAGACCTATAGATTTCCCACCAAAAAAGACCAACAGGTTTCCCTTCAAAAAGACCCACAGATTTCCTCCCAAGAAGACCCACAGATTTCCCCTCCCCTCCCCCCCAAAAAAAAAGACCCACAGATTTCCCTCCAAAAAAAGCCCCGCAGATTTCTCTCCAAAAAAGACCCACAGATTCTCCTCCCCTCCCCCCCCCCCAAAAAAAAAAAAAGATGTACAGGTTTACCCTCGAAAAAGACCCAGATTTCACCTCCAGGCACAGGCTTAGCCACTTTAACCAGAGAACGTCATATATATTAGAGTTTTTATATGTCAGAATTTTCTTCACCTAAGGAAAGATTTTTCGAGCAGATAGATTTAGATATATTCCACAAAAGCCCGTTCACTAATCGAGGCATTTGAATGAAATATATGCTAGCCTCAGTAAAATTAAACCTACGTCATTGGGGTCAGGAGGTAATAGGTGTGACGAACATGGCACATTAATTTCATTTCATCTCACCTCTCCTCAGCTCATGTTACCTCACCTCTAATCATCTCATTTCACCTCGTCTCTCACTTCAGCCCACCTCCTCTCACCTAAGCAGTTCATTTCATTGGCCCCGTGATTCCCACCTGTGCTGCGTCCTCTCTGCCCTACGGTTATAGTACGTGTAACGCATGCTTGTTATCATGAGAAGTTATTGGGGTTTATAAGAAGAAGGAAGAGCTATAATCAGAGGCTGCAAAAGCCTGTCCTTCTCAGAAAGCGCAGGTGAATCATATTCATTCTTTGGTCAGAGAGAGAGAGAGAGAGAGAGAGAGAGAGAGGTGCTTCGATTTGCGCCAGTTTAACTATACAAACACCATTATCTTCCTCCAGACTACAATATTAACATAGGGTAACTAAGATCCTGCATAAAGAGGTCGTGGTCAGACAAAAAATTGAACCCGGGCCTCTTGGTTGCCACGGACAAATGTGCTTCCGATTACATCATCACCTCTCCCTGAAAACTTTTGCCCAGAATATTCTGAAACATAGCTGAATGATTGAACATTAAAAATTATATGATATGCCAATGCGCAAAATCTTTAGTAGAGAGCGTCGTAGCAACTGGCAGAGTGGAGGGTAGGGCGGGAAGGGGGAAAAGGGTGGGATGGGGTGGTGGAGAAGGGTGGGAGGGGTTGGGGAGAAGGGGGAAAAGGGTGGGATGGGGTGGAGGAGAAGGGTGGGAGGGGTTGGGGAGAAGGGTGGGATGGGGTGGGGGAGAAGAGTGGGATGAGGTGGGGAAGTGTGGGATGGGATGGGGGAGAAGGGTGGGCTGGGATGGGGAAGAACGGTGGGATGGAGTTGGGGAGAAGCGTGGGATGGGATGGGAGCTTTTCTAATTCATAACGGACATTAACATTCCTTGATTTTGTTTTTATGTCAAGCTTCATTAAAATGCGTCCTGCGCCTGTGAGGAGGTTGATGATTGACATGCCGAGTCGCGAAATAAAGATCGGAGTGCGACCATGCAAAAATGAAACCACTCTTTTCACTTGCCTTTACGGAATTGATGCAGAAAATACCAGCTATTATCATTCTTATTATTATCATTATTATTATCATTGTTGTTGTTGTGTTAATATTATTTTTATGAAAACATTTGTGGGAAAGTTAAGCAAGAACATTAATAATAATAATTAATATTGATACAATAAAATAAATAATAATAATAATAATAATAATAATAATAATAATAATAATCATCATCATCATCATCATCATCATCATAATAATAATAATTAATATGAAGAGAGGCAATAAAACAACACCATTAACTTTGCAACTGGCATCATTTCATCGTAATAAGGCTAATTGTGGGCGTGACGTCTGTCCCGCTCACAATAATAGTGCACTCCAGCCCTCATTAACCCAACCCTTCCCTCTCACTAACGCACCAAACACCCACACAACAAAATCGCACACATCAGTCATACATTTACCCATAAATTACGTTTTGTGCTGTTCATTTCAGGCCAAGGACATGTTTTTCGTGTCATATTCCTATCACCAGCCTTCATTTCCCCATCACTTTGTTTCTCTCTCTCTCTCTCTCTCTCACACACACACACACACACACACACACACACACACACACACACACACACACACACACACACACACACACACACACACACACACACACACACACACACACACACACACACACTTCATTCTTACATAGATTTCTTTTTTACAATTATTTTCGTTTACTTCATTTTCACTACGAGGACATCCTTTGTAATTCACGTTACCAACAGCCAACATTATACAAACCCTTGATTCTCACTAAAACACACAACGAAACCTTATACTTTTGTTACATTTATCTCTTGTGCGTCTAGTTTTGTTTGTCATGAACAGCCTTCTTACAGTGATCATTAACTGAATCCCTACGGAGGCTTTATTACTGTTATTTGCTACCAGCAGAGTTCATTACTCCAACTCTTCTTTCTCACTAACACACCGACACATAAAACAAATTCACACTTCATCCCTGTATTTTGCTCCCATTACTTCGTTCATTTCAGTAACATTCGGCGTGAGGGCTTTTCTCTATCTTCCATTTGTTGACATCAGATTATTTTGTTTAATTTAGAAGTGAAACTTGGTTGCTGAAGATGTAAATGACAGGGTATATATATATATATATATATATACACGTCCTCCAATTCGATAAACTTATCCTAAATTAATCAGGATACCATGTGTTAGCTGGAGATTAAAGCCGTCGGACTGAGGGGGTGGTGTGGAAAGATCCTTGTTATCCTTCGTCTACAAAATATTTTACCCATTCTTCAATACTGAATATAGGTATCTGATTATACTCTTCAGTCAGGTGAATTCTTATGATTTGTTCCTGTTGACTCCATGCCAAGTTTTTCATGCCATGGGAGACTGCATTGTCGCCTTGAGTGATTGCCATATCTAAACCCATTGAATCAAAAGTCTTTTTAATTAAATCAAATCATTTGGAAGCAGCAGGAATTAAATACAGTATACATCATCGGACCAAAGAGGTTAGCTGGTCGTTATGTATATTCAAGTTTATTTCACAGGTATTTTGCCAATCCTTACGAGTTTTTATCCTGTATTTCCTTCCGTACAATTCCATACGTTTATCAGAACGTTTCACTAATTTAATCCAGTACTTAGTTTTTCTTTTTCTCATTTTTCCTTGCACGAAAGATCCACCATTGACATACTCAATCTCCTAACTCATACCATCCATCAATCAAGTGACCTACATGGAGAAACTCATGCAGTTGCCCTTGGTATTTTTAAGGCTTTCGATAGTGTATGGCACATTTCCCTGCTGTCCAAACGCCCTTCCTATGGACTAACGTCGTTTGTTCCTTTGATCTCCTCATATCTCAGCGACAGGAAAATAAGAGTAAAAGTAGATGATGTACATTTCAATTTCCGCTCAATTAACGCTGGCGTGCTGCAGGGATCAGTTCTGGCCCCAACCCTGTTCCTGGTTCATATTAATGATCTCTTATCTGTCACCCACAACCCATCCACTCATATGAAGATGACTCAACACTACATAGTTCATTCACACTCAGACACTCATTTACAAAGTCTAATATCTCTACCTCTCAACTCACTACAGCCATCTCCATAAATCAAGACCTATCTACGATCAGTGAATGGGGACAAAACAACCTTGTCTCATTTAATCCTAGTAAAACTAAATATATACAATTTACTAATAGACAGATATTGCCAGATTCGTATATTACCTTCAGTACTACTAATATTCCCATCTCCAAAAGTGTTGAAATTCTCGGCGTCTCACTTAACAATGCCCTCATTTGGACCTCTCATGTTAGATCACTTGCTAAAACCACTTCAAAGAAACTTGGATTATGCACAGAGTCCGTAACTTCTTCACTGACGAGCAGTTAGCTATAATTTATAAGAGTCATGTGCGCTCTCAGCTTGAATATTGTTCACCCTTGTGGAATGGATGTGGAGAGGTTGCATTAAAACAACTAGACAATATTCAGAACAAGGCTGTTAGAATTATTAACAACCCTGTCATTACAAATAAACTACCTCCCCTACAAGTAAGAAGGAATGTTGCCTCCCTTGCATTATTTTACAGATATTTTTATGGCAAATGCTCAGACGAAGTTGCGTCCATGGTGCCACCTCTCCATGCCTTCCCTCGTGCTACACGGCCATCTGGTATGACTGGAATGTCACTCAGCCATATTGCAGAACTTCTGCTTATCTGACTTCTTTCATTCCCCTTACTGCATCTCTTTGGAACTCGCTTCCCCAGAGTTGTTTCCCTCCAGACTTCAACCTACAGCTGTTCAAGTCTAACTGTTACAGATATTTTATGAACAGAGGACACCAGTAATCTGGTGTATGGATTATATTTTTTATTCATTTGTTTTTCCTTCCTCTGTTCTAAAAAATAATAATAAAAAAAAAAAAAAATCAGTCCCTAGATTTAGTGCCATCCATTTATGAGTACATTTTTCAGGGGTTCTTCATGCATTCGTTATAAATAACGATATTTATTTATTAATATAATTGATCTTACCACTTGATATTACTCCAGTAGTTCACACAATAATTCCTCCAATATGATGACGCGCTTTCATTTAATTCATCTTGTCTTCAAGATTATAATTATTTAAATTATGAGAGATTGTTCGAGGATGAGGGATTATTTATTCATCAGTAATTAATCTCTTGAATACGAGGCGACTTTTCGCGGCTGAGCACAATCATCGAGGTATAGCAGGAACAAACAGCAATAAGACGTCACCATACCTAAAAGGTTAAAGGCTATTTCACAAATATTGTAGTTAATCCATGACTTCACTTCTCAAGAATTTAACGGTCCACCATTGACGTTACCATACGTTACACTGCCATCTATTTATTAATGCATTTCACAGTAACTCATCTCTTATTACATCCAGCTTCACACATTTTTAGAACATTTTGCAATCATTCACACCTTCATCGTATTTCCAATATATCTGCAACGTTTCAGAACAGAGCATATCTGCATACGTTATCGTTATATATTTACTACAACATATCAAAATAGTTCAGCCCTTCTCACATTTAACATCATATATCAATCACTACAGTTAAGAACAATATATTTTTCCATCTCTTCACATTCATTTCAAAACAGTTCATCTCTTGTGTTCATAGCAATTCACCTCTCCTTACATACACACAGGTTTAGTTCTTTTTACTTTCAGTATTGCTCGCGTATACGTCTCAGATCAGTTCATCTGAACTAAAGCTCTCTCTCTCTCTCTCTCTCTCTCTCTCTCTCTCTCTCTCTCTCAACGAGTATATTTCCCATCATACAGTCAGAACAATTCATGTCTTCTTATGTTTAAAACAGTAGATCTCTCCTCCCTTCAGCTTCATACATTTAATGCTAGATTTACCAGGCACCACCATATCGAAGTTAATATGGGCTCCGGTTACCGTGGATGTAATAAATGTGTGTGTGTGTGTGTGTGTGTGTGTGTGTGTGTGTGTGTGTGTGTGTGCATCGGGGTCCAGTGTTGTGTTACACGGCAATGGACGGACGGGGCTATGTATATTATTCCGCCGTAATGTATTATACCGATTTACTAATTTATTGAAATATTATGTGACACGCGGGGGTTTCATCATTGTTCACGGGCGGGTGTGATGTATCCCCGGGCATAGTGTATCAGCCGCGTTTTTTATCCCCCGGCCTCAATATACTCGCTGATGGATGGTTTTATTTGTGTTCCATGCCTGACTCCCGGCCTCACTTCTACATGCACACCTCCCTGCTTACTCCTGACAGATGCTTTAGCTTTTCATTCAATAGATGTTTTAGTGTTCACTGTACATTAATCTAGCACATTATTTTTCACAATGTTTTATTGTTTAATGATTCTTAAAAATGATTGAAGGATGATTTCGTTTGTTTCCTGTTCTCATTTCTGCACATGCATGTGCCTACTTCATTCGGAAGAGGCTTTAGTGCTTGGTTCTACAGTTGGTCTGGTGCTTGACGCTAATAGACTTTTTCTACAGGTCCCTCTGATGCTTGATATTGTAGTTGCTTAATTCCGTTGGTATTATATATAGCACTTGATTGAACAGCTATTTTCGTATATGATTTCACAGATGGCTTGAGTCTGTGGTGCTTGAGCATTTGATTCTGCAAATGTTTGACTTTATGGTTATTGCAGTGTTTGATTCTGCATGTTTGATTCCATAGGACTTTAGTGCATATTTCTACCGAGGTATACATCGGTCGGTGCTGGAGTCCTTGACTTGGCAAATGCTTGGCTCTGTAAGTGATTAAGTGCTTGATTCTACATGCTGTCGGTGCTTCATTTTCAAAATGTTTTAGTGTTTGATGTTGCAGGCTTAATAGTATTTAAATCATGCATGCTTAGAGCTTGATGGTAAATATCCTGACTGATGGATGTCTTTTATTTTCAGGTCTCTGTCGTACTCGGGACTCCATACTTGTGCACACACTCACCTTCCTACTCGGATTCTGTAAGTGTTTTTGATGTTTTATCCTACACATTTTTCAGTGCTTGATTCCATAGATCCGTTAGTGCTGTTTTTATAGATTATTCTGCTGCTCGTGTTAGACTTTTATTCTACATATGCTGTAGTGCTTCGTTTTACATATGCTTTAGTTCTTGACCATACATACAGTTTGGTATTTAATTTTAAAGGAGCTCTAGCGTTTGAGTCTACAGGTGTTCTCGTGTTTGATTCTACATGAATTTTATTTATCCTACAGACACCTGAGTGTTTATTTCTATAGATGCTTTAGTACAATCCATGTACACGTACAAAATTTATTTATTTGTTTATTTTGGGTGAAATATTATGAACTCTGAGATGGCAAAGGGGAACGTAAACGCCTAATTTTTAAAAACATTTTTATTGAAACCCATAATGAAAAAGAGAAATAGAGCTGTGGCCTTCAACCTCGCTGCTGACTGTGTCTTGTAAAGCGAAATCCAGTCCAGCCATTTCCTGTCAGCTGAGTGTTTAGAAGCAGGCTCATAAACTAAAAGCCAGCCTACATTTTTGCACACTCAGTTTTACCACTATAGCCGAAAGACCTTTGATCACTAAGAATCTTTCAACTTTTTAATCCTTCTGCACCTGATGCTTCTACTTTTAATTATCTTTCATGTTTTAATCCTACTATGATCTCACTATTAGGATCCGTCATTTTATTCTTTTACTTTTTATCCATGTAGTTTGATCCATCTGTTTTGATCCTTTATTTTTTAAACCTCCATTTTAATCTCTTTGCTTTGATCATTCTACTCCCGTTTCTCTATTTTGATAATACTGTTTTTATCCTTTGCCTTTGATCTGTCTGTTCTGATCCTTGTACTTTTGATAACTTTGTTGTCCTGCTGTATTTCATCTTCATACTTATCCTTCTTTGATCATTCTGTTCTGATTCTCTACGGTACTGTTGACCATTTACATTGATCTCTCTGTCTGCTATCCTTCTACTCTGATCCTATTACTTTGCTTTCTCTGGTTTAAGAGTTATATTTTTTAATCCTTTTATTATTGATCCTTTTATTTTAATCTCTCTACTTTTGATCTCTCTGCTTATAATACTTCAGCATTTCGTGCCTCTGCATCTTGTCTTTCTTATTTTGGCCTTTTACTTTTGGTTCCAATATTCCTTTGTTTTCACTATTCTCTTGTGACCTCGATATTTTGATCCCTCTCTTTTTATCCTTTTATTTTGGGTCCTTCTGCTTTTGCTAGATTTAATTTTATCGTCCCCATCGGCTTGATCTGCTTTCTACTGTATGATTCATCTATTTGTATTTTTATATTTTTTTCTTGGTTACATGACGGAAGCTGAATAAAATAGTATGTTAGGATTTGGTTGCAAAAATAAAACAAACAATGGTATCCTGCTGGAGAGGTTCACTTCTTCAGTACAAGGACACCTCTGTTTTATTCAGTTCATTTTAAGAGTTTTACTGTGTAGTGCTAATACACTAGGTAAGCAGGGTACACAAATGGCGCCCCACCTGGTGAATATTACCTCAGTGGGTTGCCTTGATAATACTGCGTTCCTAACTCTGAACATGTGTGGTTTCCTAGATAGTTATGTTTATTTTATTTTTAATAACAGAACAGAGGAAGGAAAAACAAAATAATAAAAAAAAAAATCCATACACCAGATTACTGGTGTCCTCTGTTCATAAAATATCTGTAACAGTTTGACTTGAACAGCTGTAGGTTGAAGTCTGGAGGGAGACAACTCAGGGGAAGCGAGTTCCAAAGAGATGCAGTACGGGGAATGAAAGAATTCTGATAGGCAAAAGTTCTGCAATATGGCTGAGTGACATTCCAGTCATGAGCGCTACCAGATGCCCTTGTAGCACGAGGGAAGGCATAGAGAGGTGGCACCATGGACATCGGTTACCATTAAAAGTGGCGACCGTTCCACTGCTTTCTCAACCCACTTAGGGAGTCAACAGCTGATAAGGTACTAGGTTGCTTGTATACCAGCGGTGATCGTTCCACTGATTCTTGCCAACGCTAGAATTTTTTATGTAGCTTAGAAGAAGACCTCTGACAGTGAAGGCTGTAAAGTCTTTACTGAAATGCCTTCCATTGTTTAATTCTTGCTAGATCTAGAAGAGTCTCTTCACCTCAGGATACCATTTCAACTGCAAGAGTGATATAACGGTTTTCTTTACTCCATTGCTAACGGACTGTCGTAAGCTGAATTAAATTGTCTCGCACTAGCAAGAATAAACCACAAACGACTTCACTGTGCTGCTTGTATCAACATTTTGACTGTACTGAGTTCCGATATGCTGAGTAAAATTGCCCTCCATAAGCTGGTATAAACTCTGAAGCTCCCTATTCCTGGCAAAAAGCTTGACCATAACAGCTTTTAATCCCTTTAGCTCGTTGGTATTCTCTCGGGCACAGTAAAATCGTCTGACATTAATCGAAATAAAATGCAGAGTAGATAATTCGTGGCTGAGGAATTAATCATCCGCCTCGTTGGTACAGATGTGATGCATTCGTGGACATAAGAGTATCAGCACCATTTCACCTCTGACCTCAGTATATTCGCCCTGATATTATGTAGTCTCTTGATGGACGCTGTTGTTTACATTCCACGCCGGAATAATGTAGCTCGTCCATCTTAATATGGCGCCTTTTTTCGGCTTCTTTCCGTAGTTTAGTGGCAAAGTAAAATAATACTACAGCGCTACATATTTGCATAACTCCCTATCCTAATACTGTATTAATCTTTTGGTACAGTCAAACATTCAAGCTGGGAAATGACAATTTTAGACCACGTTAAAGTGGACGCAACACATCCTCGAACCTGTAATGATTTTGTGTTTCAAGATGGAGCGGGGAGAATAAAGTGGATGGGAAAAAAAAAAGTTGTTGAGGAAGCAAAGATTGTGAAAGATGCCTCGTCCTACGAAGCTAGATACTACAAGGACATAATGCCTGCTCGAGCTTAACGAAGATATTAGACGAACAACTGAAATGGGAAGTTTCTCCATTCATCTTTACTTGAAATTCCACCAATTAAAAAAAATAAATAAAAAGATTATTTTTCTCTCGTAACTAAGAAATACTTATGGTGAAAGAGCTAGACACAGGATGAATCCACATTTCTTGTCTTTAATGTGAAACCAAATCATGGCAGCAACTGAGAGTTCATTGTAAGTTTGTTAATTAATCTTATATTAGCCTAAAACTTCCTATGGTTGATCTTCAGTCGAAGCTCAGTGTTTTAGTATTTGATTCTACAACACTAATGCTTCTTTCTCAAGTGTGTTGCTAGAGCACTGCAGTCACATTGTATTACGTAGTGTATATTACATCATCAAATTATTACGAGAATAAGGTAATCATATCAAACAACACACTGACAGGTTAAAGAGAGTGAAATAACCCCTATGGCCTGGAAACGTCTTTTGCAGTTTATTTTGGGTGCTGTGCTGACAGATATAATCAGCTTAGAGAGACGTAACTGAGTGAAGGGATTGGAAGCAAAATCTATCAACTCTATTGGTATTAGGGAGTGGTTCGTATTTCGGCACTCAAGCTTGCGGTGATTGAAGGTTAAAAAACAACATAACAGTATCATCATTACAGACGAAACAGCGACAAGGAAAGATGAACCGTTAATATATTTCTGAACATCTTTCCGTGTGAGGTAAAAACCATGCGGCTGAGAGGGAGGGAGAGAGAGAGAGAGAGAGAGAGAGAGAGAGAAAGCTATTACCTCCCACATCAGTCACTAATTAGACCACGAATGATGGGCAAATTTCTCTCTCTCTCTCTCTCACACACACACACACACACACACACACACACACACACACACACACACACACACACACACACACACACACACACTCAACACTTAAAAAAAAAAAAAAGCTCATAATTACGTGGTTCATGGTGATTCCTGACGCGGCCACAGCAGGCACAGAAAGGATGCATGACGCTGGGAACTGAAGCCTGCAGAAGTGGGTGGTGATTTTTCGTGGCGAGGTGTGTCGACAAAGGCTATATCATGCGTCCAGGCACTCGTCCTCCTGTCGTCATATTGCACCTGTGTGTGTGTGTGTGTGTGTGTGTGTGTGTGTGTGTGTGTGTGTGTGTGTGTGTGTGTGTGTGTGTTGTGTGTTTCTTTGTCTGGACGTATGTGTGCGTTTTTTCGTGTGTTTGTGTGTATATAACTTTAATGACACTGGCACACCACCGTCAGAAGCCCCTTTCAGTTTTATGGATTCGGGTGTGGCGACGAGTGAGCTTCGGGAGTCGTTACCTGGTTATTTAATGCCGCCACCGACCACACCCCTCGCCAGGCCCGTGCTGAGTGCTGAGCCGACTGAGTGCTGAGCAGAGTAAGTGGTGAGGTGAGTGAGAGATGTGCAGGTTGAGTGGTGAGCTGGGTGAGAGAGGAGCAGAGTAAGCGGTGAGCTGGGTGAGAGGTAAGCAGGGTAATTGGTGAGCTGGGTAAGAGGTAAGCAGGGTAATTGGTGAGCTGGGTAAGAGATAAGCAGGGTAATTGGTGAGCTGGGTAAGAGATAAGAAGGGTAATTGGTGAGCTGGGTGAGAGATAAGCAGGGTAATTGGTGAGCTGGGTAAGTGATAAGCAGAGTAATTGGTGAGCTGGATAGGAGAAAAGCAGGGTAAGTGATGAGCTGAGTGAGTGATGATGACGGTGAATTGCGAGAGTGGAAAATGGTGAGTGATGAGGATGGTAAGCGATGAAGGTCGGTAAGAGTGCAAAATGGTGCTTGGTGAGTGGTGAGGGTAGTGAGTGGTGAGGGTGATGAGTGGTGAGAATAGTGAGTGGGGAGGATAGATTTAGTGGTGAAGGAGGTGGGCGGTGAGTACGGTGACTGGTGTGGATGGGGAGAGTGGTGAGCGTGGTGTTTGTCCGAACCGGTGAAGATGAGAATGGGATGATGAGAATGATGAGTGTTGAGTGGTGAATAAGTGTTACAAAAAGGTAGAGTAATAAGAATAGTGGATGATGAGCTTGGTGCATGGTGAGCATATGGTAAGCGTAATTAAATACATCACCAAAATCACCAAAATAACGAGAGGAGGATGTATAAAGGTGTGAAAGTAAAGTACCATCACCTGAAAAGCTTGCTCACTGAGTATATTTATACTTTTTGTTTCATTTTTTTTAATTCCCCCCCCCCAATTTATTTAGATTAGGAATTAATTTTCCGGACTGGAATAATTATGCACAATCTTCATCACCACTTAGGTAAGAAAGGTGTTCCCTAAGTTAAACGTAATTGTCTGGAGACCGGAAGAAAAAAAAAAAAACGAAATATAAGGACCTGATTCAAGGAGGCCTACAAGAAGAGAGAACTTTGAAATCTTCCTGTTCACCATAAACTCAAATACTAAAAAGAATAGCTGATGCAAGAAAGATCACTCAGAAATTGGAACACCCAAACCCTACAGGACCCTCTGACCTTGACTTTCAAGTGATTGTTCTCGAAACCGAACTGTTTCATTCTTGTTAGATTCTTGGCCCTTCCACCAAGTTTGGCTAAGATCAGATCAAATTAGACGCTGCCCTGTGATCATAAACTTTGACCTAATGTTTTCAGAATCGGCAATCCTCGTCTTTGGCTGACTCTTAATCCTTCCATCGAAGGCAGTCCAAATAGTCAAAAGTGAGTTAAAGGGATAATCAAGAAAACCTGCCGCGTGACCTTCATCCTTGATTGATTATTCTCAAAATCGGTTCACTATAATCTTATCTTACCTTCAGCCCTTCCACCAAGTTTCGTCTAAATTAGATATAAACTCTTTAGGTTGCCCTTGCAATGTGACCTTGACCTTTGGCTTACTTTTCTCAGCAACAATAGCTGAGCCCATTGGCATATCCTAAATATTTCCTTAAGAGTTTGACTCAGGTCAGAACAAAATTGTTTTAGTTATTTCGTTCTCATGCAGATTCACATGGGTCAAACTTTGACCTTGCCTCAATGCTCTTGACCTTTGACTTTTCTCAAAATCGAAATTTTTCAATCTTGTCTTTCCCTCAATCATTCCACGATGATTGGTCTAGGCCGGATCAGAACTGCTTAAGTTGACCTGGTCATGCAGCCTTGACCTTTAAGCCTACCTGTGACTTGGTCTTTAACAAGACCTTCTTACATTAGAATCCCTCCATCCTTGCCGTCCTCTAAACCCATCCACCATTTTATATATAAACTTAATAAAGTCCGTTCAAGTTCACCATGCTATGTGGCCTAGACCTTGACATGTTGATCATAATAATTCCTGCTCAGCCCCTTTGTTGATCTTCATCTCTTCCGCCACGTTTTGTCCAAGTCAGATCAAAACCGTTTTTGTTATTTTCGTAAACAGGTTGACTCATGCCCTTGCATCAGACCTTGACCTCAGACTAATTACTTTTTATATATTATCTCGTCCTCCTTGCATTATCTTAAGCCCATCCACAAAATTTCTTCCAAA
Source organism: Coenobita brevimanus (assembly GCF_032717465.1). NCBI lineage: Eukaryota > Metazoa > Arthropoda > Malacostraca > Decapoda > Coenobitidae > Coenobita > Coenobita brevimanus. The sequence continues at coordinate 32,871,780 of NC_137004.1, forward strand.
TCGGATCAAATTAGTTAAGTTGAACTGGCCATGTGACCTTGATCTTTGACCTATTGCGGTCAACCCCTTCGTTGACCCTCAGCTCTGCAGGCTAGCTGGTTAAGATCATATAAAAACAGTTTGTTATACTGCGCGCGCGCACACACACACACACACACACACACACACACACACACACACACACACACACACACACACACACACACACACACACACACACACACACACACACACACACACACACACACACACACACACACACACACACACACAGCATTACAATAACCCCGCTGCACTTCCAGTGAGATAATGTACAGTAACAGTAGGTCGATTGTTTAGGGTTGGGAACGGTCACTATGCATCGGGACAAGGTAGATGCAAGGAAGTATCCAGCAAGAAAGAACAGTGAAAAGATAACGGACACAGACGACAGATTTTGTCAAGATAAAGAAACAAGGTTGTTCAGTAGATATGCCTTAGTAATACAGAGAGAACAGAAGACAGAAAGTACGATACGTCGTTACAAGAGAGGTAAAGAAAAAGCGTAGAACGAGGAAGTGAGAATGAAGTGATTGGTGAGGAAATAATGAGTAATGAGACTAGAATGTGTGAAGAGATTAGTATAAGATACGAGAATAAGCTGAATGATGAGGCAGGATAGATTGGATAGGTAAGGGAGCAACAAAAAGTGAAGTAGCAAGGTATGGTGAGTCAAGATAGGAAGTAGGATTAGGAGATGAGGATGAAGCAAGGGGAGAGGCAGGAAATGCATGGTGACGGAAAGGTAAGTGATGAGGTAGGAATGAGTGGTAGGATAAGGATGAATGGTGAGGCAAGAGTGAGCTGTGAGGCAGGAAAGAGAAGTGAGATGAGTGGTGAGGCAAGGATCAATGATGAGGCAAGTTCAATGGAAGATGAGGTAGAAATGAATTGGAAGTCGAGTTATACAGCAGGATTGAGAGGAGTGGATGACGTGAATGGTGAGGCGCGGATGAAGAGTGAAGAAAAAGCAAATGTTGAGTCGATTGGTGAAACAGCACTGAGAGGTGAAGCTGAGATGAGAGGTGGGGAAAAATTCGAGATGACAGTGAATGGCGATCAAGGAGGAACGAGTGGTGAGGAGAGAAGAGTGAACTGAATGAGTGGTGAAGCAGTAATGAGTGGTGAAGCAGTAATGAGTGGTGAAGCAGTAATGAGTGGTGAAGCAGTAATGAGTGGTGAAGCAGTAATGAGTGGTGAAGCAGTGATGAATCGTGGGGTAATAAGTGAGAGGTAAAGGTAAGTGTCAGTGAAGCAGGAATAAGATGTGTTAAGAGAAACTGGTGAAGCAGTGATGAGTCGTGAGGCAGTGGTGAATGAATTGACGGTGATGAATGATGACAGTGTTCAATGAGGAAGGAGTGATGAGTGGTGAGGTAGTGACAGTGATGAGGCAGTGATCAATTGACAGGTAATGATGAATAGACAGGCGGTGATGAGTTGTGTGGCAGCAAAGAGTGAATAGACAACGATGAGTGGTGAGGCTGAGAAGAGTGGTTAGGCAATAAGCGGAAGGTGAGGCTAAATGGCAGTGATGGAGAGGGGAAAAAAGGGCTTCAGCGATGAGTGTTGAGGCCAAGTGGTGTGGAGGGAGGGAGGGAGTGAGGGAGGTCAATGCCACTCGTGTCTTTTCCACGCATGACGTCGCCCGCGAATAACAGATCACGCTAATTAAATTTCCCAATGGCTCTTCCGGCGACACCTTTTTACACGGCTCTGAACGACGCAGTGTGTGACCAAACCGGGTCGGGACGTGGCGCAACAAATAACCCATCCCTTACCTCCAAACCCCAGGCCATTTTCTATATTGTTTTTGCTTGAATCGATGAAAGGAAATGCTGACGGGCACTTGATAGTGTTTTAATATTCATAAAAGCTCATGCTGTAGCCACTTCCTTACGATAATGTACTAATCATATTTGCTACCGTCAAACACCTTTACTCAACCTAGGAAAGACTTTTCGAAGTGAAGGAGTTAGATGCAGTCCTCACCATCCCCTTCACTACAGTTACCCAAAAGGTCTTCCTTAATTTCTAACATTGGTCTGTTCAGGGGGAGGCCGAGGATGAGATGGAGAGATGGGGTGGAGAGGTATATGAGAGAGGGGGGTGTGAGTTGGGAGCAGGGGAGTGAAATGGCGGGGAACAGGGCGACTTGGAGGCGATTTGTTTGTGGCCACCCCAAACGGGATTGAGGCGTCTGGCAATAGATAGATAGATAGATAGATATAATATATATATATATATATATATATATATATATATATATATAGGTATATATATAGGTATATATCTATCTATATATATAAACAGAAGGAGTAAAAGCACACCCCAATCGCCCCAGTCGTAGGCAATATGTATTAAATTAAATTAGCTTAATTCGACAGAATGAAATGCTGAGGTAACCTTGCTAGGTGCTATTATAACAAATCATTAGAGCCGGTATATCCCTCCTTAACACTCCCAGTCAAAGATACACTAAAGTATTTTATTCAAGCAAATGCGGGACTATATTATTCAGGTGAAAGACTTCCAAGCAGTCGTATGGTTACACTTTCTCGTTCGTGAGTTTAATTGACATAGGTACACACTGGAAACTAACACTGGGTAACACGAGACGATTTTATTTTGTCGAGAGAAATTCTGCCAGTTAGAGGGTTAAAGTTCGCCTCCTGGCCTCAAGAGACTTCTGTTATATTTTTGCCTGAATCGGCAAAAGAAACGTCGAGGAGCTTGCTTCAGTTTAAAAGCACTACCACTAACAACCTGAAAAGAAGTACATCGATTACAAATTCATATTCCCTAAAGGGTAAGATAAAGTATAACCCTCTTTTATAATATATCACCTGTTTTCTTCCTGCAGTTTTCTTACGAAATTGTTCAGTTTTGGAGGGACTTTCCGTAGCAGTAATGGAACACTGGAATCTGTGTCTGATCCCTTCGCCTTCAGACGTTTCCCCTAATTTGAGGCAAATCGTGAGGTGGTATCAATGACAGTAAAATAAGACGTCATCACACTGGGGGAATTAGCGAAAGGCTCAAGGTGGCTGATACATGGGATTATGGAGAGAAGAGCAGCCAATAAAACAGCCAATCCCTCCATTATTATGATGTCTTTTATGGCTCACACTGGTTACATTCTTGTCATTTGATGAAACTCATGAATGACTTTTAAACTAGAAAGAGTTAGAAAAGTTTTATACCCAAGGCTAATCCAGATTGACTTTGGAATTAGCCTTCATTTACTCCTTCAGTACGAGAGGACTTTCCAAGCTTCAGTAAAATCGTTCGGTGGTAGTAAGAACAAACTAACGCAAGACATCATCGGGGTGAAAGGTTCAAAAGCACAACCGTCACCCTCTGACAAATGTAAAAACTGTGAAGAATAATATGAAGACTTTTTTTTTTTCTAAACAAAAGAGCAATATTACAAATTATGATTGTAATTTTTAATACTTCTGTAACTAATAATATTACTTATCCATCATCATCATCATCATCACCACCATCATCACGATCATCACCTGACCTTTTTCCCACTTCAAGATGTGGTAAGTTAGAATTAAAAAAAAACAAAAAACAAAAAAAACGAGGAACGATATAGTACGAAAGTGCTAAAATTAGGAATAAAAAAGTTGTACATATAGAAACTATGATAAAAAAAATTATTAATACAATAATAAAATCACAATGTCACACCTTTTCACAACTGATGATGGAATGACCTTGACCATTCTTTATTATAACTAAGTCGAGTATAGATAAGGCACGTGTACACAGCAACTCAGCTAAAACAAAAGACCTGCTCCTATTCCACTCTTTTCTCCTGCTTTGATATCCTGCTTAATTTTCCATCCCAGGATACGAGAAATTGCTACTCTTGTATTCCATGCGTGATGTACAATAAGCCTTAGCACTTGCATGGCTAGAACAATTATACTATTCTCTTCGCAATAACGCCAAACGTTTAATTCAATTGAAAAAGGAGTCATAATGGTATAGGATTGGTACGGTTATGCTCTCAAGGCCTGAGGGTGTTAAAGAGGTTTCGGAAGATGACTGGAAATACAGGTCCATGTGGTGGTGTGGGAAAGTGGCAACCTCACAACCACCGTCTGTGATGCCAATAGCTTCGTGGCCTCTACCATACAGGAGGTAAGGGAGGTTGTGTCTGGGATCCATTTTCCTCTGTTCAACGTCCCATAATAGATAAAAAAAAAAAATCTGCTCTAGGACTCTCCAAAATATGGGTGCTGTTGTTGGGAAAAGAAATCAAGGTGATGGCTGTTTCATGATGATAATCATAAATTATTTTTGCTGTAAGTCTCCCCAAAATATAGGTACTGTTGGTGGGGAAAGAAATAAAGATGAACACTGTTTATGTGATGATGATGATGATGACGATGACCATCATCATCATCATCATCATCATCATCATCATCATCATCACCATCATCAATACTTTCCTCAGTATCAGTTTGACGGGCCATCACGTAGGCCTGACAACAATACCGACACATAAGACTGCACAAAGGGCCCTGGACAAGCACCATTATCATCCAGTCTACGTGATCGGCATAGCAACACACGTGGTATCGTATAAAGTATAAAGAAGATATACATACACGAGATAAGGCCCCGGACACACACACACACACACACACACACACACACACACACACACACACACACACACACACACACACACACACACACACACACACACACACACACACACACACACACACACACACACACACACACACACACACACACACACACACACACACACACACACACACACACACACACACACACACACACACACACACACACACACACACACACACACACACACACACACACACACACACACACACACACACACACACACACACACACACACACACACACACACACACACACACACACACACACACACACACACACACACACACACACACACACACACACACACACACACACACACACACACACACACACACACACACACACACACACACACACACACACACACACACACACACACACACACACACACACACACACACACACACACACACACACACACACACACACACACACACACACACACACACACACACACACACACACACACACACACACACACACACACACACACACACACACACACACACACACACACACACACACACACACACACACACACACACACACACACACACACACACACACACACACACACACACACACACACACACACACACACACACACACACACACACACACACACACACACACACACACACACACACACACACACACACACACACACACACACACACACACACACACACACACACACACACACACACACACACACACACACACACACACACACACACACACACACACACACACACACACACACACACACACACACACACACACACACACACACACACACACACACACACACACACACACACACACACACACACACACACACACACACACACACACACACACACACACACACACACACACACACACACACACACACACACACACACACACACACACACACACGGGCTGGAGCGGTATATACTCATCGGCAGCACACGGAGTTAATAGTCAGCGGGCATAATTTAGAGGTTAAAGGGGACACGGTTGGTTCAGGTGTGTGTGTGGGGAGCCGTCACGTTGTACCTCTCGCCTATATACACACTTCACTCACACGTCAGTTGTCTCGTCAGCTAAAGGGGCTCGTCAGCACCTCATTCTGAACAGTTTGTTTCTTAATCCGATGCGTTAATGTTTTATTCTGTATCATTTATGTAATCAGTGTCGATGTAAAGAAAAAAAAAAGACATAAACAGCATAAAGGAGGATAATATGCTGTCCCGTTTTATGCCTCTCTCCAAGGCCTACATACACACCTCAATACTTCATTCTCAGAGCCGTACCCCCAACAGCTAAGGAGGCTCTCAGGCCGTTTTATGTCTTTATCTAGTACCTTAGTATATTCTTGTATGCATTTTTTTTTCAAGTTATGTTGAAATATACATCAGCCACTTGCAAGTGGGTATTAAGATGTATATATAAATGCATCGGTACGGAAGATATAGTAGAAAGCCTCCTAATTTGACGAGAATAAAGTCAACTCTCTTGCTCCTGTCTAATCACTTTGTTCACTTGCTCCATCACTAGTGCGTGGCATCTTGATTTCCTTCAGTCCATGGATGTTTTCCCAGTTTTTTTTTTTTATGCTCTTTGTTTGTTTATTGGCTATATTCCTGGTCCGTTACTTCTGCCCCTAGCTCAGTCGCTAGTTATAATACGTCGCCTCGATTCACTGTTTTGTTTGATGCCTGATTTTATTTTCTTTGTTTATGGTGTCCTTTCCTATTTTCCTTGTTCTCTTCTTGTCACATTATGAGCCTGGTTCACCAATCACCATGAACCTGGCTGGCTTTTTCCTCAGCCACCTCGCCACTCACTTTGTCTCTCTTCTGAGCCCGATATTCTCCCGTTTCGCCCCAGTTCACATCCTCGTCCCTCATTTCAGGTCATCACATATTTCTCCCCCACTATCTCCTCTTACGCTTTGCCCCTTCAGTTCACTATCCAGCTTTTAGTTCCTCACACCACTTAACTAATTCCTCATCCCTCCCTCGCCCAGCACCTTCAAAACACAGTTACTCACTAACTCAGTATTACTTACTTTATTGCTCTCTCGCCTCTGAAATTATATTGTCGGTACTTCAGCTCTTTCCCTCATTCGTAACTCATCCCCTCCCCATTGTTTTTTTGTCACTTTCGTTGAACATTACATTTCTTTCTATCACCCTGTCCCTTCCTTTTTCTATCTCATTATATTAGTCTCTCTCTCTCTCTCTCTCTCTCTCTCTCTCTCTCCAGCTGACTATTGTAACATTATTAACTCTTCCTTCATACCCCTCGCTTATTAAATGCTACTCAGGGCCACCTTTCATTTACTTTCTCTCTTTTTCCAGTCTTCCTAGTTCACCTTTGTTTCCTTATAAATGTGTATGATTTACTGGTTTCCTTATTGGATGATGTTTGCTCGTTCCTCATTTTCATCTTTCCTCTCTAACTTCTTTTTATTCCTTTCCTTCCCCTTAATATGCGTTCAAATGAAACATTCTTATATGAAAGATTAGATATTTTTCTCTCTTCTCACACATGTACAGCAGTTATGTGACACGAGAGACACAAGAATCGGTTCATTACCAGCAACTTCAATAGCTTTCAAAACCTTTTTCTGGAATTTACCTTCGATACTCCATCTGAATCACTTTTATGTATTTTAAATTGTTTCGCCACACATCCACACGGAACGTGGCTTGAAATGTAATCGAACAAAACCGGGAGAAGGAAGAGCCAATCATTAGAGAAGCACATCCCAAGCACATGAGCACATACACAAAGGGGAGAAGTATAGTGATTTGCAGGCACAACGTTATGGAACGGTACTTACTCTATCCCAAAATATTCTGCAAGCTATTATAGTCAGAAAATTAACTCTTTATTTACGACAAAGAAGAAGAAGGGTAGAAGAAGAACTGGCTCATGAAATTCCTATGTACTTTGTAGGGCATTCGTTTTGGTGGTATTATACTCTTTTGATAGACAGAAACTCAAAGGAAAGATATGCTAAAACTCCATGTGCACTTCAATGATACCCTTCTTTCTTCTTTCGCGCGGTTTATGAAATGTACAATGTTTATGGACACTTATATGTGAATTGATATATTTCACAGCCATACGCTTCCGAAGCTGTGGTGGCACTATCTGTAATGTACTCGTCTGGCAAGGGTGTTGTAAATACGAGTATACCCTTTCATATGTCTACATTTTTTTCGAGGTCTGACAGTGCTACTGATGGCGTATACATTTGAACATAGCAATTACAACACTAGGACTTTCAAATGCATTATTCCTACAGACACCTTTTCTCCATTTATGTTTCACCAACGTAGGGAATGGTTAATTCTATCACCCTCCTTCCGTGGAGTGGGTTGAGTCCTGAAGTGGAACAATAATACTTGAATTGTGGACTGATAGAGATACTGGTATATTCCCATTATAAATCATTGAATGAAATTATAAGAATATTATGATGATATTCAGCATGTCTGACTGTCTGTCTGTTATCAAACTTCCTCCTGAACTCCTGTCAGTATGTTAATGAAGTTCAGCCCGAGGGTGAGGTTGACCAATGTGGGCACCAGTTAAGAATTTGATTTCGGATATCTGGCATCTGTCTGCCCGTAATCAGAATGCTCCTAACCACCAAGTAGATTTTGAAGAAACATGAGAAGCAGACAAAGATGACCACTAGGAATATTAATCACGAATGAAATCCGGGATGTTTTCGTCTATCTTTTTGTATTTCTGTTTAGTATCAGAGTCCTCTTGTACGAATGAACTGATTCTGTCCGAACTTAATCTACAACAGGAGTAGCCGACTAAGAGTCCGTCAAGAATTTGATAAAGCCCCTCTCTCCCTTTTTCTGTCCATCTGTCTACCCACGTCCCCAAGAAAAAAAAAAAAAGCTACAGAAATTTTAGGAAGTAAATTACAACACTGTGTACGTACAGTTCTCATCGCCTTAAAATAACCGAAAAAGAATTTAATCAAAATATGTTGAAACTAATGGTCATAGCTGAAGGTAAGAACTTACTCAATATTGCACCGGATTTCAAATTCTATGGCGTGGACTGAAATTCAAGAGATGATATAAATAAGAAAAAATGCAAGTGCGCACACACACACACACACACACACACACACACACACACACACACACACACACACACACACACACACACACACACACACACACACACACACACACACACACACACACACACACACACACACACACCTTCCCCAGTCAGCATGGGTAAGGGTTACTCCTGGTCATCCCTCTCCCTCCGAGGTGAAAGTCCTGTCCTGCAGCACATCTGCTTTTGATTAATTGATATAGATATAGATATTTAAAGGTTATGCAAAATGATTAGGGCCATGACCATACTGAATGTATTACAGAGTTTGAAATGTTTGCCATTTTCATTAAGGCTCACTTTGATACTCGTATGTTGGATGTAATTTTTGTATTGTTAATTTATGAGTTATAGCATCTGTCCTCAAACCTAGAAAAAGAAAAGTAGTACGAGTGGTATGGCTATGATTCCTGACTTTCTGACAAGCTATGCATCTAATGCAGTTTTCGCTGAGCTGGTGGGCATCTAGTTTGATCTGTTGCGATAAAAGTTGCACATGTATTTTATTCATTGAAGTGAATGGCCTCGCAAGTTGTAATGTGTCACACCGTAATTGCAAATTACATTTTTTCTGCTGTTTAGAGGAGATACCGTGATAAGATTTCATTTCACTGCAGGGAAACCACAGATCTGTGCTTCATGCCAAATGCGGGTGGACTGTTGCCTTCATTTTTTATGCATTAAAGATTTTCAGCTATATATATACACCTTCTAAATTAGAACTGATGCAATATTCCTTCGGAGTATTTCATATTATATGAGGAAATATTTGTCATCCTGATTTTCAACTGCATTTATTTCGACTTGAAGTTAAGTTTCTGCATTACGCCAGGCCAGCAGAGGAAAATTCCTATTGACTTTTTAGCGAATGTCGCCATGTTTCGTATAATAAAAGTGAAGCAGTGAAGAGGGCACCGGCTTCTACTGCATTACTGCTTTATCGAATAGTTTATTTGTTTATCTATTTTTTTTGTTTTAAGTGGTTGTTCTTATCCTCAGGTTTGTTGCTTAACCAGTGATACTGTTCTCTTACTTCTCCGTCTGTATCTTAACAAGGATGTATATACATTCATGTGAAATTTTCTTATAATTTCTGTTCCTTCTTTTATTTAAAGATACCATTCTTGTCAAAAAATGTCAGTAAGTCTTGGCTCGCACTGTTCATTGAAATTCTTGGTATAAGATAGACGGTTTCCATAATATCATGGGTGAGTGAGCATTATACTACTCCAAAGAGTGGTAAGATATAGCATATAATATTTGGAAAAATTTTTCATGTTCAGTGTTATATATCTGCATTAACTGGGGAAATGGACCCAAGAAAAAACACAGGTTCAGTCGGTAAAATGGAACCCCGAGGGTCTTCTACAGGGGCAGTGGCCAATCAAGGTCCCAAGCAATGACGGTGTGCAAGATCATAGAATTTTGCCCCGGCAACTCCGGGTTCTATTAGTAGTATATATATATATATATATATATATATATATATATATATACTGTATATAAATGAATCTCCTTCTTCGTTACCTGTTTCCACACCTTTCTTACTATGAGGTGAAAAACGAAGGGCAGTAGCAAAGAGGGGCAAGGAGAGGCGAGGAACGCCCATCTCGGCCAGCCTCTTCGCAGGACAGATAGGGTGAATTGATTAAGTGACGGGCTGGGTTAAACTTAGAGCACCAGTGACCTTGTACTGTACCTTGGTGGACAGGAGATAAGGGGTACAAAGCAGCTGGGCAGGGAGAAAACCATGAGGAAACGGATGGAGGAAGAGATAAGGAAAGTAAAACGAATAACAAGGGAAGGAAGACATACAAGTCATTGTGAAACTATGAAATCTATGAAAGAAAACAGTCTGACTGGAAAGAAAATATATCTAAGAGAAAGAAGAAGAAGAAGAAGAAGAAAACAAAGAAAATGGGATGAAGGAAAGAGTAGAACAGGAGAAGACTGGTGAAAGGAAATCTCTGAATGAAAAACACTGAGAATGATAGGAGAGAAGTCTTAGAGAAAAAAGAAGATAAAGTCGAGAAATAGAAGAATAATGAACAGGAGGAAAGAGGGACAGCAAAGGCACACAAACATCGAAGCAAAATGGCAAATAAGAAAAGAGGTATAAGAATGGAGAATAAACAGCAAGGTGTTGAAAAGGAGAGCGAGGATTGGAAGGGAGAGGGAGCGATGTGACAAATAGGTAGAGAATGGAGCAGATGGTAAGCTATATTGGAGGGAAGGGAGAAAAGATGAGAGGCACTGTAGAGGAAGCAAGAAGGGATGGGCAGGGAAAGGGAAGAAGGGAAAAGGAAAGAGAGATAAAGATAAAAAGGAGAGGCGGGACAAAGCAGCGAGAGTGACTTGAGGGAAGATATAGGTGATCAAAAAATAACAAACAAGCAAAACCCTCCACAGCAGAATATATTATCAAATTTGAGTGGGAAAAATTAATACCATAGTTAGCCATAAAAAACTTCCTGTAACACTCCAGGTTGTTATGAAAGCGCTATCTCTTAGAACATCTGCCTGGAGAAATTCTGTCCTGCCCACTCCCAGCTTCCCTCCCAACTTCTTCTTCAAGGTATTCGTACGTTTCTTCCGTCTCATCTTCTGCTTCCCACATCTTTCCAAATTTGCCCCCCCCTCTCTCTCTCTCTCTCTCTCTCAGCATTACTCAGCATTTCAGAAGTCAGCTTGCTTGACAAGATGTACAGCCACGAAGATCTGGACAGGACAGTGGGTAGCAAAGAGGGCAGAGAAAAAGGTAGGTTGAAGAAACAAAAAATTGTTTGACATAAGGAAGGAGAAAATATGGAAGACGAAAGAGGAACAGAAGAAGAAGAAGAAGAAAAGAACAACAACAAAAACATAAAAACAAAAACAACAACAGCAACAAGTGAGAAAAGGAAAAGAAGGGCGTAAAGAAAAAAAATGACGAAAAGAGGAGGCGCAGAGGAGGCGAAAAAGAATGGGTGAGGAGAGGAAAGAGAATAAAGCAAAATCGGAGTTGAGGAAAAAAGGAAAGAACAAAGGCAAGATGAGAAGGTGTGGAAGAAAAGAATGAAATTTAGGAATGATGGTACAACTAAAAGGAGACGAAAGAAAGAGGAAAAACACTGTACGACTAGAAACTCCAGAAAAGGGAAGGATGTTAAGATAAAAGATAATCAGGGAAGAATAAACAGGTAAGATAAGTGGCTCTACAGGAAAGGATGGAAACGATAAAAGAATGCAAACAGAAAATAAACAGTGGGAAGATTAGCGTTGACATAAGGAAACGGAAAGAGGAAAAAAGTGGGAAAATATGAAAAAGGGGGAACAAGAGAGAGAGAGAGAGAGAGAGAGAGAGAGAGGGGGGGGGAATGAAAATTATATGTAACCAAAAAGTAAATCCATTACTCATTACTTGTTTAGGAGGTGGGCGGGTCGTGTGGCAGAGGGGGGCGGGTGGTGGTGGTAGAGGACAGATGGTATTGGTAGAGGGAAGGTGGTGCTCGTAGAGGGCAAATAATGTTGGTAGAGGGCAGGTAATGTTCGTAGTGGGCGGATGTTGTTGGTAAAGGGCAATTGGCGTTGGTAGAGGACAGGTAGTGTCGGTTGAGGGCAGGTGGTGTTGGTAGAGGGCAGGTGGTGTTGGTAGAGGACAGGTAGTGTCTGTAGAGGGCAAGTGGTGTTGTTAGAGGGCAAATAGTGTTGTTAGATGGCAAGTGGTGTTGGCAGAAGATGGGCGGTGTGAGTGAAGGGCAGGTGGTGTTGGTAGAGGGCAGGTGGGGTAGGTAAAGGGCAGGTGGTGCGGTTGGAGGGCAGGTGGTGTGGATGGAGGGCAGGTAGTGTGGGTGGAGGGCAGGTGATATGGGCGAAGAGCAGGTGGTGTAGGTGGGAAACAAATGGTCTGAGTAGAGCAGAGGGAAGAATAGGTGAGTGGAGTAAGAAACTGCAGGTGACGCTGAAGTAATGGATGTGGTATGATAATCTATGGTTGTGGACCAGACGAAAATCAATTCTTGTGCTGAGCTTTCTTAACTACATATCTCTTTGTAATACTGGTCCTTGTTTCCTCTGCCTAAGTATGGTAATCCCACGTCTCTGATACCGGGTCTCATCCCCTGAATCAACTTTCCTCTCACGTTTGTCTGGCTCTCCTTCATCACCCAGGGTACCTCAGAGTCCCTGTTCTCTCCGTTTCGCTGGTTCTCCTCGTCTTTCAGTTCTCCAAGTGTCTTTGGTTTCCTTTGTCTCCTTGTTCTCCTTCGCCTCCACGGTTCCCTCCTTCTCTTAGTTCCCACTGTCCCTCCACTGCTCCCAGTCCCTCCAGTTCCTTTCTCCTCTCTCAGCTTCCCCCCCCCTCCCCCACCGCCCCCTCACGTCCAACTGTTACTGAGTCTCTTTATTTACTCGCCTGCCGACTGGTCCTGCAGGTTCTCAGGTCGGCCTTGCAGGGAACCCACTTAAGGCCTTATCGCGGTCTCGGGTCTTGCCTGGGGAGGAATTAAAATCAGTGATGGGACCATGGGAATACCGTGTAGTGCTAGTTTATGCTTTGCAACATTATAATTTTAAATGACCCTGATATTTCAAAAGCATTCAAAAGTTATTCTAGCACTGTGGCGATTGAAATTTAGACAGACCAGCAAAGCCTTCTACTATCCATGTTGGAGTCGTTTCTTTGGAGAGTAACATGATACTTCCCTCTAAATGTCACAATAAAATCTTTACACTGCCGTTTACACAACACCCAGGGAGCATTAAAGTTGGCAATGGCGTCATATGTTTGCCCGACTGATGCTGAGCCTACGTTGTATCCGAGGCCTTGGTAAAACTAAAAAAAAAAAATTGTCTCTAAAATATCTATGCATCTCAGATTGGGACGAAGGGGAAGTACCGTTGTCATTATAAAGACGGTGTAATTTATGCAACAACATTCGCTCTCTGTTAGTGCTTATTTCCGTCTTGATTAATCTCTGACATTATAATTTGGTTTCTTTGTTTTCAGACTGACGCATCCTATGAAGAAGAAAATAATGTTGATGATTCCACTGCCACATGCATCTGATTACTGGTCCCTAACTTACACTTTGCATATACTTTAGCAGTAATTTCTCCCAGCCAAGTATCTCGCACTTTCTTAGTCCCATCTATTCTCAGTTTATCTTTACCTGTTGATACTCCTTACTCTAAACTGGCTAACCTACCATCCTGTTTTATCATGTCTACATCCACCTCATCTCCATTCCTAGCTTCTCCTCATCCATTCTGTTTTCCAGTCTTGTTGCGACACTCTGTCACTGTCTCTCTCTGTCTCTGTCTGTCTGTCTGTCTCTCTCTCTCTCTCTCTCTGTCTGTCTGTCTGTCTCTGTCTGTCTGTCTGTCTGTCTGTCTGTCTCTCTCTCTCTCTCTCTCTCTCTCTCTCTCTCATCCGTGCCTGAGAGAGTCCGAGGCTGGTCAGTATTTACCCAGGCGACGGGGTCATTGTTTACATTGTGGGGAGCCTCAGCTGACACCACGGCACTCTTCCTGACGCTTACAGTTTACCCAACACCGGCATCCACTTCCTACCTTGTCAGCGCCCCTTCTCCCCCTCATCCCCCATCCCGTGTCAGCGCGTTACCCTCCATTACCAGTCGTCTGGAGTCAGCTTGTGCAAGGTCAGCGAAGACTCCTTGAGTCAGCGAAAACGTGTGGTATGTCTGGGGCTGGGTCTGTTGTGGGAGAATCAAGAGGCGTAGTGACCGGTGACCTCCTAGTTTAAGGTCATGGGGGACGAATGTACTCCTCTGCCCTCAACTTTTATTTTAGTCACTTCAACCAGAGGACTCCATTCGTGTTTTATTCGTGCTGGTACTGTACGATTTTATTCACCTTAGAGAACATCCTAGTTGTAAAGGGATTAATGCAAGTCATATCCAATTCCTCCGGTCCTCCCAACTCTCTCCAAAGTTGAATGAAGTCGTAATGAAGTCTGAAGGCAGGCGGAGTAAAATAACGATTGCATTCTCAGATTGAAGGGGTTAACATAGGCGTGTGCATGATGTGGAAGAGGAGTGACTGGAGGACGAAAATGGGATGGGCACAAAAAAGAAAAAGAAAGAAAAGTGGACTATGGAGTATGGAAAAAGAATTGACATGTAGGTGAAAATGAACTGGGGAAGAGGTGGATGAACAGAGCAGAGTAGAAAGGTGGGTAGAACAGTAGGCAGAGGCGGGTGAAATAAAACTAGGTAGACAGAGATGGGTGACGCAGAAGAATATTAGAAAGAGGGGATGGAACACAAGAACGGAATAAAACAGCAGTGAGTAGAATAAAACAGGTTAGGTGGATGAATGGAACAGAAGAGGGTAGGTAAAGGGCGATAGAAAAGAAAAACAGCACAGGCAGGTGAGTGGAACAGAAGAACAGGAAGGCAGAGATGGGTGGAAAGGAAGAGGTAGAAATAGATGGCTGGAAAAGAAGAAGGGGTAGACAGAGATGAGTGAGGCAGAAGAACGAGGAAGTGCAAACGGATGGAGAAAAACAGTGTGTGTGTGTGTGTGTGTGTGTGTGTGTGTGTGTGTGTGTGTGTGTGTCTCTCTCTCTCTCTCTCTCTCTCTCTCTCTCTTTCCTTGCAAATATTTCGCAGCATTAGCGTCTTCCCTCACCCTAATTTGTGTTTGAAGACCAGCACTGCATAATGAGTCTCCAGGAATCAACAAAGGTCCAGTGTCATTATTTGCCCAACATTGTTACTCTTGGCGTCACTGTTTGTTGTCATTTTCGTCTATAATTGAAGTTCTGTAACATTCCAAAACGAGTTTGTGCTCTATATTATTCCCGGAAGCTCTAAAAGGTCATAGCAATAAGGAGTAGAGCAGTTTACCATTCTTGCTGCGTTTTCTTGAGATGATATATGCTTCACACTTAGATACACATACTGTACACATAATCCAGTCAGGCTTCCGTTGTGTTGTGTACAAACTTCGTCATAATTAATCGACCCTTGATATCTTTTCTCCTTCGCCTTTGTGCTTCATAATACTCACTGATATTGACGGTGCAAACTAAGTAATAATCATTTCCACAGATCTGATGCCGTTGATAATCATGTTCTCACTTCGTTAAGCAAGTCTGGGATGAGAGAGAGAGAGAGAGAGAGAGAGAGAGAGAGAGAGAGAGAGAGAGAGAGAGAGAGAGAGAGAGATGAAAACGTTGTGGCATATCATCATTGAGTTGCGACACACACACACACTAGAGCCAAGTAAGCGTTGGGACATTGCGTAACAGAAAGTGGCAGCGAAGGTGTACAACTTGCTCAGTGTTTTGACTAAGCAGAAGCAGACGGACAGCAGGTAAGAGGGGTGGAATGAGAAGGGGTTGGAAGTATTGGCTCAGCAGAGATGTTGTGCTGGAGGTGAGTTTCCGGTCTGTTCATTAATGTGCGTGTGAGTGTGCGTGTTTGTGTCTTGTAAAAGTGGCAATTTCCTCAGACTGTCACGCGAAGGTTGTAAAAGAGACCCCAAGGTGTAAAAAAGCGATGAAAAATACACATGTCTGAACCGATTTCACACACACACACACACACACACACACACACACACACACACACACACACACACACACACACACACACACACACACACACACACACACACACACACACACACACACACGAAGAAGAGCGAGGAGGTGAGAGTGCGTGACCCTGAGTGGCCTTGACCGTCTGATCCTGAGACCTGCTTTGACCCACCTACGTCGACTTGACTTTGCCCTTCTCGTCCTTGGCATCACCTTCACGCCCACTCTCCCCCTCCTGTCTTGACCTTCCTCCTGCTGCTCTCTATATACGTTTCAGTTGTAAATCCCTGGTCTCAGCTGCTGACCTAATTATTTTGGAGCCTACAACGTCGTCAGAAACAAGATCTCGGGTGAGGAAGTAGGCTAGGTCATGTGAGCAGTTGTTACCATGCACGCTCAATCACCTCATCCCTCATACCCCCCCCCGTGTGTGTGTGTGTGTGTGTGTGTGTGTGTGTGTGTGTGTATGTCTGTCTGTCTGTCTGTCTGTCTGTCTGTCTGTCTCTCTCTCTCTCTCTCTCTCACGCACCACTGGGCTTTGTTTTCTTTCCCATTCCCAGCGGTTCATTTAACTGCTGCAGCTGATCTGAGACGGCGACACGGGCTTTGATTCCGTTGTTAATAAGCTCTCTCAGCAAAGCATGAAGAGAAAGCATATTAGCCACGTTGTTATGAGGAGGGGAGGGGCACCAAGACTAAGATAAAGTGAAATGGGAGAATGAGAGAAGGGACTGAGACTGAGGTGAAAGGACGAGGTGGCGTGAGAGAATGAGGTGAGTGGTACTGAGGATAAGGCGGAAGGATGAGGTGAAGTGGAAGAATGATGAGTGGTGGACTGAGATTGAGGTGGAAGGGTAAGATGGAGTGGGAGAATGAGGAGAGGGGAACTGAGATTGAGGTGGAAGGAGGGAATGAGACAGGGACCGAGGGCAAGGCAGAAAGATAAAATGAAGAATTACTGCATGAGGAAGATTGGGGAGTGGAAGAATACAGTGTTGACAGATTGCAACTGAAACCATTGAAGGCAGATTTGTCACTAGGGATAGGCTCTAAAATGAAGAACAATGCAGTATAAAGATTACCAGATTGACAAGTATAAACGAGTAATTACGAGAACTAAATAATTATTCAAGACTAAGTTGCTAATAGTGGCAAGTGTACAACCTCAGTCACTAATTCCTTTATACTGTATAGAAACCTTATCAGAGCTTAATGAGATCTTGCTTTACAAATCAGTGCACATCATATGAGTTGACATGTGTTTTTATTTGATAAGAACCTTAGGAGGGTAAAGAATGTAATGACTAGGACAGAACTGGTCAATGATACTTATACTTTTGAGGGGAATTCTAAACTATTGAAGCTAGTGTTAACGCAATCCCTGTTAACAGTTCCTTTATTACTTCGCCCGGACGGTGTTCGACGAGGTATTGTTTTTGGTCGAGTTTGTTTGTTTCTTTGTTTGTTAGAAACATTACAGAAAAACGGCTGAGTAAAATTACATGAAACGTTCAGGATATATGGGCACTGGTCCAAGAAGGAAGTGATTAAATTTTGGAGATAATCGAATAACCCTGAAAGGTCAAAATCAAGGTCACGGATTTTCATAGGGCTATTACTTGAAACCGGTCGAGGATATTTACAGTTATCATCGTATAGGAACTCCCATATGGACTTTCCTTTGGCACCAAGACCTTTGACCTTGAGTGAGCTTGAAAACCCAAGGTCACGGATATTCAGAGGGCTGTAACTAGAAACTGGTTGCAAATTGATACTACTATCAGCATATAAGAAGTCCCATACGGGCTTTCAATTGGTACCATGACCTTAGACCTTAAGTGACCTTGAAAGGTCAAATCGAAGGTCACGGTCATTCAGGGGGCTACAACTCGTAACTGGTTGAAGTCAGAGGGTTCTTGTACTATTATCAACTCATAGGAGGTCCCATATGGGTTTTTAATTGTACCATGACCTTTGACCTTAAGTGGCCTTGAAAGGTAAAACGTTAAGTCACGGATATTCAAGAGGCTATAACTCGAGACTGGTTGAAGATAGAGATATTTACTACAGTATTATCAAGATATAGGATATGGGCTTTCATTTTGTACCGTGACCTTTGACCTTGAGTGACCTAGAAAGGTCAAACGCAAGATCGCGGATTTTCAGAGGGATGTATCTTGTGAACTGTTGAAAATATAATAACTGCCTTCGGGCGACAGCCACTTTTTTTGTGGGGGGGGGGGAGCTCCGAAGTAGTATTCCGACTCATTTAATTTTTGTTGATTAGTTACATAGGAAGATATCTGCTCGATGTGAAGGGGTTTCAAGACGGTGAAAGTGATCTGTGGACCGGGACTATAACTAAACATTTAAGAATCGTTAACTGCCACCGAAGGACATACTAGATGCAGGCCAGAGATAAGACTCACAAACAAAATACAATTGTTTTAATGACATAGCTAAAGCCAACGTCACACTGGGCAGAAAACGGCTGACATGTTAGCCGTTTTTGTGAGCCGAATGACCAACAGTCAGTGGGATTCAACTTTCTAGGAGGTTCGTGATGTAAAAAGGACTCAAACTGGGTAAATATTTTCATCATAATTTTAACTGTGAATGAAATATTTAATTAGAGCAGGAGATACGTTTAAATGAAAGCGGCTCGCAAAAGTGGCTAATATGTTAGCCGCTTTTGCCCAGTGTGATTCCACCTTAAGATTTGTTTTTCCAGGAGGGACAAGGAAAGCATCGGTGCAGGAGTGTAATAGCCCCGGTTTGGCTAGAAAAAAAAAGTGCGGTCTAGTAATTGCCGTATATGAGGTTTGTTTATCCAAGGAGGACAAGGAAATGGGAGAGCAGAACTTCCAGTGTTTCTTGTTACTCCTACTAAATAAATCATTAGTTACGAGACGTTGTTAATCGTAATCCTTTTTATGAATTGTGTGGCTGGAGGCGGATTAATATGGAAGAGATATCGTGGTAGTGAAGGGGTTAAGGGAGGCCGTCTCATATTTACATCCAAACCGGCGATGTGGAACCTTAAAATCTCCACCGTCAATATCGAGTTGGCTGTCCAAACACAAGGTTATACTTGCTTAACAAGTTTTTATTTCTTTTATACACCCCCAAAACAGCCGTGGTTTTATCATTAATATAGCAACAATGGTGAATTCGCCACAGACATAGATGTGTTGACTCCTTCATTACAAGGACGCATTATTAATTTTACTCATGCTACCACCAGGCTTATCTTTGAGAACCTCTAGTAGTGAAGGGATCAATGCAGTTGATATTTTACCCGTTTGACTTGAGAAGAGTCTCCAAAGTTAAATCAACTCTGCTTCAAAGGGATTAAATGAATTATAACAGGCATTACCAAATTTTAACAGTCAATTGCTAATGCTAGTAGGTATTCACTAAATAAAGTGATCTTTAAGATGGGTGTTGTATCTAAATTACATCCTATTATGAAGAAAGTCAACTTATTCTTTATACGAGAATTGGTAGTGCATTAGACAAGTAATGTGTAAAAACTGTTAGTCATAATGGTACATTAACAATGCCCCCCCCCCATATATATATATATATATATATATATATATATATATATATATATTGTATAGATAATGTTACGTGAGTGTGTGTGTGTGTGAGTGTGTGTGTGTGTGTGTGTGTGTGTGTGTGTGTGTGTGTGTGTGTGTGTGTGTGTGTGTGTGTCGACATACAGAATAAATATGATTAAGTGACAATGGAAATTAAATTACTAACATGAATCATCAAGGGAGCTGCAATAACTACATACAATACGCCAGTATTAATAGCCAGCACACTATCAACTGTGACTTCAGTATTAATCGAATTGTTAAAAGTTACTGCATCATCACACCCTTGTTTAACAAAGGACGTCTTAAACCAATTCACTCGGATTTTTTTTTTTCTTCTTGCTTCAGAGGTTATGGTGGTTGGTGGTGGCGACCATGATCCACTCGTTTGGTGTGCTCGTAGTGTTGTTTATTGCTTTCTTTCCCTTTCTCATTCTGTCTATCTTTGCCCTCCACTTTTCCTACTTCTCCCTTTCCTTTCTGTCACCTTTAATTACTCTTCCTGCATCGAGGTGGCTCTACACTGAGTAACAATCCTAATATTTTCCTTTAACCCAGGAAACCATATACAACGCTGAGTAGGAACCATATAACCAATTTACGGGGTGAAGTGGATCCTGCTATGGTGCCCTTGTTAACTGGGTGGAGAGACACAAATACGGAGTCCATCAAGAGACCAAACCACAATACAATTCTCCGTACCTCGTTGTGGTGTGATGTCAGGCGCTAGGGAATATCGGTTTACTGCACAGGACAACCCTGCAGTGGCGATCGCTTGCCTGCGGTTGATAGGTGTGCCCGGTCAAACAGACTGGGATCAACAACTTTAGTGGCTTGAGCTGAAGGAGTTCGATATAAATTTCATTCATTTTTTCAGTACTAGAGGATTTTCTTAAGTTCAGCAAAATTAACTGAAAATAATAAAAACGAACTAAATTATACTCAGTCATCATAAGTAGATTAACATTACATTCATCCTACCGCTACATTATTTTATTAACTTTTGCCGATGGTACTGAAGGAGTTAAACAGAGATATAATGTAAAATTCACATCCTCTGTGTATAACAATGAGATCCCAAAATCCAGACCATGGGGGCAGACGGTAGTTACATATGGCCGTGTCTGGTTTACCTGGAGGGCTGGGAAAAAATCAAAACAGATCTAGCGCTCCCTTTTATTTCAATACTCTGACAAGCGGGAAGGCAGGTGTTGTGTGCTGTGTAAATGTATTAATGTCAGGTCGGTTACGGCTGGCACTGGCTTCCTTACACCCTCATTAAACAAAGACTCCTGCAGCTGTCCAGTTGGGCTGCCGGTGGTGCGGAACGGGAACTCAGAAGTGTGGAACGTCGGCATGAAGGAGAGATCGTTGCGTACACGTTCCGTAACCCTCTGTAGTTTACTCTCTGTTATCGTTATCACTGTCAAACTTTTTATTCATTCTTCTAGTATTTTCTTATGTTCTTCGTCATCTCTCCTTGTAAAAATCGTCTTTCCTTAGTAGCTCGTTCTTCCTCATTCTTATTCTTCCTACCTCCTCATTCATCGTCTTGCCCTCAAACTGTCGATTTTTTCTAGCTGTTCGTCCTTTTCTCGGCCTACTTTCTTGTCTTCGTCATCAACATTTCTCGCCAATATTGACGTCTCTTTCTCGCCGCTATTTTTTCTTTTTCGTTTTTCTCACCATACTCTCTTCATGTTTTGTTTTTCACTGTCTCTTCCTAGATGTTCAATAAAAAAAAAAAAAGCTTTTCTTTTTCTCTTTCATTGTTTCTCCAGGCTTTCCTGACTTGCTTCCTTCTTGCCTTCTCTCTCAGGCCTTATTCTTTCACTTCCTGCGTTCAGTTACTCTTAGTTTTTCATGCGTTTTTTATATATATCATTTTTCCTTGTCTCCTATTTTACCTTATTTTGCTTCCTGCTCTCTTTCAGTCTTTTCCTGTACATGTATTGTTACCTCCTCCCTAGGTTAACAGACACTATTATACTTGCTTGAGTTCGTCTTCCTCCTTTCTAGTGTCATATTTCCTGCCCTTATTCTTTGCCCCTCAGTTATCTCCCTAATACTCCGTCGTCCCTCCCTGTAAATTCCACCTCTTCTCATCCTCAGTCACTCCCCATTATTATCTGCCATCATCCACTCTGCACCTCTGTCTTGCCCACCCTTCCTCATCACATTCGTCAACACGTTCCTACCATACAATCTAATTAACTTTCTTCTTCCCTCTCCCTTTCCCCTTTTCCCTGCACGTCCCCACGTTATTACAAATCGCCTTTCAGATTCTGTCTCTGCCATTCATCTTAATCTTCATGAACCCCAATTGCTCATTCCGCAGTGTAACCTCTTATAATTATGGCGATCATTAAGGACTGGAATTGAGCTGACAGGAAAAGGCAAGAATCAGTGACAAGACAGGAAAAAGAGGTAATATTAATTTATATATATATATATATATATATATATATATATATATATATATATATATATATATATATATATATATATATATATATATATATTGTGTGTGTGTGTGTGTGTGTGTGTGTGTGTGTGTGTGTGTGTGTCACCTTTCACGCCACTCCCTTCTTCCTCTCCGTCATCTACCCCCTCAACCCGTGGCGTGTGTGTGTGAGTGACAGTGGGTGCGTGACAGAGGCTTGGGCACGCAACACCACGCTTCATTACCATACAGCGCAGAAGGGGGTCCGGGTATGACTGTCACTTCCATCACACACACACACACACACACAAGTAAAAAAACAAACACACAAACACATATCCAAACACCTAGATACACAAACATAATACATACATTGATATATACAAGCACACGCACACATATAATTAAACAAACAACTGAAACAAACAAAATTAAGTTCTCTTCAAGGAGCTAACTATGCACGGAGATAGCATGAAGGTAAATAGTTTAATCTATTAGTCCATTGTCAGGCGCCTGATCCCAGAGTTCATCTAGGGTGCATATATCATAAGCACCCAAATCCTTAATGTTTCCACTCACCACAACTCCTTCTCGCAACACCAAGATCCGTATTTTCCTTGGACAAGGAGGCTCCGTAGCACCTCTTCCTTAGTTATTTATTTTCCAGATTACCCATTAATATCCTCTTCCTTGCCTCTTATATGCTTTTAAGGTCGACATTGTATGCGTGAATAACACAGAAGAACAGAAGAACGGAGCAGAATAAAATATAGCCCGGTATGGAAGAAGTGTTAGTAAGCTGAGTACTCTTCAGCATTACTTCATCATCTTGTTCTCTGATTGTCACCCCTCACTTTCCCATCAGAGTTGCCTCCGTAACCCAAACAATATAATTTCCCTACAAAAAAGTGATATAATATTTCCACAATTACAAGCTCAAATTACCATGCAAACTACAGAGCTACAAATGGACATAACCCGGGCAGTCAGCAGGCCACCAGCACCTACGCCAGCACACAAACGCACCGTAAAAAAGGGCATAAAAACTTCCCAGCCTCAGTAAAACTCTACATTAACGCCACCAAATATTCCAGTTATACGCACGACAGCCAAGCGTGTGTGTGTGTGTGTGTGTGTGTGTGTGTGTGTGAATAGAGAGGGTGGCGTTCTACGTGTGCAGGTGTGACTACTGTATCCTCTTCCACACCTGTCCTGCTACTTTGGCTATACAGAAGCGAATCTTTTCACACTTTCTGCTTTTTTGAAGGTTCGACTTTAATTTTACTTTCCACTATTTATTTCTCGTTAATTCTGAAATGTACAGTGAAATCTGCAAAACCTTACCGTGTGGATATGGAAATGCGCCGTGTTGTGTACTTATGTTGCACACACACACACACACACACACACACACACACACACACACACACACACACACACACACACACACACACACACACACACACACACACACACACACACACACACACACACACACACACACACACACACACACACACACACACACACACACACACACACACACACACACACACACACACACACACACACACACGCGTAAATTCTTTTTAAAAATTTCGGTGTTAGAAGCCAGAACAACAAACAGGCATGTGCAAATGAGTTGAGCATAGCTGAGATTTCGCTGCCTCTACATTCAAGCATGCACCGTCAACCTCCGACACATTCATGCAACACAATCAGAGGGAGGAAAAGAGGAGACAAGCCTAGCCCTGACCACAACCTCACCTCTGCCCTCTCATGCAATAAGTTCCATAATCGCACACTCATGAAACACCGCCCCCTGCCTTCCTCACCTCGGCCTCACCGTAGCCCCTGACGCATTTCTGCCTTTTCCCTGATCCTACTCACCTCTGTCTCACTTCTCTTTCACCCTTGCCTCACCTTTGACGAGGTCTTACCTTATCTCTACCTTCTCCCTGCCTCAGCTCCTCCCTCACCCTTTGACCCGCCTCTACCGCAGCCGTCTCTCCCCTCTTTCTCTCCTGTCATATCCCTGACTCTTTCCTCTCTCTCGGTTCTTGGCGAACTCTTTGCATAGTTATTCTTAACCCTTAGCCTACTCCACCTTACCCTGAACCTTCACTACTGCGTCCCTGTTTCACTTCTAACTCATTTCAACCTACATCTTCTCTTAAATATAACTCCTCCATTATTCTTTCTTCACCCTTGTTATGCACTCCCCTCACCCTTGTCCCAGTCCTGCTTCTCCCTTGCTTCACCCTTACCCCACCGTTGCCTCACCTAGTCTCATATGTGAATCAGGGTACGAATGTGGGAGGCAGGGAGGGAGAGGGCAGAGAGGAAGGGGCTGTTGGAGGGCGTGGCTAGCAGGTGTGTGTAACCATTAAGAAATCGTTATCGCAACTGGAAAAGAAACAGTGAATGCCAGTGTGGGTTATATGTACTGGTGTACGAAAGAGAGGTTATGAATGAGGAAAATACCATTCATAAATCCTTCAACTGTGTAAGGTGACTTAAATTATAGTTAAGGAATTTTTATAAATGGTGGAAAAGGCAATGGGTTTAACCGAACTATGAGGTTTATTTCAGAATTAATGATAAAAAAGGCTGGAGAATGAGCGAAAATTTCTCTGAATGTGAAGGGAGGAAAACTGGTAAAACATACAGAGGGTGATAAAAGGGAAAACGTGTATGGGAGCTGCACGAGAAATAGGGGAAAAGAAAGGAATGAAAGAAATACAAAAGAAGTGAAAAATAAAAGAGAGGGGGACATCTGGGTTCACAGGTCGCGGATTCATTTTTATTTTCATATTTTTCTCACTCGGTCACGCACACGTCGCCACGCACACACGCACACACTAACCTGCACACGACTCAGCCGCAGACGTATACGCACACCGGTACACATAATATACTACCCGCACATACATAACATGCATTCAAAAATATGCACAAAAATACATACAGGTATCCATACAACAAGCTAATCATCACATACAAAGATACGTATGTGCTTGTGTATAGATATGAATGTATTATATGTATGTATGTACTTCTCTTTGTCTATACATCCATTCACGCTGACGTTGGTGGTGAACAAGGGGGGGGGGGTGGAGGAGGAAAGTACGGAGGGGGAGAGAGGGACTGTGAAAAGAGAGGAAAAGTAGTTGAGAGAAGCCGGAAGAGGGAAGGGTGGTGGAGAGAGGAAGAGAGTATGAAACTGTGGGACATACACAAAAAATATCTTAATAACTGTGGGAACCTTTAAGAAACATATTACTGACGAAAGAAAATGCGCTGAAGAAATGCACAATAAGCACACAATGAAAGGCACAAGACTTATCCTTAAACCCCTCACTCTGATGGTGTATTAGCTTATTCTTGTTAACCTCCAGACGATTATATTTAACATAGGACAGACTTCTCATATTGAAGGGTTTAGTGAACGCTACACCTAATCTTTCAAGGTCGTAAAGTCTCTCCAGATCTAAAATAAATTCGTCTGCAGATAGCAAAAATAACCAAAGACGTCTTCGGGCTCAAGGGGTTAACGAGGCACAGAGTTTAAAGGGACGGGAAAGGGAGTATGGAGAAACAGAGCTGGGAAGATTTCTTTCAGGATACTAAAATGTTTGGTGGTACTCTGAATAATCTACTGTTGTGCGTCCACAGCAATGGACCAGGCAAGACAGGTAAGCTAAAGGGAGTCTAAGAATGCATAAACAGAGAGAAGATTAAAGTGGTTTTGAGAAAAGTGGGCTAGAGGGAAGCGGAATGTTAATAATGAAAATGGGAAAGACTGGTGTGCGAGAAGGCGGAAGGGATAGACAAGATGGAAGTAGGAGTCTGAATACGTTTCAGGCAAAGCAGTAGAGAGTAAAACCTAGAAAGAAGGGAGAAATGCCGAATTTCGCAAGAGGAAAGAATGTTAAAATTAAGTGTGAAAATGAAAGCACGGAGTATCCGCAGGGTGCATCATTCGAGACCACGAACTGGTGTATGTGCCGAATATTTAACTTCGCCACATGACCTTGACCTTCGAAACATTACTCTCGGTATCGAAATACTTCTTTCTTGTCTAACTCTTAATCCTTCCACCATTTTTGGTTCAAATTATATCAAATCTGTTCTAGTTGATTTTGCCTAGTGATATTGACCTTTGACCTATTCTTTGTGATCATGACCTTTGTTCTCAAAAGTCCAACGTCTGATCCTTGTTTTAATCTGAATCGTTCCTCAGAGTTTAGACTACATTAGATAAAAAAAAAAAAACTTAAGTTGACCTTGCCAAGTGACCTTCACCTTTGACCTACTGTTTTCAATAACAAGAAGCCTGCCTTCTGGTAATTTTCAGCTCATCCGACCAGTTTTCATCCCAATAAGTTTAAAGCTGTGTTAATTATTTTATCCACACACAGACACAAGGGCTGAACTTTGACATTGCCCTGTGACCTTGAGCTTAGACTAATTGCTCTGAAGTTGAATCCCTTCGCTCTTGCTTGATCTTTAACATTTCCACCAAGTTTGGTTCAAATTAAATCAAAACTGTTTGAATCTACCATACCCTATGACATTGCTCTTCGACCTGTTGTTCTGAACGACAGTGGACCTACTACTCGGCGGACCCTCAGTCCTTTTGCGATATTAGGTTAGAATAAGATGAAAGCTGAATTATTTTGACAAAACACACACACACACACACACACACACACACACACACACACACACACACACACACACACACACACACACACACACACACACACACACACACACACACACACACACACACACACACTGGTCGAACTTTGACGTTACCCTGAAACCTTGACCGTTAACTGCATATTCTCTAAACTAAAGTAGGTAAATGTTGCCTTACCCTCAATTTTCCCCAAGTTTGGCCTAAACTGAATAAAAACTGCCCAAGCTGAATTTGCCAAGTCAGACCTTGATGTTACGCTGTGACCTTATCCTTTGACATTATTTTAAACAGCAGTAGGTTTACTCATACCTTCACAGTTCTACTTAGTTCGGTTAATGTCGGATAAATACTGAGTAATATTGTACATGTGTGCGCGCGCGCCGATCAAAACATGAGCAACTCTCTCGCTTTGCGAGTTGCGGGTGTTTTAAAATGAAGCTAACCACAGTTCGAGAAAATGATCACAGCTTGAAAAAAAAAAAAAAAAAAAAAAAAAAAAAAAGCAAATGTACTGCATATAAATAAGTCGGGACGGAAAAGACTAAAATGTCAAGGTATGGAATATGGTAAAATGGAGCGTGGCTTCGAGGTACAGGGTTGGAGAGAATGAGGCAGGTTGAAAGAGACAGGACAATGAGGTAGGGTGAAGTGGGGTAAGACACTGCGAGGTAGGATGAAATAGGGAAAAGATAGTGATAAGACAAGGGAGATAGAATGAAATGAGTTGAAAGAGTTAGCTGAGGTGGAATGAGAGACAGGTGGAGTAATGCAAAAGAATATTGGTGAGGATGATGAGGCAGAACAAGGTGAGGTAAAATGGAACAAGGCAGGACAAAGACAGAGTGTGGCAGAAGTGAGTGTGAATAAAGAGGCCACAGATGGAGTGAGGATGAAAATAGCGTTGATGAGGGTAATGAAGCATAATAAAGCGAATTAGGAACAGATTAAGTAACGTGGACTTGGACAACATGGAACGAAGTAGGGTAAGTTGAGACAAGAAAGACTGAAGTAATGTGGAGTGAGGCAGGATGAAGTGTGGTACGGCTGAACGATGCAAGAAGGAATAAGGTAGGTTAGAATGAGCCAGGATAGAATGAGATAGGGAGGAATGAGACAGACTAAAGTGAGGTAGGCTTTGCTTTGCCAGGATAGAGTGAATTACTCTGAAGTGAAACAGGAAAGAGTGAGATAGGGAGGAATGAGGCAGATCGAAGTGAAGTAGGCTGCAATGAGGTAGGATAGTGAGATCAGTGTGGATGGAAAGATGTAAGAGTGAGGTTGAGTGAGGCGGAAGAGAGTGAGTGTGGGTGGGGATGAAGTGAGGTAAGGCGAGGTGGGGCGGGAGGGAGCGACATATAAAGGGACGTCTATACAGGCAGCAGCACAGACCAAACACTGTGCCAATACAGAGGGCGGACGCAGCTGGGCGGGTTCCCACTGGCAGCAGGGAGGGAGTATGCACACCCAAACTACTGCACCATCACCACCACTACACCTTCACTGTCACCACTACACCATCACCTTTGGTGGTAGTTTGTGAGGATCATCATCCATTCACTTGATGTTGTTTTACCTACATTTTCCTTCACCTTTACCATTATTCTTCTATTTCTGTCCTCTCTCTCTCTCTCTCTCTCTCTCTCTCTGTCTATTTCCCCATCATTCCTGTCACTTTTTATAACTGTTCTTTGCACTGCAAAAGGCTGTACATTGAATGACAAGCTTAATTATTTCCATAACCCAGGAAACCATTTTCAACGCTGGGTGTTAACCATATAACTAGATAACGGGGTGATGTGGATCCTACTATTATGTCACTGTTCCCCGGGGCAAATGCGCCGTCCATCCAGGAAAGTAACCTCCACACTCTTCCCCACGCCTTGCTGTGGCGAGATGCTATATACCACAAAGGAATAACGGTTCAGTGAAAGAATCGGCCTTCCAGGAACTCTTGTTTGCTTGTGGTTGATAGGTTTGCTTAGCCAGATAGACTGGGGTACTCGACATCAACAATCCACCACCACTACACTATTACTTCCACCACAACTTCACCTTCATCACCACCACAACTCTCTCACCACCACCAAACTCCCACTAAGCCATGATCACCACCACAACACTCTTAACACAAGTAGACCCCTACCGATGCCACTACCACTACGCTCACCCAACACCTCAAATAGTCAGATCTATCTCTGCTATTGATATTATTACGCATGATCAAAATACTGCTCTTCTTAGCCCCTTCACCACAAAAGGGCTTTTCTAAGGTGTTGGGTACTGTCTGGCAGCAGGATGAATAAAACAAAAATGACGTCTTGTATTGAAACAAGTATGAAAGCTGGAAATAGACGGATTCCATGAGAGTCGTAATAATGTTCTTCGCTAAAGCTGACGTGAGTGAAGAACCTTGGTTGCAAAAAGCCTTAAGGAGTGGCTGATACGCGTTTCAAGAGATGCTTCGGCATCTAAAAATATTGATGGCCAGTTGCAGCCCAAAGGTCTTTCATAAACTGGACAAAATTCTTTGGAGCAGTATTGTTGAGGGAATATACGCAGGGCTACCGCGTGTGTGTGTATGTGTGTGTGTGTGTGTGTGTGTGTGTGTGTGTAATGGAAGTTTCGGCAGGAAATGGCACAATTTTAGTAAGTGACCGATAAGTCAATTTATTACAAGCACCATTGCAGCAATATGGGTTCAATTATCAGGTGTTACTGATGACCTTATGGGAGAAAATGATCTCTCTCATAACTTCCCTTAAGGTCATCAGTAGCTATATCTCCAGAACGGTGGAAATTTGAACCGAGGTTTATATAATTTTAAAATCAGAATTCCTTCATCTATCATCTCCCAAAGTAATGCTCTTTCCTCACTGGATACCCTGTGTATGTTTAGCTACCTGATTGTAATATAGATGGATAAATATATAGGTAAAGATATCGACACAAGTATAGATATACTTGCATCGATATACTAACAGAAAAGAAGACGACAGGCGACATATGCAGTGCAGTATAACAAGTACTGTAAAAAAGCGGGTGGGGAGCAGGTCCAGTTCATCTCTCTCCGAGTCAGCACCTCCACCCCCGAACTCGGTGAGACCAACTCTCCGCCGTCAGCAGCCGAGGGGGGATGGGCTTCTCCTGTCCCTCCCGCCGATCTGGACGTTGAAGGCCCTCCGTCCCTCCCGCCTATCTGGACGTCGACGACCCTCCATCCTCTGCCGACCTGGATCAGGACCCTCCCTACTCGGTTCCTGCATCTGCTGCTGAGAGCTGGGCGAGCCTCACACCATCGCAGCTCTCTTAAGATGAACCGGAATAAAACTAAATCAATGTTTAATCAAAATACACCAACGAACGTCATCAGAATAAGCGAAGAAATTCTGGAAAATGTCGAGGAGCGCAGTTACATGGGGCATATACTAAAAACTAACAAAAGACCATGATAACGAAATAAAAATGCACAATACAGTTGGATGGAAAGCTTTTAGTAAACACAGGGACACAATGAAAAATACCTTGCCAGTATGGATGAAATGAAAGGTAATCCCAGCTATGACGTATGGTTGTGAGACTTGGAAACTGACAAAATCGAGGGAAAATGAACTAATCCGTTCTCAAAAGTGCCATGGAAAGGTCAGAGTTTGAAATATCTTTAAGAGACAGGAAAAGATCAAATTGGATGAGACAGCAGACTAAAGTCAAAGATACTGTAAATTTGATAAAAGAACAGAAATGGAGGTGGGCAAGTAATGTACCAAGAATAAAGGATGACCGATGGAGCAAGAGGCTGACTGACTGGACTCAGAGGTTTGTAAGCGTGACAGAAAAAGGCCAGACGGGAGCTGGAGAGATGAGATAAAGAAGTTTTGCAGACAAAATGTGGCAGAGATTGGCTCAGTCGAGAAATTCATGGAAAAGGATGGGGGAGGCCTTTGTTCAGTAGCGAAGTTGCAGTGGCTGATGATATATATATATATATATATATATATATATATATATATATATATATATATATATATATCAATCATTTCCTGTGGCACCCTCGGGGATGCATAGGGCCTCGATGAACTCACACCACCACATCCTATCTTGTGCTAACTCCTCAAGATCTCCCCAACACTCATCTCCAGCTTCCCGTCTCATTGTCCTCACCCACGTCTCTTTTGGCCTTCCTCTACCTCTCCTACCAAGTGCCACCCACCCTGGTGTACCTCGTACTATTCCCTGTCTCCTATACACATGTCCTAGCCACTTCCATCGTGAGAATCTAACATATTCATCGACCGGCTGCACTCCCGTTATTTCTCTAATTCTACTATTTGGTATCCTTTCCCACCACTTAACTCCTAATATTCTTCTAAGTGCTTTATTTTCAAACACCAAGAATTTATTTTCCATAGTCACTGTGCTGTACCAAGACTCGTGTCCATAAATTAAGATACTCCTAACCATTACCTTATAAAGTTTGATTTTTGTATTCACAGAAAAATTGTTATTATTCCAAATATTTTTAAGCATTCCCATTGCCTGATTAGCCTTCTTTAACCTTTCCTCGAATTCAAAGTTCAAAGAACCATCCTTGGCTAAATAAGTACCTAAATATTTAAACCTATCAACTTGCTTTACAACCATACCTCCAATTACACATTCCTGCGCATTTTCCATATTCATATTGATTATTTCAGTTTTTCCACAATTAATAACCAAACCCACCTTGCGACCTTCACTCACCAAACAGTCCAACACTCTCTGCATCTCTTCTGGCCCATCACAAATCAAAACTATATCATCTGCATAATCTAAATCCAAAAGTTTCCTGTTCTCTCCCCAAAGTATATATATATATATATATATATATATATATATATATATATATATATATATATATATATATATATATATATATATAGCCCCATGAGGAGCGTAGGAGTCCGGGGCTAGGTAGTTCGTCCCGACATATATATATATATATATATATATATATATACAATACTGGATTTCTTGGCTGAAGTAGCATGTAATTTTTCTTCTAATTGTAAACTGTGTCCAGTCTTGCAGCTGTCAGATTTTGGCTTCGTGGACACAACATGGATGAGTTCATGACGCGTCAAGAGGTGGCTACTAAATGCTGTTTCATCCTCAGTATTGAGTGAATCACCGACATTATTCCACTCTGCATGGACATAGACCAATCATTCAAGTCCCTGAGGCCAAGCAATCTCCTGCTTGCAACATGGAATACATACCACATATTGCAGTCCGGGCACAGATACCAACCCACCATACTGAATACATGCTAGAGCTGTCCCATTCATAACTGGTGCGACGTTATCAGCAAGCCATTTTCTATGACATGCAATGGGCCTGCAGTAAAATCAGTTAAAGATATCAAAGCCTGTCTCCTGCTCTGATCAAGGTTCGATCTCGCGATCTTTCTGCTAGCAGTCTAATTCAGTATAGCTTGACCATCACTTCTCCTGACATTTGCGGTGTCGTTCCTCTGTGCAGCTGTATGGAAGCTCGAGCCGTACACCAAAAGTGCCCGAAGCAGCACTGCAGTGCACCTGACTTGACACATCTGTACTCTGAGAGGAAATCGCAGAGTTTCGGTGCATAATCTGTAACGCAGTCTGAGTATCGATCAGTGAGGGATTATAAGTCATCTTTACTAAACACTCTCACAGTTATTTCTTTATGGAAACTTGCAGTTTTGAACTTGGAAAAAAAGAAAAATCTTGATTTTTCAAGTCATAAAATTGTCCCCCTATTCATTTTTTAATACTTAGATTTTTGCAGTTATGCAGTGCAGTACAGAATAATACATGCCTTAGCTTCAGTATGGTTTGTGAATCACGATAATTTATGAAGGGAAGATCGAAAATTGTTATTGTAATAAAAATTTATTAATTCGAACTTTATTCATATAGAAGCAATTAATGCTGCCAAAGTTAGACCCTTTCCTTCACAAACCAGAGGGGAGACCAGGAAAGAAGTTACCATTACTGCATTGTTCTGTAGGTGGCAGGAATGAAATGAAGATGTAATCAAACTAAAGGATTTTAGTGAATTAAAATTGTATAAGTTTTGTAAACACTGGCCGCTGTATTATCGCTTTCAAATACAACAAACTTTTTTTTTTTCACAATCACTTTCAGACCTTGCTTGGTCAACTTTGATCCAACTCTGTAACCATGGCCTTTCACATATTCCTGTCAAAAACAAAGGATGGTTGTCCCAGTGCCCCTGCACCAAATTTAGTTAGAGTTGGATAAAAACTCCTTCATTTTTTATGTTCACACACACACACACACACACACACACACACACACACACACACACACACACACACACACACACACACACACACACACACACACACACACACACACACACACACACACACGTCGAGTGAAAATAACAGCCAAAATAACTCCGCGAGAGCATTGTAATAATGACGAGGAAGCAGTCAAAATGTCCAAAAGCCTCACCCACCGATTCGTCAAAGAGCCGAGCATTAGACTTTGCCCTGAGACCTTCACATTCGACCAGTTCCTCAAAGGTCAAAATAAAAATCAAATGGTAAAGTCAACTCATGCAGTTCTGATCCGATTTGGATTAAACCTGGCGGATGGGTTACGAGTCAGTCTTGAATAAAAACTGAATAAAGCTAATCCTCAAGGCTTTCATAAAGTTTAGTCCACATAAGATCAAAACTGAGTTATTATGTTTACATACGGTCACTTTGGTCGAGCTTTGACCTTGCTCTGTGACTTTAACCTTTGATTTATTATTCAGAAAGTCACAAATCACTTCCACCAAGTGGTCTAAATAGGATTAACATTTCTTACAATTATAAATAGGAAAAAAACTATTGATCTTGTTAGGTCAGACTTTCCCCTAGCCCGCTGACCTTGACCTATTGTTTAACAAAATAGGTCAGCCGTTTGGGTGACCATCACCCTTCAACTAAGATTGGTTAGTCTCTGATACACACACACACACACACACACACACACACACACACACACACACACACACACACACACACACACACACACACACACACACACGACACCCGCTCTCACTTTTCGAGCGCGGGTGAAATAATAACTTATTTATGCTGTGCCGCAACCAATGATGAAATAGCAAAATACTTCTCAGGATACACCGCCACTGCGACCACCTTTTGTTTTTTATCATCCACTCAACCAAGGCAGAACATAATGCATTGGTTTATATATTTCAGCTGTCCACCAGGTTTATCTTTTCCAGCCATACCTGAACCTGTCATCCATTTTTGACAGCACTGTTGGCCAAATATTTACATCAGCGTTCTCATCAGCGTATTCTCATCAGCTTCATAGGCTTTGTGCCATCCATTCCTTAGCGATTTATTTTGCATATTACATTTAATTATTAACTTGATTTTATTACATTGCACAAATAAAATACGAGAATATTAGTGTTCGTACGGCGTTAGTGGGCCTCCTAATCTGACGATATTACGGATCCGTGGTTCGTGTTTTAGTACGTTTAGGAAGCTCTCTGACTCATTTTTCTTACTAGTATAGTTTTACGCTGAATCCTTTCATATTTTGCTATGTCATCGTTATAAACTATGTCCTTATGGTGACGATATAAATAACATAAAAGGGAATGCTAAGGTATAAAAAGCATAATAATTCGTTAGGGAAGATGTGCTAAAATGCGTCCAAGTTGACGAGCATACGGGTCAAAGACTATTGACCGTTTCACAGGCCTCACTCATCGCCATCACCTCACTGCCCTCATCACCTCATTGTTTGCTCTCCACACACCACATCAATCCTTTCAGTGCCATGATGTGTTTTCCTGTTGGTATCTGGCTAACGCATTATGGTTTTATTTAGCATAGTCACCTATCATATCGACGATGTTGAAGTCAACATCCATTAATCCCTTCAGTGTGATTATTTCTTTTTCCCCTTAATTACCGCCACCATCAGACGACTTTATTCAACTTAGGAGGGACCCCTTGTACTACTGTAAAGTGGTTACAAAAATACAAATTAATGACGTTTAGCATCAAATAATTCCTTTCAGTAACAGGATGTGTGACCGCACTCAGCAGCATAATGACCATGACTCTAGAGCCAAAGAAATATTACAAGTCAGTGTAAACAATGCAAAACAAATTTACTATTACACTGTTTTTCTGTTACCATTCTAGATGCTACATAAATGGTATAATAGCAGCGAGGGATAATGGCAGGATTGGTCAGTGCCTGGTAGTGTGAACGTTCAGTTCTGTATATACGAAACAAGAAGGAGCGAAATTATCTATCAATTAACTGGTATATTTTTAGTAACTATTCTTAATAGAGGTCATTTTTACCAAGATCGGTATTCTCTTATAGCATACATCCCTATATATTACGAAGAATGCTGATAAGTCGTACAATTAGGAAGAATAATGATCAAATCGGTAGTGTTATCCCCACCCACTCTTCTCCCCCCGTACCCCCACCAGCGTAAATGCTCTCCCGCCCTGACCATTACCACCACCATCACCCAGTATTACATACCTCTACCTTGATATCTGAGCCCTCATTATCGAGTGAATATTTACGATCAATTACATGCAACTTATCACCCCGGAGGCAGCATTACCCAACGCTGAACACTCTATGTGCCCGTAATTTGAGGCTCTCTAGGATGCACGTGATGGCTGGTAACATCTGCTGCCCTGAACGTTCATAACGTAACTAGGTTGGCGTTTGTGTTCTCTCTGTGTATCAAGAGTTGATCTAGCAGAGGAACAGATCTACTTATCAGTTTGCTGCCTAACACCTCATCATGAAAGAGGTGGATCCAAATGACTATATGGTGTTTCTGTCTCTGTTCAGCAACATCCCCTTCTCCCACAACACGCTGTTCTCCCTCATTTGCTCCTCTACCATGTCCCCAAAAGGGTTCAATCTACCTAACATTCTTCGTACCAGTCTTTTATTAAGCTATTTCATTACATATAAATCTGTTATACACTAGAATAGGAAGCCCCAACCCAGCTTTTTTTTTTTTTTTTTTTTTTTTTTTTTTTAAGATCCCTAGTTTCTTTTACTCAACTGATGTCAAAGTGTCGCCAAAGAAAAGAGTCCATTTGACCAACAACAAGGAACACTCCTCATTACCTGACCGAACTTAAGTAACTAGATTGTCATTAATCTGCAAGACTGGCCCAGTACCGTCAACTAAGATTTCTCCGACCACATTTCTATTCCAGTGACGGTGCACAATCATCGTACAAATATTTAGTCTTCAGAACTTGCAACATATCTTCGGTAACAGGTCGACGTAAATTTTCATTACTTACTGAGGTCATTAATGATCTACTATACAGTCAAGAAGAAATTAACACTTTGGCACCTGTGACGCACTCAGTCGAATAAAAATCATCTGGGGTTAGGTGGAGTACAGTACTAACGCTGTTCTGAGCATAAGTGTGACAAACTACCGAATACTGGTCACAATTCAAATACAGTTATCGTGCTACACTTTTTATCCAGTAGTGAAAATCAAATTAATCATCAATCCTAAAACATTTCAGCAAAATTTAGTACAGAATGAACACCACTTAGCTAAATCCTCCGTCTGGGAAAAAGGTAATTCTTTATGTCATGAAGTAATAATGAACCTTTACAGTACGATGACGCCTGCTGTTACTACTTTCTTGCTGCCTCCGGACGAAATCATTTAACTTTTGAGATATCTCTTGTGGTGAAAGGCATTGGGGAGGTGGGCAGTATGTAACCCCTCCAGCTCCCAAACTCTCCCACAAGCTGAGTAGAATCTTCTGGGATAGCGAAAAAAAAAAAAAAATTGGCATAGTAGTGAGAGGATTACATTCTTTTAGTCGAAGTCGATTTAGGCCTGTCGACGGCACAAGTAATTAAGGTAGATAACCAATATGGACTTAAGATCGGAATTGGAAGAGTTTTGCGATGTCTACCTCCTTTCAACATAACATATTCTTCACTAGCAACAGCAGTTAAGTTGCAGCACTGAAAACAAGTCTCGTAAAATTCTCCTTATTAGCAAGACACCACAGCACGTCAAGGTGAAGTGGGTCTAGGTGAAGTGCAGCTAGGTGAAGTGATGCTAGATTAAGTGTGTCAAGGTGAAGTGCATTACCTAAAGTGCGTCCACGTGAAAGCAAGGTGTGTCTAGGCAGATTTCCTATGATTAAGTGTACGAGGGTAAAGTCTGATAAAGTGTATTTCGATAATATTCGTCCAGGTAAAGCGCACTGAAGTAAGTGAAATGTATATAAGTAAAGAGTTTGTATGTAAGGTGCAGTCAGGTACTGTGAATCTAAGTAAAGTGTGTCCAGTTAAATGCTAAAAGGTAACGTGTGTAAAGTGAATCTAGGTAAAGAGCCTGTAGATTACATGTATCTAAGTAAAGAGCGTCTCGGTAAAATGCCTCCAGGGAAAGTGTCAAGGAAAACGTGTCTCACTAAAGTGCGTCTGGGTAAAGTGCAAAGAAAAAAAAAAGTGTCTGGGAAAAAGCATCAAGGTAAAGAGCACCTGGGTAATGTCCGTCTAGGAATAGATCATCTAGGTAGAAATGTTTCGATGTAGAGTGTTTCTGGATAGAGTGCATCTACGTAAAAGGAATTTTGGTAGAAATGTCTTGACGGAAAATATATCGGACCAGGTGCATTTAGATGAAGTGGGTCAAGGTAAAGTGCATCTGTGCAAAGTGTGTCTAAACAAAGGTGCGGTAAAGTGCACTTCGGTAAAATGCGTCAAGGTAAAGTGCATCTCGTTAACTTCGACACAAATAAAACAAGCCTGGGTAAAGGGTGGCAAAGTGCATCTAGGTAAAGTATGTTTAGACAGTGTGTGTCAAGGTAAGGAGCTTCTAGGTAAAATGCAACTAAGTGTGTCTAGGTAAAGTGCATCCGTCTGGGTAAAGTGCGTATAGGCAAAGTGCATCTGGGTAAAGTGGTGCCGTAATACAGTTGGGGTGGCGTGATTATCGGGCCCCCCAGCGTGGCGTGTGTCAGGCAACAACAATTTGCAGGCGGGGTCTGAATAAGTGAGACGGCTCGCTGCTGCTAGTTAAGAGCACGTATTCTAGTTGGCTTAGCAGACTTCGTGGTACATCTTCCATGGCGGTTCGTTCTATTACACGTTAAATATTTCTTATCGATTCTTAGATGGGAAAAAAAAAGGCCAAGATGATTATGAGGAATTTTGTCTTATATGTTGCATAAACTGGGTGGTTCACTATATTTATGTGAAATTAACTTTGGTGTTTATTTTCTTCCCTTCATTACAAGTTATCCACATTCACACCAAGTTTTGGAGGCGATCTAATTCAGGGTTTAAACATAATTAAATTTGGCCTTCTAAAAATTCGAATTTTCGGTGCAATTTACCTCTGAGATTGCTGCATTTTCCCTCATATGTTTTCTTTTAGCTGATTAGTA
The DNA here is from genome assembly GCF_032717465.1 of Coenobita brevimanus. Taxonomy (NCBI): domain Eukaryota; kingdom Metazoa; phylum Arthropoda; class Malacostraca; order Decapoda; family Coenobitidae; genus Coenobita; species Coenobita brevimanus. Next base: position 32,910,405 of record NC_137004.1, read on the forward strand.
TGTAAGGCATGTTTTGAAACCCTTTTCCCTTAAGATGTCCCCACAGCCAGGAAAAAATTGAGTTACTCAAAGAAAGAGAGAGAGAGAGAGAGAGAGAGAGAGAGAGAGAGAGAGTGCAGTTATATATTTTTTTTTTTTTTTTTTTTTTTTTTTTATGTGTCCGACTCTGGGCATAGGCTTCACAGCCTGCTATCAAGGCCCAGCAGTCCTCCTACATACCATACACCTCTACATGTCACCACTTCGGCGCTAACACCCACCGTCCATATTGAATACATGCTAGGGCTGTCTCATACAGGACTGGTGCATTGGTATTAGCGGGGGTATTTTTACGACATGTCGGCGGTTCTTCTGGTAGATCAGTAAAGCCTGATTTAATGAAATTCAAATCCTTAAACTGTTCCCTGCCCCAGCCGGGATATATCAAGTATGGCATGATTACTCGATACTACAGTCGACCAACTCATGCCCACTCAGCACCGCCCTTGTAAGAGCGCAGGTTTTATCTTCGGCATGTGTCTCTTTAAGTTCAAATGTTTGGGAGTTTGTCAAATGCAGTACATGACTGCCATAGACTAGTTTATAAGTACGGAGTTTTATTTAAGTATTTACGGACGTATTAGCGTTATTCAGGGCCCTCAGAGTGGGGAAGCACGGTATATTTTTCTTATGCTGTCAAAAAGTTGTTTTGCCGTTAGGAGAGGACATCGTAGCACGTCTTCCTTACCAATTTATTTTAATGCACATTATTCTCTTCTTCATAAAGACATTTTTTCTTTAATTTTTACTATTCCCAAGTGATTTTATTGCGCATCAGAGAAACTTCAAACTATAGGTATTATAGCCCTCATTATTTACTAATTTACGAGAGGTATTTCATTTGCTTGATAAATATTGTTGGGATAACAGTGAGAGAAAGACGCCGTTGTGTTGATGATACTAAATTTCTCATATAAGCTGTTGGTACCTCTTAATATCGACTTAGATGTCTTAAGTAACATACGAAGGGTTATGCACGGTAAATCACGGTTCATGGGAAATTAGAAAGTTGAAAAAAATAATGATAGCCTTAGTGTCCCTCGTGTAGTTAATAAACATTAATCTAAGCCTTCACATCCTTTCAGTAAGTAAAATCTACTACGATAATCCCTAAGGCAGTGAAGTATACGGCCCAGTGAGGTCATCCCATCCGGCCCCTCCTTTCACTGCAGTGGAGCGCGCCGGGGAGAGAATGTAACTGCTTAAGTGAAATAGTTGACAAACTTTATGGAGAATGAAATGGAAAATTCTTAATAGTTTCAAGATAGTAGCGTCTTTTTTCTTTTTGTAGTTTATTCTTGCTACCTTCAGACGATTTCACCTAGTTTTGGATAACATCCTAATAGTGAAGAGGTTAATGAAAGTTAATCTGTATCTAACCAAAAGTTCGAAAAGAAGAATCTAAATAGCCTGATAAAATTACTGTATAACACGAGAATAAAATATGAATAATTCTAAGTCAGAGTGAAGCTGAAGGCAAAGATTTTTAACCCGTTCACTGCGTTAAAGTGATGTATTTCCGCTAATACCAGATGATTTTCTTCATTTTACGGGATTGTATAGAGCCTTTGAACTGGGTGAGGTATAAATGAATATATATATATATATATATATATATATATATATATATATATATATATATAATATCGCTTTACCACAAGAGGTCCTCCCAAATTCCCAGATATAAGTAAAATCATCTGGAGGAAATAAGAATGTAACCAAAAGACGCCACTGTACTGAAGAGTAAAAATATAAAGATATATAAGGAGGCAATACAACTTGGACCAAACCTGTTGTATCACAGTAAGCACAGTATTAATATGTGAATATAATTTTTCCGCGTAAGGAAAGGTAAGATTTCCAATTAAACCACTGTGAGATCAAAGAGAAGGTTGTAGTAGATGTTTGGCGTTTGCGTTATTCAAAAAACGGTACCTTCTCACGTGAAATCGTTGCGTGGTTAATCTTTTCAATGTCGTCTCTCTCTCTCTCTCTCTCTCTCTCTCTCTCTCTCTCTCTGTAGTCTAGCAACGTCTAGAAGATTTTACGCAGCTTAGGGACAGGAGTTTGCTGAGAACCGGACTAACGTAGACTGTTTATAATCTACCATAGCAAATATGCCTATCGAAAGCTAAATAAAATTGTCTGGTAGTTGCCTGATTAATATAAATCATATGGATGAAAAGGTTAATGTGAATAATGAAATACCTAGATAGTAAGACATTGAAAGAAAGGTAACACTTCACTTCAAACCGCTCTGTGTATAAGGTGAAGACAGAAATGGAATATATTTGGATGCGATGCCATAAAAGATAACTGCTCACGATGATGTTGCTAGGAGGGATGTCTGAAGATGGAATTCTGTCTAAGAAGGTATTCAACTGTTTCGTCGATTTTATCACATAAAGCCAATTTATTTTTCCTAGCATCACAGGATTTTACCTCATTTTATTTTATTTTATTTTATTTTATTTTTTCAAGCAACGGTACCTTCCTGCCAGTTAAAGGGCTTGAGAAAGGCAATTGCTGAGGTGAAATCCCAACGGGTTTCGCTGGGAGGTCGTCCAGGATGATAAAATGGTATACATTAGGATACGAAGGCAGAAAATATGAATTAACCCTTGCCATTGCGGTGTACACTTTCCCATTTCATTTTTAATAAAGCGTAGAATCACATTCAGATTCTTTATATTCTGTGACCTTGTTATCACTATTATAAATGCATGCATAAGCATGTCTGTATGTCGCTACGTACTACAGTCACAAAAAAAAAATGATTTAAAGCAAGATAAATACACTGAAAAAAAAAACTATATATCACACATTGTATCTTGTTATATGAAATCATGAATTAGCATTGCCTTCTGGAAAAAAAAAATATGGTCATACAAGTTAGAAGAAATGTACATTGAGGTATGATACATAGAAGTATGATTAAAATAAAGATACAATAAGGCATGATGCTCAGAAGTGAGTAGCAAAGGATTTGTAAAGGCTAGAACCGTGTACTAGTGGAAAAGCGTAATTATTACAGTAAGTCAAAGATGAGGTACTGAATTTTAAAAAATGGATAAGAAAAATATGAGAGGCCATAAAATGGGTGAGATATACTGGTAATGGGATGGGAGGAGGAAGAGAAGGGGAAAGAGGAGGAGCGGTGGGAAGAATTCCACTGAAATGCACAGAGACATGAACGTGTGGAGGAACCAGAAGAAAGTGGGTGGAGCTGGAAAAGAAAGACAAAAGAAAAGAGGGACAACAGTGAAGAATGAGGGAGTGGAGAAACAGGAGGAAGAGGAAGAGAGTGAAGAAGTGGTTCAGCAGAGATTGGAACAGGAAATTGAGGAAGCAAAGGAAGGATATAATATGAAGGGAATGGAAGGAAAGGCGGTGAAATGAGAAATAAGAAATGAGTGGAACGTGAGGAAGACCAGAATATGACCCTGGAAGACAGACGATAGACCCGGTGGCATGCTCAGTTGTTTGAGACAATGGAAATCATATGGTCATAGGATCATTTCCCGTCAGAGCTGAAGAACAGAAGGAATTTTTCCTGATTTCTACTCATCCTATTTCTTCTCACGAATAATAAAGAATACTACATTCGCATTTTCAAGTGGCGTAAAAGGTGACTAAAAAGACTGATTCAAACGGTTAGGTTCCAGTTTTCTCGTATGTATATATATATATATATATATATATATATATATATATATATATGCAACTGTGGATCTGTTAGGAAACATCATGTAATATATAAAACCGAAGACTTCGTCTCCTGCTCTCTCTCTCTCTCTCTCTCTCTCTCTCTCTCTCTCTATTGTCAGCAATTGAGGATCCATTGAGAAACCACATGCAATATCTAAAACTGAAGACCTTGTCTCATGGTCTTCAGTTTTATATCTATCTATCTGTCTATCTGTCTTTCTATGTATCTATCGATGTATATTGATCCAGTATAGATAAGGGATCAGATATCATAGAGTATGTAAGCCATCAAGGTAGAGCTCAGGCCTGAGATCCCCCATCACCCCAACCCAGCCACTAGCTATTATTAACACCCCATGTGAATACTGGAGGACACTGGCGAACTGGAGGGATGCAAGGGCGTGAAGGGAGAGGTCCGAATGGGAGAGTAGGAGGAGAGGTATAGGCAAGGGATTGCAGCAGAGGACCAGTTACACTTACGTGTTCATTCGTCCATGAATCCGTAATTACATACACACGTTCATCCGTCATTGCATTAATTCACTAAGTACCTAATATGTTGATATCTCTTCCATCTAATATATGAAAAGGAAACAGAGGAGGGCAAGTACTTTGGATTCTTGGTATGTTCGTTAATTCAATCAACCGTTCGCTATTTCGTCCACATAATTTAAGCAATTGTCTGTCATCCGTCGGTATGTTCATCCATCCATCCATCCAACAATTCATCCATCCATCCAGTTCATTCATCCATTCAACAATTCATCAGATTCCACATACGTGTAAGCGCATCAGTCCTCTCCTCCTGATATTGCTTACTCATCAGTCTTTATTCGGTCTGTGTACCACATACCCTGTTTCGACTTGCGGTTCAAGCTCTGTTTCACATGGTCATCACTTGTTATGACCTGTCAACATTGCTTACCAATCTACATCTTTATCTTATCATCTGTTCTCTATGAAATTATTTACCTTTCTCCTTATTCTACGGATGAAACAAATTTATATTAATTCGCCATGAGCAGACTGTAATGTCACATCAGTCACACACACACACACACACACACACACACACACACACACACACACACACACACACACACACACACACACACACACACACACACACACACACACGTTCGCGCGCGCGCAGAGAGAGAGAGAGAGAGAGAGAGAGGGGGGGTGAGAAAGAGAGACTCTCTCTCTCTCTCTCTCTCTCTCTCTCTCTCTCAGCAGTGCTACAAGTGTTGAAGGCAGGTTCCAGGAGGTGTAGTCTACTCTGGGTATTGGATCGATTACCGGGTCAATGGCAATTACGTATAGTGGGGCACGTAATGGCACTCACATTGCACGCACAGCACATCAGAAATTACGTATATATAAGAAAGTTAATGAGGGAACACCGACTCTCACCCCTACACCAAACAACTGTACCGGGCGCTGGGTTTTTCTAGACTTCCTTTATTTACGCTCCCATCACAAGCCTACAGTATTTACAATCACTTAGCATTAGCCAGAAATACTTAATATACCTTTAGTGCTCACACACACACACACACACACACACACACACACATACACACACACACACACACACACACACACACACACACACACACACACACACACACACACACACACACACACACACACACACACACACACACACACACACACACACACACACACACACACACACACATATTATCCCTTCTCGCTCTCGTAGGTCATCAGTAAATTTAGCAATATCAACAGAAAAATATGCATAAACATGACTATTAGTGTGTGTGTGTGTGTGTGAGAGAGAGAGAGAGAGAGAGAGAGAGAGAGAGAGAGAGAGAGAGAGAGAGAGAGGACGTATAATACTAGACGATTTAATCAGGCATGGCAGCCAGTGACCGAAAATATAAATCTTGACTCCTGATGCCTGAAGGAGATATGGCTAATGAATTACTGAGCTACACGTGGAAATACACTCTTTATACTATGGCAAAATACTAAGCTTTAAACCTCACATATACGGATTTTACACTTGCCTCAAACCCATGCAAATGTGTAGGCAATATTGTGTGGGTAGCGAGTGAGTGCGATAGAGTGATGATGTATATGAGTAAATATGTGAGCGAATGACGAAGCGAGAGTGAGTAGACTAAGTGACAGTGTGTGTGAATGATGCAGAGAAAGAATAACTGATTGAGTGAGTGAGTGATGGATCGAATCAGACAGCGAGTGAGTAGGTAAGTGGGTGATGGAGTGAATGAATCAGAGAGTAAGTGAGTGAGTAACTAATTTAGGGCTGGAGTGAATGAATGAGACTGAGCAAGTAAGTGAGTGATAAAGATGAGTACGCAAGTGAGTGAGTAAGAGCTAGTGACTGAAAGGGAAAGAAAGTGAGTGATATAATGAATAAGTGAGAAAATGAATGCATGTGAGAGTGTGGATCATATGTATCATTAGCTGTTCTGCTTCTTAATATTTTAGCATAGAATGAGTGCTGATGAAGTCCCGTTTGTCGCCACGATGGGTGGGGCTTGGCAAGGCTTGTGGTGGGTCAGGGGTGCTGTGTAGTCTAATGCAACCCAAGAACTCACCCATCAGTTGTGTGTGTGTGTGTCTGTGTTCGCAACAGACAGTCAGAACGTACTCTCTCTCTCTCTCTCTCTCTCTCTCTCACCAAGTCTCTGCCTGGATTTTTATACCCACCATAACCAAAACACCTTACGCCTATCTAAGATATAATAAGTAAAGCCAGTATCTCTCTTACACCTGCATGGCTGTAACATGCATGACGCATAGATCCGCTTCATTTGTCACATCAGAGCCGACCTAACTTCACCTGTCCTGCACCGCTTTAATTTCCCAGATGACCTAACCCCACGCCAGGCCAGAAAATGGTACCAGATTTTGAGAGGCAACTTACCTGATCTTTTCCCACGCCTTTCTCTGTCCTCTGCTGCATTATCTTACACTATCTCTCTCGCTTACGTTATCTCACGCTTGCACTCTATCATTTTTTTACACAAGCCACCTTACATTACCTTGCTCTCTTTATTGCATTATCTGACACTTTAACAGTCTCACTCTCTCATTATTTCACACTTTGTTTTGAACATTAACTCACACTCCTTCTTTCATTACCTCACAGTTTCTTGCAGTATCACTTCACACCTTTTTTTCGTTATTTCACACTCTCTTTCCTACAGTATCTAATATTATCCCTTGTCTTTTTCACACCAGTATTTACCTACATCATTAGCACTTTCCTTTCGCAAACCATTCTCTCTGTCATCACGCTCAATTCCCTATTTCGTTTTCAAACCGCTTCCTCTCTTCATTACACTGTTCCCTACCTTCTGTTACACCAGTCCCTAACATCCCCCACACACTTCCATATTTTCTTCGTTTCGTTTTCCATAACTCCCAACAGAGAACCACACAGCATCCTTTTCTATTTGGCACAGTGTCCTCATCTCTCATTCTGTTCTTTGTTTCTCATTATAAGTCCTTTCCTTAACTTACGTCACTCTTACTTCCACCTCCAACTTTCCTTCTCTCAGATCTCCCTAACCTTCCTCCACATATCTACCTGATTTCTTCAGTATCATTTCCTCCTCGCAAACCACTCCTTGCCTCGGCTTCACTGTCTTTGGCCGCTGTTACTGACCACTTTCCTATACTCTCTGTCTCTGTCTCTGTCTGTCTGTCTGTCTGTCTGTCTGTCTGTCTGTCTGTCTGTCTGTCTCTCTCTCTCTCTCTCTCTCTCACACACACACACACACACACACACACACACACACACACACACACACACACACACACACACACACACACACACACACACACACACACACACACACACACACACACACACACACACACACACACACACACACACACACTACCAGCTTCAGATGCTCTTCCACCATGACTGGATACATTAAAAATCACATCCTCGCGACATCGCAGACTTACACACACTCATTTTGCTGGCCAATCTCACTCCCGGTCTGGTTTCCAAGGCTATTGTTGCCCCTCTGTGAGCATTGTGGAAACTGTCTTAAGATATTTTATAGTCCAAGAGCATCGGATTTTGTTATCCATTTATCAGAAGCTTGCATTCCGGCTGACTCACAATACACCATAATCTACACTCGAAGATGGTGGAGAAAGACATACCTAGGGATCTCCGAGGAATGCACAAATAGAGAAGATATTTTATTCTGAAAACCTAAAATCGACTTTCTTACCAAGCCTGCAAATCACGGTAAAAAAAGAAAACAGAAAAAAAAAAGAGACAATATTTGCCCAAAACATATTGAATCAGTGTTCTGAGAATGGTCTAAGAGATAATCGGAACCTGGAGACAACGGAGGGAGGCGGGGCTTGGTGGGGCAGGGTTAGGGAGGGTGGGGTCGGACAAGGAAGGGGGGGGGGAGAGGGCCGACATGCAGTTACAATATTGACTGAGTCTCACCCTCTGCGTCTCTCCTTCAGGCACCCATGTCCGCTGTTTGAATAGGGTGTGCGGTGGTGTAGTGAGATACGGTCTAGCGTGTTGTGGTGAGGTGTAGTGAACTGGGGTGTAGTGTGGTGCTGTATGGTGTGTTATGATGCAGTGTGGTGTGGTGCGAGCTGTGGTGTACTGTGTTGGGGTGTGGTGTACTTAGGCATGGTGTAGTGTGTTGTGATGTAGTGTAGTGATTTGTGATATAGTGTGTTGAGGCGTTGCTTAAATTGGTGTATTTTGCTGTGAGGTTTACTGTGGCATAGCTGGTGTAGTTTGCTGCTCTGGTGTGGGTTGGTGCATGCTTCGCTGCGGTGTAGTGGAGATGGCTGGCCTATAAATTCATTGTGTGGTGTGGTGTGATGTAATGTGGTGAGATATAATGAAGTATGGTGTTGTGCCGTGTGATGTGGTATAATGATGTATAATGTAGTATGGTATGGTGTGGTGTTATGTAGTGTGGTGAGGTGTAATATATGGTGTGATATGATGTAGTGACGTGGGGTGTTATGTACTATGGGTTGGTGTGATGTAATGTGGTGAAATGTAGTGAAGTATGGTGTGTAATACAGTATGGTGTTCCTGCACAATAACTGGATTACTCTAGTTTATCCTCGGCTTGCTTATCGTTCAACATACAACAAGAATACACCTAACGAATGAACACTTAACAATAATAACACACAAACCATCGGCTGAATAATTCCATGATAGGTGAACAAAACTCTGTTTCTCGCATCTCCCTAAATAACAGGGGCAACAACAGCGGAACGTTGTAAATACTGTGAATTTCTCATACCTAGAGTACGTTGGGGTCAATGAGGGTGAGAGGGGTCCTGTGTGTGTGTGTGTGTGTGTGTGTGTGTGTGTGTGTGAGGGGAGGGGGCGGGATGGAGGGATTACTGCGAGCATGAAGTACGCAGAGGCTTAAAAGAAGTTGTGAGCTGTAGGTTATTCATGGCAAAAAATGTGCTGTATATAAGGAGTTTGGTGTAGGAGTAAGTGTCAAGCTGGTGTGAGCGTGAGACATGACAGAGTGTGGGGCTGCTTTGAGTGTGAGGATGGTATATGAGTGTCAGGGTGGTGTGAGTGTGAGGTATAAGCGAGTGTGAAGGTGGGACGAATGTGAGGTATAAGTGAATGTGAAGCTGGCTTGAGTATGAGGCTGATGTGTATGTCAGCTATGACTCAGTAAGATGATGGTGTGAGTGTAAGGTTGGTGAGAATGTAAGGGTAATGTGAGTGTAAGTTGTAAGTGAATGTGAGGTATGAATGAGTTTGGGATTTGTTGTTCTTGTTGATCAACCTCAGTCTTTGTGGTCGAGCAGACCCATCAACCGCATGCATGCAACCGGTCCTGCAAGGTCATCCCGCCCAGTGATCCGACGATCCCTTACAGCTGACAACGACTCAACACAGCGAGACACGGGGAATAGCGTGGAAATTTTGTTCCTGGATGGAAGCAGCATTTGCGTCTCTCCACCCAGTTAACAGGGGCAACATGGCAGGCACCACTTCAGGCAGCAGTCTTTCTATATGGTTACCACCCAACGTTATAAACTGTTTCTTGAGTTACTGGAAACTTTTAGGCTTGTCACTAAGTGTACAACCGCCTGAAGTGAAAAGAAGAGTAATAAATGTGACATGAAGGAAAATGAAAATTACAAAGTGAGGACGGAAGACACCGCAATAGATTTAGAATGGGGAAAGAAGTATACAGCACACCATCAAGTGAATGGTTGTTGATCGCCACCACCTACCACCTTTGGATATAAGTAAATGTGAGGTATGATAAAGTGAGGCATTGGTCAGTACGAAGTATGAGTGTGAGGTAGTAGTGAGTGTAAGATATGGGTGAGTATGAGGTGTGAGTAAGTGTGAGGAGTAAGAATGTGAGTATGAGTGAATGTGAGGTGTAAGCGAGTGTGAGTGAGTGAGATATGAGTGTGTTTGTGAGGTGCGAGTGAGTGTGAGATGAGAATGAATGTGGGGTATGAATGAGTGTGATGTGTGGGTCTGTGTGAAGTATGAGTGAGTGTCAGATATAGGTGAAATTGAAAGCATGAGTGAATGTGAGGTATTAGTGGGTGTGAAGTATAAGTGACTATTTGATGTAGGTAAGTATGAGGTAAAATTCAGTGTGAGGTACGAGTAGGTGTGAGTATGAGTGAGCATGAAGATGGTGTGAGCGTCAGGCTGGTGTGGGAGGTTGATGTATTAATAATGATGACGCTGGTGTGAGTATGATACCGATGTGGGTGAGACATAAGGCAGTGAGGCATAAATGAGTATGAGGCTGGTGTGTGTGTGTATGTGTGTGTGTGTGTGTGTGGGTGGGTGGGTAGATGGGTGGGTTAGAGTGCGGGGCCCCCTTGACATAGGTGCGTGGCGCTGCATGGGCTCTACTACTTAGGGAAGCCAAGACAAATGCATAGTTTTACCAGAGTTATACATTACTGTGTAGATGGCTTGTGCTCTGTCTCTACCAACGTCTCGTAGAGTTTGAATCTATCAGTAATCTATTAAGTTTTATTCATGACAGTTACGCTGAATAAGATAATACTAATAAGCTAAACCGATCGCCAGAACTGTCTAAGCCTCCTCTGAAAAAATATACCGTGCATAAACATAATTAACTAGGTCGGGTTCATGGCGACAAAAACTTCAAGAGATCACTTTTTCCTGTTTCCCTAACTTCAGCGTTTTTTTTTTTTTTTTTTTTTTTTTTTCCCACGTACCTCTTTCTCCCCTAAGAGCATTGTTTTCTTAGACTTTTCGTTCCAATATTTCACAGTAAAAGTAAATTCTTCTTCCTTGTCGTATAGTCAGTTACCTATCATGCTTTTCAGATTCTCTTAACCTCAGGTCAAACTTTCTCAGAGTCCTATCACAACAAACCATCCCTGAAAATTAGTTCTTACCTCCACGTTTCATAGATAATGTAACTACTTACTTTTTCTGCTTCATTTTCTTGTCGACTTAATTTTTTAATGGTCGGTTTTATTATGGTTTTCAACTCAGACTTCCCCATTTACCTCAGCACTTTTCCTCTTCACTTCCTCTCCCTCCTTGGTCGCGTCTTCCAACCCTATCTTTTACTGTTTGAACTCTCCGCTCTTCTTCCTTTAACCTTCTTTCCTTGATCATGTCCTCTTCCTCCAAAACCCGTTCCTTAATTACACCATCCCTTGTCAGTACGTCATACCTCTGTAATTTCTTGACCCCTTCCCCTAGATTTACTCAGTCTCTTACCTTCTCTCGCCAAGTTTTCCTGCTTTTCCTTAGCTTTCATATTTTATTACAATCTTCTCATTTACTTTTGTTTCACTTTCCTTCCCTTTGCTTCTAACAGGTCTCTTTCCCGTTATCTCCCCTTCCTTCTCCAACTCCCCTGTCATCCCTACAGTACATTCCCACTTCAGCTTCAGCATTCCAGTCTTCTCCCACCTTATCTCTTCATTCTCCATTCTCTTACCACGCTTCCATTCCCCCTTCTCTCCTTGCCTCTTACCTCTAATGATATTCACTTCTCTTCCTCTTCCTTCGTTCTTTATCACCGTACTTACCCCTGTCATCTTCCTTCACTCTTGTTTTTCTCTTTCAGTAGATTCCTTCTCCTGTAGTCCCTTTTTAATCCACTTTTATTGTCATCTCTCAGTACTTTCGCTTATTTTCTCTCTCTGAACATTCCTCCTTCCCACAGTCTCACTACTTTCTAATTCTCTTACCAACCTTCCCTTTCCTCCAGTTCCTCTCCTTCTCTGTGCTCTCTCTCTCTCTCTCTCTCTGAAATTTCTCTCTCTCCCTCCTCTCCCTTACCATCCCTTCGTTCTGATTTCCTTTTCTCGCTTCACGTCTTCTCTCTCCAACAGTTTTCTCCCTCCTACCTCTTGTCTCCTATATCCAGCTTAACTTTCACTCTCTTCTTTCCTTCCTTCCTTTCTTTATTCTCTTTTTCTCTTTCCTTTCCATTTTGATCTCTTTTCTCCCCATCTTCTCTTCAACATTCCTCCCTTCCCTCATCTCTCCTTTGAAGTGTCTTACCACCCTGCCAGTGTCTCCTTTCTTCCTCTTTCTGTTATTTCTCTCTCTCTCTCTCTCTCTCTCTCTCTCTCTCTCTCTCTCTCTCTCTCTCTCATGTTCTTCAAGTTATTTTACCAGCCTTACTATTTACTCTTCAGTACTTCCATCTCTGATCTTTCTCAAGCATTTCTCGCTTCTTCTCAGTCAGGTTATCCTATCATCATAACCCTCTCTCATCCCTTCCACTCTCCCCTTCCATTCTTCTCTCCTCACCTCTCTCCGAGTTATCACCTTAACCTGCCCGCGTTGATTCTTCCTGCAGTGTAATTTTTCAACATTCCCGTCGTTCCTCTCCTCTTTTCCCTCTTCACTTCCTTTCTCCCCGCTATTTTTCCAACATTCCTCCCTTTTCTCACCTCTTCACCCTCTTCCTTTACTCTCTCTCTCCCTGTCACCCTCCTACACTCCTCCCTCTCCTCACCCCTCCATCTCTCCCTGGCCCGGCCAGCCTCGTAAATAACCCTGGTTTAAGCGTGGCCGCGTCTCCAGATCCCGCCGTGGCTTATGCTTGTCCAGGTGTGCCACACTCACCTGCCTTAATTACTTCGGGAGTCGCAGGTGTGGAGGGTAGTGTAAGGGTGAGAAGGAGAGAGGAGGGAGGGGAGAGTGGTGTAAGGGAGAGACGAAGGGAGGAGGGAAGGGAGGGTTGTGTAAGGGAAAAGAGGAGGAAGGAGGGAGGGGAATGGAGAGTAAGGGAGCGGAAGTGGAGGAAATATGGAGAGGAGGATCGTGTAGAGGGGGATAAAGGGGATAGTAGGGTGGTGTAAAGGACTGAAGGAGGAAGGAGGATGTGGAGGATGGTGTAAAGGAGAAGGGAGAGGAGGAGGATGTAAATGAGAGTAGGAGATAGGGAAAGGAGAGAAAAGAGGGAAGAACGAGAGAGACAAGGACGTGAATAAAAGATGTGGGAGAAAGGAGAGAGAAATAGCATAAGGCAATGAGAGAGAGAGAGAGAGAGAGAGAGAGAGAGAGAGAGAGAGAGAGAGAGAGAGAGAGAGAGAGAGGAGGTAAGAATAGGAAGAATAAAAGGGAATAACACAGGATAGTTGGGGGAGGGAGTGTGGAGGATAGGGTGAAGGGTACGCAATAGGGAGGGACGTTGAGGGAAGACTGAACAGGACTGGGGGAAGGGGTTGATGGAGGGAAGGGAAGGCGATGACCCTAAAGGAGCAGAATACAGTAGACGAGGGAGAAAGGCTAAGGAGAATGAGGACGAGGGAGAAGAATAAGAGTTAAGAAGTGGAGTGAAAATGAGAAGGAACCTGAGAGAGAATACAAAAGAGAGGGGAAACATAGGAAAGCTGAAAAAGAAAAGAGGACAGAATGATAGAGAGAAGACATCAAAGACAATAAAATACGTAAAGAGCAAAGAAAAAGAGTGAGAATTAAGACGGATAGTGAGAAAGTAGGAAAAAAAGAAAAACAGGCGAGTGAGAGGGTGTGGAGGAGGACAGAGGTGAGTAAAAGAAGCATGTGAGTTGGAAGAGGTGGAGATTAAATAGAGGAAACTGACTAGGGGGGAGGCACAAAAATGAATAAGAACTGAAAATGTGAAGAAACAGAGACAGGCTTAAAGGGAGAGGTGCAGGAGAAAGGGAGATGTGAAAGGAGGGAGAGGATGAAGCACAGAAAAGAGAGAAAGGGAGAAAGAGAGACAGGAGCAAGTAGCAGGAAACAAAGAGGAAAAGATAAAGAAAATGCGCTGTGAAAGGTGGAGGTATCAAATAAAAAAGATGAAGGGAAGCAAATAATTAAGAAAACAGTATGAAGAGAAGTAGGAACACTGGGAAAAGGCATGGTAGAGCTGTAAAATAATATATATAAACTGGATGATCAAAATTGAAAAAGGAAAGAGTTTGAGACATACAGTAAACCAAACTCTCTCTCTCTCTCACTAACAAAAAGAAGACAAACCGGGTCCTGAATTAAAGAGACACTAAGGAAAATTATTGTTGCTTTGAATATAATAGGGCTATTGTGATGGAGGAGTGGGAGGGGGTTGGGAGGTGGAGAAGGGGAGAAAGGAGGTGAGAGGACGGGGGAGGGGGTGGTCAGTGGGGAGTAGGAAAGAGTAGGGAGAGTGTGAGGGGTGGGGGTAAGCACAGGGGAGAGGAATTGAGTATAATCAGGGTGACTATGGAATCAAGGGTGAGTTTGGGTAAGTTTGTGGAAGTAGGGGTGAACTATGATGAGTATGGAGGAGTATGGAGGAGCATGAGGGAGTGGATGAGTACTAGGAGAAGAGAGGAAAGGGGGGGGGGAGAGGGGGAAGGTAGTTGAAGTATCAAATCCTATCAGCGAAGGGGATCACGGTGTACTGTATGGAGATGGTTGGGGGCAGGAAGTTCAGGAGGGGAAGGAGGAAGTTCAAGAGTGTGGGAAGTTCAAGAGGGGAGATACGAAGTTTAGAAAGCGGGAATGGGCGTTCAGGAGTTTAGTAGGTTGTGTGAGGAGGAGGGGAAGGTTATTGTGAAGATGAAGGAGAATTTCTGAAAGGAGGAGGGATTAAAGGAGGAAAGCGATTTCTGAAATAGAAGGAAGGATATCTGAGGAGGAGGAGAAGGAGCAGGATGAGGAGGAGGAGAGACTTTTGAACTTGGAAAGAGCAATTTCGAAAAAAGGAAGGCTACGCTCAAGATAGCAGAAAGGCTTGTTCACGGGACAGAGGATGGAAAGAAAAGGAAAGTGAGATTTCAAGACAGAAGAAGCGAGAGGCAGACCCGAAAGTGGATGAATGTATTCCTTAAGACGAGGATTTAGAAAAGAATAAAATGACCTTAAGATAGCAGAGTGGAAGACTGAAGAATAGGAAGGCTGGATCGAAAGGGCAAGGGGATGGGTGTATGATTTAAGTGACGGGATGTTTGCAAGGGAAGTTGTGTCATATCATTAGTACAAATCTCTCCCCAGTCATTCGTATTTTCTTAACTCTCCGGCAGGCCTCGTAAAGGTGGAGGTTTAGCGCCGTGGGGCATAGTGGTGAAGGGGGCGCCGGGGCGAGAGAGAAATATAAAAAGATGATTGGAGAGGAACAAGGAAAGGTGTATTGGAAGGGGTATTTAGAAGCTGAAAAAGATGATGTATGAAGAAGTGTACGGGAGGAATATGAATAAAAACTGGCTTTAGGATGTGGGAAATGATAATACATGAAGAAGTACTGAGATAAAATATATAAAACGTACGAGAGAGAGAGAGAGAGAGAGAGAGAGAGAGAGAGAGAGAGAGAGAGAGAGAGAGAGAGAGAGAGAGAGAGAGAAAACAGCAGCTTTGTTAGGAAAGATTATTTTTATTAGGAAAAATGTACAAAGAAGTGGGAGAAAAACTGACAAACATGATGTCAAAGTAGGAAAAATACACAGCAACGGAGATAGCAAGAAACAGGGAAGGATTATTTGAAAGAGACATATAGGAAAGATTATATGAAAAGCATATTTACAATTTGGAGAAAATTATGTAGAAATGAGCGTGGTCCATATCGGGTCAAAACTATCCAAACTGACAGTGGCATGTTGTCTTGACCGTTGACCTATTATTGAGAACCAAGTGCTTGGATGACCCTCAACATTTCCAATAAATTTGGTTAAAATAATATCAATGCTGTTTGAGTTATTTGGTTCACACACACACACACACACACACACACACACACACACACACACACACACACACACACACACACACACACACACACACACACACACACACACACACACACACACACACACACACACACAGACACACGTGTTAAAGTATTAAGCATATTTTACAGAGACATGATTTTGAAACAAAAGATAATTTGAAGGTAATGTAATAAATATTTCAAAGGGAAAATATGACCTAAAAAAGTATATGATAGAATACAGCATCAAAGAAATAATTGTCTCCTTCAAGACGATAGCATACGTTCACGTTTCAGTAATGTTATCACCATCAAATGAA
This sequence comes from Coenobita brevimanus, assembly GCF_032717465.1. Lineage (NCBI taxonomy): Eukaryota > Metazoa > Arthropoda > Malacostraca > Decapoda > Coenobitidae > Coenobita > Coenobita brevimanus. Next base: position 32,926,678 of record NC_137004.1, read on the forward strand.
ATACGGTTTAAGATGAATTTTTTCAGGCTACCGAAGTCTAATATAACCTACACAAATGCTGTCACTACTAAAAGTCCTTCCTATGTTTAATCAAATAGTTTGTAGGTATCATGGATGAACTAAATTGCCACTGTGTAGTGAAGGGGATAAGACAAGTATTACATTAGGTGGAATAGATGATCAAATGACGAAGCACAACTTTAATAATTTTGGTAGGGCAACTAAGAAGCTTGAGGGGAGAAAGGACAAAAGAAAAAATAAATGTAAATCTTGAATACTGCAGTTTATTTTTTATCTTATTCAGCTCCATCTCACTAATACCGGGTTATTTTTCTGAGGTCAGGAAGACCGCCAATTAATTAAGGGGTTATTGAAAAGTGCATCCAACTCTTATGGTAAAAAAAATAAAAATAAAATAAAATAAAACTGTCTTAAGCTGAATAAAATCGTCCGAAACAGCTACAGTATTCTATAAATGGTCATGTGATGGAAATGGTACAGACAAGCGAAATACTGGTAAGGAACAAGGAAACAGAACAAGCAGAATGTATTTAACTATGCTGGGTTTCCTTGGGTTCACTACGATATTGGCGTTTGGCGGAATAAAGTTCCTACCACCGATTTATTAAGAAAGACTTAGCGCAACAAAAAGGACCCCACTCAGTTTTAACGTTTATTCATGAAACACCTGTAGTAGTAAGATGTCATGAACCTCCATCGTATATTGCAGTGTGTAGGCAGCAACGATGGAGAAATATTAGACTTGTTTTTATCGTCATGCTTCAGATATAACTGTAAATAAAAGGAGCTTGTCCACACCTACACGTCTCATCTTTAATATTATGTACCTTAATTCCTTCAGGGTGAGATTTAACTTCTATGCTGTAGTAATAACAGTGTCTGACGTCAGTCGGAATATAATACTGTGTTCGTCCTTCACAGCTAAAAAGTTAATGTAAGTAGGGAGGTAGATGGAAAAGAGGAAGGTAAGAGGGAAAACAGTCACAGAGATACGGTGGAATGAAGCATAAACGATTAAATTTCTTTAGCCAAAGGTCGTTATTCAAGTTTTCTTGCTGCTGTTACCAGATGATTCTGTTCCGCTAAGGAGAGTTCACTAGTAGAGAAAATGGTAATGCTTGATTCATTTTACCCTCCCACCCATTCCTATAGAAGAGGGTACATAATGCTACCATCTAACCTCTCTAGTTCGACAAGTTTCCTAATCGACTGTCGGAAGCAAAAGTATAATAAGAAAAACGCTTTCTTACTGAAAGAGTTAAACAGTCGAGATGTGTAAAGCTTGGTTGGTGTCAAGGCAATGGTATGGTGGGGACAGGGAATGGAAGAAAAGCTGGTGGAAAAGAAGAAATATATAAAACTGAAGTAACCTCTTCGATCGGATGACGTATTTTTTCAATTTCGTTCATGCTATATGCACATACGACTTCATTCAGCTTACGAAAGGCAGCTCGTATGGAACGTGATGATCAAGGCTGTATCAAACTCCTGCAGTTCATAGTCTTTCCTACGCTGAATAAAGGAGTTTGAAAGTGGCAAAAATAAGATACAAAATAAGTCACCTGATTGAAGGGGAAAACGGGAAGGAAGCGAATGGAATGAAATGGAAGCAGCGGAAGGGGAAGCAATGAAGGATAAAGAGGATTAAGTCCAGGGGGAAGGAGTGGGAGGAGGAGAAGGAAAGAAAGGGGGAGAAAGAACAAAGAGAGCAAGAAGGAAACCTGAAGTGAGAGGCCAAAAATAAAATGGAAAGTAAGGAAATGATGAAGGAAGTGAGAGGTATAGGGGCATAAAGGAAGGAGGAGGGGGAGACACGAAACAAGAAAAATGAGGGAGAGAAGAAAGGAGGGGACTGGAGATAAGAATGAGGGAAAGAAGAGATACAGGAAGAAGGGGAAAGGACACAAAGGTATTCGTGGTGAAGGAAGAAGGAAAGAAGTGGGAAGGTGGGTAAGGCAGGTGAGAAAAGGTGGGAAGAGACTGAAATGAGACAATAAAAAGGCAAAAAGAAAGAAGGAATAAGGAAAAGGTGACGTGAAGGTAGGTGAAGCAAGAGAGACGGGAAAAAAAGGAGAGGGGGAGGGAAGACAGACAAGAAGGCACTAAGAAGAAGGGAGGAAAAGAAACACAGGAAACGAGAAGAATGAAGGAAAGAAGGAATAAGGGGAAAGACGCAAGAATGAAGGTGAGCGAGTGAAGGAGGAAGGGAGCGAGGGGGGAGGGAGACAATGCAAGCGAAGGGTCTCCTAAACAACACTTGAACGTAATGAAAACGACACTAACTAGAACTTTTATCTACGTTCCTCACCTCCAAATTAGTCTTAAATCTGGGAATAATTACGCAAATAACAGGATAACGTCTAGGGGAGGTGGGGGGAGGTGTCTGTTATTACTCGTAGCCTGTACGTGAGGCCCCGCACACCACATACACGTCCGCACTACAGAAAGGGGTGAGGGAGGGGGTGAGGGAGGACAGTGGCAGAGGGAGTGAGGGCGAGGGAGGTGAGAAGAGGGTTAGTGACAAAATGAGTGTGAGTAAAAGGGGGTGAGGAAGGACAGTGGCAGAGGTAGTAATGCTGAAAGAATGGTGAAGAAGGACAGTGACAGAGGGAGTAAGAGTGAAGGAGGGTCAAGGGCGAGGGAGAGAGAGGAGAAATGGGTGTGGACAACAAAGGGTGTATTAAGAGTAAAGAACGATGAAGGTGAAGAAGAGAAGTGAGCAGAATGAAGGTGGAGGTCAAGAGCGAAGGAGGGAAAAGTGACGAAGGGAATAAGGTTGAAGGAAGAGTGAAGGTGAATATTGGAGGGTGGAGAGGAGTGTGGGGCATAAAGGAGGCGGTTAAGAGTGAAGGAGGAGCAGGGGACGAGGAAAAGCGAGGGTCTGGAGGGGTGAAAGAGAGGGACAGGTTAAGAGTGAAGGAGAATGAAGGTGAGGGATGCGAGGAAGGGGAGAGAGAGGAAATACGAGTAAAAACGAGACATATGCACAGGAGTGGAATATAAGAAGGGAAGACGAGTGAAAGAGGAGGAATATGGGTGAAGTATGGATGAAATGAAGAAGTATGGATATGGTTAAAAAAGATGGAATGTGTAAAAGTGGAAGTGGTGAAGAAAGAGTGTGCAGGAAAGTGGGGAAATGAAGAAGGAGAGGTGAAGTGAACATGAGGAAGAAAAGAGAGGGGAATGAGAGAACTCTGGGAGATGGGCCTGAAGTTTACTATTACTGAAATCGTAGGGAAAGAAATAAGAGAAAGGTGGCGAAGAGGTTAGATGGGGAGGATTTGCAGGGAAGTTTGGGGGAGGTGGGAGGACCAGAGACGTGGTGGAGGAAGTGAAGTTGTGGAAAGAGGTGGATAAACGATGACGGGACAAGATGAGAGGTATTGGTCAGGAGATGGGGGGAAGAGAGGGATAGAAGGGGACATAGGATTTGGTAGGAAAGATGGAAAAGGTATGAGAGTAAGGACAAAAGTTAGGAGGTGAAAGAAAAAGGTGAAAAAAATAAAGGGAAAAGATAAGATGAAGGGCTATAGAAGAAAGAATTAGATGATGGGGAGAGGGAAGAAAAGGGAAGAAATGAGTAAGGAGTAAGTGAACAGGGGTAGAGTTGGGAGGCAAAAAGTGAAAAGAAGGTCAGGGGGAGGAAGGGGAAGAAGGAAATAGGTAGGAAGGAGGATGAAAGCAAGGAGCATGGGGTAGGGGAGGAGATGGGGGAGTTAACAGATGGCGATGGGTAAGACAGGAAAAAAAAGAGAGGAGGAGATGGAAGGAGAAAGAAATGTAGAGGGAAGGTAGGAGACAAGAGAGGCAGGGGTAAGTCGGAGATCTGGGAGGGGATATGAGAGGTTAGGAGTGGGCGGGTTTGGGAGTGAAAGTAGTTGTGCTCGTAAGTGATAGTAAATTGCCAGGATGCAAACAATTATGTGGCTTCTTCATCGTGATTTTTTAGGTAATAATTCTGGCATTATTGTGACACTTCCAGGCAGACTTTTTGCCCGATTACTGAGTGCTGAGATACGCTGACTTATTTTCTATTTCGAGTTTTCAGTAAAATTACATGAAAATATGTTGATGATGGAGCTTAACAGTAACTTACTCTCACTGTCTACTTTCAGATAACTTGAATAACTTTGTACTGGCTTTCGGGAAAATAATGTCATGATATTTTTCTCTGGTACAGCTTTTAAGTAATAACGTACTGTAATATTTTGGTGGTCTGGTGTGGGAAGTCCTGGGTCGGAGAAGGCTGTGCGTTAACCTCTAAAATCTGGCTACCGTCCCTTTTATTTTGTCTTGCTCTTCCCAGACTATTTTAAAGAATTTAGAAAAGGTCTCTTACCTGACCCCAACAGTTCGAATGTCGCTCCTAACCAGGTGTTTTACTGACCTTACTGTTAGCCAGTTACTGCCCAAAGTTGCTGTGTGCTGGATTTTGCTGAATAGATAATTAGTGTACCGCCCTCTGCCTACCGACTCGTAATCGAGAAGCTCATGAGTTCATATTTTTAGGTTCCCTCCTTGACTGACTCTTGAAACTGCCCAATTCCATCTTCGAAAGGTAACGAAGGTTCCTAAATGGTTGAGTGCAGACAGTACAGCCTCTCAATACCTGAGCGATTACTTATACTGTATTGCTCTTCAAAGGAAACTGGAGGAGTTGTAGGGATAAAGTTTCCATTTTTTACCGTGAAACATACAAAATGCAGAGATGTTTTTCAGAATCTTTGCCATCTCATTTTCATTCTCTGTATGATTTCCGATGGGTAAAACTTGCAGGCTTGTTGGTGGTGATATTACATCCATGTTTCTGATGCGGTTTTAAATAATGAATTCTTTATACTGATGCTTCATTTATGTTTTTTTTTTTTCGACGAGGGATATATATGTGAATCATTTTTGTTCCAATTTGTTTTTGAATGTTAATCCCTAATACTAAACGCAGTTCTAAATGGCACTGATTTTTCTTATCGTTTTCTGTGAAATATGAAATAAAGGCCTGACACTTTTTTTTTCGCCTGTGAAAATTTTCTGTATCACTGATATTGACGTTTGAACATAAGGAATACAATCAATGCTATCAATATGCATAACATTTTAGAAAGGCTATCCTTTTGTACTTTGCTACTTTGTCGTAAATGAATCTTACATTGTCATCATTAATGTTAAGGTTAAATATGTCTGTAAATTGGTCACTATAGTTCGTCTGTTATAACCTGGCAGACATTTTTGGCCTTTTGCAGCTTATTTCCCGCAGCTCAGTGGCAGGGTAAGACAATATTACTGCCCAAGAGTCTTTCTGTATCATTATTTTCCTGGCTAACACAATATTCCTGTGTTAATCCCTTGTTCAGCATTCAAAACGAAGAGATAGCAGTTTTAGGACAAAATAGGTGGACAGAATAGAGTACTGAATGCTTTTTATGCTAAAGAATTATTGGCTAAATATTTTCATGTTGCCAAAATAAGATCCGAGATGTTTTTCCACTTTCTCGCATCGATGTCTCTTACCTTCACTTTCTTACCGTCACACCTCCCTTATTTTCATACCCTTCAAAACATTTTAAAAGATTCCCTTCTGTCATATTGTCCTCTCCTCCTTTCTTTCCTAATTTCACATTCTTCTCTCCCTTTCCTCGCTGACTCCCACGCCTCTCCAACTCCTAGATCACTTCACTCAATTTCCGTTGTTTCCCCTTTTTCCCCAACAACATCCTAATTTCAGAGTCATATGGAAATCCTATGATGAAAGTTAAAGAAGCTTAATTCTTTGCCTCGCTGCAACATGCCGGCAGATCCGTAGTACAGAAGCTAACCACATCTAATACTCACACCTGCCACATCAAAGGCTGCCAGAAATTGTAGACAAGCATACGCCTTCACCTTCGTTTTTTCAGCCTTTATCCTTTCAGCAGGGTGATGCTCTTCTCATTATATTCCTTCAGTATCCTGTGTATTTCATTCCCTTGAGGGGAGATTATGCGAACTGGAATAGATTAATATAGCCCTCATTAATCTTTTCACTACTACAACACTTTTCTGTGCTGAGTAAAATGACTAAATGTAGCGTAAATATATATCAGTATCAGTACCGAGTATTGGGTGGTTTAAATTGCTGGCCTGACCTTTACACCCTCCATACTCCCATACCTCGACTCTCTCCTTGCCTGTCGCTCACCAGACCTGTCAGTCTCTAATATTCAGGCGGAGTCCAGTGTATGTGCGCTCTCTCTCTCTCTCTCTCTCTCTCTCTCTCTCTCTCTCTCTCATCTTTACCCATGACAAGCCGGTAGGCGACGATGGTCAGCTCTAAGCGAACCAAGCTTTGTCAGCGACCGGAAGTGAGTTTCGACACTAAAAGTCATTTCTATGTGGAGGTACTCCAATACAACATTCCACCCAGGAATTATGGCCCTGGCTTATTGATCTTCGGAGCCTTAGCATTTCACGCAAACAAAGTCGTAACTATAGAGCTTTTCATATTTTTTGCACTTGATGACCTTTGACCTCTGACCTGGCTGATATAGGTCACGCATGTATGAAGCACACTTGTAATACTCATTAAAGTTTATAAGCATGCCAAGTTTCATTCGATTCCATCCACCCACTGTCGAGTTATGGAACTTGAAATTGGCGGAATGGCCCACAAGAGGTACAACTTCTAGGTGGCGCTGCCAGCGATTGGAGGTGAGTTTCGACACTTAATGCCATTTTTTTATCGAGGTACTCCAGTGCAACATTCCACCCAGGAATCATGTCCCTGCCTTAATAATCTTCGGAGCCTTAGCATTTTGCGCAAGAATAGTCGTGATTTTAGCTTTTGTCACCTTTTTCACATTTGATGATCTTTGACCCCTGACCTGGCCGATGTAACACATCGAAGTACAGTAGAAAGTTGCAGTACTAGTCAGTGTCTATAAGAATTCAAACTTTCAACTGAGCCACAGGGGAACTAGGGGGGCATTTTTGAAAACGAGTACTGTTTGCTGGAGACACTGAGGCCAATCTTCGCAGGGTTGCCACTCGAAAACTAGAGGAGAGAGGGGTAAAATGGACGGCACACTTCCGATAGGGAATGACCTCAAGATTAGGCCTATAGAAGTCAGAGCTTTCTACGCCCATTAGTAGTGCTAATACAGCTCAAAACGTGAAAAGTAAGGGGAAAAAAAGCGGGTTTTCGGCCGTTGCTATAGGCAACGACCAATTGCCTAACAACCAAAACATTGCGAACACAGCTAGGTCATAGGCTGGTCATTGTGCCCAAGTTTGGTTGGAATCGGTTAATTCTGTAGTGTAGAAGTGCCTGACACAATTAAAAGAGAAAGAATACAAGAAAAACGTGACTAACAAGAAGGGCAGCATGGAGCTGGTCAACAATGAACTCACTATCAGCTGTTTCTTTCAATTATCTCCTTGTTATTGTTAATTGCCAGTATACTGGTCCGGCTATCTTCTTTTTTATTTCTTCTTAATAACCCATGATCTCTCTCAAGTAGTGATGCTTCCACTTAGCCCCCCCACCCTAACCTTCGATATAAAATCATTCTTTCCCCATCTTTCTCCTTTCATTCCCTCTAGTCTCTGTCCCGTCCAGTTCTGTATGTCTTCAACTCATATTTTAGTCTCAACTTTTCCAGTTATCTTCCCTTCCCAACGTACTTTTACCCTCAGCTCCTTCCTCCCTCTGTTTCTTCAAGTTGCTCCCCGTCTCGATTTCTCTTGTACTTCTTGCCTCCAGCCCCCACCTTCCTTCACTACTTTTCCTTAAGTTATTCTTACTATTTTCTGCTCATTCCTACTCCTACTCCTTTACTTCTTTCCCTCCCTCACGCTCAAAGTTACCTAAAGCTGATCGCCATAATTTCTTCCCTTTCTCCATGTCTGGTAAGCATTGTCTCTTTGTACTACTCCACCTTACCTTTCCCTCGTTTACATCTCCCACTGCTGGAACTCCCTTCCTTTCTTCCTCCTTTTTGCATTTCACCACACCTTATCATTCTTTCCTCTTTTTGTTCTTCAGTAGTACCCACTCCAGTCTCTCCATCCCTCCTCCCTTTCCCTGTGTTCTCAATAACCTGTAGTTCCATCAGCCTTTTCCATCCCTTCTTTATTTTATTCCTCTCCTTCGCTCATCCCCACTCTCTCCTCTCTACATACCTCCACCTGCTTCTTTATTTCCAAATTAACATTGTAAGGGCAAAGGTAAAAATTATAAACTGCAAAGAGTTTGTGTGGAGAGATAACGATAAGGCAGGTGAGATAGCAAAGTAATAAACTAAGATGCGGCAAAACAACGGACAAGATGGTATTAATATCATGAAAATGTAAGCTATTCCAAAAAAAAATAAAAATAAAAACAGTTTCCCAGGCAACGAGAGAGAAAGAGAGAGAGAGAGAGAGAGAGAGAGAGAGAGAGAGAGAGAGAGAGAGAGAGAGAGAGAGAGAGAGAGATTTACTACACTACTTTGATTAAATGAGTATGCGAGGGCTAGGTGAAAGGCACGGTAATCCCCGAGTGAAGCACGAGGTGTGGGATGCAGAGTGATTTATGGCCAGGTACGATAATTTCCACACTCTAGGGTACGATTGCTCACGCGGGAGTTACTTATGTTGATATTATGCTCAATCTTGGCACTTGACTCCAAAAATACGAGTTTCTTAATGCACACGTACAAGTCTACAATTGCCAAATGAGCACACGGGATGCTGACGTACGGGGTAATCACGAGGAGCTTCTAAGAGCACATATGTATGTATATTTGAGCCAAGAAACACGCAAACAGTTCCGTCATCAGCTAAATCACAGTCTTAACCGCACTTCCTACTGAGTTCATGGTCTTTCACTGCGAGAGATAAGATCGCTTACCAATACGGCTTAATAACATTCTTCTCTCGTCCCTTCCATCTCCCTCCCCCCAAATAACCCCTCCCCCTCCCACACACTCTCGTTGCTCCTTCCTTAAGTATTGCATTTGTAATTATCTGGACTTGAGTGATGTTTTGAGCTGTGATGGGGACGGATGAGGATGTATTTATCACGCCCACTTGCGATGAGTTCTGGGGTTGGGGGTTAGATAATTGATACTATTTTTTTTGTTTTGTTTTGTTTTGAGGGGGTAGGAGAACATTACACAATATTTCACCTTTTCTTCTTCGCACTGTACATCTTCTTGCTGTTATTCCAAGTAAAGAGAGGCTTAGCATATCTCTCTGGCTGTTGATTTTGATAATTCTTATGCGTAAAAGAAGGTGACGGACATGCTCTAAGTGTGAAGTTGACCCAGTGGAACAGTAGGTGGGCTTTGGGCATTGATTGTATATACTGACTTTGCCCTTCGACTCCGTTAAAGCGTTTGGATTCGAGCCTCTACGTCCGAAAAAGTTTGACATGAAGGGGGGAGGAGGAGATATGCACCCCGTTGCTTCTGCCCCTTTAATCCCTAAAATACAGTGACTTTGATACATTCTTGTTGCCTGTAAACGATTTTAAGTTTCGACAGACGCCTTGTACTGAAGGGGCTGATGAAAAGAAAAATACAGATTTGTAAGCAATGTATAATCTTATGTACTAGCAAGAATAAGATAAAAGCTGTGATATCGTAAAGAAGTTCATTTGTATTAAACGAAAAGCAGGAAATTCATGCTTAATATTGTCTCTCTCCAAACCCAGAGGATAGTGTTGTCATGTGTCGAAAAAAAAAACAAAAAAAAAAAAAACACTATTTCTCTCTCCCAGCGACTCTTCTAGAATTCAGTCCTTGGATCATACTCTTCCCAGTCGCTCACCACACAATCAGTAGTCGAGCTGGTGGAATAACTAAACCACAACGAGCGTCTTTTGTTATACACTTAAATCTGATAACGTATAATATATTGCATTTTTGCTAACTTGAGACGACTTTACTGATTTAATAATGATTACTTATACTGAAGGAATTAATGATGGCTGCAATTAACTCTCTAGTTCAAGAAATCTCTCCCAAGATAACAAGAATAAAAAAAAAAAAAAAAAAAACGCGATCCGAGTGCGGTAGGTAAGTACTTTGTAACACTGGTTAGGACTCTGTTGTGCCTTTAACATGTATTGTTGAGGCTTTAAATTTCTAGGGATAAAAATCGAACAAAATATGGATTACTTAGACATTTTTGATCAGTTCAATACAAGATATAATTGAACATCTACTAATACAACTTTAAAATAGTCATCATGATGCTCGTTAACAAGGCAGGTAAAATATATATATAACACATAGGAAGTAAAATTATCAGCTTGCAACCTGAAATCATGGCATATAATTCACTAGACAGGATAAATATAAAATACCTAAGGTCTGCACGAAGATTTCTTGCAGTATTAAAGATCATGCCTCACAGACACAACACCAAAAAGTATATAGGGATGAATTTTATAACACGAAAATAAATTAAACTGCTAATGGACGTAAAACGAGGACAGATATTAACAGCAGCACTGAACACAGAAAAATATTGCATAAACTCATATACTTCACGCAATTGTCTTTATGAAATAGGAAAATACGACTACACTACGCACTGATACTGTTTCAGGCATGAATCATGACAGAGAGAATATCGGCAAAATTCTTGAAGGACATGATTCGACGGAGAGTCATTATTAGGAAACGGTTGGATGATGCATCACTTAGACTGTCTGATTAGGATGAAAGTGGGAATACAGCTGTGGATGTTTGTGTTTGCATATACAGTACCCAACAGATGATGGGCAAGCGACAGAGCAGGAAAGATTGTGGTCAGATATTTAAGTGTGTTTGGACAACTTTGGTCCAAGTGAAATCTTATTATGATAAGTTGTCTGAATGAAGAAGAGGAAAAGGCATTGGTGGTTTTGGAGTGCCAGGAGTAGAGGAGAATGGAAATACTTACGTCGACATTTGTGATGGAAATAGGAGGTGACCGAGACGGTAGAGAGGTGCTGTCTCCCTCTCTCTCTCTCTCTCTCTCTCTCTCTCTCTGAGTCTGTGTGTGTGTGTGTGTGTGTGTGTGTGTGTTTACCTTGACCGTAAATATCTGGCTCCTATACAACCACCACAATTAATTTCCTATGGCTTTACTGTATAGTATGCCACACTTGACAAAAAGTAAACATACGGAGGTGGGTTCTTGTCTACACATTATTACATCTAGTTACTTATCATCTACTGAATATTCAAAAAGACAAGATCCAGAGAAATAAAATCTACATGACACATTTCACATCATTATATTTTTGCGTCTCTTTTGCGATTTTAATTTTCTCATGGTTGGAACTCTTGTAATCATATTCTGCTAACTCCAGACGATTTCCTTCAGTCAGAGTGAGTTATAAGAGCCTCAGAGTGTAAATGCTGTCACCATCATCCCCCTCATCGTCGGGACAACTGTAGTATTCAATTGCATCTGATGTCAAATGATTTTATTCATATGAGAACGTATCACAGCAGCCTGAGAATGTCGATTTAAATGACACAAGCTAACACAGTTGGGATTTAATGAACAGAAGGAATTCTTTTGACAAAAAAAAAAAAATACTAATACAAGAACGAAAGAATCACTGAACACAATAATAACAGTTCACCTCATTTCGTGCTTTCCTCTTCCTGTTTCTGGACCGCTCCTACCCTATGCTTTGGTGGGAAATAAAATATGAATGATGATGATGATGATAAGAAAGAACTGAATACAAAGAATATAATTCCTCTCCAAATTCTTATCCCAAAAATAAGCAAAATGAAAACGAAGTAAAACAGAGAAATTAGTAGAGAGAGAGAGAGAGAGAGAGAGAGAGAGAGAGAGAGAGAGAGAGAGAGAGAGATGGATGGATATCTCTGTCTTTTTTCAGATGCCTCAAATCCCTTAGGGTTGGTCACAAAAAATTCCCTCCAAGTGTCCCTGTTCCTCGCCATTTCACTGCCCTTCCCCCAGCTCACAAACCTCCTCTCTCATATACCTCTCCACTCCATATCTCCATTTATTTATTTATTAAGCTGTAATTATTAGAATATCCCAATAATACAGGTGTTCATCAAGGCTGTGGTAATTCTAGCAGATGACAACACTTCTCCGCAGTTGAGCAAAATGCTATGGTGGTACAAAAGGTTAACTGTGAATAACGGCGTTCAGGTGAAGGGGTTAACGCCAAAAGCATCCTACCCACTTGTACGTACACACACACACACACACACACACACACACACACACACACACACACACACACACACACACACACACACACACACACACACACACACACACACACACACACACACACACACACACACACACACACACACACACACACACACACACACACACACACACACACATCAAGAGCTTAACAAACGGCTACACACCGAAAACACCAAATCACCTCAAACGGTCTGCCCTCTGCCGTGTGTGTGTGTGTGTGTGTGTGTGTGTGTGTGATCACGGTGCTTACACTGCCAGAATGAGAGAGGCAGCGAGGGGAGTGAAGAGGGGAAGGTTAATAGAGACGGAATAAAGCTAAAGAGGTGAGAGAAGGGGAGAGAGAGAGAGGAAGAGAGCGAGAGAGAGAGTGCGAGAAAGAGGGGAGACGATTGCAAGTGAGTGGGTGGAATGAAGGAGTAAGAGTTTATAGAGATGTAAGGATTTGAGAGAGAGAGACAGACAGACAGACAGACAGACAGACAGAAGACAGACAGAGACAGACAGACAGACAGACAGACAGAGAACAGACAGACAGACAAATAGTCAGACAGATAAACAGCCACATAGAGACAGACAGACAGAGACAAAGATAGACAGAAAGACAGACAGAAAGGACCTGAGAGAGAGAGAGAGAGAGGGGGGGGAGAGAGAGAAAGAGACAGAGACAGAGGCAGACAGACAGAGAAAGAGAGAGAGAGAGAGAGAGACAGACAGAAAGGAACAGGAAGCGAGGGAAAGCAAACAACGCATGTACTGTCAAGAGCTTCAACGATGTAAAATACCAAAAGGAAAGGTAAGTATCTAGACATCTTTAAAAAACAAAACAAAAAAACAATATAATTTCGGTTCTTGTTAGGAGCAATAAAATTCTTAAGTGTGTCTCACGGAAAGGGTAGGGAGAAAATATGAGAGAAATAATTGAAATATGGTCGAGAGAGAGAGAGAGAGAGAGAGAGAGAGAGAGAGAGAGAGAGAGAGAGAGAGAGAGAGAGAGGAAGGGAGGGAGCCGATTACAAAATAAGAGGTAAAAGGGAAGACAGGGGGAACCAGGCAAGAGGAATATGTGGGTTATTGTCGCCTTTAGCGCAGGGGTGAGGCAGGGGAGAGAGAGAGAGAAAGAGAGAACCCATACCCCTAGTCCTTTCATTATGTAAACACGCATATCTTAATACCTTACACAAGCGGAATGGAAAACAGGTTAAAAGGGTGAAAATATAACACGTGTCAGGGTATATGAGAATTTCGGAAAAGTGCTGCGAAAAATATATAAGAATGCAAGAAATTGGAGAATAAAAATAAACTGGCTGAAGAATGGAATAAAGAAATTGAGTAAAAGTAAGGGAAGAGTGTGGAAAAAGAAAACGCAGAATATGAGAGAGAAAGAAAGCATGGGAAAAAATGATCAAGGTTTTTGTACGCCACGCGAGGGAAAGGAAGCGAGAGAGAGAGAGAGAGAGAGAGAGAGAGAGAGAGAGAGAGAGAGAGAGAGAGAGAGAGAGAGAGAGAGAGATCAGACGAAACATTTAAGAGCATATGTCTCTGAGAAAAAGACAAAGAAAGAAAGAAAATGAAAGAGACAGATAGTTATAGACAGACAGATAGAGAAATAGCTGGGTTAATAAGATAGATTTGTAGATAGAGTGATAGAAGGAGACAGACAGATAAATAAACAGAGAGAGAGAGAGAGAGAGAGTGTAGCTGAGTGAGAAGTGATTAACCCGCCCTAGAGGGGACACACAGAGGGGATCCTGACGGCTGATAGAGGATTAAAACTTGTGAGGGGAGAGGCGGGCAGAAGGTTGGTGGCGAGTGATTGTGGTTTGCAGGGTGAGGGGACACGGGCAGGGTGAGGGGCGAGTGAGGGGAGAGTGAGGGGTGAGTGAAGGGTGTATGAGAGGACAGAGTAAGGGTAAGGGAGAGGTGGGTGATGGGAGAGTAAGGTGCTGGTGAGGGAAGAGTAAGAAGGAAGTGAGGGGAGGTTTAAGAAATAGTAAGGGGATGGTGAGGGGAGGGTAAGAGGAAAGTAAAGGGGCTGGTGAGGAGAAACTATGAGGAGTGAAGAAGGGCTTAGGAGAGTAAGAGGAGAGTGAGGGGTGAGTGATGGGTGTAAGAGAAGGAAGAATAAGGGAAAACTGAAAGGTGAATGAGGCAGAGTATGGGAAGAGTGAGGGGCGGATGAAGGGAGAATACGGGAAGTGAAGGGTAGAGAAGAGGAATGAAAAGGGAGAGTGAGGGTGGATGAAGGAAAGTAAGAGGAGAGTGAGAGTGGATGAAGGGGAGTTAGGAAGAGTAAGGGCGGATGAATGGGGATGTAAGGGTAGAGTGAGGGGTGATGAAAGGGAGTAGGGGGAGAGGAAGGGTGAATGTGAGTAAAGTACAATGAGGGAGAAGAGAATGGCAAGGTGTTGGTAAGGTGTAGATCAAGGGGAAAATGGGATGAGGAAACAGTGAAGTGGCAGAGGAGTAGGCCAAGTGGTGGGGAAAAAATTTGTAAGGGATAGATCAGGGACTGGTGAGAGGTGGAGGAAGATAAAGAATAAAGGGAGAATGAGGGAGTGGTGAGGAGTGGGAGAAGGGAGAGTGCGGAGTCGGTGGAGGGAGGAAATGAGGAAGAAACTGGTGAAAGGTGGTATAGGGAGAATGAAGGAAGAATGAGAGGGTGCTCATATTTCGGTGAGGGGATGGGGGAGAGGGGTAAGTAACAGAATGCAGAGAGAGTGAGAAGAGAATGAAACATGGGTAAGAGGGGGGGGAGAGGGGTAAGTAACAGAATGCAGAGAGAGTGAGAAGAGAATGAAACATGGGTAAGAGGCTGGAGAGAGAGAGAGAGAGAGAGAGAGAGAGAGAGAGAGAGAGAGAGAGAGAGAGAGAGAGAGAGAGAGAGAGAGAGAGAGAGAGAAACAGAGATAGACAGACAGACAGAGACAGACAGACAGACAAGCACAAGAGGGGAGTAAGGGTTGGGTTAGGGGAGAGTAAGGTGTGGATAAGTGGAAACAGAGAGGGAGAGTGAGGGGAGACTGAAAAACACAAAGAGTGAGAATTTGGGGAGAGTGAGGAGAGAGAATGAGAGGCAAGTGAGGGAAGAATGAGAGAGTCAGGAGCGAATGTGAGGGTGAGAACGAGGGAAGAGTGAAAAGAGTGATATGGCAGAGTGAAATGATAGTAGAGTGAGGAGATAGAATGTGCTTTGGAGAAGAGTGTGTCATTTGCAGAGAGAGAGAGAGAGAGAGAGAGAGAGAGAGAGAGAGAGAGAGAGAGAGAGAGAGAGAGAGAGAGAGAGAGAGAGAGAGAGAGAGAGAGAGAGAGAGAGAGAGAGAGAGAGAGAGAGAGAGAGAGAGAGAGAAAAGGGGATAATATTTTTCACACATAACCCCCATTTTTGACTAGCCACCTCAACCATTTCTCACAAGCTTCACACAGGAAGCTCTCACCAGGGTATCCTAAACAATTTTCGCTTCATCGTGGCCTTCGCACATTTATATCCATTGAAAAATACCCTCAGGGAGCAATCAGAGGTTCGCCAATTACATCGTTCAATTTTTGTCGCCCGATGTGCAACCTGATATTCTGTTCTCTCATATCCAGCGCTGTATCAGGTTATCTTTATATCAGTTATGACGACCCCAATATATTCTTGTCAGGCTGGTATTCTATATTGCTGTCTATATCGTTTTTAGTGACAATTCATAACTTCTGTGTTTAATTGTTCCTACTCCCTCTTTTATTCAGCTGAGGGAAGATCTCTGGTAGTGAAAAAAAAATTGAAATAACCTTCATTAACCATTCCATGGCAAGATATGTCCCCTGACTTGAGTAATGTCGCCAGGGAGTCGAAAAAAAAGACAAACGAAAATCTAAGTTAAATTCATCTCGGTTACATGGCCCAAGAATGCACTCAGCAGCAAATGAATAAAGTGCAATGAGAGAAATAATCTTTTTCGAGGATGTTATCAGCTTTCTTGCCGGAATAAGAGCTCTGTGAAAATTAAAAAAGACACTGAGACCCGAAATCCCGTATGCTTTGGAGATATCTTAACACCTTTTTTATCAGCGGTAAATTTTGCCTACTAAACCTTAATGTCCCCTTCAATAACACTATACTCCTTTTACTGCAACTTGGCCTAAAATTGTCATCTCTCCACCTTTAATACTGAGTTGTAACCATAGATTAACAATAGAATATTATGCTAGTCACGAAGCAGTGCCGAGGAAAAGTGATAGGGTCGTAGCATTCACATTTTCTGCCACTCAGCTACATGAATAAGCAAAAAGAAAAAAAAGTGGAGAAAATCTAGGCCAAAATAACTTAAAATAGTATAATGACGACAGTGTCTATCTATCTATCTATTGCCAGACGCCTCAATCCCGTTTGGGGTGGCCACAAACAAATCGCCTCCAAGTCGCCCTGTCCCCCGCCATTTCACTGCCCTGCTCCCAACTCACACCCCCCTCTCTCATATACCTCTCCACCCGACAGTGACGACAGTGATGGTGTTGAAAAAACATAAATATCATAAAAGTGAACATTCAGGTGTAATATGCTACATGAATCGCTGTAGGAAAAAGGCTAAGAACTCCTGTGCCAACCAAAATATGCCTTTGAGACAGGCACGAGTGTGTAGCCGTGCCTCACATTTAACAAAACTTGGGGCAACATACAACTGAGGAGAGAGGACGAGGAAGAGGAAGAAAAATACTTAGGAGGGGGATAGCGACGGAGGGGGATAAAGGAAGGAGGGAGGTAAAGATGTGGAAGGAAGAGGAAGTGAAGAGGGAGGTAGGAAATTGATAGGAAGAGCCGGAGGAAGGAGGAGGGAAGAAAGGAAAAGGAAAGGAGAAGGGAGAGGTAGGAAAAAGGAAGAAAAGGAATGGAGAGGGGAGGAAAGGATAGAGAAGACGTGGACAATGGCGAGAATGGGAACAGGTAAGGAGAGGATGGGATGCTAGTGGAAATAAAGGAGAAGGAATAAGTCATAGAGGTAGATAGATAGATTGACAGCTGAACAGATAGATAGACAAGCAGGTAGGTAGGTAGGTAGGTAGAGAGAGAGAGAGAGAGAGAGAGAGAGAGAGAGAGAGAGAGAATAAATAAATAAATAAATAAACAAACCTAGAAGAAAATACGAATATGTATAGACACCCATCATTGAATCATCCGCAGCCTCATCGATAGAAAAAACGCAATATAATCACCCCAAATAAAAACCACATCCACAGGTAAAAGAAAGGACTGAAAATAGGGGGAAACCATAGTCCGTGCACGCCAGAAAATGATAAATTGATACACAGGAAAATCGTATAAAGTTTAACTGATACAGGGGAGACCGGGAGAGTGAGAGAAAACGGAGCACAAGAGAGCAGAGAAAAGGCGATGCAGTGTAAAGGGAGAAGTATATGATAGTAACTCAGGGTAACGGAGCTGGATTTGTTTGGATTCTTTATTTATTATTCTGTACAAATCCTTAAGCGCTCTCGGTATGATGTCACTTAAGGCTATGAGGGAATGAGCACGGGTATGGTAAGTACTGGATTTGATTTTATGTAGATACTTTATTTACTCTTCAGTATACCAGCCCCTACAGTTTTGGGAATCTTGCTGCTGGAGATCAAGCAGGAATGAGTAGAATACGGCAAGTAATCAAATTTGCACGTAAAGGTATCGCAGTTCTCCTTACACCACGTTTCTATTCCCTTACTTTACACTGATGATGTTTTTCTTACCTATATTTTTTTTTACAACTTTACTTAATAGAGACTTTTTGAACTGTAATGGTTCGATGTATTGTTCATTAACTCCTTCACTGCAAAAACTCTCTCTGAAGCTGAATAATATCATTAGCGGAGAGTCTGATAAAAAAAAAAAAAGTCATCTGATTGAAGGGATAAATATCTTATCTCCTAAATCCATTTACTCTGGCTCTTCCATCTCTTATGGATCCACATTTTCTTTTATTTTTACCACTAGCTTTTCTCTTAATCTATCGACTTCCACAGTCTTTCAACCCGTTTATTGATTTTTATAACATTTTCAGTCCATTACATCAGTATTTTCCAGCCTTTTCCACGCAAATTCTCACTTTTTCGCAATGTTTCCACAGATTCCGTAGTTTTTTTTTTCGGCCCTTGCTACACATTTTATTTTTTATTGTATCTTCTACAATTATAAATAGGAGTGCATAGGAAGTACAGATATCAGGGGAGTTGTTGGCCAAAGAGAAGTTTTTTTTTTTTTTTTTTTTTTTTTTAACTATCCATCACACAATTACTCAATATTGCCACACAACGGAGGGACCCGGAGCTAAGCTATTCAGTCCAGACATTAAACAGAGTGGCCAGTTTAACCAGTCAAAGAGACAGTCTGGGCAGTAAAAACAAACAATAAGTTATTGTTAAATGAAAATATTTTAGAGGCAAAACAACAGATGCCAAACAGAGTTAGAAGTAAACTGGTAAATGGAAAAAAATTTGCGTAATTGCTCAATGTAATCTCATTATGTTTGTTGCAGTTAAAAGACGCACTTGGTAAGGATTGTGGTGGTAGTGCCACTGTAGTCAAACCGTTGTTGGATTACGTTTAACGCTCACATATTTCCACAGTGGGGACAGACTGATTCTTCCCTGAACCAAGCTCCACCTTCTGTTTATATTTTTAACTTGACTGTCGTCGGGTTTGGCTGTGATATGTAATTATGAAGCTAGGTGTGAACATATATACCTGTAAGATGAAGCCAAGATTCCGGGACCTGAATGGCAAATGACTGAGTGGGTGATCCATTTCGCTGGGCCTACTGTTGATTAACTTGCCCACTAGCATGGTCTTCTCTTTTCCTGACCCTCTGTACCGTACCTCAGCCTATCTGAAAGTGAGAAAGGCGAGATAATAATTTTGTGTATTTATTTTTACACTACTTTTTAATGTTAATTCATTGGCATTTGATAATCATTGCGGCACATTTTATCAGTTGTTTACAAGTTTTCCCATCCATTTTATTGAGCATTACTAGCCATCGCATCACATCCATTGGCACATTACAGTAGACGTAAGCCCGACAGCTCTGTACTTTCTTTATTTTCCATTTCCAGTTCTCCTTTTCCTCAATCCATATAATCCTCCTTTCTCTCATTTTCCATTCTTATACTTTTTTCCTTTAAAGTACTATCCAGTATCCCTGCCCCCTCCACCTCCCTCTGTATGTGTCTATCATCCCATTCTCATCACAGAAATTCATCACTCCTTTTTCTATCCCATTCTTTTTATTTTCCTCACCGTTAGGTACCAGCCTCTTTACCACCTTCCCGATCCTCACACTTACTTCCCTCTCCCTTTTCCACATCTTGCTTTGCTACCTTGCAGTCCACCCTTCCCCTCATCGCTCTGCATCTCCTTAATAGCCAGTCTCTTCTCTCTTCCGTTATCCACTCTTTTCTTGCACATTTCTCTTTACCCCTTTTAATTTTTCTCTTCATCCATTTTTTTCACCTTTCCAACCACCCAACTTCTTCTCTGTATCACCTTACCATCTTCTTTTTTATCTCTCCCTTTCCCATTTCTACCTATATCTTTTTGCACTTTAGCTTTCCTCTTTTGACAATCCTTTCCAATCTCTTTCCTTCATGCTATCGTCTCATTTCCTCTCCTTTACCCATTTTTCCACAGCCATTCAGCTAGATATTACCCTGTCCTCACCCAGTTACATTGCTTCCTACGTCTCGCCCATTTCCCCGGCTCTTCTATTTTCTGTCCTTAACTCACCATCTTCCTCTCTCACATTCTCTATCCCTCTTTCATCCGTCGTATACCTCTCTCCATCAACATGCAGTTCATTCCATACCTCTACAGTTGTCTCTAACCCCGCCCCCTGTAGTTCTCCCATTCCCCCTGTAGTTCTCCACATCCTCTGCAGTTCTCACCATCTCCCTGTAGTTCTCCCTATCCCCCTGCAATCCTCTTTATCCCCCTGTAGTTCTCCCTACCACCCTGCAACCCTGCTCATCCCCCTGTTGTTCTTCCCACCCCTCGCAGTCCTCTCTATAGCTTGTAGCTCTCCTTATGTCCTTGCAGTCCTCCCGATCACCCTACAGTCCTCTCCATTCTATAAGGCCCTCCCGCAGTCTTCCCTTCCCCTGCGGTTCCACTTTCCCATGCCATTCCTCCTCTTCCCCTTCCACTACTCTTTCCAGCCCTCCTGCTTCCCTTCCACTCCTTCTCTTCCTCTTCTAACTTTCCCCTGCCCTCTCTCTCCACCCTTTTGTTTCCTTCTGCACCTTCCCTCCGCTCCCAGCAGCCTTTCGTTCCCCTTTTCCTGCAGGTATTATTCTCACCTTCTCCGCCGTCCCCTGTAATATATCTGAGTATATCCTAGTGTTCTTTTTCCCCAAATAACCTCCCAGACTCGCCTCAGCTGACCAGTATGTGTGTGTGTGGGGGGGGGGAGTTCTGAAAATGAGTCGCGCCCTGGGTCCACTACACCTGCTATAATTAAATAATACATTCAATTTGCACACTGTTTGGTTGTTGGTGTGTTGGGGCACAGGGGTGAGGTCTGCTGTGGCGTTATACTCACACTTACACACACACACACACACACACACACACACACACACACACACACACACACACACACACACACACACACACACACACACACACACACACACACACACACACACACACACACACACACACACACACACACACACACACACACACACACACACACACACACACACACACAAAGTCTGTCCTCATATTCTTTCCCATAAAGATTATTTCCATATTTGTGAAGCCTAAAAGAGCATTTAGTCTTCTAATTCATTTTCACTAACGTAAGGTTTATATTCGTGAGGTCTGGGGTTGGGACATTCTCACCCATTCATTAAAAAAACAGAAAGTAGTTGATCCTCAAGTTTGCTCCCATATCGATACGTTTCACATTCTTACACTCAAGATTATGTTGAAAAATATCCCTATTGTTAAGAGAAAATGATAATGTCGTCTATATACTCGCACCGAAAATTATAGCCTAACCTTCGAATGATTTAGTAAACACCTGGCTCTCAAGCACATCCTTATGCCCACAAGCCCTAACACAATCCTCACACTCCAGCTCCTCAACGACACCCTCACACTCCAATTCCCCAAACACGTCCTCACACTCCAACTTCTCAAACATAGCACTAGCAGTAAAAAAGAAAAAATAATAATTTATAAAAAAAAAATCACGTTCCTCAAACACGTTCTCGCACTCTGTCTTAAACACATCCTCACAATCGTAACCTGAGAAAATCATCACATTCCTAGTCAAACACCACGTCCTCGCATTCCAGCCCCTCAGTCACATCTACACACTCGTATCCAGTAAATGATATTTCGCACTCCCACAGAGATACTATATCATTATCATCACCATCAATATCTTTATGATCGTTACAATGAATATCAACCATCTTTACCTTTTATCCCATATAAAGACGAGGTGATGTTGGATCCAGAGGCAAGGAAAGACAAAGTACAGGATTAATGTGGGTGAATTATTTGCAAGAGCACCATCGCATTTACCAAATATCCACAGAATTCTACCAAGAACATATGGGTTTTGGAGGAGGTTGTCGTACAAGGTATTGCCACAAAGATTTTTTTTAGCACATTACACCTTAATCTCCACTTCAGTGTCACTGATGCAAATGATATTGATGTTAAGAAGGTAAATACCATACGTGAGAATATCAAAGCGTAATATGCGTAATAATATATCGCCAAAGAGTATTTAGAATTCATGTATGTTACAGAAAATTCTGATAACTTCTCCTTAAACAGAGGCGCTGACTAGGACCTTCACGTCGTGGCTCTCTCTACCCTGGGTGGAGTAGCTACGGCGTCTACCCTGGAACCTAAATTTTTCATATTTCCTTGCACGTCACCATGGGAATGGACCCGGGTCGGACTTTGATGCGGGGCTGTCTTCCTCAAGAGGTACCAGTTCCCTACACAGCGTATTACCTGAGGGAAGGCCCCACAGAAGTAGTTGCATATCTTCGATCAACGATTCTACTTGGCCAGACGGACCGCGGTTGAGCAACGACCACAGCAACTTCAAGAAGATAATCTAGCAGCCTTACTGAACAATATTTCTTCTCATTTTCACATAAATAATGGTCTCACACCCATAAGATATCTTGCCCTCAGCGTTATCTTTACACTGAAAAGATATCCTTGCACTCAAAAGATATCTTCGCACTCAGACGATATCCCAGCACTCAAAGGTATTCTCACATTCAAACGATGTCCTGGCTCTCTGATATTATCCTAGCACACAAAAGACAACCAAATGATATCCTTTAACTCAGAAAATATTCTCGCATTCCAAAGATTCTGACATATCTTTGCACTCAAATATCTATGGCTATCTACCGATCTATCTGTCTGTCTTTATTCATATCGATATGTATGTATATAGATAGGTAGGTAGACAGACAGACAGATAGACAGATAGATAGGTAGAGCCTCTCACTCAAAAGATATCCCCGTAATTTTTTAAAATCCATCCTTGCATTCAAGCTATCGTATCCGTCCATCCATCCATCATCCATTCATTTTCTGTCCTATCAGGAACGTTTGAGCCCGAAACTAGGCTACTCATTCCCTACATTTAAGGCAAGGGTTACCATCTTCACTCTTCGATGAGCGGCATTGCTGTATGTGAGCAATAAACTCCAGCCTTCCTTCGGATATAAACCTTTGCATACTCAAATCCGTTAGAGCGCCAGAACTCGCTAAACCACCAGACGTCATGTGATAAAATGGTTACCACCCAACGCTTTCCTGGCTTGCAAGATACTATTTGGCTTGACACGCCATGCAGAGTTACCGGAAAGCAACACTACAACGAGCGGTGAATGGTGGGCGCCGCTACCTACCCACAATACCAAAACGCATCATGCTAAATAAATCTTTGACACAACTTCCTCTTAAGCAGACAGTCCTAAGTGCTGGATCCAAATCAAAGTTCTGATTTCAGTTAACTATCCAGCAACGTCACACTGAGCTCAGTCGTTTCATCCTCACTTTTTAACTTCGTTCTCCACCCCTGTACTCAAAAACTTATCCTCAAGCTCAGCAACCATCACAACACTCAAAAGCTGTCCTCACACCCTCATCCACCCCTACCTTCCTTCCTATAAAACACACACACACACACACACACACACACACACACACACACACACACACACACACACACACACACACACACACACACACACACACACTCTCTCTCTCTCTCTCTCTCTCTCTCTCTCTCTCTCTCGAACCTGAAATTCATATATATCACCATAGACTTCACACCTGAAATATATATCAGACGTAAACCACCACATCTGGTTATACAATACATCACTTTAACGCCCCATCTAAAATAAATTAATCTGTTACAACCCCATTATTGTCAGATTATAAACTAGGGCCATTTCTTCCTTCTTTACCAAGCCCTCTGTACGTGAAAAACAATGTCATTTGACACAGCACAGCGTTTTAACATAACACATGTCACGGCTGGCCTATCTACCTACTTATCTCTCCTCATGTGTATTCCTCTCTCTCTGTTTCTGTCTGTCTGTCTGTCTGTCTCTCTCTCTCTCTCTCTCTCTCTCTCTCTCTCTCTCTCTCTCTATATATATATATATATATCAATCTATCTATCTATATATCTGTCTATATATATATGTATATATATATATATATATATATATATATATATATATATATATATATCTGTCTGTCTGTCTGTCTGTGTGTCTGTCTGTCTGTCTGTCTCTCTCTCACTCTGTGTGTGTGTGTGTGTGTGTGTGTGTGTGTGTGTGTGTGTGTGTGTGTAGTTACAACAGAGATAGCCAAGGGAATTACACAATTAATTGTTATTTATATACATCAAACACGAGAACCAAATGTGTTTTGCTTTTGTACTTCCTTGTTGACTACAGCTTGTAATGTGGATATTTTACGGTCCGAGATGTTCCATGATGGTCATCTATATTTTATGGTTTGCCTGCACCGCTGTACTCCATTTTGAAAAATAAGACCACAGCTTTCCTCTTCCCAGATCCGAGTCCATAATTCTCTCTCTCTCTCTCTCTCTCTCTCTCTCTCTCTCTCTCTCCTTTCCCCAGCCCTCCCCATCACTCCCCCTAGCCACGAGCATCATAATTTAACAAAGCAGAACATATCCCTCACTGGAAAAATACGTAACACTGGCATCAAACCTTAACGATATATCCAGCATAAATCCCATACCTGGCGAAAAAATGAAGATAAATTGGTGTAATCCTCGTAGGCGAAATGCTGTATACGACACGATAGACGTCGACGGAGAACTGAGTGATTGAATATAATGAGTCTGTCGTCAGAGCGTCCAGATCATAGACGCCTAATTAAAGGAGTAAAAGACTGCACTGAAAACTAATTACAACACACGCTGGCACAGAGTAATTGCCTCTGTGATATTCCAAGACTCTTGTTGATATGCTCAATATTGCTGCATGATGACAAGGTGGTGCCGAGAGAGCAAAGGTGGTGATAGTGACAACTACGACGATGATGATGATGATGTTGATGATGAAGATGATGATGATGATAATGATAATGATGATGGAACGAGAGAATAGAGAAGATGGAGATGATTATGATAATGATTATTACGGTAAGCAAGTAATTACGAGGACAGAATTTATGATAATGATGATGATGATTATTTTTTATGCAAGGAAGAAGGAACCAAAGGCTAGAACCCACAAGAGTGTTCCCTCAAAGAAATCATTGGAACAAAATAACTGAGAGCCAAATTCAATATTTTTTCATTCCGCGATGCCTGGACACATTGCGTTTAAAATACTGGAGGTCATAGGTAGTATGAAATGCAGACAGAAGAAGAGAGTTCCAGAGCTGACCTGGTGCATACCTGAATGACTAGGAATAACGGTTAACTCTTGCATTAGAGGGTTGGACAGAAAAGGAATGTGAATTTGGTGTTAAACGATTGCTAGGTGCCCGCAGTAATGGTGGAGGGATGCAAGCAGATTGTTCAGAGGCACAATGATGATTGAAGTAACGATAGAAAGGAGATAAAGATACAACAGTTCTACGAACAGACAGAGGTTGATGGGGGCCAGAAAGAGGAGGAGAGTTAATGAGACGAAAAGCCTTTGACTCCACCTTGTTGAGACGTGTTGTATGTGGGGAGCCTCCTCACACATGAGAGTTGTACTCTCCACAGGGACAAATAAAACCCAAGTATAAAGTCCACAACTATGTGGGGGTAAAGAAGGCACGGAGTCAGCTTAACACACCCAACCTCTTGGAAGTTGATTTTACCTGAGAGGTATGAACTGTAAAAGATAAACCCTGAGAGAATGAAACTCCAAGTGGGTTCAAAGATGATGCAGGATTGGGTTGGATATTGTTAAAAATTAGAGGGTACTCCTGTGGAAGACTCGGACGGCCGAAAGATGTAAAAATTGAGTTTTTGATACATTAAAAACAACACAATTACTTTTACCCCAGCCACAGATATGAGCCAAGTCAGACATTAGGTGTGCCATAGCCTCATCGCTTGTTTGTTGATGATGATGGAGATGACGATGATAACATCCATAGCTGTTGCTGATGTGCTCAGTGTTGCTTACTGATGAAAGTGATGTTGATAGAGAGGAGGAGGTAGTGGTGGTGAAGATTACGATGATGATGATGTCGGAGAGGTAATGCAGATAGTTGTTATAATTATGATAATGATGGCATAGAGGTAATGATGATGATGATGATGATAGCAAATGGGCAACAATAGTGATAAAAAAGGCTAGGAAGAAGTGAGGGTAGTGATGGAAATAATAACGGTTGGGTATCTCTGTCATATTTAGCTGGAAATATCATCATCATCACCTCATCATCAACATCATCATCATCGTGATGTTATCCCATATAATTTTTACCTCAGTAAGGAAACAAACAGCATCACTTACGCAAACACGGACAACAAATGCAGTTTCCTCAGATGACCGTCCTATTCCTGATAATCACATAGCATAAACAACAACAGCAGGTGCCACAATAATATGTTCAGAAGTAAGTACACTCATAAAAAAGACCCGGATAACCTGAAACAACAACTACAACAACAGCCAGCTTACAACAGGACAGAAGCATTGAAAATATATAAAAAGAATCAACTGACAACAATAACAGCAAAAACAGCAGGCAGTTCAGAATAAGAGCACAAGCATGAAGAAAAAAAGATTCAACTAGCAGAACCCCAACCAAAACACAAAAGCAATAACAACTGTAACAACAAACCTTTTCTAATAAGAGAGTATGCACCGAGATCACGTTACGCAACAACAACAACAACAAAACACCAGCAGCAGCAACAAATATCGTGTAAAGGCAAGTAAGCTGAAAAAAAAAAATGAGAGTCCAGGTAACGAAACAACAACAAAAATAATCCTCTAACAAGAAAGTGAAAATGTTAACAAAAGAAGTGGGTCTACTGTAGATGACGATGCAAGAACAAAAACAACAGTAGCAGGAGTAACCACAACAATAGCAACACACCAACAACAACGGATATCCTTTAATAAGCAAGTAAATTGATAACAAAAGCGTGGGTTCACCTGACGCAACAGTCACAACAGCAACAATAAACAAGCAAGCCATAACAAGCAAGTGACTTGTCTACAAGAGGACCGTGATTTATTGTCGCAAAAACAGCAAAAACAGTAATAACAATAGTAATATAACCAGGAAGTATCAAGCAAGCAAAGTTAACAAAAGAACCGAGACCAACTGAAATGACAAAGCAATAACAACAACAAGCAGTGTGTAACAAGCAAGTAAACTTTTAACAAAAGAAGTGGGTCCAGGTGACGCAACAACTAAACCTCATTAGGCCGTAACCGTTTACCTGATGTCCACCTGAGAGTCCAATTAGTTGCGACACATTTAATTAAAACTCCTAATCGTCCGGGCGCCGTAGGGCAAGGGAATTTATTTGTTATTTGAGCGCACTTCTCCCGCTTATAGGTGCTTATAACTGGACACGGCCTCGCGCGCGCGCACACACACACACACACACACACACACACACACACACACACACACACACACACACACACACACACACACACACACACACACACACACACACACACACACACACGATCAGGGTCACAGACGTTAACATAAACACACACATACATTTACACAGGCAGAGGCGTAAATATACACATGCACATAGGAGCTGGTACACACACAAACACAGATAGTCTACACACAGATACAAATGCACACACATTCGGATACATACACAGACAAGATTATACATACAGACACAGATACACAGACGGTTCAAGATACACAGGCACGGACGCACACTGGTACGGATACACACACAGGCAAAGGCACACACAAACACACACACACGCAAAAGTACATACACACAGGCTCAGATATACACAGATCCAGATACACACAGATCCAGATACACACACACACACACACACACACACACACACACACACACACACACACACACACACACACACACACACACACACACACACACACACACCGCTCGCTGGTGCAGTGGTAACGTTCTCGCTTGCCAACTGGTGGACGGGAGTTCGCGCCTCGCTCAGGTTGCGAAAAGTTTCACTGACGAAGTGGGTGGTTACTGTCCCCCTTGAGCAAGGGGACGGGTGTGTGCGTGTGTTAAGGTCACAGCCTTGCCCTTAGATCGGACTATATGAGCTCTCAGCTCCCTTCCGGGAGGGTAAAAGCTGACGATCACGACCATCAAGTGATCTGACCGACCCGGTGAATTACACACACACACACACACACACACACACACACACGCACACACACACACACACACACACACACTTACGCATACACATACACGTATGCATATACACGAACATACATACATATATACCCTTTATACACCACGAGCTAAAACGATCCAGATGCAAAGAAATTACACTTTAGGGAACTTTTGAATAAAACTTCATAAACAAGAAAGACAGCACTTAGAAAAAGCATACCTCCTCCAGCTTCTACGTAGACTGCTGAGATCGCCACTAAAATTTATTCAACTCTTCCTTGGCCCATGACTTACATAGCCACAAAATTTAATTGAAATCCATCAGTAACTTTTTGATATATCTTGCGGACAAACAAACATAGGTAAGTACATAATCTCCTCCACCTTTCGTTGACGGAGGAAATAAACATGTAACCAAACATTCACGCAATCACACAAACATACGTACCCTCTCCTAAACATTCACAAAAATACTTAGGCGTGAGCAGTCTAGCATTCTAATACGATCACACACAGTCAAACACACACTCACTAACACACTCACACATACAGAAATTATCAAACACGCGCACCCAGTCACCAAATATAACAAATAAACAAATGGTTATGGCAAAACAAGCATATTAACTCGATCAAACACACACATAACCCAGTACATAATGAAACACAAACACAGCCACACAATGAAACACATTCAGGCACAGTGAAATACACACACAATCAAAGAAACACACACAAGAACACACACATAAAGCTTCACACAATTTACACACATGCATACATATAAACTGACAATGAAATACACAAGTACATCCATAAATAAACTCAAAACCACACAATGAAACAAATATGAAATTCACATACACATACTCACATACACGGAAATTCGTACACACAGCTTAACATACACAGATAGCAGCCAAACCCATACTCAAATCAAATACACACATTCATTTGTACACACTCTCACGCATACAAACACATATTTGCTCACACACAGTATTCTCTCCACACATAGCCTACACACCCACACCCACACCCACACACCCACACACACACACACACACACACACACACACACACACACACACACACACACACACACACACACACACACACACACACACACACACACACACACACACACACACACACACACACACACACACACACACACACACACACACGCTAATAATAATATTCAATGACACTCAAACTCAATCTCAGACGCACTTATCCTGGCGCAAAATTTTTCGCTCACCCACTTCTATACTCACACTCAAGTACTGTACACCTACACAGTCCTTCCATGCTCTCAATTACACTTGTGCCCACTCAGTTCTGCACTCAGCCACGCAATAATTATACCCCACGCACTCAATTTTCCTCACTCCATCCCACTCGCACACTCAAACATACCAACCCGTTACTTTCAACACCATGCACTCAGTCCTGCAGTCACACTTAAGCACACTTACACAACAGTAACACTTCACTCACTCAGCCACACACAACAGTCCGTCAACTTACCCACGCAACAGTTACAGCCTACGCACTCAGCTGTGCACTCAGGCCTGCAACTTGCCCTCACAATGGACATCTCTCACCCCAAGGCACTTAATTATGCACTTAGTCCTGCACTCTACCATTCAGTAATACCACGCATTCAATCATCTACTCATTCCTGCACGCACTCATGCAACAGGCGCCCCTCAATCGTGCACCTTTTGATACTCATCTTCATAACCGGCATTAACAAAGGCAATTTTCCTCTCTCACTACGGTGGTGTCACTCGTTCTGTGTTCCTGTTACCACCAGATGATTTTTTCTCAGCTTAAAACAGAACATTATCGAACTGGAGTGGTCACATGCAGCTTCCACCAACCCCTTCAGTACGAGAGGCCTTTCCAGAGCTAAATAAAACCGTCTGGTGGTAGCAAGAACAAAATATATCATGATGCCCACGGTCTGAAGGACTTAATACGTCTGTGGTGGAGGGCATGGAGCTTACCCAGTCACCTAGGGTACAACCAGAAATTTTAACCAACTCTGGAAAGACCTCTAATATAGTAGGGGCAGATGAAGACCATACTCTTGCTCCCTCCACACCACTTTATATAATTTAAGAAAGACCTTTCGTATTTGAAAGTTAATGGATGCTGTAGTATCTAACCTCTCCATTTCGAAGGGTATACCCTAATCTTAGTATAATCATTATCTATTAGTACAGCTAGAATGAAGTAAAAACGATGTCCTCTTGCTGAATGAGTTAACATTGGAAGAGTACGTCAAAAAGAGCCTGATAATGAGGATTTTATAATATATTCGGCAGTATTGTACAAGAGACGGACAAAATACATGTTCGTAATTATTAACATCATCATCATCGCCATCTTACCCCAGATAAAACATCGTGAAAAAGATTGGCAAAACAGGTATCAGACAATGATCACTGCGAAGTACGAGAAGGTACCAGCAGCATACCCAGGGTAATGGGCCTGACGTCCATTTGCTGCCCCGGACATGGAATAACTGGTTTGATGTGACTTCTCTCTAAATTACAGCCTGTGTACTGGCGGTCATTTAAAAGATTGCTTTTTTCTATCAGTACTGAGTCTTCTGTCACTATTATCTTTTGTTAAAACTGCTATCCTCAGGCAGTAGGCAGTACTTATTAATTTGCTATCAGTGTCGTTTTTTTTTTTCTGTTAGCATTACTACCTTCTGTCTATAGTCTTATGTCAGTGCTGCTGTTCTTTTTTATCAACATCGTTATCTTCACTTTCAGTATCACCAATTTTCTGACAACATCGTATTCTGTTGTCAATATTGTTACCTTTGTCAGCATCGCTGTCTCCTGTCTGCATTACAGTCTTATGATTATCATTCCGTATGGTTAGAAAGTTATGTTGTTGTCGTTCTTGTTTCTGAGTAATCCCAGTCTGTCTAGCTGAGCAGACTCATCTACAGCAGGCAAACAACAGCCCCCGTAGGATTGTCCATGCAGTAAACCGATTTTTCCTTGCGGTAGACAGCATCTCACCATAGCGAGGCGCGAAGTGTGTAGAGGTTTGGTTCATAGATGGACGTTGCATTTCCGTCTCGCCACCCAATTACCAGGGCACTAAAGTAGGCTTCCCATCGCCCTGTTACATGGTTCTGTGGCTACCACACAGGAATATAAATAGTTTACTGCGCTGAAGGAAACCATTAAGCGTATCACTCAGTATAGGAGCATCTGAATATGGAATGAAAAGTAACAAGAAATGAAAGGAAGAATAGGAGTAATAGGAAGAGAGGAGGACAGACACAGGAAAAGAAGAATGATAGATGAAGGAAGAAGAAGGCAGCACTATATCACGTGAGTGGATGATGGTTGCCATCACCTAGCACCAATACCCATATGTAAATATCGGTAACATCTCTTAACATCATAAACCTCTGGTAATATCGATATCTTGAAAATATCGTTATCTTCTGTTAATATCGTTATCGCCTGTCCGCTTTGCTATTTGTTGTCAGTGTCGTTGATATTTGGCAATGTCACTGTTTTCTTCCAATATATCTCTTATTTGTAATTTGGCTCATGTTAGCAAAATCGCTATTTCCTATAATCTCTGTTTTTTTTTCCAGTATAAGCGTCATATATAAATATCACTATACTCTAACAATGACGCGTCCTTTGTCAACATTGCCACTTTTTAGTTGACTCAGGACTTAATTCAGACGCCCACAGAAACATACACAATTACTCACACAATTATTTGGAAATAAAGTCGCTTGCTCTGGATTTTCATAAACAAAAGTAATATTGCCTCGGGTTCAGCTGTTACTGGTAACAGTTTTCTGGCTGGAACACACACACACACACACACACACACACACACACACACACACACACACACACACACACACACACACACACACACACACACACACACACACACACACACACACACACACACACACACACACACACGCGCACACGCAACTGCACCATCCCACATAAAAGTCACACAGTGCACAAAAACACCTGCTTTTAACTGTTCAGAGTCATAAAAATATAACTATAATTAAAGAAACAAACAATTAAAGACACATACATGTAACCGAAACTTTTACACATACATATATACCCAACAATATAACATTACTAATAAAACTTATACAACTCAGATTACAGAAAAGAGTACACACACACACACACACACACACACACACACACACACACACACACACACACACACACACACACACACACACACACACACACACACACACACACACACACACACATCAATCATATTAGTTTCAAGTGAATATTTTATTGGTGCTTGCAACCTAACCCCGCAAATGTTCAAACACACGATTACACAAGCACACAGATACACACCCATGTCATACGTACACAGTAGTTA
This sequence comes from Coenobita brevimanus, assembly GCF_032717465.1. Lineage (NCBI taxonomy): Eukaryota > Metazoa > Arthropoda > Malacostraca > Decapoda > Coenobitidae > Coenobita > Coenobita brevimanus. The sequence goes on from NC_137004.1 coordinate 32,959,194, forward strand.
CCACACACACACACACACACACACACACACACACACACACACACACACAACAGGAGTGACAGATCAATTAACAAAGGCAAACCAAAAAAGGAGGGGAGAAGTAGTTATCTATCTATCTATTCATATGCATTAATAGATAGGTAAGTAAATAGATAGATAGACAAATAGACAGACAGACAGATAGGTAGATTGATAGGCAGACTAAGAGAGGGAGAGGGGGGAGGAGGGAGGGAGAGAGAGTAATATGACGAAAGAACTGCATAAAATAAATTACAAAAAACACCCTGCTATTCCCTTTCTGCCTGCTCGAAGTGTATGGGCTTGAGGTTAATCCAAGACATTAATGAAGAGATGGTCTGTGTACGTCCCAGGTGGCCTTACATGACTTGAAAAACCTCCAATTGTCTTTTGGAAATTTGAGCCAGAGGACGCAAGGCACATGACCGTCACTGCGAGTAGTATTACAAGACACTAAATCTCCTGATGTCTCCCTATGCCAACACTATCTTATATCAATGACAGACACCATAGAGCACATACTGTACTGACTTCCTTCCTCCTCTCCCAGAATAATGTACGAGGATGTTTTTAAAAATTACTGTGACCAGTGGAATTGTGACATTCATAAACACAAATACAGTAAAGTAGAATTTCCAAAGATACAATCATACCCTCTTCTACTGCATTTTACAACACGCAGGGAATACATGGCCAATAACCTTTCTCCCTTAATCTCAGCAGTACTAACAGCTAATTCTCGCCTGTGAAGTATCACATGCTTTGGTACTAGAAAGAAACGTTTACACATGGTGGTACCAATATGATTGGGCGAACAGCCTCGCTGCCCATATACAGACACCCACTCACCTCTCCCTATCCTCCGAAAAGAGGTTGGTGACCTGCAGGAAAAGGGCATCTTCATTATGCTGTCCTCCAAGTTCACTTCGAAATGAACCTGGGGAAGAAACAGTAACAATAACAAAAACAGTATATGCTTACAGTATTACGGTACGACAAGAACACACACACACACACACACACACACACACACACACACACACACACACACACACACACACACACACACACACACACACACACACACACACACACACACACACACACACACACACACACACACACACACACACACACACACACACACACACACGAAGTTAATTCCAAACAGGTTTATGACCACTTTGCCCCATATAGAGATTTTATTAACAGGAAACCGAGCTTCGAAAACATGTGAACAAGGCTATAATAGGGGCATTTGAAGGGAAGGAGAGGCGGGGTGATTGATGGTAAGAGTGGAAGACGAGGGAAGGGGAGAGATTAAAGAGAGAGAAGAGGCAGGAGGAACACCAGGTGGATTCTAGTTCACATAGGTCAAGTACATACTTCATGCGGTGATAACTTATAACAGTATTATCAAGTTTCTGTGATATGCTCTCAGCTGAATGAAATCGTCTGATTCTGCCTGGATTGGAACACTAGAGTTGTCCCGACCATGAGAATGATGACAATATGAACACTGTCATGTTCCACTGACTCACTCTTATCTAGATTTATAAATAAATTCATCTTGCGTTAATTGATGTAGATTATTAAAGTTGTCACGACCGTGAGAGGGTTAACTATGACAGTTTTTACACTGTTAGGTTCCTATATTCATTTTCAAACTAACAATATTGTCTGCGGTTAGAAGAAAAAATAACTAAGAGGAAGCGAAAAGTACTAACGGTTAAGATGGAAAAATAAAACCAAATAACATATAAATGAAAAGGCGATGAAAAGGATTAGAAGAGAGCATGTGAGTGCGACATGAGTGAGGGGATATTGGCAGCACTGTACACGTCGCATCTACCTTTATCCTCACCCCCATCATCTCCACCATCATCATAACATCCGACCACCACCGCCGCCGCAACACACACCAACACCGTCCCTATACTATATTGCAAACGAATTCTATCTCGCGGCCGGATATGTATTATTGCTTAATAACTCTTACTGACCATAATACCGATTGCATTTACCGCGGATCACCATATATATCAGGGGGAGCGGCGGCCACATCGCGTATTACGGGCTTCAATTTTAGTCTATATTGCCGGGCCAAGCTGCACTCAGCGTCCACCTCTCGCTGATCCCGCTATTGAATATATACCTTCATGTCGCAGGCCGGGCTATAGCTAGGGGGACGGGGGGTACCTGGCTAGGGCAGGGAGGGAGCCAGGCTATGACAGGGGAAAACCCGGATTGGACAGGGAGTAACCCGGCCAGGACTGGAAGGAACCCGGCGCGGACAGGGGACAACCGGACTAGGACAGTGAGTGAACTGGGCTAGGACATGGGGAACCTAGCTAGGACAGGAGGGAACCGGATTAGGATAGGGAAGGAATCGAACTAGAACGGGAAGGGAAGCGGACTAGGACAGAGAGAACCTTCTAGGACAAAGAGGGAATCATGCTAGGACAGAGGGAACGGGGTGGGAACGGGGGAGGGGGGACCGTGCAAGGACAGGGAGCGACTGGGAGAGGGGGGGAGTTTAAGTACACACTGAGGGAGAGAGTGAGGGTGGGAGGCAAGTGATGGTAATAACCTGGATAAAGAGATGAGAAAGAGAAGAAGGGTTGGCCAGGAAAGGAAACGGTTATGGAACGAGGGACAATGTTCTTTTCATATATTTTGCTCTTCAAAACTACTGCATAAAAATATTGATCAGACTCTCGGATATATATATTTTTATACACAAGAGTCTGTGTTATTTCTACAAATTCATATAACAAGCAGCTTTATTGATAAGTATCACATTAGTAACCTCTTGATGCCACTAACGTCAAGAACACAACTTAACGAGTATGACTGCACAGAAATTCAAGGACATGAGCAGCACAAACTTCTCATCGCCCTCCAGCACTGCAGCATAAGTAATATTCCATGTTTAGAAAACTTCAGACAAAATTGGCCAAATATGCACAACCAAACCTGGTGCCCTTGTAACAGGATTCATGTTGGGAGCAAGGCTGTACTTTACCAGCTAACAATTGGTAACAATTCATGCAAGCATTGTGCGCTCTCAAATGGAGTAGTAAACTGCAGCCACCTTTGGTCTGGGTGGGGCGTCCTGGTTTTTACCCCACCCGTCTCACTGTTAATACAAGTGAATGTTGCCGACAAACACAAAAGTTTACAGAGAAGCTTCTTACATCTTAATTATATGCGGTAGTGATGAATATGATACAGCTGTAAAGGCAATATTGCGTTGCTTTCTTTTCTGTGATGGACACTTACCAGAAAACATATTTAGATGCATTCTGTGATTTATGGGAGTACTTGTATCCAGTTATGAAACGCATTTGTAGTGTTTGTGAATAAGAGTGGACTAAAGGAAAAATTAATATATTCTCTGGACGATTGGTAATAACCACTTATTATAATTTACTTATTTGCTTATTTATTTACTCAACTTGTAACTTCATTTTAGAGATCAAAATGTCTTTCAGAGGAGAGGACAGTCATAATGAGCAGAGAGAGAGAGAGAGAGAGAGAGAGAGAGAGAAATTATTCTGTATTAGTTTGGTAAAAAAAAGAAAAGAAAGGAAAAGAAAACTGAAGAGAATACAGAAAATTATGTAAGGCGATAGCCATGCCGAATACAAAAACATCAGGTAAGACTATAATAGGTGTAAGCAGAGGCCTGTTAATGCCTATATCCTGACACTGTGGAACCTGCCAGTTTTATTTACACTGGTAATAAAAATGACCAAGTAAACAGGCACCCACTGAAATGTTACAAGGGATATTGGGTTCTCACCATCCTCTGTCCTTCGTGTACAAGACTGCGGTGTAAGGGTGAGCTCGAACAATTTACGTCTTTCAAGGTGGCGCCATTTATTAAGGCGTTTAATTTTCGTCGTAAATTTAATAAAGTTATTTCACTGGTGGGCAAGTTTACCAGTATGTTTATATCTTGAGTTTGGCTGTCTGTTATATATTTTTTTTTTTTTTTTTTTTTTTTTTTTTTGAGGGAACAATTTGTGGCCTCCTGGCCTTTGGTTCCTCACTCCTTGTATAAAAAAGTCACATCGAAGAACGACTGTAGCCTTCATAGTATGTGGCTCGTTTGTTATTTAGCATTATTAGCTGATTATCTATCATATATTGTCAGGGGGGATCGGTACCCATAGTGGCATGCCCCAAATATCCTGCTCCATAGTAATAAGTCTGTCAATGTATCAGTCTACCTACTTCTATGGGCCAGTGTGTAACCGATGCCGCAAATTCCATACATAATGGCATAGTTGATTTTACAGTCTATCAGAATTAATGCTGTCCATGGAAACTCATTAAGTTCATTGATTACAAACAAACAGACAAAAAGACAACCCTATAATAGGAAGTGTTTAAAATACGTATTAATGTATTCTGAGATAATCTTACATTAAATAAATAATCAAAGTACAATAAGGAAGACAATAAAGATGAAAAGTAAAGAAGTTATGTGCAAAAATAAGCGAGCCATGCATGCTGTGATAAATGCACAGAGAGATACGGGTAAAAATGAAGGAGGAGGATGTGAGAGGGAAAGGGGAAAGGGTTGGTAGAAGATGGAAGAGAGGGAGGGACGAATGGAGCAAAACTGAGGGTGTGGAGGGGAGATCAGGGGACATGGAGTGAATTTTAAAAGGGTAGATGAATGATGCAGGGGGAATGAGAGAACGGTGGAAGGGGATGGAGACCGGCAATTGAAGAGAGACAACGATTGCAATTTACGGACACGCCCAATAAATCTTAAGCCAATCTGTTAATCTATAGAGTTTTATTGACGGCGACCCTATACTGCTGCTGTTTGAATGTAAATGAACTGTTTGTGGGACTTATTCTTGTTGGCTTAGGAGGTATCGTGACGCCTCTTCCTCTGCGATTGATTTTGGAAACTGCGCGTCAGTATCCTCTTGTGCATCTGTATTAGAAAGCTATGGTTATTATGCCAAAAGAATAATGAGACGCAAAAAGCAAAACAATTGGCCGAGGAAGAAGTGCTACAAGTCTCATCTGATAATTATAATATGATGGTGAAGTTAATTTGTCCTCTCAGATTTATATCCCTTGATCTATTTTACCTAAATACAGAAAAAGTGTTAAATAAACAGGTAGTACCACATGCACTGCAAACAAAAGCCAGTTCTCGCCTTCTCCACTCTGTCCTATTGGCTGTTAGGTGGGTCCATTCCAGCTAAACAAACAGGGCCTTCATCCCTTCATCTGACGCATAGTTTATCTCTTTCTCTCACCTCATCTCTGGGTTGCTATTCCGTCACCTCTGTCCCTTCAATCCGATGACATTTCTATTGCTTTTTTGGTTCCACTAAACAGCTTTATTCAGTTTAAAAACTATCTTGCTATAAAGGGGTTAGAACAGTTTTTATTAACCCCATCACAACTTAATGTCTCTTTAAGCTGAACAAAATGGCTGTATGAAAAATAAAAGTGTCATCGCATATTCAATAATTTTATTCATTCGTTAAACGCTTTACGAAAAGTGTGAAATAACTGCGACGAACTTTGTAATCATAAAGTATCACCGTATTTTCTTTGACACTGATATTTCCCTCAAGGACTGATCTAGCAAGTTGCATCTCAGTGTTCACTTTAACGTCATTTATCTCGTCATATGTTTACTATTTTTTTTTAAATGTCGACAAAGGATTCATCAGTAATATACTACAAGGTATTAATGTGTATTGTTCCAAATAAATCGATAAAGAAGATGTGCTATCAAATCCCCAAAGCTAACGAGCATACGACCCATTCAATACAAGAAAAGAAAAAGAAAAAGAAAAAACATGCCGCGGTATCCTTATGCACACTATTACTGAGTTGCGGAAGAACATACTGGCGCTGGGAGAGAAGGAGAAGAAGGTGGAGGGCAGTGGATTTTCACTAGGGCTGATCAGGATTTCTCTTGGTAAAATAAAACTTCCAAAAAATAAATGAAATATTTACTTGGGGCCAAAGAATGGAGTGAAAAAGTTGCTTAAATTGTTTTTAAATTTGTGGCTCGTCAGAGTAAGTCGTCCGGAGTTAAAATCACAGTAAAACTTGTGAGAGCTGACGAATTTATTGTGAAGAAAATATAGGGGAAGGCTTAACGTATGTAACATTAGTTACAAAAACAAGAGCAGCAATAAACAAGCAACTCATTAGAATCAGTAACATCAAATATTTCAGATAAAGGGTGAATCGTAATAATTTGAGTATTTCACCATGTACATTAAATTTGTGCTGCATACTTTTCTCAATTTACATTCAATATTTAACGATCAGTGAAAGCCCGAACACCTTTGGGATGGCTGTCACTAAGTGCCAAACAGGAATGAGGAAAATGTGACAAATAAACATAAAATAATCACTAAATTACATTATATAATTCCCACTTACCACACTGCTTGCCTTGTTGGAGAACTTATCTCCCGAATGTTTTGTATAATTTATATCAGTTTATATCAGTTTCCTTATGCCTTACTCCTTTTTCATCATCCTCATCGTAATCAGAATCATCCAAAGCATATTTTTTTTTATCATGTCTGTAGCGTCTTTTCTATATAACAACCGACCCCTTAATAAGAAAAAAATGTCTTCTGCTGTGCTCAGCTTCAATCTCACCAAATGCACACCCCTATATAATACAATTTTACACACACACACACACACACACACACACACACACACACACACACACACACACACACACACACACACACACACACACAGCACATACGCCATAGGATATACATAGTCAAATTTTATTCTACAGCTTAATGGACAAAATAATCAAACACTCACTATTACATATTATACCAACGATAGCTTTCATGAGATATATGCCATAATATCTTGTAGTTGTTCTTTTTCTGGAGAGAGAGAGAGAGAGAGAGAGAGAGAGAGAGAGAGAGAGAGAGAGAGAGAGAGAGAGAGAGAGAGAGAGAGAGAGTATAAGTGTGTATGTCCTATACGAACAGGCAATTACAGATACAAATAAATATAAAAAAATCATACACAAAAGCATACACAGAAACACACACACCGATATGCACATATCTATCACAACACACACATATACACACTTATAGACTCACACAAGTTGAACCACACACACACACACACACACACACACACACACACACACACACACACACACACACACACACACACACACACACACACACACACACACACACACACACACACACACACACACACACACACACACACACAGTCACCCTCACCCACACCCTTTACCGCCCCATAACATCAAAGACTGCCTCTCCCGGCTAAACAGAGGGTTATTCTGTACACTCAATTAAGCAAGAGGTAAAATGCCCTCTTCTCCCTCTTCCCCTCTCTCTCTCTCTCACTCTCTCTCATTCTCTTATTTCTCAGTTTGTTCTCTTTCCATGTCTGTTTTAAATGCATCGACATTCTTTTTGATGGTATATGATTCTCTCTCTCTCTCTCTCTCTCTCTCTCTCTCTCTCTCAATCACACACACACATATATCATTCCCGTACAATCTATCTGACTATCGTCTCGCTCTCAGCCTCTCACTTCCTCCCCTTTCTCACTCTCTCTCTCACAGCTCGCTCCCCTGTCCCTCTCACACACAAACACTCTCCCCTCCTTCTCTCACACCCTTCACCCTCTCCCTTCCTCTCCCCTCCTCGGCTCACTTGTTGGAATGTGCTTGACCAGATTAAGATGACGGTGATAGGGGGAGAGGACGGTGGTAACCTACACTGATTTACTTCATAATAGAATACACAGTGGCTTCTCACCTACAGAAAACTGACTTAACTCTTTACACATTAACCCTCCATTCCCCTCATGCCTCTAATTCCTGGCGTTATAAGAGATATTTTGTTTGGCGGGCTTCATATTACAGTAGGGCTCACAGTGGACTCTAACTTAGGCAATACTGATTCATCTCTTCACGCATCAGCCCATCAGTCCTATGAAGCCTCTAGTACCTGGTGTAGAAAGAGGTATTTTGCTTTTGTGACTTGATATTAAAACACTGCAGAATAAAAACACGCGTCACACATCTACCCGTCAGCTCTGCGAAGCTTGTAACAGCATGTGTAGAAAGAGATATTATGTTTCTGTGACCCGATATTAAGACACATACTCCGGGTTCACGCAGGGGGACTATTGATTTAAGGCTCCGCACATTAGCCCATCAGTCCTGTCTTACGTCTAATAGCCATTGTCGTAAGAGATGCGTTCTTGCTCTGCCTTCTTATTACATGCAGCTTACATTGAACTCACCCACACGGAATATATACTTACCTCCTCGCACATCAACCCACCAGTCCTGTGAAACCTGTAATAGTTGGTGTAGAAAGATAGTTTATTTTTGTGATGATGTTGACAGACGCACTGGATTCACAGAAGGGAATATTGACTTGTTTCACACATTAATCCATCAGTTCTGGCAAGCCTTTTATTATTTATGTAGTAAGAGATGTTTGTTTCTGTGGCTTAATATTAACACACACACACACACACACACACACACACACACACACACACACACACACACACACACACACACACACACACACACACACACACACACACACACACACACACACACACACACACACACACACACACACACACACACACACACACACATTTTGGATTCACACTCGCTTTACACATTTAGCTATCGGTCCTGCCAGGTCCCTGATTGATGGGACAGTGTGAGGTATTATGCGTCTGTGGTACTATAATCTCTTTCCTACGATGTCTCAAATTTTCATTATTTTTTGGCCACAGTGAATTAATTACGTTTTGTTCAGAAAATACCTACCGAACTCAAGGGGAAAATAATCATCTCCCTTAACGCCATCACTACGAGAAGTTTCGCTCAACCTAAACATAATCAATTGGAGGCGGCAGCATCCTGATGAATGGATTGATGCCTGTAACCCAAGAACGCTTTATTTTTATTTTTTCCTTCGTCAGATGCATTGATTCAGCTTAGATGTGATCGCCTAGGCTGGAGGGGTTAGAGAGACAATCTCCTTCAGACCCTCGATTCCAAAGATATCCCATTACCTGTACTTTTCTCATCACACTTCAGCCCTACAGTTTATTCCCTCGGAGCCTGATGACATACTTCAGAAATATATTGTTATTACCTACAATCTATATTTTCAGCTTAGGAGAGGATTCACACACTGAAGAGCTTAATTAAGATTCTCTCTAACCTTACCTTTTCAAGGAATCTGTCGTAATCTAAAACTGTCGGGGGAATGAAAGAGTAAGTTAAATATGACGTAATCATTCGTGGCTGGAGGATCATATTCATTTGGACATAACCAGGACTCACTCTGGTAGTAAACAAATTCAGTATAATGTAATCAATCGCTTGCTTTGAAATAATAAAAATAACAACAACGACAACAACAATAATAATAATAATAAACATCATCATCATCATCATCATCACCATCATCATCAGTTAGCCACATAACTGTCCAGCTGAAAATGTGTCTTGGCCAAACGCTGCACTAGCCGTTCGAGTAAACACGTTAAGGAAAGGTGGTCATCACATGTATACCGTATAATTCACTGATGTTACCAATTGATGGTTTTATTACACCTGTGGTCGAGGAGGGAGAGTGTTAAGCTTTCAGTGCTCTCTCTCTCTCTCTCTCTCTGCTTCAACCCCTTTATTTATTGATACCTATGTGTCTGGGTTTCCGTTCCTCTCTCTCTCTCTCTCTCTCTCTGACCATGTCTTGTCTATCTCTCGTTCCCTTTCTCTTCTCTCCTCCCACTTCCTTCCCAGCCTCTTACCCTTGAGCAATAAACCAGAGGCGCAATAAGAACAAGCACTCAAGCGCGGATGGTGGTGAAAGGCTTAAAAAAACGAGTCGATGTCAGGCATGTAATTACCAATACGGCTGAGTCACCAAATTCACCCCTCGTCCCTCTCCTATACTTATCTCTTCTTACTCCTTCTCCATCTCTCTCTTCTTTTATCTTTTACTGTTTTCCTCCCTCCCTTTCCTTTCTTCTCTGTCTTCATCCTTCGTTTCTTCCACCTTCCCTTCTCTCCGCTTCAGTCCAACAACCTCTTAGCACAATTTTCCTTCCTCCTTCACGGTATTGCTGTCCTTAACTCTCTTCCGTCATCTCTCATTTCTTCTTCCTCCTTCATCTTCTCTTTTTCGTTCATTTCTCCCCAGTATTTCTCATTTCATTCCTCCTTCTTTTCTCAACCCGTTTTTTTCATTCTTCCATATTCTTTTCTCCTGTCCACTACCATCCCATTCCCTCTATCCCATGCTCTCCACTATGTCTGTCCCTTTTTGCTGTCTCATATCCTCCTTTCATTCCCCTTACCATCTTTTTCTATCCTCTCTCAACGCCCCCTCACCCTTCCTCCATCTCTCTTTTCCCCTCTCTGCATCACTCACTTCCCCTCTATACCTCTCGTCTCTCCATCCCTCAACCCTACATCTCCCTCCTCCTCTTCTCTCTGTCTACCCTTCATCATCTTCCCTCCCCAGCCCATCACTCTCCCTCCCCCTCAATTCCTGCAACATTCTCACTCACCACTCCTTCATTACCCCTCCCCACTCTCCTCTCCTGCTGTCTCTTTCTCTTTCTTACCCCTTCCCCTCCTTCCACTCCCTAATTCTGTACACTTAGGTAACAGTACGAAGTGTCTCCCTTCCCATTCCCCCCTGCATACCTCCCTTGAGTTTGCTTTTTCCTCTCATCAATCGTTCATCCAACAACTCATCTATCTTAACTAAGGATGATAAACAATTTATAAGCCAGATACTGAATGCCCTCTTACATTCAAAATTTGTCTGGTAAGGTTTAAGCTGTGAAACACTGCAGTCCATTTAAGTGTCAGAATGTATAATAAGTCTAGCTGAAGTCCTCTGCTGCGTAAGACCTTCCAGTTAATTCCCTTACACCACACTTGAGGTCTCCCTTGACAGTTCTACAACAACGTAAATTCTCCTGACGGGTTAGTTCCCTTGTTATATAGCCCTCCACATCTATCCTCCATCCCTCCCACCTCTCCTCTGCTCCCTAAACTTCTACCCTACGCTGTCCCCTCACCTGTATCACCCTCCTAAGCCCCCACCCCCCAACACACACACCTCACAGAGGACTGTTGGTATAAATTTCTCTCAGCACGGACCTGCCCTATCTCCCCTCCCTCAGGACGTTATTTATCACCAACAAGATACATCACGACCACAAGTGTCTCTCGGTCGGTGATCAGAGGACCACAAAGAGCAGGTCCTGGGCTCCACTCACATCACCCAAGCCACTACAGGCTGCTACTGGTCACACACACACACACACACACACACACACACACACACACACACACACACATATATATATATACAAAGCGTCTGTGGTAGAGTGTGAGTTTTCTTACATGAAATAACGAGGATTCTCGCCCCACCAGGGTAATAAACTTTGGGAGCGTTCTGCCGGCAACGTACTGTTTTGGCGGACATAAGGGGTGCTGTGGTTGAGTTAGTGTCGCATACTATTAAGTATGCTTGCACTCAGTCGGCTTGCACGGGCCGATTACACTTGGTTCACAGACTACACACACATCCAGAGCCACTCCAACACAACAATCACATTTACAAGCACTTCTCACCCTACATACAATCTCTACTAGACAGCCTAAGCCACTTGGTAGAGATACATAGGCTGTATCGTCCCCACTTCGGTAGGGATAAGCCTGTCCTGCAGTGGACACTCAAACGGCTGATGATGATGATGATGATAATATATATATATATACAGAGAGAGAGAGAGAGAGAGAGAGAGAGAGAGACGCCCGATTATTATTTTTTTTTTTTTCACAGACAGACAAAGAGGTTAATGAATTCTCTCTGTGCTTCTCTTCGATATCACTGAAATCAACGAAGTTATCTGGGTCAACCTGGGGTCGAAAATGCATCCCTCGAAGAATGACAGAGACTTGGCATTGTTGGGTATTTTTGAGCTATTAATAAAATATCTTTTAACAAAGCGTCTTGATGACTGCGATATGGCCGGTTCGTTCTGCCTTAATATCCTACATCCCCAAATGCCGCAGGAAAGGAAGCGTGTTAAGAGTAATTAGGCCAGGTAATTAAAGTCATATGTAAACTTGCAAATTACAGCCTGCAAAAGCAACCCCATCTCCAATTTCGGTGCCGAGTTCTTGCAAAGCATCAATTAAGAAGTTATCAGCATCTTCATTGCCATTAATGGTATCATTATCAGTCGCATCGCAATCAGTCTCGGGGAATCTACCGCAACACAACAAAGGTCTTCCCCAATTTTGCCAACTCGTATCTCTCAGCTGCTAACCACTTCCGTCCCACACCCCAGCACACTTTCACAACTATCTCCATCTTGATCTCTCTTTGTGTGTTGCGCCCTTGACCGACCCTTTCCAGAGCACATGTGGCAAAATTCACTCTACCTTTCCTTCACCTCCACTGGGTTTCTCTTTACTCTTTGTGTATTACGTTCTTGCTGGCATAGGAAACTTCAGTGATCTTTTTTTCTCATATATGCATTTTTTTATCGTAAGTTAATTACTGTGTATCTCTTCATGAGCGGCAAATTTGCATCTATGCTGTCCACCACCAGGATGATCTAAAGACGCAAACAACAAAATATATCGTTGAGGACGAGGTGGTACAAAATCTCCCAGGTAAATGCTACCAGCCATTTTCAGAACACACGTGTATATACTCAGGGTCTCTCTCTCTCTCTCTTTACCTATCTGTATGTGTGTGTGTGTGTGTGTGTGTGTGTGTGTGTGTGTGTGTGTGTGTGTGTGTGTGTGTGTGTGTGTGTGTGTGTGTGTGTGTGTTTTGCTCTCCGTGTGTTGCGTCCGTGCTTAGTCCTAATGAAAACAAACGCAAGTGGTAGAAACTCAGTCTGATCTATCCCTGTGGCCTGTTTTCCACGTGGTGTGTTTGTGTCCGATGCTCACAGGAACATGGGTACCAAAGCTGAACTCCAAGCTTGACGTGTGTGTGTGTGTGTGTGTGTGTGTGTGTGTGTTTTGCATTCTCACTTGATGCTAAATACTTATCGACAATGCGTTATTGACGAGGAATATACCAAACCGCTCAGAGTTTGTCATTAGATCGAACAAATGGAGGAAGCAGGAAGAATTAGATGATGAGAAAGTGAAGGTCAGGAAAGAAAACAAGTTTTGTGGCTTAAGAAGAAGAAGGAGGAGGAGGGGGAGGAAAAGAAGGAGGAAAAGGAGGAGGGAAAAGCAGGAGGAGGACGACTTCGAAGAGGAGGAGGAGGAGGAGTAGGGGGAGGAGGAGAAGGAGAAGGAGGAGGAAGAGGAGAGGAGGCGGAGGAAGAAGAAAAAGGCATTTTAAAAGTAGATTTAGAGTTATACCTATGGACTGTATGAGGATCGTTAAACCAGACTGTCAGTTTCATCCAAGTCCAAATCTTCCCCTGGAACGTTACTCGCAACAATCGAATTTACATTCAGGTTCCCAGCTTTACATCTGGGTGAAGTGCAACAAGAACCAATCCTTTTCCAGCAATCATATCCCCAAATATTTTGCAGGAACGGTAGACACTTCCCTTACCTGTACGTGCTTTGTATTATTCCATCATTTCCTGGCAAAACCAAGGTCAAAACTCACATCTGCCATCTCTCTGTGTATTACATGTTCCCCGACCTGCTCAGCGCAAATATGGTGCAGTTAAATTCCAATTACATCCCCCTGTGTTCAACACTTTCGTGATCCTTCCCGAAACAAGTACATTACCATAAATCAGTCTCGAAATTGCTTTTTTATTTAAATATTTTCGTAAATAAAGTGAAGGAACTTGACTACATCTACAGTAGTTTTTTTTTTCCCGTGTTGCAGCTTTACTAGAGCCTACTTAGTCCAGCACATGCACATACTTAGAATCTCTCTCTCTCTCTGGGGGGATGCGTGGGTGCTTCGTGTGTGTGTGTGTGTGTGTGTGTGTGTGTGTGTGTGTGTGTGTGTGTGTGTGTGTGTGTGTGTGTGTGTGTGTGTGTGTGTGTGTGTGTGTGTGTGTGTGTGTGTGTGTGCGTGCGTGCGTGCGTGCGTGCGTGCGTGCGTGTGTGTGTGTGTGTGTGTGTGTGTGTGTGTGTGTGTGTGTGTGTGTGTGTGTGTGTGTTGCGTCATTGTTTTCGATCCCTCCTTTTCGAACCAACGAGGGCAGACTCGATTCACAGCGACCTCGTGCGCATGAGGCCAATTAGAAGGGGCACTTAAGGTGGGTGGAGGCAATCGCAGCGAGGGGTAATGACAGTGACAGAAATGATTGCTTGGTTCGTAGGCGGGGAGACACTCGCTCACCTGGCTCGCAAATTATTTAGTTTCTCCATTGTCGTCTGGCGCTCCCCCACGGAAATTAGCATTTGTAATCGGGGTATATAATCTAACATCTTGCTTTACGAGACACACTGAAGGAACTATCTGATTTTGACTTTTATCTCTGAGGACATAATCAAAATTTTTTCATGACTTCCATGAAATCGACAGACGGCTGAGGGAAGAGAAACCTCCTATTAAAGTTTAATTGCTTTTTGTGTCAAGATTAATTCAACAATTTGCCTCATATAAATTCATTAGCCGCAACAACCACAGTAATATTATATTCACTCCTGCATAAAACTGAAGTGATCGCTGCCATGTGTTTAGCGTGGTTCGGTACCCCAACTTCCTCTGCAGGAAATCCAGCTTTACTCTTATTGTATCCCTAGTGGGTGGTCCCTCACCCCCTGCGGACCAGAGCTAACCGCGGTAATGTTCTCTCACAACACACACACACACACACACACACACACACACACACACACACACACACACACACACACACACACACACACACACACACACACACACACACACACACACAGTCACTTTACTCGCATTTTCTCTTAAATTGCTGGTATCTTTAGGTGTATCTCTCCTAGTACCTTCCTGGATTCAAATTTCGATAAGGACTGACCAGGTTTTGCGCACTGGTGAGACAAATGGGTGTACCTCACGCAAACGATAAATGTCTGTTCTTCTACCCACACACTGGAGGTGACAACGATGATGATTACGGTAGACGTCAGGTGTCCGGATACATGAGCTTGATGGCCGGATCCAAGAGTTTTGCAGGAGGGTGGGGGAGCAAGGGAGCACAAGCAGAGGAGGGAAGAGCATGGCTGGTGAGGAAGGGGGATGGGGAATGGAGCTAGAACCAGACTAAGGAAGGAAGAATGTAAGATAATGGTCATAGTACAACATCACTTAAAATCTCACACAAACCTCTTGGTGAGAAAAAACATGATGATAATGATGATGATGATGATGATGATGATGATGATGATGATGATGAGGAGGAGGAGGAGGATAAAACATCTGGTCTTTACTTGGTTCCAGCTTAAGCTGTAAGTACAGCTGATAGACTGATATATATAAACAAACAGATATGAGAACTAGACTGTGATAAGCCAAATTTGGAAACGCTGAAATATAGTGAAGGGGAAAGTTCACAAAACAACACACACACACACACACACACACACACACACACACACACACACACACACACACACACACACACACACACACACACACACACACACACACACACACACACACACACACACACACACACACACACACACACACACACACACACACACACACAAGAATCTCTCTCTCTCTCTCTCTCTCTCTCCATTCCATGATCCTGCATCTAGTAAAAGTATAGCAAACAAAAATCTTCCCACAATCTCTTTTTCCACCCAGCAACAACCCGTTCTCCTGCTACACACCTGACCTTCATATATTCCACCATTCGTGTCCTCGCACCTCGTTCTTGACCTAGCTCTACTTTTTCCTGCCTTCATTCGCATACGCTTTTATTGCCAGTGAACTTTCAATTCGCTCCACTTGTACTAACCACCGCCAAGTACATTGTTTTATGATTGCAACCTGTTTCACCTCTAATCCTCATCAATATAGCAAACTTCTACACGAATGATGCCCCTCAACCACCAACGTAAACGTGTATCTGGCCAATGGAACATATAACAATCACCAGGAGTACCAGCTGGCTGATACATGTAACCCCGAAGAGATTTTATGGTTAATATAAACTGTATTAACCACTGTTACGGCAACTTCTCTTAAATTTTTGCCACTTATCTGTGTTGTAGCAATGGCAGTCGGCTAAATGTACAATATACTCTTTGTGGAAAAGCGATAATTATATTGTTTCATGCTGCCTACAGTAATTCTCACAGTTGGTACATGACTTTGAATTGATGGACTGTCACAAGTACGGAGGTGATTTGGAATATCACTTTGGTCTCCATACCAGGTCATCCCACCTAGTCTTCACCCACCCTTCTACCATATTTCTGCTTTGAATTGGTGAATATCATAACAGTGACTAGCATGATTTCCAACCGACTTTCAAGGCCCATATTCATAACCATTCACAACCACTCCAGGCCATCAGTGCCACTCTCTCCAGCCATCCCACCCTTCCTGAAAGACCTGAATAAACATCTCAGTAGTAGTTTCACTGAAAAGACCATACTGACTCCGAACTGGCAAAGATGGATCTTGTCTGCTGTGATCGTCCGCACCAACCTAATTTCTTCCTGTTTATCTTAAGTACGAATCAAAGGACATTTCAACCGTTATTTTTTTACTGCGGTGGAAGTTAACGGTTATGGCAGCTGACGGTTATGCAGTCACAGTGCAAGTACGCAGGCGCCGAACACGCTTAGGGAGATAATTTGCAGTGAATGGGTTACTGAAGGCTAAGTTTAACCTCTTCATCTCAAATGAAGTGTCGCCCAAAAGAAGTAGAATCACCTGGTGACAACACTAACAGGGACATCAGTGTGTCGACGGGATTAGCAACACTCATTAGCGTCATATACACTGTACAGATCAGTGAAGGGTATTATATGTCTTTTACCAGCTTCTGAAAGATTTTCCGATAAAAATATTACAATAATCTGACCCACACTCTCTCTACCTCCCTGAAACGACCGTGCTCCTCATGCACAAACTTCCTATTAAATGTTTTTACGCTCTCAGTCAGCATTGCCCATAAATTTTCCTCTACTACTCTAGACATGCAGATATTTCAGTGTTTCTCATATATTTCCTTTCTCCTTTTTCCTGATACAAAAGTTCTATAATACGGTACTCTTCTTTACCCTCTCAGGCACTTATATCTGTGCCCATGCAAATCTACTGTATAATACTTCCGGGACCAGTTTACTGCTATGTTTCTCTCGCACAGCTCTTCCATTTACAAACCACCCACCTCAGGTATACCTTTTCTGTCCTGAGTTTCTTCACTGTAAGGTTTACAAATCCATTCTATCGAACTCTGTCGCTATTCACCCTCCTCCTTCACTAAAGCCACCACTCAAAGATCTGATAAAGTATCCCGCTCACTCACCCTCATTCATCTCCATTTGGTCCGTCCACACCCGAGACTTTGTTGTCATTCTTAAGCCATCTGTGTACCAGTCCGGTTGTTGGCCCGACCCTGGACCAACAAAATGCTCTCCCACACCATCTGTAACACTATGGGAGGGAAGACGTATGCTGTGTAGGAACAGAGATATGTCCGTAAGTAAGCATAATTATATTTAAGCTTGGGATTAATTCAGACTTTATTTTTTGTAAACCTTCTTGCTTGTGAATATCAGCCGTGATCATATCCAAGTTCCTGGTCACATTCCGATGACATGGCAATACTTCCCATAGGCGATGCCGGTCAGATATCTACCTACTACTTTAGAGTGGAGAGCAAAGGAAATAAGATGAAGGAAGGCAAGATAAACAAGGTTAGCAAGAGGAGAGAAAGGAAATGACCAGGTTAGAAAAAGAGACAACATAAAAGACGGGGTTTAAAAATTTAAAGAGGAAATGAGGTTATAAAAATATATAATGGAGAAGAAAGGGAAAGAAGTGTACAATCAGCACAACAGCCAAGGGAAAAAAGTTACGACAATGAATGATAAAGGGAGGAAGGGCGTGCAGGTAAGAAGGTGAGGAAGAAGCAAGGAAGCAAATTAGTCGAGTCAGGAAGAAAGAAGTTAAGGAAAAAAAATGAGAGAGGGGAAGAAGGGAAGAGTGAACCACAATCGGATGTCGTCCATTCTTCGCCTCTTTGTTATTATCTTCACTCCCCCCTGACCACAACCTCGCCTCTTCCCTCCACTATAACTGCCTCCCTCCTTCACTCTTTCCCACCACATATACATCCCCTCTCCCCACCACACACACACTGTTCCCCTACCACCCATACATCCCTCCTCTCCGCCGTACGCACACTGTCTCCCCCAACCACACATACACTCCTACTCCCAGCACCCATACACACCTCCTCCTCACCACACATACACCCATTCCTCCCCACCAAACACACATACACACACACCGTCTTCCCCACTACATATACACCCACTCCCTCTCACCAAACACACACACACACACACACACACACACACACACACACACACACACACACACACACACACACACACACACACACACACACACACACACACACACACACACACACACACACACACACACACACACACACACACACACACACACACACACACACACACTTTTCCTCCACACCACACATACTCCTCCACTCCGCTCCATGCACCCCTGCTCCCCACCACATATGCACTCTTTCCTCCCCACAAAACTTAGCAGCACAACTAACACCCCTCCCCCCTCCAGCTCACTCTATCTAACTCTGGGTTTTGGTGGTCATGCTTCTTCTACAGTATCTCCAGAATCGGTCAGCTTTTGGTCCGTTTACTTCAACCTGCAATTTGTTTAGCTCCAGAGTCTTCAGATATATTATAACCGTATGTATTCTGCTTTTTGCTCTCTGTATTTTGGTAGAACTTTTTACCCTGGTGATCATACTCCTTCCTCTAGTCTCTGAACAAAAAAATAAAAAAAATATTAGAAAATATTCTTTATCATGTTTGTGTGCTTTCTTTCCACTATTTTGAGTGTATATTCTTCTCCATTAAAATACCATCTTACTCAGATCCGTAGAAAATATTAATATATGTAAATTAACGGAGGCTTTTCGTAACCCTGTGACTGAATTTTCTACTTTGAATTTTATTTTGACTAACAACTGAGGATTAGACGACAATGGAAAGAAAATAAAGGCACCAATATTGTTATAACTGCCACACTTAGCGATTGGACCGAGTATACACACCTTCGTGCTTCTTATCAACTTACGACAGGCGATTTTATTAAGGTCAATAAGGGTCACGTAGCCGAGGGGTTAAATACACTTGCTATTTACTCTACTCTCAAAATAATATTCTTTCCTTCACCATGTACTCAGCGTTTAGAAGTCATACGTAGCTTTACATCATGGGTCATTGCTCATCATTCTCAGTTACAATATTTTCCCTTTACCAACCAATCCTTCCCATAAAGCATCTTTTACAGCAATTTTCAGCCATGCCTTGACATTCCACTTTCTCCCGCTCAGCCGAAGTTCCTTCCATTCCACGAATCTTGCAAGCTTTTTCCTCCCGTTATATGTCCTCCATTCCACAAAACTATATTTATCCTTTCCCTTTTCGTTTCTTACATCATTTTCCACACTTGCGTTCCATGTCAGTAACTCACCATCTTTCCACCACATCCACCCTAAAAGAAAAAAAGAAAAAAATCCCATCCACACACAGAAAATCAAGGTCTATCATACAACCCACACACAGCTCCCCTACCACCACGCACACCAACCACATCCTTCCATTCCTTGCTGAACTGTGCCAATTCAGTCCGCACTTAGAAGCACATTATTTAGGACCCTCTCCATAAACGTGCACATATTTCCCTTCACGCACAACAGCCAAAACAACCACACAACCTACACACGGTCTGTCATTCGCACCAGCAACCCCTACCATACCTTGAAAAAAAAAAAAAAATGTGTGTCAGCTTTTCGAAACAATCAGACGTCCTAAAAATAAAGAGAAGCACACACACACACACACACACACACACACACACACACACACACACACACACACACACACACACACACACACACACACACACACACACACACACACACACACACACACACACACACACACACACACAACTACCATGTTACTCACACACCTCACCTCGATCATGCTACCCCAACCATAAAGCAGTAATACATACAATGTAATATACACAAAGAGGATGATAACTCCCATCAATACGGTGACGTTATTTCTATTTTTCCACTTTTTTTTCTTCCACCAGATGATTTTAGCCATCCTATAGGAGACCGTTCATAGTGGAGCAGTTAAACACGATCTCCATGGAGCATTTTAGCATGAAGACACTTTTTAAAAATAGTTCATGCTACCACGGGCGATTATATTCAATTTACCTCGTGCAGTGAGGGGATGAATTCGTTATATAAAAAAGAGCTGCGATAATGAATTTCGTGGCGAAGATGAATTGTAGGAGATAGAACAAAATTAATGCTCTCGATACGGGGACATCAGTGACTAGCATCTAACATTATTATTAGGATGAAACGAACATGTCACCCAAATATACAGTGAGTGACTGACAGCCTGATTTCAACAGATACTCCCACATCCAAACAAAGTAAGTATGGGAGACAGGAGGAAAGACAAAAAACATCTCATAGAAAAGTCAGGAATGAGAAAGGCAGATAAGAAAAGTGAGTAGTGGTTAAAGTCAGAAAGGAGGGGACAATGTAACAGAGAAAGAAATGAGAGCAACTGAAAGGAATGAGAAAGAAAGAGAAATTAGCAGAAATGGTAAAGAAAAGGAGAGAGAAAAGAGAAAGAATGGGAGATGCACTGACGAAAAGGGCAAAAAAAAAAATGGAAGGAAGAAGTAGAAAAAAGGGGAAAGGACTATGGTCGAAGTGGGAGAAAGGAAGAGAAGAAGAAGAAAAAAAAAATGGATAAGTTAGTTAGATAGGACTGGGCAATATATGAGAGAAAGAACAGGACAGAGGCTACAAGAATAGAAGAAAGGTGGCAGGAAGAGAATGAAAAAGGGGAAAGTATGCAAGTCAAAAGGAGAGGAAAGATGAGGCGAGGAAGTGGGCAGAGAGGAAAGAAGAGCATGAAGGAAGTGTAGAAGGGGAAGAACGGATCGCCGGGAGCGGAGGAAGCCGAAGATTACACCCCAAAAATCATGTCCACCAGTGTCACTTGGCGCTTAGTAACTCGTGTGGAAACAAAAAGTGTATGTAATGGAAAGTATTTGAAAGTGTAAGCAAAACAAAGAATGAAGAAAAGAAACTACTTGTATGCGAGCGAAACAAAACAGGTCAGCGAAACTAAAGGTGTGTGTGAAACAAAACATGCCTTTGAAACTGATGAAATGCGTAAGAGAAAGTAATTGTGTGTGTGTGTGTGTGTGTGTGTGTGTGTGTGTGTGTGTGTGTGTGTGTGTGTGTGTGTGTGTGTGTGTGTGTGTGTGTGTGTGTGTGTGTGTGTGTGTGTGTGTGTGTGTGTGTGTGTGTGTGTGTGTGTGTGTGTGTGTGTGTGAAAATGGGACGACTGTGTTCTTTCTAAGGGTCCTGTGCAGAAATCCGCTGTGCTGTGAGCAGTGGCACACAAAGAGACAGCATGTGTTTCAGCGGTTCTTCCTAATGCAATCTTCTTACCGCGTACACCTTACCTTGTCATATTTGCCCACCTCTTCCTTAGCGTTTGTTCGCTTTATTCCCAGGAAGATATTACGTTAGTCCTAAGAAATCCCAGGGTTCCTTTGGGCTTGCCTCGCACATCCACTCATTCAGAAGACAGTTATTGACCCTCACCAACACATGTTCCTGTGTGATGGAGGAAGGGTGGAGGTTGGGAGAAAATCTACCAGAAACCACAGCACGCTCCTCTTCATACCATCCTCCAAGCACCACATATCAAGCACTATTACTCTGCTCTCATACTCAGTCGTTCGCCTCGTATCCGAAATGCACGTCTGCGTCACAAGAGTGAGAATGCTAGGAAGAAAATGATATACTCATCTCAACAATAGGATCTGGAATTTGCATTACTTCACAGTTTCTAGAGTACATAAGGCCAAAAAATGATAACAATTGCATCATTAATAACCTCAGCTGTGATGACAGGTTTCAAGGTGTGCAGTGCTTGTTAAATCATTTATCATTATATATCGGATTCTGTGGGCAGATTCTGTCCATCACCATTCCAACCATCAATCAGGGTGTGGGAGGGGCTCAATGAGAAGTGTCTGAGTGAGCCAAGTACCTGGACTAAAACTTCATGACAGTCTTACTCGCAGCTCAAATACTCGAAAATACCTCTGAAAAAGCCTGTTTCTCCCTTACAGTATGAAGGACTACAGTTACCCCAGGCTGACACTGTAGGTTACATTGTCCAACCTGCTCCAGAGATTAAAGGATGACTACTCTCTAAGTTCTACACAAAAAAGATTGGAATGCCCTCAGTTATATCCAGGTATATACTCAGACAACAAGGCAACGCTCATGGTAGCAGGGACGGGAGCAGGCCATGAACCAACACATCTTCCTTAAGATTGCAGAAATACTCACCCTCTTCTGGGAGCGCCATATCCATGGTGCTGGCGCATGAAGAGAGAGCGCAGGCTGCAAGGAACTGCGATGGAAACGGAAGATAGGCACTGCCCTTGGCTTCATCTCGAGATGCGACACGCAATCCAAGCTGTTCATATCGAGGTCAGCCACATCGAGGTCATCAGAGCACACCACACACACAACGATCCTAGCAGGGGAAAAAAGAACCGGAGACGTTCAGGAGGCGCTGGTTAGACCCGACTTAAACCCACAGATTTAGAGTGATGAAAGGTAAAATGTAGAGCTAATAGAAAATAGAAAAAACAGTTACTAATGAAGCATCTAATTAAACCTCTAGTGATCATACAAAGAAGAATCTTGATGGAGTTGTCGGAAAGCACTCAGTCACCAATATCTCTCCCTGTATCTCGACTCACATCATAGAGGATCAAGAACACTGGTAAAAAGGAGACGATGGTCGGAAATATAAATTAACTCCCTCCTTACTCTTACATTCGTAGAATCTTCTCAGTGTATACTGTATTTCCTAACGAGAAAACAATATTGATACAGAAACCAAAGCATTATGTTTACTTTTTCCTAACCCCTGATCATAATTCAGATTAAACTAATAATATTCAAAGGTAACATACAAAAATGTCGGTGTTTCAAAAAAATCAAAGATGAGCGTCCGGAGTATGCGGGCGAAGGGGCATTGTTGTTAGCGTGGGAGTGTATGCGGTGGTCGATGGAGGAGAAAAGCAATGAACAACTGACAGTCACTGAAGCCATGACACAGGCAGGAGCTAAAGGAGTGAGTCAGAGGGGGAATGGAAGGCTGGAACGTGGCATTAACGTAGAGATAAGAAGGGGGAAGCAAGCAATACGACGAAAGAAATAGAGACGGGAAAACAAGCAAGACGGAATAAGAAGTGAAATATCTGTTCGAAAATGATAAGAGCAGACTAGTGTGAGAGGCATGGTAAGGGAGCAGGTTACTGAGGTGAGAGGGTAGATGACTGGGTGGATCTGGCAGGGTGAGAGGTTAGGCAAGTAAGGTGAGAACGAAGGCGAGAAGGCAGATTTTCAGTGTGAGAGGGAAAGTGAGAGGGCAGGCTGGAAAGTCAGAAGGAAGTTAGAAAATATGTGGTGGGCAGCTTGGATGAAAGGGATGTTTGATGTGACAAAAAAGGGTGACTTACAAGTGTGCGGGCTGAAAGTATAAGAGGGCAAGTTGCAAAACATGTAGGCGGGCTCAGGGGCGTACCTAGAGATTTGAGGGCTCGGGGGGCTAGCTTCTCTGCAGGGCCCCCCTCCTGGAGGGGGGGCCCCGCAAAGAACCTAGCCCCCCTCATTCTCAAAACTTACCTAATATCCCAGCCGGGATTGTCGGGATGATAAATATATATATTTTTTTTAAATAATAAAAAAAGCTTATTAATTTTTAAGGCTTTTGGGACCCCTTCTTAATTGGGGGCCCGGGGGGCAGTATCAAACAGCCCCCCGCCCCCCCCAGGTACGCCACTGGGCGGGCTGGGAGTGCAGGAATGATGGATGGCAGATTGAGGGAGAAGACTGACGGTGTGAAAAGTGAGACTGGAGAAGAATAAGAGGCAGTTGTCACACTAAACGGAACCTGAGGCAGTAAGAAGGTTGCTCGTCAGAGAGAGAGAGAGAGAGAGAGAGAGAGAGAGAGAGAGAGAGAGAGAGAGCAGGATGATAAGTCTGCACATTATTAAGAGATATGAAAAGTGTAGAAACGACAGTTGATAAAAAGGCTTATTTTGATGGCCTGCTGACAGAAAAAGATGCACACTTGATTGAGTAAGCTGGCTGACTACATGCTTGTGTTAAAAGGATATTAGTACGAGCGCGAAAATTCTTTGTAACAAGAGATGCTGAATTAGGTTAATATAGAAAGATCTCAAACTAGCAAAAATAATGAGAGAAAGAAGACAGGTTAGCAAGGGGAAGGAGTGATAGCAAAGAGAGATGGATGATTAGTAAAGATTGATGGTACGTCAGCAAAGAGATACGGACGGTTTCCATAAGCAGAGTTTTGACAAAGAGAGACAATATACAAGCAAAAAGAGGTGGTAGATTAGCTGAGAAAAGAGAAAGGGATAGGAAAAAGCGAAAGAAATTTCTAAGAGAGGGACGTTATGTTAGCATAGATCGATGACAAACTTGCAAAGAATGAAAGCTGGATAGTAATGAAAGAGGGCAAGTAAGCATGGAATGAGGATAGGCTAGTACTGATAGACAATTAGTTGATAAAAAATGTGGATTGGATAGTAATGAGAGAGCATTAATAGACAGAGATTCAGAGAGGTTATCAGAAGGAATAAGAGGTGATAAGTTAGGAAAGAATGAAGATGATGAAAAATAATTTATGAAAGAATGAGGATAAGGTAGCAGAGAATGTGGCAAGGTGAACAATAACAGAGGACAAGTTTACAAAAAATGACAGTAGGTTACCATTGATAAAAGATTTGCTAGGAAAGTATGAGGGTAGCAAAGCAATGAGAGAGGATTAATTAGCAAAGACTTAGTCTGAGTTGGAAATGACTGAGAACAGCAGAATTCAAGATGAGGCAGAGGGAGCTCAAGGTGGCCGAGAGAACAGAAGTTAGTAATCCAGTTGGCTAAGTGAAAATATTAACTAGTAAAGGGAACAGATGGATTAGGATACTGAGAAAACAGTCTGGCAGGGAGAGACGGGGGAGGGAGCAGACTGACAGATAGGCACAAAAAGAGACAAACAGACGGACGGACAAAGAAACACACACACACACACACACACACACACACACACACACACACACACACACACACACACACAGAAACAGACAAACGGATACTGGAGGTAGACAACAACAAAGCAAAAAAGGAAGAAACAAACAGTAAAAAAGATGGATTCCAGGGGAGAAGCCAGACCTAACCGGAGACCAGGAATGAAGTGTATAGATTTACGACACTCTAACTGAAGAACGAATGTTTATTCATCATTTATTCATTGCCAGACGCCATGTATCCCAGACGGGGTGGCCAAGGGCTTAGAGTTAATTGGTGGTGCGATATTACAACCCGACACCCCACACTCTACACCTGCCAGCACCCGCCTCCTGCCTTGACGGATGGGGCCAGGATCAGCCACTTTACAACTCTGAGTACTGCAATCCTGAAGCTCTGACATTTCCTCATTTTTTTTTTTTTTCAGCTTTTCTTCTGTTTTTAGGAGTCGTACGTGGTAATATTGCTTCTGAATCTCTCTCTCTCTCTCTCTCTCTCTCTCTCTCTCTCTTTCAAACTAAAGGAAGATAAGAAAGGGAGGTACAGCATAGACAATTAATTTTTTCCTGATCCCTGTCACAAATCCTCTCACATACACATATATCCTCTTCCAATCACACACACACGCTAAAAATTGGCTTCATATCCAGTCCATCATGCACACTGCCAAAAAAAAATGTATATATATAATTAATCAAATATTCGAGTTAGTTCGGCATGAAAAAATATATCCAAAAATCAAAATATTCCGTAGCCGAGGCCCTGATATTAAAAAAAGTTTGTCGGGGCAGTAATGAGTGGAGCAAATGTTGGACACAGGACCACCACCTCTCTCTCTCTCTCTCTCTCTCTCTCTCATATATGTATATATCTATGCCTATGACTAAAGGGTTATTTTTTCATGTAAGATCACATCGTCTCAGTAGGATGGCAAAATCTGTGTGTTCAAAGTATAACCTCTTCTCTCTCTCTCTCTCTCTTTCTCTCTCTCTCTTTCGTATATATGCTTGGGACGTGACAAGAGTACTTTTATTTTTTTTTATAGATATTATGATCTCAGCAGGATGGAAAGAACTGTGCTCTCTCTCTCTCTCTCTCTCTCTCTCTCTCTGGCTTGGCTGCTGTTGTTACCTGGTTTTTCCGCTACACAACCTAACATTTTTTTTTTTCTTTTTTTTTAAAGCTGGAGACTGAAAATCTGACTGGAGCCTTAGGGAATATTACGTGAAGCTATGTTATTTTTACGGGACGGTGTGAAAACTAGACTTGCGTTTTTCCTCGGATTACGGCAAGTATCTGGAGTTTTTACGAAAGCGTTAGGAAGTTTTGCTATGAGAGAATTGGCTGTCTTCCGGAATTCTAGATTCTGTTACATGCAGTCTTGATTTTGTACGAGATTATCTGAAAATGTTACGAGATGTTTTGAAGTATATGAAGAGAGCTTTGACAAATATATATGAAGCTCAAACTGTATGAAACGCTCTAATTTTATTGTGGGAAGCTCTGTCACTTCTGCCTACGGGAATCTGTCTTACTAATGCCAATCTCAGGGTTGTTACTTTTTTTTAATCCTTCCAGTGGTTTCTTTAGTCATTTTCTGTCAACCTTCTTCAGGTATTCATTTTTCTCTGCTTTTCCCGACATTCATTATCAAGAATATTATTATTTGCATCATGGATATTTTGAACGGCCATCTCATATTCATCATCTCTCTCCTCATTTCAGTAAAACCTCTTTTCTCTTTTAACTTGCATCCGTAGGACTAGTGTAATCAGTTTAAAAGAGCCCCCGGGTACTAAAGAAGCTAATGAAGAGTATATTAATCTGAAAAATCTCTCCTACCCTAAAAAAGGTCCTCTGGAAATAGCAAGAACAGTATTTAAACTCGTGCTTGTATGGAAACTGGTAACCAACATGTCACTAAGATTTTCGACCAATCAGAAGGCATTTTTTTTTTATTTATTCGACACTTAGAAAGCGGTGTTAGATCAGACTCCATCCAAAATATCTTTTATCCTTTTTCCTCACAACTTCTGTTTTAGTTGACATATAAGGCTGTTAGACTTATTTTTCTTTGCATTTACTAATGAAAGAAGATACAGGGGGAGGCCGACAACACTTTGAAGCCATATAGTGTGAACGCGTGAAAGACCGTGTCCTCATCGGAAGCCTGAGGCGCGGGCGAGAATCCTGCATCGTTGCCAGTGGGGCCACTTGTATGCGTTAATGTGGTGCAAATGCATTCGGTGTGGAGGGTGGGGTGTTGTAAATGGGTCGGTACTAAGTAAGGACGGAAATGCCTGGAGATCCTTTTGCATAGACCACCCCTCACAGGTTGCGGCGTTGAGAGAGAGAGAGAGAGAGAGAGAGAGAGTGACATTTCTGTAATAGCTTGGGGCATAAAATGAGCCTCCACTCGCCTATCATTATTTCATTCCTTCACGACTTTCCCTGTGTTCTTCCGATTTCCCTCCCAATAATTCGGCCACATTCTCAGCATTCAGTGACTTCAATAATCATAATTAGTTCTTTTATCGTCTGCAAATTCCAGACAATCTTACTGGGTAAAGAAAAAATAAAACTTCGTCAGTAAAAAGCTAAATACTGTTTCCATACCACAGTTGCCACTCTCCCTGGCATGGTAGACCAAGTATTTTGCTCCTGTTAACTCCTCAGGATTTTATTCAATCGTGAGAGACCCGACATAGCCAAAGTTTTATGCATAATTTTCTTCACCCTTACTAAATATGCAATACGCAATGCATGGTGACTTAATTATTTGTTTACTTGTTTGTCTTTATACTTACCCTTTGAAATTACCAAGTATTATTTTCTCCCATTCCCTAGCCATTCTGTATGCATTGTGTTAAATGAACTTCAGTTCCAAGAACAGGAATTAGAACGACACCTATCGACCACACGAGGATCATGCTGGTAAACATTCAGTAGCTTGTTAAGTCCTAATCTTCCCCAGACTATGACATACAGCCATCGAATTGACAATCCAGGTCCATGCTTCTTTATTCCACACTCGTCATGTTCATTTGTTGTCTTATTCCGCATACCTGACACAGTTTTATCTCCGTCGACGATTTTAGATTGAGGTTATTTATTAACAAGTGTGCGTTTGTCTGTTTGTGCACAAGATATCTCTAAAACCGTTATTTTATTTCCATGAAATACGGTGGACAGGCAGCATATCAAGGAAGAGTTGATCAGATGTTGAGGTGGATCCTGATCCGGATGTAGAAACAAATGATAAATTATGTAGGTGTCTGCAGAGGTATACACTATACTGACTTGGTATATTTAGACTTTGTCGAGAACGACACCTTGACAGGTCATACGGCTAATCAAAGGCAAATGAACACTCTGGGTTTTATTACTTCCATGTATTGTTGAAGTACACTTGCAAAATACTGACTCTTCTCTTCCATGATAACTCAGTCCTTCACTCACTGGCTGGCTAACTCTCACCTACTGACTGTTTAACTCTTCTGTCCTTCACTGATTACTCTCACTGTTTGACTCACTAACTCTGTCACTGATTCACTGACCTTTAACTGCCGAAAAACACAAGTCATTCCATCTGTTATTTGTGGTTGACAAAAACTCCACTGTCTGGCACACTCTAGGCTAACTACCAGCAAACCAGGCGGAACCCTTAAAATACCCCCTCCTCCCGGCTCTCTGTACCAGTGCAGTCCAGAATATACTTGTAAAGAAATCACATTTTCTGATGCAGTAATGCACATTCTAGATCCTAGGAGAGAACTCACATTTTCTCGCACGATAATGCACTTAAATTATAAATATACAATAAAGGAAATGACACGAACTGATTCATGCCATAAGAAAGACAAAAATGCCGAAATCTCCAGAATGTTCCACACATCTCCAGAAACAAACAGTACCCTAATCTTACTGTCATAACAATATAAACATTCAGCAACGCTGAATACATACATACATACTCCAGTCATCAATATGCAGGGTAGGCTGAACTTTTATTCAGCACAATATTTCATTGAATTTTTTTTGCTCACCATATACAATATTTTTTTTACTTTCTATTACCAAGTCTTTAGTATGCCGAGGAAGAGGATCCTGCATTTTGTAATCTTCAAGAACTCAGTAAAGACATAAACCAGTGCATTACCAGCCCCGAATGCTGTCATTTGACAATAAAATACAATCAGTAATGAAGAGCCCATGGAAATTTTATTCTTCGGCCTCCCCGAAATAAAGACGCGCATTAGAGTCGTCATTCCGATGGGTTTATATTCCAGAACAGGCCTTAGAAGCGTGCTCGTAAGCTTCATGAACTGGACAAAGTGACGGCTATCAATTTTTTTCCCCGCCCGTGTAATTTTCCTTTGCCAGTATTTTGACGCGAGATCCAGCCATCGTTGGCAATAGAATTTATGCGAGTGTGACATGCAATATACACAAACATTTAAATACATCAAACTGCAATATTAGCTAAAGCAAAATGGGCATACATGTACGTGTCAGAAATTGATTGTAATTGGGAGGGACTGGCGGACGAAAGCGACAGAGGGACGAATAAGCTTGCAGGCACAGACACCGATAAACACGTAGACAGAGAGGCAAATGAGAGAGAGACAAATGAACTGTAGGCAGAAGAGATGAAGGGGGACGAATGAGTTTAAAAAGTAGGTTGAATGTGCATGCCCTCACATGGAGAAATGAATCTGATGACTTAATGATAGTCATGTCTTCAGAGCGAGGGATCATCAACTGTGGTTGGGGATTTTTACTAACATAATGACACTCAGGGATGAACGGTTGATCATTTTTGCCTTAATTTTGTGTAGCTAAATCTCGGGGCTTTACGTTCCTGGCTGGACAGTAAATGTGTACTCGTATATGTCTGCCAGCTATAGTTTTTTTTTTTTTTTTTTTTTTTTTTTTATCAGGAGCATAGGGGCCCGGGGCTAGGCGGCTCATTTTCGGCATATAAGGCGAGGATGATCAACCTTGTTCGTTCCTGAATGGCATTATTTCAACAATAAACCCCAACAACCCTTCCAGTGTAAACCCTTACGGACCCCATCCGGTTGGAAATGCCATAACACACTAGACCACCAGGCGTCATTTGACTATATGGTTACCACCCAGCGTATTAACGGCTTCTTGGCCCACAGGAAACCGTATGGCTTATCACGCAATGTGGTGACACCTGAAGGCAGCACTATACTGTACAGAGTAAATGGATGGCGCCTCCACCTCCAACCAGTAAAGACCTGACGCCGTCAAAATTGTAGGTGAAGAAATTGAAGTGAAGGATCTGGACAGTTGAAAGAATTTATTGTCCTGTTTATCAAACATATATTGTCGTCTGAAGTTGATTATGTACCATAACCCAAAATCAGCTCATCTAAAGGTGCCACTGATCCGTTTAACCCCAGGGCGTCTTTGCCATACTTTCTTGCTACCTGAAAGGCAGTTACATTCAGCTAAGAGAGCTGGATATAGTATGACTAACCCCTTCATTGACAGGGAACTCTTTTGCGAGAGATAATATCATCAGGAAGCAGCACAAATGGCTTGCAAAATGATGTCTGAGTAAAGGGAGACATTTCTCAATCCAGCCATGGTCTCAAATGATACCTGAAATGAGCATAGCTAAATACGGATATAAGAACAAACGGACAGATACGTCTTGTTATAAAATGGTGTTTTTAAATGAATCCGGTTTTGAAAATAAATGACTTATCCAACAGTGTATGAAACAGGATAAAAATAGTAGTTCCCTCTTGAGTCTCTCCTTCATTCGTTTCAAATAAGAGTGATTTGGAAGTCATATGCAGCGATTTTTGGGGCCAGCAACTCGAAAAAGAAAGAATTGGCAATCAATACGGGAGGGAACAATATCCAGCTTTCTTGGTTGATTAACACTGAGAGAGTTGGCGTCGTGTGTCTGAGCCAATCACATCCACGCTTTATTACTGCTTGGCGTCCTCTTCACTCATAGGCAGTATCTCAACTCTGCCCTCTCACTCCACTCTCCAGTAATCATCCTTCTTCTTCCTCCTCTTCTTTGCCTTCTTCTTAGTAGGGTACGGCCGATCTTGTTAATCTCTTCCACTGTCTTCTGTCTGCCGTTTCCTCTTCCAGCATACCGAGCTCTTTCAGATATAGGGCCACATCATCTTTCCACCTGAATCGTCGCTTCATTCGAGCTCTTACTCCCTCACTGGCTTGCCCATGTCGTCTTAGCAAATTTTTATTCGACCATGCTCACTCTATGTCCTTACATGCGCAGTCTCACATATTTTTACCTCTTCTGCTACACACATCACTCCTGCTCTATTCGTTTTTCAATTTTTGCCGAGCCTTTCCAGGGGCCAGCCTAGAAAAAAGTTTGATACTGAGTTATTGACTTACTAACTTATTGACTTCCTGAGGGACTTATTTGAAATATTACCTTTTCTCCCCTGCCCTCTCGAGACTCCAGAATAGTTCTAAGGTCCCTACTAGGATGCTCCAGGATCATTACCAAAGACTTCTGTCCTATTCGCAAAGATTCCTAAGTTCAGAAATTTCATGAATCCTTTACAATTCTTTAGCAATATGACTCAAGGCATGTTCATGAAGTTGCTTTTTAGAGACCCATTTAAAGTTTAGGTTTCATACTCAAATATTCTTAAATAATTTTCATAACAACTCATAATGATTTTTCGGTTGTGAATTCTTTTAAATCCCTTAGGATACCGTTATACATGATTTAAACTATATTTGCAACCCTAAGAACCCTGTCTTCCTCCTCAACATTCAAGCCTGTAAATCCTTCCCCATGTTTGCATTTCTCTTCCTCCCGACGAAATATCATCACTGTCTCTCTCACTTCCAATCCCATATTCATTTTTCACTCTTTCCGCCCCACAGACTCTACATTGTTCTTCTACATTCAAGCCTCTCCAGTTCCTTTCCCTTATCGTTTAGTTATTCCCGTTCTGTCCCTCATTCACTTTTTTTCCCCCAGACGGCCGCGGATCAGTATTCTTTTTTCTCCTTTCTCTTCATCCTGCAGTAATTGCATCCTACTATTTATCACGGCAAATTTTTCTTCCTCTTGATATTTTAGTTAGGTTATTTTTCAGTATCCCAGTTCTCTCAGTTTTCCAGCACACACACACACACACACACACACACACACACACACAGATACCTGTGTTTATGTATAAATTTCCCTGTATACATTTTTATAGTTAACCATACACCTACGAAACATCACAATTAGATCACAGTAAATAATAAATACGGGAGAGTAAAATTATTCGTATTAATTCACTGCTGTGAAGAAGTTTCACTGCAAAAATTGCTTTGGATCTTATAAGAATACTTCCTCAAGCTGTCGCCTTGAATACCTAAACACGTTCATAGCTGAATAATGCAAAAATCTGGCTAATTGTATTCTTTCCAGTCTAATCACGGAGAATACAGCTACAGCACTATACTGTTTCCCACACGTAGATAGTGTAGAATAGAAATGTTCCCTTCAGTGATACAAAATTTCCATCACAGTTTTTTCATACGTCATGGTGGTCTTTATCACTTTTTCCTGTCGGCTTCTGCTGGAGGGTTTGGTGGGCAGGGGAAGCCTTCTTGCTTTACGATCCATCCCTTAAACTCAACGAAGTAGATATCATAGTCATAGTTTTGGGTAAAAAAAAAACACACACACACGAGAACACCATCAGATTTGCTTCAGCTTCCTCTCCTTTGTACTTGTATTCCAACTGCCTCCAAAGCTTTTCCCCTTAAATCAAGTGACATACTGTACTCTAATAGTTTATTGCTGCTATCTCCAGATCGTATGAATCTTATGAGAGGCCTTTTGCAGTGTATTAGGGAAAGTAATATCTAAGCCTTCTTTCGAGACGTCCCTCCTAAAATGAATATAATCGTCTGGAGGTAACAGGAATAGATCTCATTGACATGTCACCGTATTTAAGAGATTATTCAATCAAATAAATCTCTCTCCCTTTCTGTGTTCCTTTGCCTGTATCCCAATAATCCCAACATTCTACCCTTCCAACCTGCCTAATATTTTTCTTCAGTTGTCTCCCTCCATACATCACGACCAACCCTGACTCTTCACCCTCCCTTTATATTTTCCTTCAGTCACCTCAGTCCAGACTCCACACTTCACCTTCACTCCTTACGCCTTACTGTATAATATCCTTCAGTCGTCTCACTCCAAACTCCAAACCTCACCTTCACTCCTTTCGCTTTACTGTATAATATCCTTCAGTCGTCTCCCTCCAAACTCCACTCCTTACCCGTTCCACCTCCCATTTCCTCCGCGTCACTTCACCCGACACCCTGCTGAAGTCCCCGTGTGTTTATCCCGAGCGAATCACTAATCAGAGGCGTCAAGGTGTAGATTAGCCTGTGTTTGATAATCCTGTCCCAGCCACGCCATGTTTCAATATTGGCTTTGCAAATGTTAGACTGCCACCTGTCACGATTATTTTGGTGCGTCTTTTTCAGTGGCTGGGGTTTGATTAAGTGGTGGCCAGTCCCTCCCCTTCCTTGTGTTTGTGGGCACATGAGACAAGAATAAGAGGCGTGCTTTTTATTATTCTTTTAGTGTGTGTGGACGGTGGTGGTTTTGTGTGTGTGTGTGTGTGTGTGTGTGTGTGTGTGCTACTTGTGATGTATACAATGTTGAGTTGCGTAGAGATAGATATAGATAGACAGGTAGATAGAAACTATGCAAGGTAAAACAATTTCAATAAGAGAGAAGAGAAAGCACATGTGAAGAATTGTAAGGAATCTGGCAATCGTGGGTCTGCAAATAGTGTATGACAAGGAGAAAAAAGAAGGATTGTCGAAGGTTTTACTCTTAGTCGTGTGAACAGAGTACTGCTGAGTGCATGCAGAGTTTTTATGATGGTAGTGAAGTATGTATTAGGTATACATTATTGATTCAGCTTGAGGTTCAGTATCAGTGCTGAAGTGAGACATAAGGCCGTCTGATGTCCTTGCGATTATTTTGCATGTACTCGTATGTAGAGCGATTCACTACTGTGACGCCCAACAATAATATCATCTTTATTAAAACCTGATTTATATGGAATCTGGTACTTACTGTATTTATTTCACTAAGATACACGAAGTTTTGATGGTAGACTCCTTCAGTGTTGAAGTATGGGCTAATTGAATCTGGTTTTCTAAACTAGCGAATTTTCTCTCCAACTTTCCAGTGGGATGGTTGCATTCTCCCTAATATTATTATCTTCTTTTATATAACGAAGTGTGCGAGGCTATTTTTAAACAATTTTCTCAATGTGAGCCTAATGCTAAAAAATAATAATAATAATAAAAAAGTAAGGAAACTTGAAAATATACAGTCACTTGTCGAGTAAGGCATAAGTGCATTTTTTTTTATACAAGAACAGAACAGAAGAAGAAAATAAAAAAAGAATAAAAATAATTTATACACCAGATTACAGGTGTCCTCCATTCATATAAAATCTGTAACAGTTTGACCTGAACAGCTGTAGGTTGAAGTTTGGGGGGGGGGAACCCATTCCGGGGAAGCGAGTTCCGAAGAGATGCAGTTCGGGAATAAAAGAATTCTGATAGGCAGAAGTTCTGCAATGTGGCAGTGTGACAGTTCAGTCATGAGCGCTACCAGATGCCCGTGTAGCGTAGGGGAAGGCGTGGAGAGGTGGCGCAATGGATGCAGCTTAGTCTGAGCATTTTCCATAAAAGTATCAGGAACATAATGCAAGGGAGGCAAAATTCCTTCTTACTTGTTGGGGAGGTAGTTCATTTGTAAATAGTATGGTTATTAAAAAGTCTAATAGCGTTGTTCTGAATTTTGTCCAGTAATTTTTGTGGGTGGGGGGGCTTAGTGGGTAGAAGAGAGGGATTTTTTGTAAGGGTGGATGGTCTTAGTGATAGGTGACCTTTTTGAGTGGAATGGTGGATATACAGTGTGACTTCCAAGATGATAAGCCATGAGATGGGCTGATTATACTCGATGAAT
This sequence comes from Coenobita brevimanus, assembly GCF_032717465.1. Taxonomy (NCBI): domain Eukaryota; kingdom Metazoa; phylum Arthropoda; class Malacostraca; order Decapoda; family Coenobitidae; genus Coenobita; species Coenobita brevimanus. The sequence goes on from NC_137004.1 coordinate 32,994,691, forward strand.
GGGTAGGTATATGGGTGGGAGGGTGGATGAGAGAAAATGAATCTACTGTGGAATAGATGTACAGGGTATAGGGTAAACATGTCCATGGTCTGAATAGGTCCGAGTGGGAATTTATTTCCTTGGGGGATACCACCTTGGGAGAAATAGCCTCAAGTAGAACCATACTGTAGGTCTAATGGATAAGTGAGGTCCATGGAAGAAACAGGTCCATGTGAGGATTTGGTGGCCTCATGGTAAGAAAATAGGTCCACGGGGAAAATAAGTCCATGGAGGGAAAGTAGGTCAAGGGGGAAAATAGTCCATAGGGAACACAGACCATGCAAGGGAAATTAGGTTCACGGAGAAAAAATAGGGCCATGGGGAAATAGGTCCATGGTGGTATATCGGTCCAATGGGGAAATGAGGTCTATGAGAAAAATCCATCCAAGGGGAAAATAAATCCACGGGAGAAAAGAGATCCATAAGGAAAAATAAGTCAATACAGCAAAAACGGTTCATGGGAAAAATTGACCCATGGAAGAAAGTGGGTTCACAAGGGGAAAATGGTCTATGTTGAAATTAGGTTCATGGAGGAAAATTGGTGGGTGAGGAGATGACCCCTGGGGAAATATTCTGAGACAGGTTAATGTGCTAGTGTGTATATGAATGAATGAGATTATGAGCGAAGTCAGAACTAGAGTTGTGGATAATAGGATGCTGTTGGCGATGCACGATGAAAAATAGAGTACGTTTAATATGGTGTATGCAAATTATTCTGTGTTGCATTCTAAAGGTGAACATTATCTTCTCAGTCAAGTCATAAATTTGAGACAGTCAGTGAGCAGCTTGTTGCCTGTGAGGGAATGTAAGCATCCAGGTGTAGTAAGAGTAAGATTGGAAAGGACAGTGGCTATAGAAAGGATGGTGATCAGTGTTATGAAGTCCCTGATGCTAAAAAAAAAAAAAGGCTGAGTAAGGATGCTGAAGAGGACTACATAAAAATGCATGTTTGTCCACACTAACGTATAGATGTCCGAATTTGATATCGCATGAGGGTGACAAGTCAAGAGTGAAAGCAGAGGAAATGGGACTGCTAATGAAATGTGTGTGGGTTGTGTAGAATGGATAAGACAGAGGTTATTGTGGAAGATGTGAATTAAAAGTCTGTTGTTGAAAGGGCAGAAGAGAATGTGCATAGACTGACTCACCATATAAAGAGTATTGATATAGAGAGGGTGGTGAAAAGAGTACATAGAAATGAGTTTGAATGTATGTGGAAGTGTGGTATGCTAGTACAGAAAGTGGATAGATATGGTAAAGAGCAATTGTGAAAAATAAGAAAGATATGAAATTAGCAAGAGATCGAAATATTAAAATGGAGAGATGAAGTATGTTCAGAGAAGCATGATATAAGGGTTTGGTCTTGTATTTTTAAGTTGTTAGTCGACGAAATGACTACCTGGCAGGTGTATGTGAGCCGGATCTATAAAGAAAAAATATTGCGGATGGTTTTTCTTCTGAAGTGGATCCAGGATTCCAAAGGCTTGTTATGTGAATGATTCTGTGGCCCACTTCTCTAGGCATGTTGTATTGTAAGTCTCCCACTTTTATGCTTTCGCCTCCCCTGTTTATGGATTCTATTTCACCCAATCTTTTAGGTGAGAATTAGGGTTGGGATGATGATGGTAATGGTAATAATGTATATATTTCTGTGTGTAGTGTATATGTGATTGCAGGCTTAACGACACTAGTTGGTGGGCGTTTCAACTTGGCAAACCAGCACTTGAGAGAAACTATTTTAGATTATAGTCCTGAAATATCGCTTTTGAGACTGCATATTCCCCTTCATAACGACGTGATTTAAGACAAGAAAATTCGTGCCTTTCCCAGCCCAAGGAGTACAACAGTGGGTCAGCGTCTTTTCGTCCCCGACTCAGCTATAGAGCGTGCAAAACAAGGGAAATTAGGGCCGAGTTCAGTGTGGTAAATGACGCCACACTCTGGTAATGATGTGAGGTACGTGAAAAAAAAAAGGGGGGCGGGAATGCACACACACACACACACACACACACACACACACACACACACACACACACACACACACACACACACACACACACACACACACACACACACACACACACACACACACACACACACACACACACACACACACACACACACACACACACACACACACACAGCGAATAACCATGGCAGCAGGAAGTCATTCTCCCACAGCAGTCATTTTGACCCCAATAAACGAGACACTTAAGAGGGAGCGTCTGCTTGTTATACGCATATTTTGTGAATGAGGGCAGCCTGGAATCCATCGTTTGAACTCTTGAAGACTCACGTACATTAACTAACCCACCACTCACCGCTCATCATCCCCCGTCTTGCGAAACATCTTGCCATTTTCTCAAAACTCTTTCCAATTACTAGTATCACTAAACATTCACCTCAGGCACGATTAACCACAAGGGAAGAAACAAATAAGCTTAAGCTCATCGCCTCGACGACGTAATAGTTTAGTTTATTCTTGCAAACTTCAGATAATTTTTTCCATCTTGTAAGGAGCTCTCGCATTGAAGAAGCGTGGTATTCTGTCCTTAGGAGTCCTTTAGAGTGGCATCGCGTCTTTATACAGTTAAAATCATTTGCCACTGACTCCTCCGGTCCGTGAAATCTGCAATCCATTATATTCTTACTCCCAACGGACGATTTCCTTCAGCTAAAGAGTGGTCTGTGGTCACTTCAGGGTTAACCAGTTCCTACGATTACCCAGTCCCTGCACCGGTGATTTGCTGTCAGGGATTATTTTGTATTTCCACCTGTATACTTATTCTGGTATCATGATTGAAAATAAAAGTACGGAGAAACAGTTATATATAGATAGGTAGATAGAGGTAGATAGAGACAGACAGACAGACAGATAGAGGGATAGAGAGGTAGATAGATAGATAGAATTGTGGGTAGTTAGATTCATACATGCATACATACATACATACATACATATACATACATATATCAAGTTCAGGAACGTAAATGTGTACATGGTAAGACACATAGTATTCAATCTAGTTGGATGGTGAAGTAATTGGTAACTGAGTATGAACCAGCTCTTTTAAACAGCTAAGGCTCAACAAGATTTTACGTACTTGACGAGACATTTGAATATTCACTGTGATCTAATTGTGAGATCTGATAGCCGTATGGATGAAGGCGTAGTGTAAATACGCACAAACAGACTTACATACAACTCAAGTCCAAGCAAATTCGAAAAAATGACTCCAGGAACTGCAGAGTAACTACAAGCATGACTCACATCTGAAGCCGAAGAAAGATGTCCACACCCGTTGCTTTCTCCCCGCATCTGTGGTTTTCTTCTTGCTTCATTATAAAAAAATAAAAAAAAAAACAGCAAAGAAAGAAAAAAATGAAGGAAGATAACTGCAAGAGGAAACCCGAGCAGAAAAGCTGTGCATTGACCAGAAAGTCGGGATGGTTACGGAACGTGAAGTGAAAGAACGATCCAAAGCAGATAAAATTTGTACTTGGAGTCGTACTCTCGTCATTTTAGGAGGCTTTATCGCTTATCGTTCATAGCAATTCACTAAACATACTACACATCTGTATCCTTAGTCTTGGAGTTCATTATCATGCAGTATACAGGTTGTTTTCGACAGTAAAATAGTGAATGTTAATGAACCACATCAAGAAATAAGTGGATATTTAGGAGCTGTTAGCGTGATTCCTAACCTCACCAAAATGCCACCCACAGACTTGCCAAGGAACACACAAGGTTATATTCCCGTCAGATAACCTTTTTAATACCATAACGTAAGTAAAATTTTCTTTTGTTATATGCAGACATTTTGATTCAGCTTACGGAGGCTTTGAACTGGAAGCGTTAGAACCAGACATCATTACTACAGATCTCTCCTAATATCATATAAAATTGTTTGGTGGTAGTTTGATTCCAATGAAAATACGTCATCGTGTTGAAGGGGATATCGAGGTTCCTTACAACCTCTTATATAATTCTGCATATAGCGTGTTAATAGTGTCATATACATAGCGGTGCTTCACTAGAAACTCACCTAATGGTATCGTACATATGTGTTCCGGGGACGGCACAATCTGCTGATGTGGGCGCGGGTGGAACAGTGGGAGAAAGAAATGAATGAATGAATGATGCAGGGTAAACATTGATAACGCTGACTGAACCGTCCTCGCAAGACACAAGAAATTGCCAGGAGATAGACGAGCTGTGTGTATGGACTATGGACTACCCCGTGCATACACACACACACACACACACACACACACACATATATATATATATATATATATATAGTCCATGCAATTTCTGAGGAGTGAAAATTACGTAAATTACATATAAGAGCAAAATAAGATGTAATGTTTCAAAATAAATTGTTAAGTAAGTGAAGCTATAAAGTGTTCTAAGCTGACAGAAATGTGGACCACAAAAACAGCTACACTCAGAGACGCAGCGCAGTTCTCAGTAAACTTAAGAAATACTTGGTCATGATATCTACGTGCATTATCGCCTTTAACCTTGTCACTGCGATTATGTATAGCTGTTTTTTTTTTTCCTTGCTGTTCCTGACGATTTTATTCAGCTTTGACGATACTTAAAAACTCGGAGGGTTTAATACTGCCCTCAACAACTCTTTCACAAAGAGAGTGCCTAACATGTAAAATAAAAATAGTTTGACATTAGTATGGATATAAAGACAAAAGTCCTCGGGCAGAAGGAGTGATAACACGGGAGTCTCTCAAGCAGAACACTAAAACACTAAAATCACCAGAGTATTCCACAACACGCTAACCCTCTCAGCACGATGATGTACTTTTTTCTTTAATTTTCTTCACATTATCACCACACGATTATATTCAACGTATTTATTCCTCTCCAATACTGAAAAAAATATTGGTCAGTAAATAACACCTACATAAAAAAAATATTTTCAGTTATAATGAAGCAACATAAATAGCCGAAAATGACGTCAACATTTTCAAGTGCGTAAAGACAACATTACGGTATTCTCAAATTTGAATAATGCATTGAAAATACGGTAATACGATAGATATTACAAAGACAAAATCACACAAACATACGTATTTGCAGTTTTTTATGACATCAGGACAAGAGAGAGAGAGAGAGAGAGAGAGAGAGAGAGAGAGAGAGGCTGAATATATAGAAATAAAAATAGTAGACAGGGTGGGCCAAAAATTACTTTACCACAATATTTTTTTAACAGTTATATTTCACAAAAATAAAGTGTACACAATTATATTTCAACTAGATGAAGTGTACATCAGTTAAATAAAAAATCAGGTTAAATCAAATGTTCAAAATTACCTTCTTCCCCAAAAGAGAACAGGCACTTCTTAGACACAATGGCAAACTCTTCTTCTCATGATCATTTTTCAAGTTGTCAGATTCTGCTGTTATTCTTTCTTTCAGTTCTTGAAGACTTCTAGGCTTTGTCCTGTAAGCTTTCTCTTTGATCATCCCCCAAACTGTGAAGCCACATGGCGTTAGGTCATGTGACCTTGGAGGCCACTCAACAGAACCCCTTCTTCCAACCCATGTGTCGAAAATGTTACCGAGAAATGGTCGCACATTCCCACCATAGTGAGGAGGTGCACCAGCTTGCATCCAAATTAGTTAAAGCTCAAATGCATATGCAAGCTGAAATGTAACTGTGTTTTAGTTGTAATAAAACTGTTAATCAAACAATATCATGGTAAAGTAACTTTTGGCCCACGCTGTATAGAAAAAACAAAGAAAACAAGAGCCAAAACCTATTTTAAAATCACCTACATCACTCAGCTTCGCCATATTTACAGTTAACATTCCTACTGTACCTAACTTGAGAACGTGAGTCGTATGCTCATTGACATGACCAGTTTCACCACTTCCCAAGCGATTTAGTTTGCACATCACTCAAAAATTTTTCCATTGCATGTTAGTATGTTTTCAGTATCGATATGGTGTGCATCAGCAACACACAAGAAAAATACCAGGCTGTAAGAAAACAAAATATATAAGCGAGGAAGAGATGTTACGAAAGCTCTTAAGGCAATGAAAATATGGCTCTTTATCTGCTGAGGGTTAAGATTGTTGTGGCCAGGACTGTATTAGAGTATGTCAGTGCGTTATCTACGTCCGGAGTCAGAATGTGAAATATTTGTGAAGGCTCTTAACCAATTTGCAGGATAAACTACTCTCGACAGCAGGTAACTGTTATCGGAAACCATTTTTTATTTTCTGTGTTGCCTCACTTTGAAATTCTTACTAATTTGGCTGTCAAGTGTTTGGTTAAAGTATGAATGAAGGTAAACGCATATCCATGCCGTCTTAATATATCATGTTTAAGAAATGTTGTGTGCGAGTATAATGGTGCAACATTTTATTCAATTTAGTTGCGTTGTCAAGTTCTGATAACTGTAAAGCTGGATGCAAAATTAAAAACATTATATACTCAGATTGGTGGAAGATGGTTTGTGCACAAGATAAGTCATTTTAATGTTCCCTTTATCTCAATGTAAAGTGTGTGGAAGCTGTATGCGTGGAAAAAGAATGTACTAACAAGCAATCTTCCACACAACTTGAGCTTCAGAAAGTTTGCATATATACACGAGCTGATCCTGGTGTATATGTGATCGGATGACTGCTAGTACGGCCAATAACATTACAGTTTACTTATTAATGCAGGAAGGACAGTGTTTGTGTCTCTGGCTGCTGGCCAAAGTTTGCCTACAAGTGAGTGCGATGTTAATTTTAATGCCATAAGAAAATCTAAGAATTAAAACGCTCTCTCTCTCTCTCTCTCTGACAAAAGCCGAGCCCTAAGAAAGACGAAAAGAACGGGAGAGAAAATCCTAAAGCTAGGCAAACACACGACTACGGTCCTCGCCACGCCCAGCTGACCTCCTCGCTGTATGTGTCTCTACGGACCTCATTAGAGACGCGCTACCTGCAAAGTTATAATCGTATGCAAATAACCTCTTTCCGCTCACCTGTCGCCAATAATGGTTAACGAGTGTTTTTATTGCCGGGAGTCGGTCATCGGGGGAGGCCCTTCACACCATCTGACTCTTTTCTTTAGTTAGTTCTCGCTGTGTGTGTGTGTGTGTGTGTGTGTGTGTGTGTGTGTGTGTGTGTGTGTGTGTGTGTGTGTGTGTGTGTGTGTGTGTGTGTGTGTGCCCTCGCAGATTATCGTCCAAAGCTGCTACAAAAAGACTATTACCGGTACCTTGCAAGGATGTGTTGCATTCTTCTTGCCTCAGTAAATTGGTCATCAGCAGCCATTTGACTGCTAGAATTTCGCTCGGCTTGGCAGAGGAGATCTAGCCTTAGCCCTAAATATGAGTCGAGAAGGTGTAGCAAGTCCTCAGTTTTTGACAGTCATTAATAAAACACTTATTATTGATATGTGATCAGCCTGCATTACACATTACAGGGTGTAATCAGCAACGATAAAGGAGGGCCAGACATGTACAGCTGTAATACGCTTCAGATATTATCATCACAAAATACTGAGGGAATGTCCACACCTTCATGCTTCGGGGTTTAGCCCGTCCAATCAGATGCTGTATTATTTAATATTATTCTTGCTATATTTCCGTGTGATTTTGCTTACCTCTAGAGAAACCTTTTGTTGTTAGGGAAAGTGAAACAGTGTCTGACTAACACTTGGCAACTACTTTTTCTCCTTAAACGTAACAAACCATTCAGAGCTTGGAAGAATAAAATAAAAGCAAGGACCATTCGAAGAGTGCAGCGCGCGGGCCCACCGACTGGTCAAGGGGGCTGAGTATTTAACTTTACTCTTTGGCCTTGGCCTTCGACTGATTATCCTCAAAATCGAATTACTTCATTCATGTTTAAACCTGAACCCTCTCATCACTTTTGGTTCAAATAAGATCAAAACAATTTGAGTTGGCTATGCTCAGTGACCTTGATCTTTGACCTCTCCCAGTGACCTTGATCTTTGACTGATTATTCTCAAAACTGGATCTCTTGATCTTTGTTTCTTTTTATATTAGACCCTTCCACAAAGTTATGTTACTTCGGCTTCAGCAGTTAAAGTTAACCTTGCTACGTGACCTTGCCATCTGACTTGTTCTAAAGAAACAAAAACAAAAGGTGATCCTTTCGGGTGATGCTTAGTTCGTCCGCAAAGTCTTATCGAAATCAGAGCAAAACTATTTTAGTTATTTAGTTTACACGCAGACACATTGGTCGAATTTCGATCTTGCCTTGTAAAACTTGACCTTTGACTGCTTGTTCATGAAACATTCTTCTTGCCTGACCCGTAATGTCTCCGTTATGTTTGTTTCAAATCAGATCATGCTGTCTAAGTTGACCTTGCCTCGTAACCTTGGACTTTGACTCTTCCCTGTGACCACGAATTTTGACTGTACTCAAAATCAAAAACTTTTCTTCTTGTCATCACCTGTTCCATTCGAACTAAAATGGGCAAAGTTCTTTTTCACAGTCGCACATATGGGTCGACGTCTGACCTTGCCCTGTGACTTTGACATTTACTTATACTCAAAATTGTCGCTGAACTTTTCCCTTACCCTCAGCCGTGCCCCAAAGTGTGGTCAAAATTGGATAAAGATTGTTCAAGTCGATTGTGCTGGGTCAACGTTTGACCTAGCTCTCTGACCTTAACATTTGGCCTATTATTCTCAAAATTTATTTCCTCATGGCCTACCCCATTATCCTTCCACTAAGTTTGGATAAAATAAGATTAATTTTTACCTTGGCCATCGGAGTTGGAGGAGGTTATGTATAAACCACTGTTCGGTTATTTGTTTGTTTGTCTGCAAGATATTTTAAAAAGTTATCCATGGATTTCAATGAAATTTTTGTGGAAACGTGAGTCATGGAAAGAGGTTACTCAGTTTTAGTGGCGATCTGGGTTAGAGTCCTAGCTCAGGACTTTTTTTTTTTTAACCCATATCTCATAATGTTATTGATGGAGTTCAATGAAATATTATGAAAATGTGAGTCATGGGCCAAAGGAGATTTGATTAAATTTTGGTAGCGATCTGAGTTGTCTGGTAAAGGCGTTGGAGGAGGTGTGCTCTCCCTGGGTGCAGTTTTCTTGTTTGAGATATTTTGATTACACACACACACACACACACACACACACACACACACACACACACACACACACACACACACACACACACACACACACACACACACACACACACACACACACACACACACACACACACACACACACACACACACACACACACACACACACACACACATATGCCGTCCAAAACATAACACCCGGTACTCGTTTCACGAGTCGCGAGGGTAATAAATAAATAAATGAAAAATATTTTGCACTGGAATGACTGGATACGATTAGTTTCAGAATGAACACTATGGCTTTTGTCACATGGACGATATTATTGAGGGGGAAGACTTTTAAACTTGATGGACAAGCTCTGTCCTTCCCCAACCCCTGCTGCACGACAAACCCCTCCCAGCCCGAATAATATTGCCGGAGGTAGTGAGAATAAACTATATATATATATATATATATATATATATATATATATATATATATATATATATATATATATATATATATACAGAAGTCATTGTACCGAAAGGGTAATCATTGCGTCCGTACTCATTTCCGTCTTTCCGGTTTCCGCAAATTAACGAATTCTAGTCACTTTGGGCATTTTTCCTTTCAAAGATCATATAGGGTAGGTTCAGGGTGAGGTAGCTTAATTTGCTAGAGTTATTTAAGCTGCAGTCTAGTCTGTTGCAGTTAAGGTAGGTTAGGTTTGTCTATTTGGGTCTGGTTAGGTTAAGCTAATCGGTTAAGGTCAGGTTGGGGGAGTCAGTTGGGGTTAAGTTAGTCTGAGTTAGGTTAATCTGTTAGGAGTACGTTAGGTTAGTCGGTTAGGTAACTTTAAGTTTGGGTTTTCGATGCACACACTAAATCTTCTTGGGAGAAAACTCCTGTTGTGGTGCTAAACATGCCTATGCTACAAGCCAGCTGACTGAGCCCCGTGTAGAGGGTTCTATTTATCCGTATTCATCAAGGATCTTGCAGGATATACAAATCTCCATATCAGTAGCGTTTTGTTTGTCGTATTTAATCACTTTGACAGAACGCATTACTGCCGGAAGAGCTTGATACGCCCTCATATTTTGTCTAATGGCTGATGGGTTGATTATTTAATGTCAAGGACACCTGTATATTTACTGAGCATAGTGCTGATAGTTTTCCCTATACGTGCTTTCTCTTTCCCTGCTTTCTTGACCCTACTTCGTTTCAAGCGTAGGTGGGAAAAAGAGAGCAGGTTGATAATGAGGAGAGCCACTCTAATTCAGATGTACAGTATATGGAAACTGTATTAGCATAAACGCGTAACTTTATTAAACATCGTCAGAAAATCAGTAAAAGCAACTATAGTAACCCAGGAAGTGACAGCCAAGTACGCAAGGCCTTCCGGGCAACACCTGTTTTTGTAATAAATTTAATCTTCTTCACCTGAACACTTGTCACCATCAGCTCCAATTTTCCACTATAGCAGGACCATTGATCGTATTTATCAAAGACCTTAACCAAAATCCTGGATAAGCAGGTGTCCATAGTACCTTCCTGTTTTCATTAATACTTATGATCTTCGTATTTTTGAACTCGAATATTCACTTACCTTTGAATGTGAAGTGTAGGGTCACTTTATTATTATTATGAACAAAGACAAAACAATAAACAAGCAGTCTTTGCCTCAACTTAAGGAGGTTTGTAACTTTGGCTCCAGCAGGTGCCCCGGGACTCTCTAACCGCACTCACCCAGGTTCTATAGTTATAAATCATATCTGAGTTTAAGTTGTGTAGATGATTACATGTTTATATTATCATCTTTGCTCATCCAGTAATCAAACACTGAACAGCCAAACAAGAGCAAATGTTAAAGTGAAAGTATAAGGAAAATAAACCAATATTTTATCAAACTCAACTGCTTTGGAGACTATTCATTCTGGAAATTGATTAAGTCTCTTGATAAATACTTCCCCAAGCTCTCGGCCCCTCTCATTGAATTCCTCCATGTATTTCAGTCTTGTCTTCCTGTTTTTTTTTTTCTTTTTCCCTCCGTGGCCAACCCTCAGCTCGGAGTAATTCGCCAGTGTTGCTGTTTTTACCCAGCGGTGGCGAAAATGCGGGGTCACCTCACGAAGGTTTGCAGGCACACACACAGACACCGACACACACACACACACACACACACACACACACACACACACACACACACACACACACACACACACACACACACACACACACACACACACACACACACACACACACACACACTTTCTCCATCGTGTACGTCCATTAAATCTACACCTTAATAATACCTCAGTCACAACCAATAGCAGTGTCGACGTTTTGCAGGCCGACACACACTTGATTCCTACCAGCCTATTAAGACTCACTTTCTCCAGTCTGTGAAAATCAGTTACATCTACAACATAATAATTCCTCTCTCACATCATACAAAACATTCGACGTCGTCCAGGCAGACACACGCTTGATTTCCTGCAGCCGATTAAAGATTCTTCCTGTAGATAAGCCATACAAAGCAAAAGTTTAACCCTTTCAGAGTCGGAACAACCCTATACTGCCCTTTTCCTGCTGACACCAGGAGATTTTGTTTAGATGAGCGAGTTATAGGAGCCTGAGAGTTGCTATCGACCTTCTCACGGTCGAAAAAACACGTGTATTCTGTCCCAGCTAACGTTGGACGATTTTATTCAGCTGAGTCATAGGATCCTTGGAAATTCCATAGCACTTCTAACATCGTGCACGAAATTCAGCACCAAGAAAACGCAGATTATACATCTTCTACATTTTTAGAACACAACTCAGGAATAGAAAAACCTAAAACTTAACACCATCATTCAAATGACGCTTTATTTTTTCTTGCCAACCTTAGACGATTTGATTTGGTTTAATGTGGTGACTTTTCGAACTAGAGGAGTGTCATGTAGCCTACATCAACACCTTCACTGACAAAGGTTCTTCTGTAGTTAAAATATATTCTTGGGATAGCATGAATGTAATATAAAATACGTACGTCCTCAGCCTGAAAAAGTTAACAAGCCCTGTCACATAATTAGCCATTATAACTGGAAAACGCCGAGAAGCGTTACACGGCTTCAATTTCTTTAAAAAAACGCAAACTAAAAATCGAATTAATACTATAACGTTACCCTCCCCTTTATCACGTAAATTCTACTCTTTTGGCCAATACCCGACGATTATGTTTTAGGTGAGGGTGGGTCAGAGGAACCGGGGGGACTTAATAACACCCGTATCATATTATATACCATTTCGACGCCTGGAAAAAAAAAAAAAAAAAAAAAAGCAGAGAGGCATTACACGGTCTAAATTTCCAAAAAGACACAACCCGGGTGACTTGCTTCCCCGCTCACGACACCCTTGAAAGCAATGTTCCGGCTGAGAGGGGCGAGCTGTTCACCAGAGGCCCGGCCAATCCTCTTTTTTCAGCAGGAGAAATTCGGCGAGACCAAGACGCGGGCGTTGGTTCCGGGTGCACTGAGGAGGTGTGGGGGGAAGGGGAAGGGGGGAGTGGAAGGGAGTGTGGGTGGGTTGGGAGAGGGAGGGGATGCTGTAAGAGGTGTGAGGAGGGAAGAGGGAGGTGAAAGAAAGATACCTAATGAATGCTGAAAATGACATGTGACAATTAAGTTCGTAACACTGAAATTACGATCGCGAGGAGGGAGAACAGTCTCCGAATCTCTGACAGTTATTAGTGAAAACCTTGATAAGGGATCCCATTTTTTTTTTTTTTTGCCTTGCTTTTGTATGCACTTCTTAATACTGCATGCGGGCTAAGCAAAATTGATGGTTACAAATGTTTCCATATGTGACCGTAAAGAACATGGGTCTTGCATACACCCTAGCCATCTCTGCTACAGTATTATGGGAAGTAATGTATAGATAACGAGGGAAATTAACAATGACACTGAGGAGGAGGATTAACCCTTCACTACGGAGATGTCTGTTCCATTTGATTACTCTTGCCACCAAATTATTTAATTCGGCTTAAGAGGGACGTCTCGTAGTGAAAGGGTTAGGGAGAATCTTCATGAAAATTACTGTATATTATTAGACGAAGCAGATACAGTGGATGGGAAGGTTGTACTGAAGACAAAAGGGTTCATAAGAAAAGGGAAGTAGGATGGGTGAAGAGGTGAGGAAGGTGAGATGGGAGGACCAGAATTAACCCTTCCGTCAGGTGACGTCTTCTGTTAGTTTACTCCTGCTGCCTCCAGATGAAAGGAGAGACCTCTTCTAGTGAAGGGCTCAGCGAAAGCAACATCTAACCCTCTATTTCTAAAAGCCTTCCCTGAGTTAAAGAAGTGTGCCTGGAGATAGCAAGAACATATTAAACAAGCTCGTTCGTCGACCACATGACTTGTGTCACACCATGGACCCGTCAAAGGTGCATGAAGAAATGGGCGTGGTTAGCAAAAGAACGAGTGGGAAGGCCTGGAAATTTGGTGGTCGGTGGGACTAGACAACTTACTGTGATAATATCTGTTGCAGGAAGAGTAATCTGAATGCAGTGGAGGCTCATTTCAAAATATCCTCCAAGAATGGAATTAGGTGAGGGGAGTGGTAATAAATGCTCGTGGCGGACAAAGAAATGAGTGGAATGAGCTAGCGTTGTGTTGTGGAGTGCAGAGTGACCACGAGCAAATACTCTGTGAATATGGGTGCTGTAGACTTATTATTCTGTGTGAAATGAAGGTTTGCTCCAAAGCTTCCCATTGCAGAAGAAGAGTAAATAAGACAAGAGCGAGAGAAAAAAAATTGGATACAGTAAGTTAACCCTCAAACAATGAAAGGGCTCGCCAAAGCTGAATATAATAGCCAGGCAGCAGCAAAATTAAAATGCATTAAAATATCTGTCGTGATAGTAGGGTTCATTTTCCTGAGGATGTGCAGTATATACTTACACCTTCTGCACAATAGCGTATTAAGGCAAACCCATCCCTCCCACCATCTATTTCCCTCTCGCCACCCAGCTTTTCCCCTGTTCCACCCATCCCTCAGTCTCCCATCATCCATACCCCCCACCCATACCACACCATCCCTCCCCATCCCACCGCCCATCTATTCCACCATCCATCTCTCCTCAGCCACCACCCATTCTCCCCTACCCACTACCCATCCCTCTTCCTCCCACCATCCGTTCCTCCCTCTCCCACCACCCATCCATCTCATCACCCACCCCTATCCTAACCACCTCCCGCCTCTCCCGACCCACCACCCACTCCACCCCAACCCCCATTCCAACCCATATCACCCATTCACCACTCCCCCTCCCCCCCCACTACCCGTACCTTTCCCTCTCCCTGCCCAGCTCCACTATCACTCATCCCACCTCCTTCCATCCCCGTCTCCTACTACCAGTCCCTCCCCTCTCTCAGGTGGTCCTCTCCATCATCTCCAAACCACTTCCATCCATTTACTAAAAACTCATATCTCTCCCGACCAGACTCCCTCCAATCCTCCACTCCAGCTTTCTCCTCCGCATAAAAAAACTAGTACGTCAAGACTCTACCTCATAAAACCTGGAGTAGGAAAATTTGTCCAGACGTTTCCAGGCAAGGAAGTAAATTAATAGTTTATGGAGTAAAAGTGCGTTTTATTCAGCTCAGCAGCCTCAGATGTTATACTTACTGGCCAATATTAGTTGTGCATACTGACCATTTGTTCTTGGCGGAAGAAAGCTAACCCAGTGTCCGTCCAGAGGGCGAACATACTAATCATTTTAAATAAAGTCATTGTACCAAGCTAAGTTTATAGACATGAATGAGGGACTTACGAATATATGTTCCTTTCATTCCGCTCACTGTAACCCCTGTGCAGCATTAGATTTACTCCCCCCACGCCCCATTTTCCCGTCCATCTCGCCTCATCATAAAGCATCTAAAACTCCCCTTTCCCGTCCTTTTTTAGGTGTGTGTGTGTGTGTGTGTGTGTGGAACAGTTACGAAGCTCCCACATCATCCTCTGAATAGTTTGCTGGACTCTGAAAGTCACATCACTAGATTTCTAAAGTCACTGCATTTTGCTATCTTGCTGTGAGTCGTATAAAGTGCTTCAGTATTTGTGTCCTCGTCTGCACTGTATCTCCGTATAATTCCCTCCATCATCAAGTTCCTGCCTTCCTCTCCTCGCACGGCATGATCCCTCTTTATCCATAAGTACAGTACTTACCTCAGTTCACTTTCTCCCTTCACACAACCTAACGAGCTTGGTCGCTCCGAGATTAAGCCTCATTTCTTTTATCTCACTTTCCTATCTTCCTCTTCAACCTTCAGCACTTTCCTTCCTTGCTTCCTGAACAGGAAACCAACGCAGACCCACTCTTTCCTTCACCTCGCTGAGCAATGTATTTCCTTAGCTACTTACTTCATTTTCCAACGTTTCTACACTCGTTCTCCTTCCCACTTAATGCAACATCGATTTATTTATCAAACCCCAACTACTACGCACACCCACGCTCAGTAGTTGATTTCTCTGTCATTTCCCCACTTCCCCAATTTCTATACGCAATACCAAGATTTATCCACCTCATCCACCTTTCCCATCAGTGCATGCACTTTTATTACTTCCTTCATCATCCTGATACTCTTCCCTACTCTTCCACTCTTTAAGAACCTTACCAGTCTCTTTATACCTTCTATACAGACTCCATCACTCTGTCTCACCTAACTCCATCCGCTGCTTCCTGATCCTCTTACCTTCATACAGTTCTGTTCAGTCTAAGAAAAGAAGTCAGGGTGTGAAGATGTAATTGGAGACAGTTTCTAACCACGTCACTAACAATGGTATCTCGAAAGTAATCAAACTTTTCTGGAAATTAACAAGGGTAAACAAAAAATAATACGTCATCGGACAGAAATAGTTAAATTTAAAAAAGTCTGTAAAAAAAATATCTCAAAAAAGTCTGTGAATAGGGTCTGATATTCTAGGGTGAGGGTGCGTGTCTGGGTGTGAGCCAGGGTTGCTCGTTAGTCACTGGTAAGCCAAATGAACGGGCCAGCTGGTTGTACGTCGCCGGATGAGGGCCTGCGAATATTTTGCCCAGCATTTATGATGGTAATTTATCGGGGGGGATTTGGCCCTCGTGTTTATCTTCTCTGAATACACAACTTATCTCGGACATTAAACGAAGTGCATATCTTATTAGGGAGTTGTTTGTTTAATGTTTACGCCGGGGTGGGTAATACAGCGCCCGGCATTATATGAGAGGCCACACTCGTGATGTTATGTATACGGGGCTTTGTTGGACAACGGCACATATATCCTCAAAATATAACTATCTTCATTCACGTCTAACTGCCTCCTCATCTACCTAATGCTGCAGTGTTTTATTCAAATTTTCGCGCAACTTGGACAGATGGGGGCTCGGCGCGGGGAGAATGGGGGGGGGGGGAGACTGGGTAGCTACATATAATTCAAATATTTAGGCATAATACTTGCAGGTCGCAGCTAAGGTGTGTGTGTGCGTTTTTACTTTATTTTTTTCCTATGCGACCTCAATCTGAATGGCATATTCGTTCTTCCCGCCTAAAAACACACGGCTGATGCATAACAAGCCATGTCATATACGTGCAGTTAGGGTCATTTATCGTCCATGTTGTCTCTGAAGATTAATTGACTTCTTCACTACGACGATGCGCTTTTCATTTCACTCAAGCTACATCAAGAATATTAGACTCAGGTAAACAAGAGCCTCCAATGATAGAGGGGGTTAATGAATGCCAATAAAAATGCCAGGTGGACGTTTCCCTAAAGCTGACTAGTATCATGTCGAGATAGCAAAGACAAGCTATAACTGAAACCGCTGTTGTGAAGTGACTAAACTAGCTAACCATTACTAGGCATAACTGGACCGAGGTGTTTCTCAAATGGTTCTGTTTCTACGCCCTATATGCACCAAACTTAGGAAAAATGTCTAAGTCCTACATCGCATACTGGACCTATTTTAATACATCGTCATTTCTTAGAGTGAGTGAGAGAGAGAGAGAGAGAGAGAGAGAGAGAGAGAGAGAGAGAGAGAGAGAGAGAGAGAGAGAGAGATCAATAGTCAACATCATCTTGCTACCCGTATATTTTCTTCAGTAAATGTGCGTGTGTGTGTCTGTGTGTGTGTGTATAGAAAGCGTTCAATGTATATACAGTCAGTGTTAGTGGGTGTGTCAACACGAGTGTAATGACGTGAACGAATATCACGGAACACACACACACACACACACACACACACACACACACACACACACACACACACACACACACACACACACACACACACACACACACACACACACACACACACACACACACACACAAGTAAAATCTCTCTCTCTCTCTCTCTCTCTCTCTCTCTCAGCACAGCCTAGTTTTGTTGCTTGCGTCAAAATACCACCGAAAACGAATGGTGGCCTAATGGATGTGAAATAAAACTGGAAACTAAGGAAAACCAAGTATTTTATCTTTTAAATATATGTTGTGGGAGGCAGGTCGCTACATCTGCCTTTGTTTGTGGGGGAGAGATGCCAGTGAGGGGTGGAGAGAGAGAGGAAAGGGAGAGATAGGAAGGAGGTAGGGAGGTGGGAGAGAGGTTGAGAGGAGGGAAAACGATGAAGAAAAGGAAAAAAAAATTATATTATTTGGTTTTGTTACCTTCTGTTGGAGTGGAAAGCCAGTGGAAAGAAGGAAGAGGAAGGGAAGGGATAAGAGATTGGAAGGAGACAGGTATGTGGGTAAGAGAGGGGTGGAGAAGGAGTGAGGAAGAGAGAAATGAAGCACAAGAGTTTACAACATCTAGCTTCGCTGAGAGAGATGGAAAACAATAAGAGAGGAGGGGAGGGAGAGAAGAGTACGAGATAATATGAAGAAAAGGGGCAGGCTATATAGGTGTGAGAGAGGTGAAAAGGGAGAGAGAAACAGAATTAAAAGAGAGGAAGAAAGTTGCAATACTTTATTTGTTAGTGAGAGAATCCAGTGGAAGGCTGAAAAGGAGTGAGGCTAGGTATTTGGGTGCGATGGAAGTGAAGAGGGAAGGACAGCAAGACGGAGATAAGGAAAAACTGTTGTACCATGTGGTCTTGTTTGTTGGTTACGGTGGGAGAGAGAAGCCAGTGGAGGAGAAAAGGAAGTAACAGAAAGGAAGGATGTAGCTTTGTGGGTTAGAGAGAGGTGGAAAGGGAAACAGAAAGAGGAAGAGTAGAGAAAGAAGCTGTTGATGTTATTTTCTTTACTTAACCCCTATCTGTGAGCGAACAGACCCGTCGAACACAGGTATACAAGTGCTTCTGTGGGGCCATCCTACAGGTACAGTACCGTATATTACACAAAGCTTGTTGGAAACTGGTGTCCCCTTGTAGTAGGCAGTCCTTAATTGGGTCGACCCAGAGTTTTTCCCGACTGCGAGGTGCAGGGAAATATGAAGAAGTTTACCTCGTGAGTGAACGCCATAGCTTCCTTGCCCCCATCTGAATACACGGTGCCACCACTTGTAGGCTCCTCGTTAGCGGCAGAGAAAGAAATTGCAGTATTTAGGTTCGCTTACTAGCTTTAGTAGAAGAGAGAGGCCTGTAGGAGGTGGGGGGAGAGAGAAAATGATGAGGTAATAGAAAAGAAAATGATGGGATAATTAAGTGGACTGGACGAGGACAGTAAGCGAAAAAAAAAAATGCAGATTTCAATATGTAATTTTGTCTATTAGCTTCCGTCGGAGAGGCAAGTGGAAGGGCGGAAGAGAAAATGAAAAGCTAATAAAAAAGGGTGAGAAAAAGGTGAAGAGGGAGAGAGAAAGAGGGCGAGGAGAGGAAAGAGCTGCAATCAGTGGGAGAGAAAAAACAGTGGGAAGTAGAGAGGGAGGGAGAGAAAGGGAAAAGTAAAAAGTAAAAAGGAAGGAGGTAGAGAATATGAGCACAAGGGGACAGAAAGGCAAGTATTGGGGGAATAAGGAGTGTGAGAGACTAAAGGGGAAGAGAAGGAACGAAACAGGAAGAAATATATAAAGAAAGGGAAGTACTCTGTAAATGAAACTACAGGGAGATTAGACGAGAAAGAGGGAGAGAAAAGAAAGTAGGAAGTAAGAGAGATTGAAAAATGAAAGAAAAAACTAGAGGTATGAGAAGGGAAGTAGGATGATTAGTTACTGGTGAGAGGGGGGGGAGGGAGGGGGAGGAATGAAAAAGAAGACGGAAGTATGATGGATGACGGGAGGGAAAGAAGAGACAGGTGTGAATGAGGGAGGGAAGGAGAGAGGGAGAGAAAGGACGGGGAAGTAAGGAGGGGGGGACAAGGATGGGGAAAAACAGTGAGGTGTAAGGGAATGAGTTGGAAAGTGAGAGGTGTGAAGGAAGGAGAGGAAGAGGAGAGGTGTGAGAAGGAAAGAGTGATATGTGAGGGAATGAGTAGGAGATCAATAAAGAGGTGTAGGGGGAAGGAGGGAAGAAAGGAAAAAAAAGGAGGAGGGAGGGAAAGAAGCTGTGAGGTAAGAAAGGAGAGGGGAATGGAGGGGGAGTCAGAGAAAGAAAAGGGGGTGTGAGGGAATGAGAGAGAGAGGTGACATGTAAATGAGAAAGGTGTGGGAGAAAAAGCAAGGGAGGGGAGGACTGAACGAAAAAGAGAGGGGTTTAAAGGAAGGAAGCGAGAGAGAGAGAGAGAGAGAGAGAGAGAGAGAGAGAGAGAGAGAGAGAGAGAGAGAGAGAGAATGTGAAGGAATGAGGAAGTAAAAGGAGTCGTAAACGAGAAAGGAGAGAGGGGTGTGAGGAAAGGAGAAAGGGGTCTGAGGAAAGAAAAGACGGAGAGAATGGAAAGAGAAGTGTGAAAAAAGGAAGGAGAGAGAGATAATTATATGAGGGAAACATAGGCAATACTACGCTCTTGCAACCCTGCACCTGACCACATACATACCCCAAACTTCCCCGCACACCTAACCGAGCGTATAACGGCCGTCACCCCCCCCCCAATCTTTTCCTTCATAGGTGGGCGTAAGGAGATCGCCTTGGGGAAACAACCTGGGCCCTTCAGATTCCTCGCGCAGGTTGCATTGAAGACTTCTGGATTTTTTTTTTCTTTTCTCGTCGTTAAAAAAAAAAAAAAAAAAAAAAACTACTGAAGTCACAGCATTCTACTTATCATAAGGCACCAGTTCTCTATAAGACACATAACTATGTGAAATTTCATGACTCTAGTGAATACTTTCTGAGTTCTGGCCCGGAAACGAAATCTGTACGGCGGGCAAGCCGCTCTGTTGATCCTAGTGATAACAACACCCTACTCTGTCAGGTGGCGGGTAAAAATAGTGAGCGATAAAGGGAGGGAAAGAGTGAAAGAGAAAGAAGAGAGAGGTGTGAAGGAGGGAAGGAGGGAACACCGTATCGACCTCCCACAATGACATACTTATTACCCACCGCTGACTTACTGATGACTTGCCCGACACTCTCTCTCTCTCTCTCTCTCTTTACGATGGGAAACGTGCAACTGATATTTCTCATTTGGATTTCCAAAAAGAGTCTGATATGGGTAGCTCAAAAGAAATGTGTGGGAAAAATGAAAAGCCTGGTAATGACACAAAGCATTCTGGATACAAGTAGATAGCCAGCTGGTGAACTGAAAAGAGACTGAGAATTATAGTATATGGTGCATCTTCACCTCGGTTAACTGTCACAAGCATAGTTCCAGAAGGTTCAGTCATGAGCCAAATATTGTTTATTGTCTAGTACAGTAATCCCGATCTGTCTGACCGAGTAGACCCACCAACCGCAGACAAGCAACCGCTCCTGCAGGGCCATCCCAGGCAGTGAACTGATGTTCTTTTACAGTGGACAGCGCCATTCATACCAGACTCTTAACCGATTCATCATCTTTGGCCCAGTTCAGATAAAATCTATTTTAGTTGTCTGTGCTGTAACCTTGACTCTTAATTTGTTGTTTTCAAAGTCAGATAACTTCATCTTCTGCTGTCCCTCAGTCCATCAAACAAGTTTGGTTCAAATCGAATCAAAACTGACTTATAGCCTCGAACATTGGACCTTGCCCTGGGATCTTTACCTGTGAAGGATTGTTCTTAAAATCAAATCCCCTTATCTTTCCTTTACTTAGATTCTTTCCACGACGTTTCGTCTAAATTGAATAAATTTTAAGTAAACTGATGTTGCTTTGTGACCTTGACCTTTGACTTATTATTTTGAAGTACTGTTGATCAACTCCTTGGCTTTCCCTCTACTCCTCCACCAACTTATGGTAACGCAAGAAAAAAGAAATTCGACTTATGTAGTTCACACACACACACACACACACACACACACACACACACACACACACACACACACACACACACACGTTAAATAAAATATAACACCCACTCTAGACAAAGGGACAAACACAGAATGAAGAGATTATAAACAAAAAACTTACAAAGAAACAAAGAGAGGAATACAGAAAAATAAGATGGAAAGAACAAAGACAGTTAGCAACAAAGACGGAAAGCAGCACTGACAAACAAAGACAAGATTAACGGAAACAACGAAGAAGCAACAAAGGCGATAGGAAGCAAAGATGGAAAGAAACGAAGTAGGAAAAGAAAACAATAAGCAGAGCCAAAGACAAAAATGTAAGAAAGAGGAAAGTAGAGACAATGGCAGAATAATTACAGAAAGAGAGAAAGATAATGCTACAGAGAGCGAAACAAAGTCAAGAGGAAATACATACCAAAAAAAAAAAAAGAAAAGAAAGACCAGAAGGAATAGACGGAATCAAATAATTATACAAAGATACAAGGAGGAACACCTAAGGAATGCAACACCCGCTCCCACAAACTGTCAAAGGGCAGAGTATTTCACTTAGCCCTGAGATCTTCACTTTAGGCATATTACATATTAAATCGAATTACTTTATCCTGGACGAAGCCTTAACTTTTCACCAACTTCCGCTTAAATAGATCAAAGCTGTCTAAACTGACTACTTAGCCCCGAGATCTTCACTTTCGGCAGATTACATATTAAATCGAATTACTTTATTCTGGACGAAGCCTTAACTCTTCGCCAACTTCCGCATAAATAGATCAAAGCTGTCTAAACTGACTGCCCAATTGGCTTGACCTTTGACTGGTCCCTGTGACCTTCACCTTCTACTGATTGTTTTCATATCTGAATCTCATATTTTTTTTAAACCAAAACCCTATTAAAAAGCTAAGAATACATCACAGTAAAAATGTTTACATTGACCTTGCCATGTAACCTTGACCTTTGATCAATTTTTCTTTATTAAAAAAAAAAAAAAAAAAAAAAAAAAGCAGGTTCTCAGCTTTTCCACCAAGTTCGATCCAGATCAGATGAATACTGAGTTATTTATTCACATGAACTTGACATTCATTGCTTGTTCCCAAAATCGAATCCTTTAATTCTTGCCCTCCACAAAGTTTGGTTCTTGGCCTCTGATCTTGACCTTTAACCTATTGTTAAAAAAAAAAAAAAATACTACTTAGCTAACCTTCAACATTTGCACCAAGTTTTGCTGAAATCGGACTACGATTGAGTTATGTTATTAGTAAGCACGCACACACACGGGCCGAACTTTGACCGTGTCCTGTGACAGTAGCTTCTGATTAATTATTCACGAAACTGAATGACATCATTTTTGACGAACCTCACCTTCTTTCATTGGTTTGGTCGAATACGGATAAAACAAACTCCTTAAATCGATTATTCTAGGTGAATGTTTGATCTAGCTCTGTGATCATGGCATTTGACCTATCGTTCTAGAAAGCAGTAAGTTTAGTCACACCTCTGCATAATGGCGTGAGCTGTGTTCGGGTTTAGTGTGTGAAGCTTTGCATCACGAAACATTCTCAAATTAATGACTCGGCCAGGATTGTTCACCTGGTCTTTTACTCCAACATTGTCTTAGACTTTCCTTTCGCCACAGGAGTGAAGAAACTTTTGTTCGTAATTGTAAAGGTAGTGTATTCGATGTGATGTGTGGGTGTTGTGGTAATGCCATCTACATATGTGGTATTTCTATATATGTGGGCCAGTTGGGGTATGGGAATATCATGCATGTATAGGCTTAAGGTGTATGTGAACGAACGAAGCCGTAAGGAATTCCATCAGGAAAGTTTTGTGCTTATCCGAATTTGCCCTGGTGTGTAACATGTACTTGTCTACTAGATAAGTACTTCGCAAGCATTTTATGTTGTTCTGCATGTTTGCGTTGTAGAATTAGATGATTAGTTCGCAAGTGGGTATGATCTCAAAGGCCGTATTAATTCTGTGGGTCTTACGGATGTGTGTTATGAGAGGATGGTAAGTAATGTGTTTGTGGATTGTAGTGCTCTAAAGGCATGTTGTAAGGAAGCAAGGGAGGACCTGAGGGGAGAATTTAAGGAATAGGTGTTCATTTGTCTTACATGGCATGCTGAGTAGTGTTATGGGTCTCTACGAAGAAGGGTGTGTTGGGTCCACGTTTAGGTTAAGCATAGTGATGATTGTTCCATGTTCCAAGATACTGGGAATGTTACTGTGTGCGTATATGTAACTGCTTATATTTTTGAGGGCCTGGATACTGTGTGGTCCTGTTTTAGGTAGCTGATGCCATCCGACTCTGTGCGTGCCGAATTTTTTGTTGCCTTAATGTTACGCGTCTGTTTTGGCGTGAGGAGGGTTTCGTTAAGGCCAAGTGGAAAGGATTGCTTAAGCAGAGAAGCTTGTTTTCCTGACTCAGTGTGTGCTGGTGTAAGGTGACTTCCGTCTGCATAGTGGTCCACAAGAATGTCTCCTTGTTCACTGTAAGAGCGGATGTGCAGGGTGGTGGACGTGAGGGCGGCATGAGTCTTGGAGGTGCTTGTTTGTGATATAGTAACGCTGATAAGTATTTTGTAGAGCCAGATGTCTGTGGAGTGACTGAGTATTGTTACAAAGACTTTTCAGTTTTCTGTTTTCTTTGTGTTAATTTTGTTGTCATTTCTAATATTTACATGGTGGAGCCTGGTGATCGTGACTTGTGTATGAGAGAGGGGAGTGCGTTTTATGAGGCGAGCAAGCTCCGTTATAAAGTTTGGGTTATACTGTTTTCTGTTGCTTCGCGGAAAATAGTGTTTGTCTACATTTGATATAATGTTAAATTTTATAAAGTGCCCGTCAATGCTGGTGATGGGTGTGTTGTTTAATGTACCGAAGTAATGCCCAGTTTCTTCAGTGCAGTGGTTGTCCAGTTTGCTTTCTCGCAGTTTGTATACGTTATATGTAATCGCTCTGATTTGGAGAATGTTCTTGTAATGAGTATTATAAGTAAATGAATGGAGTGTTGTGAAGCTGTAAAACCATTATTCAACAATGTTGAAATAGAGCAATTCTGTACAGAAGCTCCTCATCTTCCAATAAGGGATAATGATCTCAAATTACGAGACTGTCAAGTTATCTTGTACAGCATTACATATTTAATTATTAATTGTAATGTGAAGCAATAAACCAGACTGCCTAAATATGTTGTTATGATGGCAGGCATGATTATGATATATTTAAAAACAAGTTGAATCACCATTTACCGATTTGGACATTATATTCTGATACCATCATTGGGTCATCCTCGTTTACAGTCCGGTTCCACGATAGATACGAGTAATGAACTTACAATGATTATATTATCTACATACTGCCGCTTATAAAGCAGTAATAAGAAATGAAATAAAAAAGGCTACATTGAAAATAAAATACCTTTTGAATAAGTTTCCCTACATTTCCACCACTTCGTCTTCATGATGTATGTATTATTTTATTACTGGTGTTCCGGACTTTTTTTTTCTTTGTAGCTTGGAGAGACTTCAAAATATGGTAGAGGGGTTAGGTATAGCCGTCCCCAACCTCTTGACTATTAGGGTGCGATTCTAATTAAAGAAAAAAAAAATGTCTGGCAGCAGCAGGCATGAAATGAATAAAAACGTCCTCGGGCTGCCCTTCTTATGAGATTTCCTTCAAGTATTTCCAACCTGTTAGGTGTTGTTTCTGTTTTATTGTACGGCTAAACGATGTAGGGTTCGGAGAGTGTCAGAAAGCCGTCATCCTGTTTTATTTACTTTTTTCCCTTCTGTTACTAGAGTAAAACATTCTTTCGTTCATACACTCATTCACTCATTCATTTATTCATTCATTCATTCAGTTCATTTTGTTCCAACAAGAGCGTCAAAGTCCGGGGCTAGGCAACTCTATCCCGACATTTTACGGAAAGATGACCAACCTCACACCTCCCTGAGTGGCATTATGTGAGCAGTAAACCCCTAACCTACTCCATCCAGCTGCAGTGTCTTAACCCACTAAATCACCAGTCGCCATATGATTATATGGTTATCACTCGACATAGTAAACCGTGTCCTGTTTTACAGGAAACCACTTGGTATGTACCTCAGAATCTCCTAGAGACGGCACTACATCGACTGAGTGGATGGTGGGTGCCGCACCTTCCACTCCCAGTTAGCGGTAAGGCCTGATCCCCTTGTTGGGACTCTCTCTCTCTCTCTCTCTCTCTCTCTCTCTCTCTCCTTCCCGAATCTCAGTATATTGTTATTTATAGCAACTGCTTGTCTTCTATGTAACTGATGACTTTAGTGAATTATTTATGCAATATTGCATACCGGTGCTCTCTCTCTCTCTCTCTCTCTCTCTCTCTCTCTCTCTCTTTCTTTCTCTGAATCTACTTACAAAAACTAGAATCACTCTCTGCTCCTCGTCAAAAACAGTACATATCCCACTCGTAAGTCAATCTTATTGTATTTCCTTTTACTGAATAAAATCGTCTTGCGGTAGCCACTTTAAAATCCTAGATGGATCTAGTGTCAGGGAAAATATTCACCTCAACTATTACCTTCCCTTTTCATTATGATACCACTCACTTTTTAATACTTCCAATATCATGCAGTTAGTTGTGTAAAAATTCTCTCCAGCTGCTGTATTCGCTTGCTTTGTTACCATTCTTTGTTCATTCTTTCTCAGTCACATGTTTTTTCTCTTCCTTCAGAAATTTCTCCTCCCTTTACTCTCACCCCTTCCTTTCCTAAGTACCGTTTTTTCTCATCTTACTTTTCAGTCTCTTTTCCCACACAAATCTCTTTCCCCATTCTTTTTTCCCATGCAAATCCATTTCTCCTTTTTCTTCCCTTTCCCCAGTCATCTCATTTTTTATTTTCTCCCCTCCCCCCACAATCATCTCTTTCATTTTCATTTCTCACAGCCATCTTTTCTTATTTTCTCTCCCCACAGGAAATTTTCATTCTGTTTCCCCACGGTCATCACTGCGCGTTCTCTCTGCTTATATTTTTCTCTCATTTTATTATCCTCTTACTGCCCTCTCTCTTCTCATTCGCTTATCGTAGTCATTTCACTCTCCATTCTCTCTCTTCACTGTAATTTTTCTATTTTCCCTCTTCACCGTCATTTATTTATTCTCTCTTCCAACAAATATCTTTTTCCATTCATTCTTTCTCAGAAAAGTTGTCCTCTCGTTTTCTCTTACCACGGTCATCTCTCTTTTCATTCAATCTCCCTTCTCGTTTAGCATTCTTCCTTCTCTCTTCCTTCTCAGATCTCCCTTTTTATTCTTTTCCTCTCTCCCCTCAGCCCACTCTCCTTCACACAGCTGTCTGTCAACTTATGTATTCTATATCATAATACCCACAAGGCCACCGCCACTTCAAGCTTCTCACTTCTTCCTATCATTTTCCTGACACTGATTATACGCGTCGTGATGGAGGGCCGCGTCCGCATTAAGAAATCACTCCGTCATGCACACGTAAATTATGAAATCTGAAGGCACTTCCAACGAGCATTATGTCCGTCATGCTGGAGTATGGGCTTGCATGTGAATAACCGTGCCAGTTGCAGGGAACACGTTGGCTGTATCTGTACATGTCAATATCTTGTAACAAAGAAGTAGCTTCCCCTCCGAGCGAACAATTTGTCCTTTATTTATTTCTTTTTGTATAAATTTCCAGTATTTTAGGCAATTACGTAAGCTTCTCATTGTGCTGCATTAAATGGCAGTGTAGTTTAAAAATAACCAAGACAGAAAATTACTTAAAGACATATTACATCCGGCTGAAGGAGTTACACGAAGAAAGTGTGGCATGGAGTAGTTCCGTCCAAAGGAAAATCTGGTGTGCTGACTGTAAATATAATGTTGAACATTAGGATTTTGTGATGTGTAAAGGAATGCTTTACAGAGTCAGTGTCTTTCGAAGAGTAAGTATCAAGGGTGGGACATTTCATACACAAGATACGAATTTTATGCAGAGAAGACAGGAATCGAATTCATAAAATTTCACTGGGCTTAAACTGGAGATCGCTTGTGCATACATTTATCTTCAGACATACAACTACTATACAGTGCACGACGAAAACAGCAAAGACCGAAGTGTAAATGTATAGCCATAAATTATTTCAACGATAAATAACTGTGATGGAAGATTCTTTACCATAAAGTATGGTTAAGGTCCATTATGCATACGGCTCCTGAAGTTGAGGGCCGTGAGTAGGTAGGTTTCCTGTTCAGTGTCATCCTCTCCTTCCTGGAGAATCCGCGGCAGACAGAAATATTAGTCTGTCTCCTCTATCAGCGTCATAAAGATAAGGTGGGCTTGGGTAGTCTGAGACGGAGATTGTATGGACTATGTATGACACACTTGAACTGCCGAACCTTTAGCCTTTAGAGAGGAACTGCGTTTTGGCTGTTTTGTCACAAAGATGTTTACATACATGGCTGTGGTTAGATCAGTGGAATCTCATAAAGATAACAGCCAGGAACATAATGCACTGACGGTGTTCCAGCAGAGGTAGCGGGGCACCTGTAATGAAAAAGTTGTAAATTAGCAGTGAGGAAACAGTGGTTTTTAGTTTGACACCAGTAATAAAATTATCATACTCAGATAGTGAACCCATGATATATATTAAGATATATTAGAATTATTTCAAACAAGAACTCCTTAGTTAATTTCAAAAGGGCAATAGGTGAATCGATTTTTGCAACCCTCCTACACGTGCATTTGCATGCTTCCTTCAACACAACTCAGTAAGAGCAGGTAGGGTAATTTCAATGATTGCCCCCACTCCTGTGTTGAATATAAGGCTTTTGCAACTCGGGTGAGGTATTAAGGCACTGTTCTAATGTCAGGTGTTTGTCAGCCACAGAACAAAATGGCGTGCATGAGGAGGAAGGGAGTTGGAGGAAGGGGTAATGAATGCTTCTAGAGACCGCAAGCATGACTCTTTCGCCACCATGTCCCCGAATAGTTACCAGGGTAGTTAACCATTCCAGCCAGGGGATGTCATATTTATTTTATTCTTCCTGCTATTAGTCTGTCTTTCCAGGATTAGAAGAATTCATCCTGCAGTAAAAAGGTTCATTTTGCCTGAGTCCAGCCATTCCTGTTCAGACAGATTTCCTAAATCTGAGTAAAGTTGCTTGAAGGTTATAAGAAAAAAATAAGGAACTCACCAGATTCAAGAGATAAAGCTTGAGATACCACTGAGTAAGTGCTGGTGTTCTCTTGTAATTTATGCATTCCATTACACCACTCTCAAATAATGTGCTATGGTAGAGACATCGAAAGTTGAACTACTTTGCTTCGCATAAAGTTAAGGAAAAATCAGCACTGAAAACGAGGAATGCGAGGAATCAGTATTTCCAAGCCCAGAATCATGAGTTGCCGTCGGGGGATGGTTCCAACATTAACCGTAATTAAGGAGAGGAGAGACATCCTGCAGAGAACTAGAGAGAGGGGAAGTGAAAACCCGTTGTCTTGGAGAGCAAAAGACAACATATCCGCCCTAGTAATCCCCTCGCTGAGAGACGTTGTGGGAAGGGGGAGAGGGGTGGGGGTAGGAGGTAGGAGGTGCATGGAGGAGCGGAGACACAATAGCATAAGTTACCGTTGCCAGTGGTGTGATGGAGTGAGATAATGCCCGTGAGCACGATAGAAGTAATACAGGGTAATGCCAATAACTCACGAGGTCAGGCCTGGCGGTGTGCGATAATGGAACAAAGTGGTCTTCCGGCGCGGCGGTGTGCAGGGGGAGTGTGCAACAACCAGGCGTTACCTGTCCCATCCCTCCCTTACCTTCAGCAACGGACTGTCTCGAATGCCTCGGTCGTCTTACGGTTCATTTGTGATTGATGGGTAGCAACATTATCATATTTTCGGTGATGTGTGTGTGGGTGGGTGGGTGGGTCGCTTATGATCCACAGGCTTGGAAGCATACTGTGGTATGTGGTGACTCCTGCGTCTATCTGGTTCCAATATTCATGTGCAAGTTGGAACCCCTTGTCATACCATGCGTATCAAAGCCGATGGCCGAAATTTCCGTATTCATTTATCGAGTTTTGAAAAGTCAGCGACCTACCTTAAAAGTAACAAGTCAAGGTCAAATGATGAAGAAATCATCTCTGCTTCATAAACTTTTGATGATTCACTAAGACGTTTGAAGTGTATGCTGCTATTTTAACGCTTAATTGGACAGAACAGACACTAAAAATATAAAAATTTTCATGCACTGAGGGGTTCTCATAATCATTTTATATCATCCATATTTTCAAGTTATGCATCGAGGCATGCTAAATGTGAGGTGTCCAAGCACATAAAGTAGGCTAGCTCGGGCCTGACAGGATGTACACAGTCACATGTAAAAGGTACAGAGTATCGAAAAGAAGTTCATTGGAGCTAGAAATGCAGGAGAATTAAAAAAAAAAAAAAAAAACTTAAGTATAGGAAGATTAACATAATCGTATGCTAAATCTGATAAGTGCAGGAAGGAAGAAGGGTGCGACAGGAGGTTATGACGGTCTCGGCATTCAAGTGATTCCAATAAACTGTTAAAACTGCCCACGAAACGTTAAGAAGCCAAAGCAGCCTCAAAACCATAGAAAACTTTGTTATATTTCTCGATAAAAAAAGGGCGGCAATAAGACTGAAAGATCTACCCTCCAGTAATTCTTCGCCATGTTGTGTACAAGCTTTTTACAATAATCCAAACAAATCGAACTGGTCTTCAACAAGCTGCAGATAATAATCAGGATTATACAGTATTTAACCATGAACAGGCCATGCAGCTGGGAAAAAATAACAATATACCTATGTCCGTGGTATTAACTTATTGTCAGGGGAGTCTGATTCAGTTGAACAGCCAGTGACGAGAACAATTCAAGAACATAGTGTACAAAAAATATATATAAAGGTATTACCAGACATTTAAAGAGATGTCACTGCCATCATAAAACTTTGTAAAGGTTCGTACACACACACACACACACACACACACACACACACACACACACACACACACACACACACACACACACACACACACACACACACACACACACACACACACACACACACACACACACACACACACACACACACACACACACACACACACACACAGTTATATTTGTCAGTCCAACTGTGGAAGCTGGTTCGAGTACTGTGGCTTAAGTGTCTGTGTGTTTGGTTTCATTGTGTGTATAGTTGGAGTTTAGTTGGAGTTATTTGCGCGACCAGCCATGTTGATGTACAGAACCCAGTGTCAGAGTTTACACAACACATGACCTAGAGACTGAGCTTATTAAGAGAGCGAACATATACATATACTCGTGTGTGTGTGTGTGTATATATATATATATATATATATATATATATATATATATATATATATATATATATATATATATATATATATATATATATATATATATATATATATATGTATGTATGTATGTATGTATGTATATACAGTATATCATTAACAACCCTGCCATTACATATAAACTACCTCCCCTGCAAGTAAGAAGGAATGTTGCCTCCCTTGCATTATTTTACAGATATTTTTTTGGCAAATGCTCTGACGAAGTTGCGTCCATGGTGCCACCTCTCCATGCCTTCCCTCGTGCTACACGGGCATCTGGTAGCGCTCATGACTGGAATGTCACTCAACCACATTGCAGAACTTCTGCCTATCAGAATTCTTTCATTCCCCGAACTGCATCTCTCTGGAACTCGCTTCCTCAGAGTTGTTTTCCTCCAAATTTCAACCTACAACTGTTCAAGTCTAACTGTTACAGATATTTTATGAACAGAGGACACCAGTAATCTGGTGTATGGATTATTTTTTTTCTCCATTTGTTTTTCCTTCCTCCGTTCTGTTATTTAAAAAAAAAAAAAAAAAAAATATACAAGCAGAGAGAGAGAGAGAGAGAGAGAGAGAGAGAATTTCTGCGTCTACTTGGTTAGTTGGCACTGGAGATTCTCAGCTCAGGTCTCTCAGACAACGAATGCTGTCTTGCTAGTGTGGGAAGTAAGTACAAACGTTTTCTTCCCTTTGTTGGTAATATCGTACTTCCAAACCCAGTTACGGCTTGTCTTTAAAATGACAGGTTAAGTTGGGCCGACCTTCAGTCAGACCGAAACAGAGTCTGGGTTATACGTGCATTGCAAATGTTCAAAGAGTAGAGTATGATAGCATTATGTAACCACAGTATATGGAACAAAACAAAAGTGTGGCGCTGTCAGACGATATCATGCATGGTCTGGTGATCCTGATACAGTCACTGGGTCACCAACAGTGCACCACATGAATTTTCTTGATCTGTGCTTTGTGTGAATCACATAAAGATTAAGTATTTGGTCATAAGTCAACATCAGACTGCCCCAACTTGCATGATTGTTCTCGCACTATAATGAGACATTGTGCACCACCTTGCACTTGATGTAAATACAGTACTCTATATTTACAGATTCCCATAGTTAGAGGAACACTTTGTTTATAGGTAGTGTTGTATGAGGTACTGTACCATAATCTTATTACACGTTGGCTCACTTAAGTAATATATGCAAAGAATCAGCAAGAAGAACATAACTTATAGTAACAGTGTGAGCGCCACAGGCCAAACTGTTAGATACGTTACTCATCATCAAGACATTATGTTATGTGTTGAACTAATTCAGCGGGGAGTTACACAACTCCCAAACCTGTGTCTTGTGTCCTTAACCCTTTGATTACTAAGATGTTTCTCTCAACTGCATAAAACCGACGTTCGACTTCTGATATATGTTAAAAACCGTTTATATGAAGCACAGATCAGTTAACTGGATGTTGAAACATACGATTCTTTGCATGTCGAAATTTTTGCAGAGTAATAAACCCACTCTCTTCGGAAGGCGATTGAATTTATGGTAACCAAACAATCGCAGTAACACTAATCGACTCCTTTCATAGTGTTTTCACAAAAGACAACAGCGTTAAATATTACCATCCCTCAACCGGTTTTCTCAAGACCAGAAGATGATTAATTATATATCAATGAAGGTGCAGGACATGATGTATTAAAATATCTTCAGAAAATTGAGCCAAATAAATCAGTCGTCTTAGACCAAGTATCTCCTCGCATGCAACGTAAATGATAGACAATTAATTTTTCCTGTAGCTAAAATATTCAACAAATCATTAATTGAATGTGGAGCACTTAATGATAGGAAGCTCGCTAATACTGTATATGACTTCTTTGGTGATAAAAAACGCGCCATAGATTTCCGCCAAATTAGCCTAACGTCACGATTAAGAATTTTGAAAAAAAAAAAAAAAAAAAAACAAAAAAAAACAATATTGAAGATAGAATTACCTTATTCCTTAGTAAGCATAATCTTATAAAACAGAAATCGTAATAACAGATCATTCCTCACAAATCTTCTTGATCTTTTTACAAACGTATACGATAACTGGGAAGCAAAAATAGCGTCGGATGTTATCTACCTAGATTTTATAGAAAGTGTTTGATAAGGCCTCTCATCTAAGACCAATAGAAAACAGAAGTCCACGGTCTCTCCAGCAAATTATCTACATTCATGGACTGGTGACTAGTTAACGAATCGCAAGCAACATCTAGTGATAAATGGTGAAATATGGGACTGGCTAGAAGTAACAAATGGAGTTCCTCAGGGGACATTTTTAGAGCCAGTTCTTTTCTCTCTACTGTATACATCAGTGATCGAGAAAATGGACTTGTTTCCGAGGTAGCCAACTTTACTGACGACGCGAAGACTGAAGGCAATGTCATTAAGAAAGCTGAATGTGAATCTATGCAAAACAACCTGGGTAAATTAATAAACTGGAGTGAAAACGGCAGATGAAATGTACTGTAGATACATGTAGGTAATGCATGCAGTTTGGCGACAAAAACATTAAATATTAATTCCTCATGTTTGATACCCCACTGGCGGAAACAAAAGACTTGAAAGATTTAGGAATTATCACAAGTAAGGACCTCAAAAGCTCCCGAGTGTATAACAGCCAGTAACAAGAACCTTCGATCGCAAAACTCCCTATGTAATCACTTAGGTTTATAAGTCATTTGTCAGAACACACCGGAAATTCTGTGTTCATCACTGTTTTCCGAACCTTAGTATGTACGATAAGAGACATGAGAGAGTGCATAGCTGAACCGCAAAAATTATCTCATCGCTACTAAATTTACCCTACGAAGAGAGACTAAAGAATCTAAAAAGTTTTCTCTTGAAAAAGACAACTGAGGAGAGATCTATTATGTTACAAGTATTCAAAATTCTTGATAAATTCGACGATGTTAGACATGTTTTGTTCGAAATACAGAATGAGAGTGTTTATAAATAATGGAATGAAACTCAAATGCATGAGATGCAACACTATTAGAGTGGAACAATAGGCTACCGGCAAAAGTAGTAAGTGCAAACTCTATTGATACGTTTAAAATTCGTCTGGACAAATATTTAGAGACTTTTTTGCTATAAGAAAGTGTTGTTTATTTCCAGGCAGAAGTGTATGCTGACTACGGTGATGCGTTGTCTTAATAATGAGAACCTTCGGTGATAGTGTATGCTCTTTCTTGTACAGGTATGTATACTAGAGATTTTTCATAGTGCATAGTTATTCCTCTTCTGCCTCTCCAGTAAAAATTTCTTGTTTGTTCTTTCTAACAAGCATGATGTTTTTTTTCTCCCCCTCTTTTTCCTGCCAGTTTTACCGAATGATGCGGTGGGTAGGAGAGCATTCCTCTTACCTATCCTTTTCTCTTGTTTGTTGGTTAGATATTAGTAGAGTAAGTCTTTTCTTTTCAAGCAGATAATCACGCTATGGGCCAATAGACCTTTTGTTATCTGTACTTCCTATGCACCACTATGTAATATGATAAAATCATTTGGCATTAGCCAATAATTAAAAGATCAACTGAAATCATGATTAATGCTTTCCTCCAGATGAACCAAACCATCCCAGTGTTGGCAAGAATAAAAAACCAAAGAGGAACATTCGTAGTCAAAAGATTAAGCCAGATGGCTTCTAGTACACAGCTACATAAAATTATCGGACGAGACACTATTTATTACATAAATGCAAGTAAAACCAGCCTCTTTACGACAGTGTTCTTTAATGCTTAAGATAATAAAAGTTCAGCTGTGCCGTAGGTGATGCATTCCCCAACCACAAACTATGATTTAAATTTGCGTGGCTGTGTTGTTGCCTCCTTGCCAGGTTCCCACACCATTCCGTCCTGAGCTCTTTACCCTCCTACTTACCTCCTCCTCCACTGCCCACTCCAAATGCCACCCTACCACCTGCTTTTCCTCCACGCCACTCCTTGACTTTTCTACCTCCTCCTTCTCCACTCCCAGTCTTTATTCTCCTTCACTCTCCATCCGCAACCGCTTCACCCTCTTCATTTCTACATTCCTTACATTTTCTTTCTAATCCGATGCTTGTTTCTCCATTCTCTCATTTAGACTCTAATTATATACTGTATATATATATATATATATATATATATATAACTCCATAATAATATTACTCGTCTTTTTTAGACTCTCTCTCTCTCTCTCTCTCTCTCTCTCTCTCGCTAACCATTCTTTTCTCCTCCGTCACACACACAACCCATAATCCCTCCCATAATCCCTCCCATAATCTCACCTGATCACACAAGTATGCCAGTATGAACGAGGCAGCTCCCACACCCCGTCTCTCTCTCTCTCTCTCTCTCTCTCTCTCTCTCTCTCTCTCTCTCATCTTACCCCTTACCCTCACTCCACTTTACCTCCTTCCCACCATCACTCTTTTCCTCCTCCCACCCCCTCCTCCTCCATCCCCCATCAACTCATAAATCCCGCAATGGCGCGTAAACTGGGGATTTTCTCACCAACTCCCACCCCGTGAATGTAGTGTGTGGTAGGGTGCGTGAGGGATGGCCGGGAGTCAGGGATGTGGGAGCGACGGAAGATGGGCAGTGTGATTTGCTGCTGACATATGATACCTGGTCATGTGTGTGGGGGGAGGGGAGAGGAAAGGAAGCAGTGTAAGAGGGAGAGAGAGAGAGAGAGAATGGCACAACCTGGCACAGTGACAGCCTACAGCACGTCTCCAGCTCTCAAACAATCTCGTACTATATTTTTCTCTCTATTTAATCCGCGTCCCCAGACAACTGTTGTGGCTAACCCGGCGCCACAAGCACAACAGCCTCTTTGTTGGGTTAGCGGCCGTCCTATTAGCAGCTGCTGTTAAACCCACCTTGGACGATAAACTAGGGTATTACTATGGGAAACAATGCAGCCTCCGTGGAATGCGGAGCCGGGACTTAGGAAGGCAATGCTTATTTAGTTTAGTTTAGGTTTTGTTTTGCTTTGGGGGAGGGAAGAGAAATCAAGCTTCCTGTTGCCCTATTTAATTCTTTCTCTTCGAAGGCGTGCTGTTTACTTCCTTCTGAAATAAAACAAACTCACTGAAGGTGGTCAGAAACACCCTCCATTAACTTCAGTATTAGACGTCTTTCCTTGGCTGAATAAGATGGTCTGGTAATGGCTAGAAAAATACAAAAACGCCTCTCTAATTTAAGAGATTAATGGAGTGGTTCTCGAGAGTAAGAGAAAGCAACCCCGTTCAGCAACATTTCCTTCTCTCATATGTCGTAAATATCTGGTGTACGCGAAAACAAACACGATATTTGGCCATTCAGGTACCGGTGTTTACCTTGTGGTTTACCCTAATCGCCACACCACTCCTCATCCACAGCACCACATTTGCTGCATCCACCACGCTCATCATTGCACTCAACAGCCATTACATCTCTCCACTTCTCTGTTCACTTGATACTCTTATGCCTCCCGCTGTAGCCAGAAGAATCATTTATATATCATTTTATCTTTCAGAAGGTATGCACAACTTCTTTTCATTCTTGTTTTATAGAAATTGGTTTATACTCAGCTAGTCTTGGTATAACGAGGAACATGAGTTGCGTAATACGTAACTAAATGAGGATAATCGATAGGAGAAATGGCTGACTTTGTAAGGATGTTCGGGAGGAAACAGAGGAAAAATTCACATAAAGATTTATGATGATTCCCTGGCGTAACACTGACCTTTTTTTGTAGGAAACACAAGAAACTCGGGAAGCTTCTGCGCTTTCTTTTCCTTGTCCTTTCTACAAAAACACGTACAGCCTTCGAAAATTTTACTTTCATAACTAAGATCTGTACCCGGAAGAACAAGACATGTGAAGTTTCTGTGCATGCTCTCCTTTTCTCGCCCCTCCTGAGAAAACAGTCTTAGTTCCAACAGAGAATTAATCATATGTTTGTGAATCTAGCTCCAGATGGTTTGGGGAGCGAGGAAAGTGTGTGTGATGTGGGTGGGAAGGGAAGGGTCAGTGGTAGGTGGGGTAACACAACAAAAGCGGTGAGGTGAGATGATGTCAGTGATACCTCCCGTTTAAGAGATGCAAGGAGGTGGCGCCAGTGTGCACTGAAGAGTAAAAGTTTGTCACTTCCACTGCGTCTACCTCACATTTAAAGCATGTCTGTCATATCCTCCTTGACTCATCGCATCGACGAGCATATGCAGATTTTTAAAGTAGGCTGCCGTGCACCATTCAACAATTGGAATATCTACCAGCAGAAGAAAAGAGAAGCAAAAGAAGTCAATTGGGCAAACCACTGTCCGCGTGTACACCCGGCTGCTTTAACAACTACATACGGCAAAACTGTTAGCCAAGAAATTATGGATATCAACAAAGATATACCGGTGCATAAATGAAAATTCAGAACTCAAGTATGAGATTTCAGGATTTTGTCAGTTTTCAGAAACAGTAACTTTTTAAAATAATTTCTGATTACAAAAATATTACTCCCAATGGCAGAGATTTCTTTTTTGTTATAGAGAACATTTTAGAAGGACAGTGAGTTTTTACCAGTAAGCAATCTATCTCTATCTATCTAAAGCCCAGTAAACGAAATTAAAATACAGCGATAAGACTTTCTGGATGTTACAGAGCAGTGTGACTTAGTCACTTGACATGGTCAGAAAGTCAGTGGGTGACCTGCTTTCCTTGCTGGGGGACTGAGTTACAGAACTTTTCTGTAAACATGCAGGATGAAGAACTTAAAATTTACCCATCCTAAAGTGAAGCCATACAGAGATCATAGTTAACCCTTACATGGTGGGAACAACATTGACATTTTATTCCAGCTGACATCAAACGATTTGGTTCAAGTGAGAGTGAGTCATAAAAGCCTTAGTGTGTTAAGACCCCGCTTGGCTAGTATATCCATACAACCAGGATGCATAGCTCAGGGGAACAATAGCAACATATCAGCCAAGCACCATTACTGACCTGTTTGAGACACTGTAAACCAGAAGAAGTAAACAAGTGTGGGTGGTATATTATTTTCAGTTCAGGACATATGGAGCAAAAGCTGAATGTGTCGATCGTAAGCAGACTTGCTTGGAAATGTTAATGTGACGTTTTTGTGCAGCACTTGTTTCATGTTCTTAGGGTGATCATAAAAATAGATTTGTTTGCTGATAGGTGGGGCACACATGGTGGTAGATGAGCATTCACCATCCACTCAGTCAATATAGCGCAACCTTCAAGTGACTCTGCACTGAGTGACAAGTCAAAATATGGTTCCCTGTAAGCTAGGGCTTGATTGGTCACATGATGCTACTTAGGGTAAAACATGGCTGGTCATTCTCACCTTAAATGTCGGGGATGAGCAGCCTAGCTTCTGGTCTCCACGCTCCTGACTGGGCAGAAAAATTGGATGGCAGATAAATAATTCTGTTTTCTTTCCTTATACTGGACTTTTTGGTGACGAACTCTTTTGGTGATACTACCTTCGAAATTTTGATTTATTAGCTGCGATTTGTTCAGTAAGATTAATTCTCTCTCTCTCTCTCTCTCTCTCTCTCTCTCTCTCTCTCTCTCTCTCAGCGCAGTGGTCTAAGATCTAGGTTTATCACTATAGGCTATTCGATCTCCTCTGAGAATGATTAACGAGCATTAAGCTTTTGAAAGCTGGCAAGTGATTGGTTGTCATAATACATTCATTGTTAATGACTCATTTAAAACCATTTTTAGTATAAAGGTTGCAATAACGTTTGTTGATAAGACTGTCCAGATAAAATGTAAGATACAGTTATTTGCATAGATGGATCTAAAGACGGGGCCTTACAAAGTTTATCAGATCTCGGGACAAACCAAAACATATCCAAGTAAAATATTAATAGTACCTTGATTTTTTTCTCATGGCAAATTAAGATGAATCGTGTCATTACAGCGATAGTTTACAAAATCTAACCCGACAAGTATGACGGGGGGGGGGGAGGGGTAGGACACTCGTGGGATGTCTCACATGACCAAGCAGACCAGTATATGAGAGCGTTTTGCTGTCCCATTAATTTATAATCGCCGAACCAAAGAAGGGGGTAAACAGTGGAAACAATGAGTGCATGTCGAACAAAAACTATGCCCCTTCTTACAGAAAGTCAGTTCTGGCGAGACAAGGTTGTTCCAGGAAGAATCAGACTCTTCTCCAGGCAGAAGATTAAAAATATGTAGTAGAAGGAAAGCGGTATTATGCTCGTTCCATTATTATTTTTTAATTCAATAAAGTCTGATGGAATCTCCGCTAGAATATAACTATCTGAGGATGATGACCACTTTTGTTAACATCCTCAGTTGTACAAGTCGTGCGTTTGTTCGGATACGGAATAAGACTAAATGTCGTGGGCGGGGTAAGCACGAATGTACTCGGTTGTCTTGAAGAGAAAACAAGACCTTGCTACGAGGCTGCACGGCTAACCATGCAGAATCTAGGCCCAACACCCACGACATCGGAGGGACGCTGGATGACTACTGATGTTGAACAAGGCCAACGTGGACCACTTGACTCTGCTGCCACCACCATCACTGTTGACCTCCTTCTGCTGACCCGCATCACCCACCACACACCATGGACCAACTCAAACAATGCATCGCCCGTACTATTATGATAACCCCTTCAAACCGGTGGTGTGCTTTGTTGACATTCTTTTTACCTCCAGAAAATTTTATTTGGCTTTTGAAACCCTCTTTGTAGTGAAAAAGTAAATGAAGTCTAACACTAACCTTTCCAGATCGAAAGGTTTTCCCGAAACCACATAAAGGAGCAGTTCCAATAGTTTCCCCAAAGCTATATAAGACTATCATGAGATGGCGAGAATAACTGGAAAATATGTCATCAGACTGTATAGAATTAAAACCGATTACGCAGAGATGTAGAGAAGCCCCCAGTTTCTGATAAACATTTGTTAATCTCGTGTGATTTATATTTCATTATCTTAAAACCCACATAACGGAATGTAGTCAGCAGAGATATAATGAGGTTAGACATGTTTATCTCCTGATGAAGGAAGCAGGGGTCGCAGAACATCCCGTCATTAAATATTCAGCTCGCACTGGTTATCCGTTTTAATGGCCCTTGTATATTCAATACACATAAATTCATCTTAACTAGAAATCTATGTTCGTTATGTGCTTTAAAATGTATGAGCTTAAATTCCACTTCGAGTTCTCAGTTTCAGTAATAACGCTGATTGTCTTGTCCGTCCACACCAAATGCATGCATGCGCGGGTGGGGACCGGAGTTCTGCGTTAATGTAACCCAGTGGGTTTTCTGTCTTTATATGCTTTTTGATGTGCATATTATTGAATTAAATAAGAAATTCATGGGAACACTTATGTTCATAAATCAAATATGTGAAAACTTTGATAAGTCAACTCGAAAAATTGTTGTACAGTCCCTAGCTCTTAGCATAATAAATTACTGTATAGGTATATGGGGTACGACAAATGATACCTTACTTCACCAAGTTCAGAAATTACAAAATTTTGCAGCTAAAATAGCTATCGGGGGAGCAAGAAAGTATGACCATGTAACCCCCATCATAAAGGAATTAAAGTGGTTAATGATTAAAGATAAACATATTTTTGACAAATGTACCACTGTTTATATGGCTGTCAATGGTTTTTATCCTGAGTGGTATCTAAAGTTGTCCACTGTCACTGAAAACACAGCCAGTACAACAAGACAGCGAAATAACCTTTTTGTGCCTAGAGCCAGAACAAACTCTGGTGCCAGAGCCATCACCATACTAGGACCCAAACTGTGGAATAATTTACCTACTGGTATCACTCATTCCGGAAGCATACATGTTTTCAAATCTAAACTTAGGGAGTTAATTTTAAGTGATTTGTAGTTGATATTATCATGTATCGAATATGACATGACTATTTTTGTCTGTGACTTTGTATACCGATTTGTAAGAATAACCATATTTTATGGAAATAAAGTATTTGAACTTTGAACTTTGAACTTTGATTTACTACCAGATATTCTTCACTCGTCCATAATTCTCTCCGACAAGGAGAGTATGTTTTCACCCCTGTTTGTTGTTTGTTTGTTTGCCTGTTAGATGGCTTACTCAAAAACTAACAGAGAGATTTGGACCAGATCTGATGGGTAGATAGCCCATGTCCCAGGGAACAATCGATTAACTTTTGGGACCGATGTTTGTTAGCTTGTTTCTCTGTTAGCAGGATTATTCAAAAACCAAAAGAGAGCTTTGGAACGAATCTGGTGGGTAGAAACCCATGTCCCAGGGAGCAGTCGATTTACCTGGGACCGATCCGGATCGTATCACAGATTTTGGATCTAGAAAGCACTCTTTGCGAAACACTAACCAATGATGAGAAAACCTATGTCATTATGAAGAGTGGTTTGGAAATTACGTTGCCATTGTCGGAGAGATGCGCTCCACTGAGTGCTCCTTTAGTTATGCATGTGAACTAATTGTGGCATAACAATGGTATCTCTTAAACCTGTTATAAACAAGAGTCAGCAAGAGACGTCAGTGCCGACAGAATTAATCTGGGTAGATGTTGTTACCAGATTCGTTAACAATATTACACTTACTCCAGACAGCCTTCTTTATGACGATTCTGGGCTCAAGTTCCAGAGCGATGACTTACATAAATGTCTTCTATGGAAATCGGGGAGGATGCTTATAGAATTCTCAGAATAACTCTAACAGGTGTAGTTTTTCATGGCGAATGTAGATGTATAGATTACAGTTGCATAAGTGGCGCCCCTGATGGCCGAGATTAGAGCCTTTTAGAATAATCAAGTCAGTATGGAAAGAGAATGGTAGCCAATTACCGTATAGTTTATTACGTCTACAACCATATCATTACTAGTAATAGTGGGTCAAACGATAAGGCGAGCAGGGCGGATGAGGTGGATGGGCAACTTTGATGGGTTGGTGGGTAGTAAGAAAATAGGATTCGTGATAAGAATAAGTCCATAGGGAATAAATCCCTGAGGAAATGGACCCAAGGAGAAACATAGGTTCAGTGGATTAAATAGGACCCCGAGGTTTTTTCCCACGGTGGGAGTGACCATCCAGGATGCCAGGCAGTGCCGGTATGCACGACCATAGGGTTCTACCCCGGACAACGCCAGGTACCCCTGCATGTTTTTAGTGTTACAGACGCTTTGTTGTGCTTAGTGGAGTTTTCGAGCGAGAGAGGTAAGATATTGCTTTCATTAACCCCTTCCATACCTCCGTGATGTCCTGTGCTGAATAAATCGTCTGGTAGCAGCAACAAATAAATACATACAATGGCGTCTTCTGGTTGGAGGGGTCCAGTACGAGAAAAACAGAAGGCCAGGTACCACATGGGAGGCTGGAGCTTTCAATCAGAGCGGCGGCAGCAGTACTGTAATGATAGGGGCTCCGGCTGCCGAGGGAGGGGGAGGGAAGGGTCCAGGTATGTGGGGCTGAGTTATTTGGCCAGGTGATGGACGAGTCCTGGCCCACTGACTGCATGGAGGAGGTGCAGTGCAGGAACCAGATCTGGGTGGAGTAGCTGCTGGTTGGACGCGAAAGAAAAAAAAGTTAGAATGAAGACAATAAGAATTAAGAGGAAAAAAAAGTGAGAGCTGCATGCCGAAAATGGAGGGAGGAGACTGTGAAGATGCTATTAGAAGCTGGAGAGACGAGTAGGAGATAAGGAAACAATGAAAACCAGAAAACTGAAAAAAAAATCTGTGTGAATTAAGTGAAATAAAAAATATATATATACGAGACACTGAAGAATAAGACGACATAGAGGAATGAGATCAAGCGAAAGTATAAGGAAGAGAGAGCGATGGAGATGGTTGGAAGACATGAGAGAGGGACAGGGCCGGATTACTAGGTATAGGGAAAATGGGCAACTGCATACCAGGCCACGGCCTGTCACAGACCATCCAGACTTCCAGAGCGGAATAAATATACTCTTTGGGCGTCCAAATAAAGGCCATCACCCAT
This sequence comes from Coenobita brevimanus, assembly GCF_032717465.1. NCBI lineage: Eukaryota > Metazoa > Arthropoda > Malacostraca > Decapoda > Coenobitidae > Coenobita > Coenobita brevimanus. The sequence continues at coordinate 33,037,496 of NC_137004.1, forward strand.
CAGACCATCAGAAAAGGCCATTATAGGTCATGCCAAAATTTCACTGGAAATAACGGAAAAAAGAGACTTATATGTTGCAGGTCAACCGTCTAGCCACAGCAGGGTTAATCAGGCCCTGGAGAGAGAGAGAGAGAGAGAGAGAGAGAGAGAGAGAGAGAGAGAGAGAGAGAGAGAGAGAGAGAGAGAGACAGATAGACAGACAGACAGAGAGACAGACAGACAGAGACAGACAGACAGACAGACAGACAGAGACAGAGACACAGACAGACAGAAAGACAGACAGACGGACAGACAAACAGACAGATAGAACTAGAACATGGAGTAAAAGAATAGTGGGAAGAATTAGAGTACAAAAACGAAAGGAATAGAATCAATAAAAAAAAATGACGGAAGGGGGTACTAACGTAATTATAAAATAGAGCAAGAGCCAGAAACACTAAAAGAACTGGATAACAAACTGAACCTACATAGACAAACTATACTTCACCTCTTACACGTCTCATTTTCTCTGGCGACTAATATTCCCACTTGAGAGATGGTCAGTATATTTCTGAGTTCACAGATGCCTCAGAAAGGATGGTAATAGTCATTCCTAAAGTGAGATGTACACGCAGTGAAGTAGTAAGCGAAGTTTTGTCCCTGACTGAACAACAAGAGTGGAAGAGAGTGGCACGTAAGAGTGGAGTTGGGTGGTGACAGGAGACTGGAGGCATGGTTATTGTAGCCAGCTTGGATGAACTCTGAAATTTATCATCTCATAGTCAATAGACAGAAAGATTCGGAAGTGAAGAACAGGAGCAGGAACAGTTAATCCATCCATCCATCATCCAATCCTACATTGCCCCATGAGGAGCGAAGCCCCGGGCTAGTCAGCTGGTCTCGACATTTAAGATGAGAGTGAAGGAACAGTTAAAAGTAAAGTAATTATGAAGCGACAACCAAAGCATCACCAAATTAGAAATAATTTGAGACAGTCGTATAAAGTCAAATAATAATAATAATAATAATAATAATAATAATAGTAATAATAATTATAATAATAATAATTATAATAATAATAATAACAATAATAATAATAATAATAATAATAATAATAATAATAATAATAATAATAAACTTGAACTCTGTAACTGTCCTGCAGATAGTCACTAGTTTTCACCTACTGTTATTACCTTGACCCCATTGGAGAGATTTGGATGTTTTTTCTATCAGCAATGGCCCACACCAGGACACATAACCTGGACAATTCAGATTCCTTGCGCAGATCCCACCGAAATCTCCAGTAGACAGGACCAACTTATTTCGTTCGCAATATTGTACTGATATGGCATTCTCTGACATGCCCTTCCACTGCACATAAAAGACTTGATTTTTTTTTTCCTATCAGCAACGAATCATGCCAGAACACACCACCTGGGCCCTTCGGATTCCTCGTGCAGTCTTCGGTTCTCTGGGAATCGTTCCGAGACTCTAAGTCTGGAAAAATAATAATACCAGCAAAAATAAAATAAAACAAAATAAAGCAACAGACAGAGCAAATGAGAAATAGAACAATAGCTAGATATACTGGAAATATCAGGATCAGAAATGACTATATTAAGATGATAAAATAAAGAACAAAACCAGCCAGCCACAAGGAAACTGATGAGCAGAGACGAAATGAAAAATATATAAAAATACTGTGATCTCCGCATGGATGAGAAAAGGCAGAATAATAAAAAAGAGAGAGAGAAACGCGATAAAATGATATAGACGAAAGTGAGGAGAAAAAAGCGTGAAAAATAAAGGCAAGAAAACGAAGAGAAAAAATGAATGAAGAGAGACTGAGATAGATAAAAAAAAAAAGAAAAAAAGTAAAAGTACTATATAATAAATTGACGCTATGTAGACAAGAGAGAGAGAGGGGGGGAGGGGGGAAGTACACACAGAGAGACAGTACACAGATGAAGAAACACACAGATAGACGGAACGCAGAGGGACTACAAAGACGGAGCTCAGAGAGAACAAAGAGATACAGAGAGCAGACAGGACACATAAAAGCGAAGGAACACAAAAAGGGAACACCTAGAAAGATATATTTAGGATGAGCACTCGCTACGAGTGGGGGCACATGGATTAAAATACACACACACACACACACACACACACACACACACACACACACACACACACACACACACAACACGACAAAAAAGAACATATACACTGATGCAGAAAACACAGACTGAAAGGGGACGAAAAAAAGGAATCGAACAAACAATAACAAAGAGGGAATCCACTGAAAGGAAAGTAGCAAAGAAAGCATGAATGAACACAGAGATAGGAAGAGGTGACACGGGGTCAGGAAATACTCAGAGAAAGAAATGGAAAATACAAAGCGAACGACCAGAGAAACAGACAGAGGGGACACAGAAAAAAAAGACGGAACACATGAGAGGAAAGACCACATACAACTAGAGAAGACACGCAGAGACAGAAAACACAAGATAGGGAGAGAACTCGGAAAATGAAAGAGTGAAGACAGAAGAGGGAGAGAACATAGGGGAAAAAAAAGGGGGGGGGGGGAGCAGTAAATACAGGAACACGGGAAAGGAACATGTATATAAAAAAAAGAATATATATAAAGAAATTGGGAAGAAAAAGGCGTGAAGAGGGTGGGAAGAGAAGGCTTGGAAAGAGCCGTGACTGGCCGCCTCTACTAACCCCTTGGCGCCGACAACACATAAACACTAGAATTTACATAAACCTTCAGTACTTCAGCCGTCACGCAGCCTCACAGCCACTCTCTCTCTCTCTCTCTCTCTCTCTCTCTCTCTCTCTCTCTCATGCACAAAATTTTTACCTTCACATCCTTTGTACATAAATTATCCCTCGCCTAAGAAACAGCATCTTTGGCATGTAACAACAGCCAATGGTTTGGATACATATTACTTTTACGTACATCGGAAAGATCATAAATAATGATAGCCATGTCAGCCATATCAGTTGGCCTTTACTGTTATTAAAAGTATTTCAACAAGTGTACTCTAAGTCTTTTTCCATGCTTTCACGATGTATCTTTTGGGTGCTACTGGTGCATTCCGGATTTCCCTTTTATTTAATCTAAACTGGGAGTCATTTGTATCTCAGAGAAATCTCAGTAGTTAAAGCTCTAGAAGACTGACACGTTTACTGCTGTGAACTCACCTGGTCACTCTACTCAGGGATATAACAAGATAAAAAGCGGTAAAGAGTAATAGCCGGCATTTTACTTTGTCTAAGAAATGCAAATATCCCTCCATGAAATTAGATTTATTAAGTGGCAATGTACATATAAAGTGTTTTAAAATATTCCAATAAGAATTAACGTATGCCTTTCCTTCGATGAAGAAGCAAGAGGTCTTCAGGTAAAATTAGGTAAGTTAGGCATCCTACGTGACAGGCTTCATTCAGTGTGAAATAGAGTCTTCCCCTGATTGTAATGTTATTAAACCTACGCTAAACAACATGAAATGTACAGGAAAAACCTCCTGCTAACCCATGGGCAAATCTTACAAAATAAATACAGCATCATAATAACTTCACATAAACAATCAAAATATTCGCCTGTGAGAGTCGAAGTTTATTTCCCAGCTTTAGAGAGTGTGAGAAATTTGTAAATAAATGTCTTTTCATCTCGTGTGTCAACCTTGCAAAGCTGGTTTATAATAATTTTGTCTTAGTATTATGGGTTTTGCAGGAGAGGCTATCACGATTCTCCTCCCACACTCACACACTTGCTGCCTCGCCCCTCGCACTTGACTGACACCATAATAAATAGGTAGATAAAAAAACCGGTATGTGAAGTGGAGGAAGTAGAGGAACGGTAAGACAAAATGAAAATAGAGAAATAGAAGAAAAAACATTATTGGCCACGCATATCTTCATCTGTTAGCCAGAGCTGACTAGCATTGCGAGGAATGACAGTATCCATATAGATGCATAGATTAAAAAAGCATGAATTCTACATAAAAGACTGAGAGTAATAGAATATGTATATAAAACAATGTAGTCCATTGAGAACGTCCTTCACGTATTATCTGCTTCATCTTTACATTGAGGAAGTCAAGCATACAGGCGATTAAGTGTCTTTTTATGACCATGCTTATACTGCGTTATATCAGACACCTGGAGAAAAGAATGTAGCTATGAATAGCATAAGCTATCATTTTTCTGCTTTCACCACGACCCTCTCATCTTCATTGTCGGGGTGAAATGAAAGGTTTGTTATGATAGTTCCGTTGTGATGGTGAGAAGGGAGTGGTGGTGGAGAAAGTGGTGGTGATGATGATGGAAAAGCCCGATGGTGATAGAGCTAGTGGTGGTGGATGAGAGAGAGTTGACAGTGGTGGTAGTGATAGTGGCAAGTGCAATACAAAGTTGGGAAGTGAAGATGGGGTTGATGGTCGTGGTAAAGAATTATTGTGTTGGAGATGGTGGTGGTGAATAAGAAGGAGGTGATGGTAGCGGTATTGACAGTGGCAGGTGCGAGATTAGATGATGGAGGTAAGGGAGGTGGTGGTAGCAACAGTGGATGGTACTGGTGCTAGAAATGTATGATGTCGATGAAGAGAGTGATGGAGGTGGTAGTGATGGAGGCGGATGCATGATCAAGGGTAGGAGATGCAGGTGGCACTGGTGTAGATGGTATTAAAGAATAATGGTGATGGTGGTGGTAGTGGTGGGGGTAAATGTGTAGGAGGTGATGGCAGCAGGTAAGGGTTTCGATGATGGCGAGGAAAATGTTGATTGTTGTGACACCAGATGTTAGAAATAGTAAAGAAAAAGTGCTCGTGGGCCCTTCGGGCCCCTCGCACTTGCTCTTGCGGAGGACTCTCACGTTTATTTGCTGTTCTAGTGTAATATTGTCACTTGGGTTTTTTGCAGCCAGCCAACTGATCGTGTTATTTGCAGCTTCGGGAATGGAACCCAAGTTGTCCGAACGCAAGTCCGAAATACTTTAGTTGTACCTGTGGACACAAAATTCTACAGAGATCCTATGCCGGGCGCCAGGACCGGCATTTGTTGATCAAAATGTGATCGCTCATTAAATATAGTAAAAGTTTTTCAATCGTAATGGGACCAAGTTTTTTCACACCAGCGAATTTTTTGCCATTTGTCTACCAATTTTGGAGCGATTTACACACACACACACACACACACACACACACACACACACACACACACACACACACACACACACACACACACACACACACACACACACACACACACACACACACACACACACACACACACACACACACACACACACACACACACACACACACACACACGGCTAGTTCTATAGTACAGTATATTAGATGATTGTGATGGTGGTGATGGAAAGTGGTGGTAGTGGTGGTGATGAAGGGTGGTGGTAGTGATTGTGGTGGTGGTGGTGGTGATGGTGGTAGTGCTGATGGAGAGTGATGGTGGTGGTGGTAATGTGATTGTGGTGGTGATGATGATGGTGGTGGTGCTGATGGAGAGAGATGGTGGTGGTGTGTGTTAGTGGTGGTGGTGGTTGTGGTGATGGAGAGTAAGGAGCAGAGGAGTGGAAGGCTTGATGTGCGTGACAGAGTGGAGGCATTGGTCAGATGAGGAGGTGGTGACAGTGATGGGCTGGAGTGAGGAAGTGTAAGAGTGGCTGAGTGACAGGAGCAGAGTTGATGACCTACTGTGCACCTTCATCCATGATTCATCCACGTTAAACACAACATTGGTCAGTTGGATATGTAGTCTTCGTGTGTGTGTGTGTGTGTGTGTGTGTGTGTGTGTGTGTGTGTGTGTGTGTGTGTAAATCACCGAAATCTGTCCAGCGAATCAAGTGGCGCACAATGAGCTGACGGCTGGTAATCGCCACCAGCAGACAGCGACTTGCAAGAGCACGCGGTGAGTGATTGAAAACTTTGTATGTAAAATATCAAACTTTTGAGAACACACCCTGACAGAGAATTTTATATTTTATGCAAATATTGGAACTATTTAAAAATAGACTGAGGCTGAAAAGTGCAACAAATGTTTACCGATTTTACTGGCACAGACATCTTGACCTTTTATTAGATTCTAACGTTACACCAGCAAATTTATTAAGTGTATCTATTAAGTGTAAAAATATAAAGAAAAATGTACTTGAGAATATCACATTAAGCACTGATGATCCCGCACTATGAAATGGTTCGCTTAGACTTCTCTCGTTACCGCTATTACTTCCTGGTAACTTTGGCATTTTTAGAAAGACCTTGACAAAACGGTATCTCCCTGCAGTGCTTCATATTTTCTGTCACTATCATAATTTTATTTCTTGTGTCGGGTTCTGGGTACCGACTTGATATCCCGTTCCCTGAGACAAAGTACTCACATGCCCCACCCTGTGTGCCCACGCTTATATCATGGTATTTGTGGTGGTATTACTGGTGGTGCTTCTATGATATGCCTGTGGGTCTGGTAGAATATCAGGAAATTCTGTAGCAAATTCTCCTAACGAAAACGTACCTTGCCCCAGTTTCAGAGAGATCTCAAGTCATTTTTTTTTTTTACCATGGCATTTACATTCAAAACATTCCTTAGACAAAGAAGGCTTTGTTTTCGTGGTCATATCTTTCCTCCCACTTCTTCTCCTTCTTCTCTCTCACTCCCCTCTACACCCGTCAGACCTCCTCCCTGTTATCCCACTTTCTGTCAAACCATTAAGCAGGGAGCAGGGAACATTAAAAATTCTGTGTGTGTGTGTGTGTGTGTGTGTGTGTGTGTGTGTGTGTGTGTGTGTGTGTGTGTGTGTGTGTGTGTGTGTGTGTGCAAATATAAAGCATTCGGATTGTTACAACAGCAAAAGGAGAGACAGATAGACAGACAGACTATAGGAAAGTCGAGTCACTGGGTGAGTGAGTGGTAGAAAAGAGCCGATTGGGACAGACAGAAAGTCAGGCCGTAAGACATGAGTCTTAGGAATGGCGCTACCACAAAGACAGGCGACGTATAGGAAGAAGGCCACAGAGAGAGACAGGACACAGAAACAGGCCACACACAGGTAACAAACAAGGAAACAATCACAAACACAGGGACATGCCACTGTGACAGGGCGCCAACAGAGACAGAGATCACAGAAACATTATCAAAAAAGGAAGACATATCACAGGGAACCACTTTATCTGTTTATCTGTCTATCTATATGTCTATCTGTCTATATGTCGATATATATGTATACATACATACATATATATATATATATATATATATATATATATATATATATATATATATATATATAGAGAGAGAGAGAGAGAGAGAGAGAGAGAGAGAGAGAGAGAGAGAGAGAGAGAGAGAGAGAGAGAGAGAGAGAGAATTGGAGGTGGGCTACAGAAAGAGAGTCGAGTCAGAAGACTGGAGTTAGAGAGTCTCGAGAAAGGAACTGACAGAGAGACAGGCGACGGACAGAGAGAGACAGGCCACAAACAGAGGGACAGGGCAGAAGATAAACGGTAAAGAATGTTGCAACAGGTACTGGCAAGTGTGGATGGGAAAACACTCACATCCTCTGCTGGTCTGGGAAGCAAGGCAGTGCTCACAAAATAGCGAAGAGGAACCCCCGATATAACTATGGGAAGCGGGGACTAAATAACATACAATTTGCTATCAGTGATTCTCCTCACATATATGACGCCATTTACGAGGAAATTTGGAAGGGGAGCTTGAGGTAAGGGAAGGTGCAGAACTTGAGATAGGAAAGTCTGGAGAGCTAAGGGGCTTCAGTTAGGAAGGTTAAAAGCGTTGGGTTGGGTAGGAGGTAAGAAGGTTAGGAAAGCTGAGGAGTTGTACGAAGGCTAGAAGAATTGAGGAGTTGAAGGTAGGAAGGCTAGAGAGTTAAGGGGCTTGAGTTAGGAAGGTTAGTAGAGTTAAGGGGTTGAAGGTACGAAGGGTAGGAGAGTTAATGGGTTAGAGAGAAGAAGGTTAGGAGAATTGTGGGATTGGAGATAGGAAAGTTAGCATGAGGACGGAAAGATTGGAAAATTCATTAGCTTATGGGAGAGAGATAGCTGGAGTTCAGGGGCTTGAGGCAAGGAGATTAGGAGAGTTATAAGGGTCTTGAAGTAAGGAAGATACCAAAGCTCAGGGATCTGAGGAAGAGAGGTAAGAGAATCAAGGGACTGAGGTAACGAAATGATAGTTCAAGAACTTCAGATAGACACATGAGGAGAGTTCAAGAATCTGAGGTAAGGAGAGTTCCAGGTCATTAAACAGGGAGGGGAGGGAGTTCAGGGACTCAACGGAGAGAGATAAGTAGAGTTCATGGACTTCAGGGAGGGAAGTGAGGGGAATTCGGGGGCTTGATGGAAAGAGTTAAGTAAAATTCAAGGGCGTTAGGGAGGGAGGTGAGGGAGGGATCTGAGGAGAAAGGTTAGGAGAACACAGGGGCTGAAGGTAAGGATGGGAGGAGAGTTCAGTGGCTTGAGGAGGGAAGTGACGGGAGTTGAGTAGTTCTGGCTAAAAATAGGTTAGAAAACGAAGGTAGCATTTTTTATAACAAGGTTGAGATAAGAAGAGTTGAGAAAGGTATGAAGATAAATAAAAAGAAACATATACAATATAGCCATGATAACGAGAGAGAGAGAGAGAGAGAGAGAGAGAGAGAGAGAGAGAGAGAGAGAGAGAGAGAGAGAGAGAGAGAGAGAGAGAGAGAGAGAGAGAGAGAGAGAGAGAGAGTGAGAGAGAGAGAGAGAGAGAGAGAGAGAGAGAGAGAGAGAGAGAGAGAGAGAGAGAGAGAGAGAGAGAGAGAGAGAGAGAGCAAAGGTCAAAAATAATAGTCCCAACGAAATACCTCTGCTAGTCACTTCCCTCTCACCACTTCAATCCCTTCCCCTCTCCCCACCACCCACCCCGTCCACATTCACTCCCTCCAATAAGCTGGCTCCCTCACACCTCCCCTTAATAACACCATTTTGCGGCCATTACGCTAAGTTACGGAGACAAACAAAGTCGTTCTGGGAATACGGCCTCAAAGAACAGCATGATTCACGGGACGTCGGGAACTGGGGTAAAGATGAGGAAAGGGGGGGGACAGGCGTTTTTTTACCACCCCCTTTGGCAGATTGAGTGTTAGAATGAAGAAGTTGTCCCCCCTCTGAGAAGCCATTAGGACGATGGAAATCGTCTCTGTATTTTGCTAGAATGTCGTGAAATAATGCTGTCTGGTAGAAAATATAATAATAAAGACTATGTCTAAATAATTATAGCTTTTTATGGCTGGATCCCACTTGATCTTTTTTTTTTTTTTTTTTTTTTTAATCCTGCCTATCGACAGAGGATTACTTTCAGCTGAAGGAGACCCCTGCCTGACAAAGTAATAAGCACTGTGTGGTCATAGTGCGCTAGACAGACTGAAAAATACTTATACAGTCAAAGGGGTCTTTATCTTATTTTGTCATACGTCAAAAAGGAGCTTGAAAAAGTTTTTTTTATTTATCATAATATTTCCCTTGACGAAAAAGAAAACAATACGGGAAAAGAGTTGTATGACCTTGCTCGTATTCTCGTCTGCATAAGAAGCTTTCCAAATACCTCTTCCTTAGCAATATATTAGGGTGAACTCACTTTAACTTTCTTTGCATATTAGTTGTCCTCATGATAGACGTAGATGGCGAATATAACATAAGAGTGAAAACTAAGGTGCCACATGCAGGAATAAACTGGTAATGGAAATTAGTTAAGAAAGTCCATGTTTTCATATCCAGGAGAAAAAAAGAGGAAACAATTTTGAGTAAAGATCAGACAACCAGGTTTGTATTTTTCTTCGTGATGTTAACCCCTTTCGTTTTGGCTGATATAGTTGAAGATTATATTAAGGCTACGACCACACGATTTTGCTGAGCTGAAAGAAATCCTAACTGTATCTTATGTCATCTTTTTTGTGTGCATCAGGAATATTATTTTGGCTGAAACTACGCGATTCTCTTTAGTCAGTAGAGATCGTTGTAGTCAAAAGATTAAAAGAAAATAAAAAATAAAGTGGATTAGAGTCGCGTGAAAAAATTTGTCCATTTTTTTCCCCTTGCTTTATAGGGACTGAATGTCATTTAGGTGGTAGTGTGAAAGCAACCAAACACAGGGGTCATTATGGACGACGGGAAATTACGCACGCACACACACACACACACACACACACACACACACACACACACACACACACACACACACACACACACACACACACACACACACACACACACACACACACACACACACACACACACACACATTCATACTCACACACACATTCATACTCACACACACATTCAAACACGTACACATCCCTCCTCATACATACTGAGATACTGAACATGCTTAAGCCCAGTCAAAGACAAGAACGTCTACTCACAGGAGGATAAGCACACACACCCACACACACACACACACACACACACACACACACACACACACACACACACACACACACACACACACACACACACACACACACACACACACACACACACACACATTCAGGTTTGCGAGTAGACAGCCAGACGCACACTTAAATGCTCTCTCTCTCTTTCTCTCTCTCTCTCTCCACACACACACACACACACACACACACACACACACACACACACACACACACACACACACACACACACACACACACACACACACACAGAAGCGCCATAATTTGAGCCAACCTTATAGAGGCAACTTAATTCCGTGTCGCGCTTTCAAAACCAAACCCGCATTGCACAAACCGCATATTTGAGATCACGGCTCTCTCTCTCTCTCTCTCTCTCTCTCCTGATTGATGAGGTTAAGTTTATTTCCTTGTTGTATATTTTTTTTTTTGTAATGTGTTTTGTACTTAATACTTTCAAAGCAACTCTTCATCGACTACTGAAGTGCTAGTGACAAGCGTATAAAAACCATATTGAAGTTTTATTCACTGATCTATATGCCATTGTTTAACGAAAAGCACTGGCGATTGGCGTTATGGTGTGCAGTTATTATGTTGGCGGTGTGTTTATTGTGGTGGCGTTGTTGTTGTGGTGATGTTGTTGTGATGGTGTAGTGGTGTGGTTGTTTTGGTGGTGTAGCTGTTGTGGTGGTGTAGTTCTGTGGTTGTTGTGGTGGTGGTGTATTTACGGTGATGCAGTTGTTGTGGTGGTGTAATTGTTGTGGTGTTGTAGTTGTTGTGATGGTGGTATTCATCTGTAGCTGATGCTTTAGGTCAAAAGAAAGCAAACAGCAACAGTCTATTGGTTCTTAGTGGTGTTGGTGTACTTGTTATTCTTAGACAAATGTGTTGGAGTTGTTGCTGTTGTTTTGTGTCTGGTATACCCTGGTGTGGAGGCTGTGGTGGTCGTGGTGGTGAACTGCCATAGAGTGGTTACGCTGTGTGATGGCACTTGTGGTACGACTGGTCTAATTGGTGTGATGACGGTGGTGGTGGTGAAGATGAAGACCAGTGGTGTGTTGATGGTGCTGGAATTGATGTAGTGGTAGTAATGGTGGCGGTGGTGTGGTGTGGAGTGGGATATTGTCGTGGTAAGGTGGAAGTGGGATAATTAGCGCTGACGGTCCCAGGTAAGTTGGTCCCTTCACAATGGGATGTCCCTTCCAAACTAATAAAAGATGTCCGAGGATAGGAAAGAAAAAGCAGACACGGAAAAGTCGTCACAGAAATGGAAGTATTTTTTTTTAATAATGGTGATGATGATATTAATGTTGTGGTGTGGTGAGTGTCTACAAGATGGTATGATGGTGTGGTGGTGGGGTAAATGTGGTGTGGCAAATGACGGAAGCGGTCGGGAAGCCATTGGAGGTGTCACTGGTATTATGCTGGTGGTGTTAGTTGTACTGTGGTGGCGGTGATGTTAGTGAGATTGTAGTACTGGTGTTAGTGGGATCGTGGTGGTGGTATTAGTTGTATTGTGGTGGTAGTGTTTGTGGTATTGTGATGGTAGTGTTAGTGGCATTGTGGTGGTGGTGTTAGTAGTATTGTGACTGTGATGTTGGTCTTTTTGTTATGACGAGTTGGTGGCTTGTGGTGGTGATGGTGGTGGTGGTGGTGACCTTATAATGATGGTGATGCTCTTAATGGCTGTTGTTGTTGTTGTTGTTGTTGTTCTTCTTCTTCTTCTTCTTATTATTATTATTATTGATGGAGATGGTGGTACTGATGGTAGTGATGGTGTTGTTGTGGTTTGGTAATGGTGGTACCGTCAATGGTTTGATAATGATTAGTGGTGTTATGGTTTTTGGTGTAGTTGACAGTGGCTAGTGATGGTGATGCTATTTCCTACGTAATGGTTGGTGGTGGTGGTAAAGGTCTAGTGATGATGGTGTAAGTAGTGGTGCTCGCTTGGACAGATGTTGGTGATGTGGTGATGGCGATGGTGTTAGTAGTGGTGTTGGTGTGAAGTTCGTGGTGGTGGTCGTACTTGACAGTGGCCTCAGTGGCGTCGGGAAATGGCTGCAGGTAAAGAAAATCATTAGTAAACTCAGCAGGTGAATGTGTGAGCTGACTCTAAACACTGATGTATTGGTTGGAAATGATCATCGTGGTTGTAGTGCTAATTAAACTAGAGATAATGGTCATCTAATGGCAATATAATGGCAGTCCTATCAAGAAGGTCGTGAGGATACCATGGATGGGTGATTATGGTTATAGCAGTGATGGAGATTGTGGTCTGTGAGGGACATTATGGCTGAGCTTAGCAAAGAGGTAGCTCTGGCCACGTCGAGCAAGAGTTTAATCTAAGAACGATGTGTATTTTATTAGAACAGGTGATGGTAACAATTAGGGGAAAAAAATGGTGGAGGGGAGCAAAGGATGTGTTGACGACAGATGGGTAAAGGTGGAAATAAAGGTGAAATCCAGTGTGTCCTATTGAGTCACTCTCGGGTGCTAGTCATTGTTTCTTGTGTGTGTGTGTGTGTGTGTGTGTGTGTGTGTGTGTGTGTGTGTGTGTGTGTGTGTGTGTGTGTGTGTTTGTGTGTGCGCGCGCGTGTGTATTCAGTTTAAATATCATATATGCCTTCAAATCAAATCTTCAGATATACAATATATTGCTCTGTCTCTCTTTATCAATCTATCTGCCTATTCATATTATTCTTTCTTATTCATAGTTTTGTATAAATGTAACGCTAACACACATTCACAAATACACACATTAAACGCTGCAACAAACTCTCAATCCCGTTTCATCTCTCTCTCTCTCTCTCTCTCTCTCTCTCTCTCTCTCTCTCGTTCCTATATTCATGGTGTATGCCTGCTCATGTATGCGCCACCTATAAAGTATTAATGAATTATATATACTCGTTGCTATGAATGGTTCTTTTGATGTCTGGCGCGCGGGGATCAGAGGAATGGCTAATGAGTGCTTCTTAATTTCGGATTCCATGTGACGCAGGAGCCACGAATATATCCACCAGAGAGAGAGAAAAAAGGAAGCATTTGCTGTGGGTTGTAGATATATAAAAAAAAGTTGTCAATATTTGACGTACATTTAAGAAAAAACAAGTTTGCACGACCCTTTACACATGCAGATAGAAAAGTCTGACCGAGTAAATATGCTTACACACACATGCACACAAAAGTTTGTATTAAGACACACGAACTAGCTCAAACACACACACATACATGACATACGTGTGTTCTCGTCACACAGACATATGACACGAAGTTCCGCGTTTACACAAACTCTCTTGCCCATAAGTAATGGAGATTAAAGGCCCTTTCCATCATAGCAGTTTTAATTTGCGATATTTTTTTAGCAACTCATAAAGACCCATATTTAAATAATGGTAAAACCAGATACAACATTTTAACCACAGTCAAATTAAATGAATATCATAAACGCCTCCCAGTTCCTGGCTTAGAGGTGACCAATAAACATTTCTGTTTTGGGTTATCGCGTCGAGAGTAAAATATAGTAAACCTCGTTACCGCAACTCGATTAAACACAGAACACCGCCAGCCATAAGCCAAAACATCGGCCTTCAAAGGGAATCAGCACCAGCATTGAGCCAAACACGAACAGCAAAAACACGAGGCCAAAACAGAGCGATGAAGCACGAGACGAAAAGTGAGTGGGAGGGAGGGAGAGGGAGACATGGATGATGGTTAGCCGCACAGGCGCGTCTTCCCACTACCACAGCCGCCCGTGCACTGAAGACTACTGTGACGTCACCTTAGGGCTCTATGGGGGTTGTTGTATGGTCGGTGGAGGCCTCTACTCTCCCCGTTTCCAATTCTCGCTGAGCCCCCTATTTCAGTCTGTTTTATATCATTTCAAGATCCCATTTTACGATAGGAGTGTGCCCCGTACCCAAAAATTTCTTTCTCAGTAATACCAAGGCATACATCCTGCCATCGCAATAACGATGGGATGAACAGATGAACATGGAAATAGGGTAGAAATAAAATGGGCTTCTTGGAAACCTACTTCACGTCAGAGGGGGGTAGGCATGAACCAGATATCGGCCTACCCCCAGTCTACGAGAATCTGAGGAGGGGTGGGGACTCACGCTCGAGACTAGGGAATATCGAGGGGGACACCGAAGACCTCAATAATGAAGAAGGCAATGCATAATTTCAGCAAGAATTGGACCGCTCCCTCCAACCCGTGTCTGCGCCGTGCTGCGGGATGTTCAATTAAACTTGCATCCGGAGTCTCCTGAGGAAAGGGAAAATGATGTTCAGTGATTTAGGCAGCGGAATGTTGTCTTGCGGTTGAACGGTCGTGCTGAAGCGAAGTAAGCGTTAATAGCTGCCGATGGGATCATGGAAAGGAGCTTCTGTTGCAATGGAAACTGAATTTTTGGTGACGATCTCGGTGTAGTAATAGTAGAATTCTTGGGAATTGCAGCGGCTTCATCGTGCCGAATGTTTCTGCTTATATCGTAATAGATGGTGTATCATATCTGAATAAAACGGAAGAAAGAAAATATGATCATGTGTTTACTAATGAACAAATCATCTAAGCAGTCACCGATATATCTCAGTAATTAATGAGTTTCTGAGGTTTTCTTACGATATTGTCAACACTTGCTTCCGGTTTTGTAAGCATATATATATATATATATATATATATATATATATATATATATATATATATATATATATATACACACACACACACACACACACACACACAAGCACAAAGAGATTCCGAAATAACATACAGAGTTCTGGCCGTCAGTAGCAAAATATTCCAACAAAAAATTATTAAAATGTGAAGAAAGAATACAAATAAAACCACAAAAGCAGAGTGATTTTAAAAATAAGCAAACACTGCACAATAAAAGACTTGAGGTAAAAGCCATAAACGGCAAAAATTACGTGAGACTAAAAACTTTTACCATGAATAAAGGCAATTTCAAACAACGGCTAAACGAGCAGACGGAAATGAAAAGGAATAAGGTAAAATTAAAACAATACATGCCTTTTTAACGCGAAATACCTAATACCTACCTCCATTAACTTTATTTTAATGGTGAATAATGGTGAAACATACATTGTACATAAAAATAACATACAAAAAATATGCTCGAATGATGATAATGATGATAGAATTTTTAATACCAATAGTAATTATTATTATTATTATTATTATTATTATTATTATTATTAATTATAAAATAAGAATGACGAGTACTGCATATAAACAATAATATCGAAGTGTGACTATGCTTCTGATACTTGTCATTGCAGACGTTGTGGTAATGAAGGCTGAGATACGGCGAGATGAATGTCTTGATGAAAACCTGAACTTAAGATATTTCTATGTGAGCTTTGATGATGATATGGCGAGGATCTGGATGGTGATTTTTTTGTATACTGTGATGTGTTTAACCCCTTTCAATCCAATGTTTTTTTTTTTTTCCCTTGCTTTTCTCCCGACGATTTTAGTAAGCCTGGGGAGTCCTTGAACTAGGGATGTTAGATATAGCCATCCTTAACTCCTTCATCACAAGCATGGCTCTCGTAAGCTGAATACAACCGTCCGCTAGTAGCAAGAATAAACTACAATATGACGTCCTTGGGCTGATATGATTAAGAAAGTGTTTTAGTGATGAGGATGATGGTGATGGTGGTGGTGGTGGTAGTGGTGTTGGTGGTGATGATGTTTAAGAAAGTGATTGGTGGTGATGATGAGGATGAGGATGATGGTTGTGGTAGTTGAAACTACGGTGATAATGGTTTGGGTAAATAGAAGTTACGAGAGTGAATACGATGAACTGAAATGATAAGTAAGGCAATGAATATAATGGCCATGTTCTATATAATAATAGTTGGTACAGTAGTGATAATACTGATTTATATTGCAATTATGGTGATGCGTGTTAAGCCCTTGATGGATGTGTTGACTCTGACCCGTTGAATGACAAGGATTTCCCTAAAGCTAAATAAAAGAGTCTGGTGTTAGTGCAAATACATAAATAGTTCCACAACAATAAAACTGATGCGATGACGGGGACTGAATCATTTGAGGAATTAGCACCGTATACGACAAAGAGAGAATAAACATTAGAACTTAACTAAAAATGCATATGTAACTAAATCATCACAGTCTGACAATGTACAGAGGCATGTGAAATAATGTAGAAAGCCTGTAAAAAAGAATAATTAAAAAAATGTGCTCAGAACCATAACAGAAAAGTGTAGAAATGGGAAAGCCAGCAGGAAAGATATAAAGAAAAAGGTACACCAAGAAAAATACGGCAAAAGAGAGGGGAAAGAGAGGCGAATGAAAAATGCACGAATAAAACTGAGGATAAACAAAAGTACTGAAACACGATCAACAAAACCTTTTACGGAAAATATGCTCGCCGCGGAAAAAAATATTACACTGCAAAAAAATATCAAAAGGGGAAAAATATATAAAAGGTACTTACGATTCTGAGTATGTAAACGGAAATGGACAGCTCTACCTACAACATATTAAGAGGAAAAAAAAAACAACTAAGAGATGTCAGGCAGGAATGAACATTGAAAAACTGACTAATGGCACAAAAGGAAAGACTGATATAAAATTAGAGAAAGCGGGGTTTTACTACTCGAGGTGATGGCAGTGGAAGTGATGATTTGTGGTGACGAATATTGTGGTGATGGAACTCATGGTACCGATACGTGTGGTGAAGATACATGTGGTGACGATACTTAGATGACGATATTCTTAGTGACGATGCCTATGGAGACGATACTTGTGGTGACGATATTTGTCGTGACGATACTTGTGGTGACGACTCTTGTGGTGAAAATATTTTTGTGCTACGGTACTTGCAACGATACACGTGGTGACGATATTTGTGTTGATATTTGTGGTGTCGATATTTGTAGGGACGATATCTGAAGTGACGATACCTGTGCTGACGATACTTGCTATAATGAAATATGAAGTGACAATACATGAGATGACGATACTTGTGGTGAAGATACGTAAGGTGACGACACTTTGAAGGTACATGAGGTGACGATACTTTGAAGATACATGAGGTGACGATACTTTGAAGATCCTTGTTGACGATACTTGTGGTGAAGATACATGAGGTGACGATACTTTGAAGATACATGAGGTGACGATTCTTTAAAGATACATGGGATGACGATACTTTAAAGATACATGAGGTGACGATACTTTGAAGATACATGAGGTGGCGATACTTTGAAGATACATGTTGACGATACTTGTGGTGAAGAGACAGGGTGACGATGTTTGTGGTGACGATGCTTGTGGTGAAGATACATAAAGTGACCATACTTGCTGTGAACATACAGGCTTTGTGACAATGTTTTGTTGTGGTGCGGTTGTCGTAGTAGCGATGAGGTCAGTGTGGTGAGGTCAGAACGAGAGGTGGCCTATGCGGTTGTGACGATGAGAGTAAGCCACATAGTCGTTGCCATCTAAGACTTCGTAGTATATCTTCCTTCTCGATTTATTCTGTATATTGTAAAAGATTGTCGTAGTAGGGGGTCTTCAGGCGTTTCTGTTCTTAATCAGTAACGACCCCTCTTCCTGTGACACATACACGACTTTGTTCTTGCACGTAACCACTTCATCTCTCTCTCGGTCTTCCTTTCATTCTCCTCCCATTCACCTCACTTTCATACATTTTTTCAGTCACTCGTTCTTCATTTGCCCCTCATTGCTATATCACTTCAGAGTACTTTCTTGCTACAACATTAGCCTCTACAGCACAATCCTCACGTAGTTTTCATATGTCCTTTTATACCATGTCACAGCCACTTCTGAAATTATTTGCTTTGAAAACAGTAAGAGAAAGATGAGAGAAACGCCATCGTAGTGAAGGGATAACAGAATGATAGCTGAAGTGCAGTATTAATTGTGGGATATATTCTATAATTTCACTGTATATAATTAGTGAGAAAATTAATTTGTAATTGCTAAAAGAAGCGGCATAATTATTCAATATCATAACAAAAAAAAAAAAAAAAAAGGAAAAAACGGGATCGCTAAAGACTCAACTGGCCTCTTAAGTGAATCCGTCTCAGTACAATGACGCCTTTTTTCTACCGAATTCTTGATACGTAGCAAACAAAGAGTGTTTTGTTTGAAGTCCTAAAAATGTGTTTGGCATTGTGCCATATAGTAACAAAAAAGAAAAAGTACTGCACGCTGGGATATAGAAGTAGAGCGAACAGTAAAAGAGAAACGAAAGAAATTGACGGAGTAGATGCATGAAAGAAATTCAGCTGAAAGATTATCAAGAAATGTGTAAAGAGATTAAAGAGAGAAAAATTAGGTAAGCGAAGAATTTGAAGAAAAATCAACCTAAATTTTTCTGGACGTAGGAAATTGTTTTGAAAACAGGTGAGAAAGTGTAGAAATGAATTTGACAAAAAAAGCGTGAAATGGGAAAGGATGAAAATGGAAGAATGATAACGAATGTAAGTGAAGCACGGAGCAGATAGAACGACTCTTTTGGAAAAATGATGGATGGAAATGGCGAGAGCAGAGCAGTAGTATATAGGATTGGGCTGGATGGTACATAAGAAAGGAATATGGTGCACAAAAATGTCACTGGCAAATGTAAGATATGCTGTGAATATGCAGAAGAAAGGGAAGACTACAAGTGTTGATGAGGTATATGCAGAAATGATAAAATGTAGCGGGACGAATGCAGTGAATTATTTTTTCGGAATATATCGAAAAATCAATATATGTATCACTGGAGTGGAAGAATGTTGTGATTGTACCATCTTATAGATGTAAAGCTTACCGATGTGAGTGCAAAGACGACTAAGTTTCCTGAGTTGTAAACAAGGTATATGGAAAAACATCGATAGGAAGATGAGACAGGTGTTAGAAGATCTGGTGAGTCATGAACAAGGTCATTTCAGGAGTGACAGGGTGTGTGTAAAACAAATATTTGCAGTAAAACCTATAACAGACAAGGCATGTTAAAGGGCTAATGATTTTTATGGTATTTATGAATATTTAAAAATGCATATGACAGAGTGGGCAGGGAGGGATTATGGAAAATGTTAAATATGTGTAATATGGAAGTAAAATTGCCAGTGCTCTTAAGGATAGTCTATATCCTCGCCAGATCAAGTTTTTGTCACTTCACTTCGCTGACGTCCTGTTCACTTTGTCCTCTATAATCCTAGGCATTTTTACTCAGCTTCATTGAAATTTTTCTTGAAGTGGGGGAGTTAGTTATATCCTTCTGTATTCCTTTCACTACAAGAGGTCTTCATCAGCTGAATGAAATCGTCAGAGCAAGAACACTGTACAAAAGAAGTCATCGGACTGAAGTTGTAAATAAAGCGATCGTCAGCAACAGAATGGCAGCGGTGTCTGTAACCCCATCTGGTACCGTGACATGATTTTAGTCAGTCTATGAGGGAAAAACTGATGCATTATTGGCAGACTGTTTCTACCCATTATACTGAGAAAAGTGTCCCTTAATTTTAATAAAACTATGTGATATTAGCAAGAATAATATATAAAAATTGTCATAGTAGTAAAGCTGTTAATTTCTAAGACATTGTTATATGCTGTAAGTTCTCGTTCATTCAGTACGATAACGTGTCATATTTATTTCTTGCTACTGCCTGATGATTTTGTTGGAGTGAAGAGGATAGAAGCAGTATCCATTCATTTCACCAATGTAATGACATTCTTTATTAAATTATTGTTATTTTTTGCTTCCTGATAATAACCAGTTTATGAGAGGTGTAGCGCACTGAGTTAATATTGATACTTCGGGTGAGGCCAGGTTTCGAGCGTTTTTACACCATCATAACAATGGATTCAGTTGCTGTTAATTTCATGTGTGTGTGTGTGTGTGTGTGTGTGTGTGTGTGTGTGTGTGTGTGTGCGTTCACAAAATGTGTGTAAAACTGGTTTGTGGCATGAGGTATCACTTATGTTAATGTTACGGTATGTGAGCTCCAGGTGTGTGTGGTGTGCGTGTAGAGCAAGATATGAGCATGAGGGTCTGTGCTGTTTGCGTGGGCATGTGCGTTTGGAGCCTCTGTTTTGCGCGTGAGTTGAGCATGTGCATATGAAAGTACTGTTGTGTACGTGGTTATGTGCACGCGAAATGTCTGTGCATGGGTTGAGTATGCGCGCATGAAGTCACTGTTGTGTACGTGGATATTTTGCGTGTGAAGCCTGTACATTGTGCGTGGTTATGTGAGTGTGGCTCCTGTGTTGTGCATATGTAAACTATGTGTCTGCAGATGTGAATCTGTTAACATTGTTAATATTACAACTGAAATGTTAAGTGCGTACTAAAGGTGTTGAGTGAGTTGCAGGTACAAAGGAGTACAAAGAAAAAAAAAACATCAACAGATCTAATGATCCTTTCGAAACTGCTTGTTACAGACTGACTCTGATATCTAATTCTGTGAGGCAAAGATAAGGATAGCAAAGCAATGAGGCTGCTTGTGTTGCTTGTATGTTGAACGTGTTGAGTGTTTTTTTTTTTTTTTTTTATGCGAGGAAGAAGGAACCAAAGGCCATGAGCCCGCAGTAACAGTTCCCTCCAAGAGAAAAACAAAATACAATAGAGAGCCAAATTCAAGATCCGATCATTTTGAGATGCCTGGACACACTACGTTTGAAAGACTGGAGATCATAGGCAGCAGGAAATACAGACAGAGGGAGACAGTTCCAGAGCTGACCTGTTGCATAAATGAAAGACTGGGAGTAACGGTTAACTCTTGCATTAGAGAGTTGGACAGAAAAGGGATGAGAGTTTGTTGCCAGACGGGTGCTACGCGCCCGTCGTAGAGGTGGAGGAATGCAAGCAGACAGTTCAGAGGAGCAGTGGCCATTAAAGTAGCGATAGAAAAGAGATAAAGATGCAACAGTGCGGCGAAGAGACAGAGGTTGAAGGGAGTCAGTAAGAGGAGGAGAGTTAATGAGACGAAAAGCCTTTGACTCCACCCTATTGAGAAGAGCTGTATGTGGGGAGCCTCCCCACACATGAGAGTTGTACTCCACACAGGGGCGAATAAAACCCCTGTATAGAGTCAACAATTGTGCAGGGGTAAAGAAAGAGCGGAGTCGGCTTAGCACACCCAATCTCTTGGAAGCAGATTTTACAAGAGATGCAATATGATCTTTCCAAGATAAGTCCCGAGTAAACGAAACCCCAAGCATGTTCAACGATGATGCAGGATTAAGCTGAATATTATTAAACATTAGTGGGTATACCTGTGGAAGACTTTGTCGGGTTGATAGGTGTAAGAACTGAGTCTTAGATGCATTAAAGACAACCATATTATTTTTACCCCAGTCAGAGATATGAGCCAAGTCAGACATTAGGTGTGCCATAGCCTTATCCCTTGTTTCTTGAAGTAACTGTTGAGATGGGCGTTTGCGGGAACCGAATGGAAAGGTGAAGGGTGGAGTCATCAGCGTATGAGTGGATAGGGTTAGATGTACAGCTTAGAAGATCATTGATGAATAAAAGGAAGAGAGTAGGTGATAGGACAGAGCCCTGAGGAACACCACTGTTGATAGATCTAGGAGAAGAACGATGGCCGTCTACAACAGCGGCAATAGAACGACCAGAAAGGAAGCTAGCGATGAAGGCACAGATAGAAGGATAGAAACCGTAGGAGGGCAGTTTGGAAATTAAAGATTTATGCCAGACTCGATCGAAAGCCTTTGAGATGTCAAGTGCAATGGCAAAGCTTTCGCCAAAGTCCCGAAAGGAGGATGACCAGGAGTCTGAAAGGTAGGAGAAGATCGCCAGTGGAGCGTCCCTGACGGAACCCATACTGACGATCGGAAAGAAGGTTGTGATAGGAAAGATGCCTTAAAATTTTTCTATTAAGAATTGACTCGAAAACTTTTGAAATACAGGACGTTAAAGCAATTGGACGATAGTTGGAGGGTCGGGAGTGGTCACCCTTCTTTGGGACTGGCTGAATGAGAGCAAACTTCCAGCAAGAAGGAAAGGTACAAGTTGACAGACAAAGGCGAAATAGTTTGCCTAGGCAGGGTGTAAGCACAGAAGCACAGTTCTTGAGAACAACAGGAGGAACCCCATCAGGCCCATATGCCTTGTTAGTACTGAGGCCAGTGATGGCAGAAAATACATCATCTGAAGAAATTTTAATGTCAGCCATAAGGAAGTCAGAGGGGGGAAGTGATGGAGGAACAGCACCGGAATCGTCTAAGGAGGAATTGGAGGAGAAAGTCTGTGCGAAGAGATCTGCTTTATCAGTAGAAGAAATAGCTACAGAACCATCAGAGTAGAAAAGAGGA
Organism: Coenobita brevimanus; assembly: GCF_032717465.1. Classification (NCBI taxonomy): domain Eukaryota; kingdom Metazoa; phylum Arthropoda; class Malacostraca; order Decapoda; family Coenobitidae; genus Coenobita; species Coenobita brevimanus. Next base: position 33,060,253 of record NC_137004.1, read on the forward strand.
GGGAAGGATGATGAGGTAAAGTTGTTAGAAAGATTTTTGGCAAGGTGCCAGAAGGAGCGGGAAGAATCCGAGTTGGAGAGTTGAGAGCATTTAGTATGGATGAAATTATTTTTAGTAGAGCGAAGAACAGACTTAGCACGATTCCGGGCAGAAACGTAAAGATTATGTGATTCAGGGGTGGGTTGGCTCCGATACCTTTTGTAGGCCTTCTCCTTGTTGCGGACAGCATTAGAACAAGCGTGATTAAACCAAGGCTTTCTTGCGTTAGTCAAAGGATATGAGAAAGGAATGTATGCTTCCATGCCCGAGAGAATAACCTCCGTAATGCGCAAGGCACACTCAGATGGCTCCCGGCCATGGAAGCAATAATCATTCCAGGGAAAATCAAAGAAGTACTGCCTGAGGGCCTCCCAGTCCGCGGCTCCAAAATGCCACAGACGACGTTTCCCTGGAGGGTCCACAGGCCGTACCGGAGTGATAGGACAGGTTAAGGTAATAAGGTTGTGATCGGAGGAGCCCAACGGAGAGAAAAGATTAACAGAGTAAGCAGAAGGATTAGTTGTGAGGAAGAGGTCAAGTATGTTGGAGCTCTCTCCAAGGCGGTCAGGGATACGGGTAGGGTGCTGTACAAGCTGCTCTAGGTCATTAAGGATAGAAAAGATGTAGGCTTGTTCACCAGGTGGATCCATGAAAGGAGAGGAGAGCCAAAGGTGGTGGTGAACATTGAAATCTCCAAGAATGGAGATTTCAGAGAAAGGAGAAATGGACAGAATGTGTTCCATCATAGAAGTAAGATAATCGAAGAATTTTTGATAGTCAGTAGAATTAGAGGATAAGTAAACAGCACAGATATATTTAGTCAGAGAATGACAGGAAAGCCGAAGCCAGAGTGTGGAGAATTCAGAAGAATCAAGGTCAGGAACACGAGAGCAAGATAAGTCGTTGCGTATGTATACACAACAGCCACCTTTGGCTTTGAAATGAGTATAGAGAAAGTAGGAGGATACAGAAAAGGGTTTGCTGTCAGTTGCCTCAGACAGCTGAGTCTCGGTTAGAAAAAGAAGGTGAGGTTTAGAGGAGGAGAGGTGGTGCTCAACAGAGCGAAAGTTAGATGAAAGGCCGCGAATGTTGCAGAAATGAAGAAGAAGAGAGTCAGACCGTGGTTCCAGGCACCTCGAGTCGTCACCGGGAGAGGGGCAGATGGCGGGGGCATTTATGGTCCCCCCCCCTGGGGACTCCGAGGCTGTGTGAATTGACGCCATTTTTGGTTAATTTTGAATAGGAAGTGTAGTGTGTACTGTGCATGTAGTGTGGTGAAGATAGTTAGAGAAATTTGTACTGGAGAGCATGCTGGCCTACTCTCTGTGTAACTGAGACACTGAAAAAGTTCAGCAAAGGGGGATGGTCAGGAACTAGTCCTGAGGGCTGATGAAACGGGAGCTCCAGCACTCCCTGTCATCAGCTTTCCATCCACCTCGGGAGTACTGCCCTGCTCGACTGGTGCTACAGTCTACTGTGTTGCTTATATGTTTCATGCTCTCAGTTTATGAGGTTTAATCGATTGAGTGTCTTGCGTAGGTTATTACTGAAGTTCTATTGAGTGTATTGCTTAGGTATGAATTACTGAAGTTAAGTGTTTGATTGGTGAGTAGTGGGTAGTGTGTTTTCGCGTGCGTGTAATGAGTTGTGTGTGTGTGTGTGTGTGTGTGTGTGTGTGTGTGTGTGTGTGTGTGTGTGTGTGTGTGTGTGTGTGTGTGTGTGTGTGTTTCATCTCTAATCAGCATCGGGCGACTTATGTATTTTAATCTGGCTAACGACACACGATTTTACTCTTCCCATTTTCACCTGACTTAGTGCAAGAAATAATTAAATGTGTACCGTGCTGTCTTGTCCCACTCAGCCAGAGGACGTACAGTATGTTTTTTTTGTTTTTTTTTCCTGGCTCCAGATGATTTTATTCAATATAGGAAAGATTTCGAAATGGAAGGGTCAGATACAGCCTTCACTACCTCAACCAACACGAGGAGTCCCTGTTTAGCTGAATACAGTCGTCCGGAAATAGCAAGGTAAAATTTTAAAAGATAACAGTTTACCGAAGGAGTCAGTTAAAACGGAGAATGCTGCGTGCTGAAGTTGTTGTTTGTGTAAACCAATGAGCGTCGCCTTTATCCCTACCGTGGTTGTTTCTTCTCTGGTATCTTATTCCGGCTAAAGCCATATGATTTTATTAAGCTGACAGTGAACCTAAGAACCTAAGAATGCTAATACCGGTACCATTAGCTCACCCATGGTTGGGAACACTCGAGTATTGTTTTCCTGTTGACGCTATACGATTTCATTCAGCTGAGTGTGAATCACAGAATCTTAAAAGTGATATACTCGTTTATTTTTTTTTTAATGGCTCTTCCTCTACTGACTAAGCTCTCGTCACAGCTGTGGATGGACTAATAATAATTAATGCACTCAACTCGAAAGGGCGATCCTGGCTTGATTACAGTGAGTACAATAGTACTGTAGCGAGAATAAACGATGCTGTACTATTGAGTTGTCATTGTAGGATAAAGTATAAATGTGTACTCCTGTGAAAATAGGTGTGTGTGTGTGTGTGTGTGTGTGTGTGTGTGTGTGTGTGTGTGTGTGAAGAGAGAGTGCTGTATGTTTGTGGGTGGTCGTGTGTGGTTGGAGGGTATTCTGTATGTGCGCATGACAGGTGCTGCGTGCGTTTAGTGTGTGTGTGTGTGTGTGTGATGACTTGTGCGCTTAGACAGCAGTATGCACTTGGTATGCTTTGTGAATGTACTCGTATGGATGTGCTTGAATGTGCCTGGTGAGTGAGGTGAAGTGAGGGAGGGGTGATATGTGGAAGGTGATAGCATGAGTGTGGAATGTGTGGAACATGTGTGCTGTGAGCGTATGCTTGTGTTTGTGTGTGCCTTGTGCGTGAGGTGAGGTGAGGTGAAGGATGGCGCTAAGCAACCACCTCGAGTGACGTGTTGTCCCGGTGACTCTCCGTAAAGCAGCGCCTCTTCCACCACCACTACCTCCACCACTATAGTTACCAGCATCTTCAGTAGCACCAGCAGCAACATTATCATCATGTAATTATCGTTATTATTATCATCAGCTATATTATCTCCATCATTAGTATCACTGTCAGCAGCAGCAGCAGCAGCATAGCCTGCATCAGTTATCATGGTCATCCTCATCACAGCCTCATTCTAGTCAGAATCACCATCATCACAACTCTTTATCCCCGAGTAAAAAGCTAAGGTGAGGTAAGATCCAAATTAGAAAAGAAAAAAAAATGTAAATAATCATCACAACACTATTCCCAGCTAAAAACACAGTGTGAGGTGCGATCTAATGCCAAAGTCCAACGACACATAAGCCTGAGAAACTCACCAGTATACCCGGTGAGATGGGCCACACACTCATTCACACATCATTCAAGGCAGGATTCTTGACTCCACTTAACAAGAATATCCATCAGCACATTCTTTATTAATTCACATATTACCTGTGAAAGATCGTTACTGAGGAGGGACAAAGCAGCTTGGAGAGACTTCTCGTAAGAGGCCACTGCTCATAGGATGTTGAGGCAGGCAATGAAATGAGGATGGTGGATGACATTAAATCTCTCAGCTAGAGGACGTAATTTTAATTGCATTCCTGCTACCCCTTGCCATTTTATTCATCTTATGAAAGGCCTCTCATACTGAAGGGGTTGTGGTTGTTGCTGCTGTGATCCCAGGCTCATCTGAACGCGAACCCGGTGGACTGCAGCCTGAAGCTGTCTTTCCGCACTTCACCATCTTCCTGTCGAAGAATAAAGAGGAAACTGAGAGACGTTTGTTTAACCGCTGGTCGACATTAGAGGTGCTTGAAGGTGTCTCTCTCCAGCATTAAAGATTATAAAGAAGAACCCTCTCCTAGAGTCAATAAAGTGGTCAGATAACAGCAAGACTAAAATTACCCTGACGCACTTGGACCTTAAGAGGCTGTCATTATAGGCGTATCCCGGTTATGTGATGAATACCGATTGTTTGATATCCTATAACGCAACGAATTTTTTCCCCCGTTTCAAAATAACACAGAGTTTAATTAATTTGACTTCACCTAACGCTATTATTTACCAGGAAGTAACTGACTCTGTAATGTTGCATCACTGTGGATATTAATCAGTCACTTTTAAAATCCACTGACGGTTTTTTTCATTATGTCATTTTTTTAAAAAGGGCTTTGAAAAGAACCAATAATATTAATTTACTACAGCAAAATGTGATGACCTTTTCTCCATTATTTGTGTCACTTTCCATCCCTTCATGCCATTCTTATAAATCTGATAACAAAGCCAAAAACAGCACTGTCTTCATTGTTTTTTTTTTTTATTGTCCTTCAGTCTTTCTTCCCTTCACTACCAAATGAATAATTTAGCTCTTGGAGAAAGTTCGTAGTGAAGGAGCTGAGTAAAGATCGTTTATTAACCCTTTCACTGTGAGAGGATTTTCCATAGTTAATAAAATCATCGAAAGGCAGCAAGAACTTATTTCTATAAATCTTCACCGAAGGTAAGAAGAAAAATTAAAGCAGAGAGAGAGAGAGAGAGAGAGAGAGAGAGAGAGGATGCTGGTAGCTATATAAAATGTAGCCACAGTAGCTGGGTGGTAGAACGTTTGTCTCGTGATCAGTGTGTACCATGAATATCAGGTTCAGTTTTTTTGCTGTGATGGACATATAACGTAGGTGATGGTAGCATGTCTTTGCATGGTACTTGTACATGTTCATACCTGTCGGTTCATACCAATGACATGCCGAATTTGACGCACACAAATGTATGCATTTACAACATGGTCGCTGTCGTATGCAGTAGGCCTACTTTCACACCTAGCACCCATTCCCTGTTGTGACTTGCCCAAAATGCGGAAGCTTAATATTCTAGTTACCACTTTCCCTCCGAAGAAGGACTGATACGGATACAAAATGCCCACACAAGCACAGGTGTAAGTCTCATCAGGATGTGCGAAAAATGAGAATAACATGGCAGACGAGGAGTACAAAGAGATAATGATAGGCCATTAAGGAACACATGATGCATCTCAGGAGCTGACCTCTGGCGTAGTGAGACACGGGTATCTTTCACAGTTGATTTATTCACATTTCAACAAAAAGAATCTCCAACATAGTAAGCTTCACTGGGAATTTTTGGAGCTCATTAAACATTCCTTGATAACGATTCTAATAAGTCTCATGTTTATGATTCGTAAACTAGCCGGCATCACTACTAAAGGTGACTGTGGAAGAGGAAACAAAAGAGTTAATGTTTCGTCGGTAACCGTCTTAACGAAAATCATGGTCTGCGGAGGCGGCCTGCAAACAGAAAAGGCTGAGGTTATTCATCCCACCAGCGGCAACTGGGTGGGTATCAGTGCCCACTTAACTCCTTCGCTGTCACAGGTCTCCCCTAAATTATGCTGCCTATGGCGTATTGTGGTAGTAAGGTTAGTATGAAACACTTTAATCATACGGAATTGTTTAATGAGGATATTTTAATAACCTTCCACTTAAGTAAATCTTTCGCTATTAGGAATAAGATCATAAGGACGCAATCGTGTTAAAGAATTTCAAGTCAGTTCCAGAAGGGGCCTTGGAATGACTTGTCTAGAGAACATAAAAATCGCACATCGGGTTTTACTGTATTCACCTCGACTCTCAGGCACATGCGATGCCCCCTCAGCCGAATGTAATCGTCTGGTGTCAGTTTAGATAAAGTAATAAAGTTATCACGACTTGGGAAAGATAATGTACAAAATAATAACACTTTCAGGCTCCTGTGTTCATTCATGGTTTATTAAACTCGTCTGGTCTTAGCCGCAATAAAGTACAAGAGAATATGCGACAATGAGAGGTTAATTTAACTCTCTTAATCTTTTCCGCTTTTACATTAATCTCACCAGCACCCTGTTTTCCTATATTGCCTGCCTTTCTTAATATTTATTTCGTTTCCTTAGGATATTAATCCCTTAAATTTGGGCGACGTCATTTTCTTCTTTGCTGCCACCAGATGATTTTATTCAACTTAGGAAAAGCCTTTTGTTCTGAAGGGGTTTATTAAAGTTATATCTAAAATGCCTAGCCCTAAAAATCTACCCTAAGCTGAATAAAATTATCACTAATTGGCAGGAACAAAATGAAAGGGGCGTCCCTGGTCTCAATAGTTTAATTCTTATTTTAAAGGCATCTTAATGTTAAAGAATCTTGAATTTGGCTCTTTGTCGCTTAGTTTTTGTGGAAAGGACGACTTTGGAGGCTTCTACCCTTTGGTCCTTTCTTTTCATAAAAAAAATAGCATTATAGGCAGGGATAGTAACCAGATACCTTACATACGAGTATATGCCTAACTGTTTTGATATTTTAGTCCCATCATTATTTTGCTGCCCTTGACGAACTTATTTAGTCTAAATCCTCACGATTTTGTCCACTTGAGGAAAATGCAGACAATCCAGAAGTTAAATGGGTTGATTCTGAACATTTTGACTGCTGGAATTTCCCTCAACTAATACTAATAATCTTGATGCGTCCACAGTATATTAAAGGGTGCATATACGTTTTCAAAGTTTAGGCATGAAGAGATGACTGCAGTTGTCGTACAACAATCACCTAAACAAGATGAAGTAGTGTAGGGAATGGTGTGGAGAGTGTTATACTCGTAAGAGGGGAAGAGGTCGAATGGAAGGGGGATTCCGGTGAGGTGAGTTTGAAGGAGGTTCCTTGTGGGTAGGACAAGGGAGAGAGGAGGAAAAGGGGGACCTAGAGCTGGAGAAGGAAACGGATGACAGGACACAGAGGGGGAAAAGTTCAGGAAAGAGGAGGAACGGGGATGAAAGAAAGCAGGAAAGAGAGGAGGGAAGGGGCATGGAGGAGGACCCGAAAGAGAGGGGGAATTAGGGACGGAAGAGAGCAGGAAAGAAAGGAGGGAAAGTAGATGGAAGAGAACAGGAATGAGAGGGGGAGAAGGGACGGAAGAAAACAGGAAAGAAAGGGAGGGGATATGGAAGAGAACAGGAAACAGAACAGGGGGAGAGGGGATGGAAGAGGGCAGAAAAGAGAGGAAGGAGAGGGCATGGAAGAGGACTGGAAAGAGAGGAGGGAGAGGAAATGGAAGAGAGGAGGGAGAGGAGATGGAAGAAAATAGGAAAGAGATGAGGGAGAGGAGATGGAACAGGACAGGAAAAAGAGGAGGGGAGAGGGGATGGAACAGGACAGGAAGGAGAGGAAGTGAAATGGAATAGGAAAGAGAAGAAGGAAAGGGGATGGAAGAAACAAGAAATAAAGGAGGGAGAGAGGATGGAAGAGGACAGGAAGGAGAGGAGGGAGAAGGGATGGAAGAGGACAGGAGAGAGAGAGGGGAAGGAAAAGATGGAGATGGGTCAAGAGAGAGAAGGTGGAGGGGAGAGATGGAGCTGGAGCAGGGAGGAGAATGGGAGAAGGAAATGGGTAAGCAAGATGAAGATGAAGGGGATCAGAAGAGAAAGAAGAGTAATTATTCGAGTCACAGCAATGACGTATCTTACATTTTATTCTTGCTACTGCCAGACAATCATTTTCAGATTAGAAGGGATGGAGGGATTAGACGTTACCTTCACTAACCCTTTCATAGCAAAACATCTCCCCTGAACTAGACGAAAATCACCCACAAGTGGCAGGAATATAATGGAGAAATATGTCGCCTGATTAAAGGTGTTAAGGATATGAGGGGCCCAGACTCCGGTGGACCAAAGGACGACCTACTAGGGGAATGATAAGGCCGAAATTTATTTAGAAGGGGAATAACGGGCACTGTACTCTGTCCATATTATCTTGGCCAAAACGTGCCATCTCCCTTTCTTGAATCCTACCCTGTAACACGAGATAACTACTAAAATATGGCGCTAGTCACGAAGAGCTGCTGTAGAATGGATGTAGAGCTGTTGCACTTCTTATTTTGCCACTAAATCACAGAAATTTCCGGACGCTCCCAAAAGACGAATATCTCCACTGTTAAGGTTAATAAACTACATATAGTACGAGAGGCAGGGTGTGGGGAAGGGGAAGGGGACGGGGGAAGAACATGACAAAGGTGCACAGGTCCTGATGTGAGGGGCAGGTGAAGGGGTCTTAGGGTGCGTCCACAATTGCCCTCGAACATAGGTTGGCAACATGTTAAATAACCCACTCACGAACAAGCTGTCAACAAGCTAACAACACGAAGCTTAGGAAAATTTTGCTGACATGTTGGCAATTGTTGCCGTCATGTAATCCAACATGTTGGAAGCAATGTTGCCAGCATATGTTCGAGGGCAGGTGTGGATGCACTTTAAGGGTTCGGTTAGTTGATTCAGTTTTCCTTAAGATCAACAAATCGAAGCGAATTGGAGGTATTTTTAGAAGGTACCAACAATGATTGGACATAAAAAGGATGATAAAATGAAAGATAAAACCGACGGAGATGCGGTTAGTGGAGCCGGTGTTCCTTGAGGATCAACTAACCAGATCAGATTGGCGATATCTTTCTACAATGCAAACAGTGACTGGATATAAAAAGGATGGTAAATTGTAAATATTAGACAGAGGTATGAATTCTAAGCAGTCCCTAGTTTTTGTCGAATAATATTATCAAATACTTTCGTGTACGCTGAGCCTGTTTGCTTGTAAGTGCTGGAGTATTTTAAAAAGAGTGTGTCAGGAGCTGGTTCTTCTGAATGATTGGATGATTATTGATATCTTCCCTTCCCGGATACTCTGGCAGGGCATTAATCTTGGTAATCTGCCGCTGCCATTAAGGTAAGGGAGGTAACCATCAGGGCTGAGACTGTTTGCTTCGAGGGACGTTATTTGAACAATTTAGACAGGAAATTGTTGAGGATTAAAAGTTCTCCCGAGGTGGCCTTCTTCTTGTTTTCCGAGCTGCCCACCATCATTAACTACACGCTAAAATTACTGTCGCGCCGTCTATTAGAGCATTAAGTGGCCTCCTCATCACACACACTTCCATGTTCCCCTTAGTTTCTGTATCATGCTCTGAGACTCTAAGAATTAAAAGTAAGAAAATTCAAGAGCAAAATAATGAAAATAATAATAATAATAATAATAATAATAATAATAATAATAATAATAATAATGATAATAATAATGATAATAATAATGATAACAATAATAATAATCTCAACCCCCTTTTCCACTTGAATGGAGGGGGAGACAGAACCAGAAAAAGAAAGAGGATAGATCGGTATTAGATGCAACCCTCGTGCATCTCCGTACATACTTCATCTGTCCATTCGCCCTTTCCCAATTATGTTTTCTCCCTCAGTGTTCATACCTCGCCAGTTCATATATTTACAGACATCGTTCATCGACTCTCCTCTTGGCTTTCTGAACTTCCTCCTAACCTCAGACTCACCCATACAGTATATACCCTTTTCACTACACAAATCAATATATTAATAAAAGGAAATGGCAATCAAAGGCCAATGAAATACTCCACAGAATTTACAGAGCAAGGTAAACAAGCCAGAAAACACGAGTGCAGCAGCGACGGTATATATGTGCAAGCCTTTTTCCCACTGCCACAAACCATAATATTCAATAGCAATAATTCTCAAGCCGGCTTATTTTTCCGACACCCGGTGATTTTTGCGTTAAGAACCATTCAGGCAGAGGCTTCCACTTTTGTTTTTCCGGAGCCGTATTTAACAGGATCTGTGGTGGGCGGGGGTTCACTGGCACCGTCGACCTCCGCTCCCTCCATCCCCTCTGAATGTCATAATCAGGATGGAAGAAACAAGGAAGGAAGATGTGTTATTGAAGGCTGAAGTTCTGAGGGTGGAATGGCTTGGTTTGTGTTATCTCTCTCTCTCTTTCTCTCTCTCTCTCTATCTATCTATCTATTTATCTATCTACCTATCTATCTATCTTTCTCCTAAATATGCCTGCCCAGTGAAGAACAGAAGGCACGGAAAAAGAGAAAAATAAGAAAATATGGAAAGTAGGGGGGTGAAAGAGAGAACAAGAAATATGACCAGAGGAAAGTGGAGGAGGGAGAGGACGAGAGTGAGAGAGAGAGAGAGAGAAGATAGTAGGAGCATGAGAGGAGGTAAGAGGGTAGTGAGGAAGAAGAAAAGTTGGATTGTTTTGGGAATGTGATGAGAGATATATGAAACAAACTGTAAACTCGTAAATGAGGGGATTAGACTGAATACACTCAGAGAGAGAGAGAGAGAGAGAGAGAGAGAGAGAGAGAAGTATGAGAAATAAGGGTTGAAGCACAAAATGATTAGGGAAGGGGAAACTATGAAAAAAAAAAAAATATTGTACACCATCTCATGGAAATGTAGGATCATATAAAAGAAAAATCACATGAAAAATCCCTAGTACCCAAAGACGTGATTGTCCCCACTTCTCCTCACGAAAGTCGATAATTATATGGATTCCTGTTGCCAAAAGCTTAAGTATGTATAGTGCTGAAGGAAGACGCCTTAACCCACGAAGACCCTAATGCTTCCAGTAGGAGGACTAGCCCGGATGAATAAACGCCCCTGAACTTCCCTCACCTCCTGGATAGAGAATGGTGGGCTGCAGTGTTAAGTTTCCTGCTGTCCAGTGTGTCCTTGTGTAGATAAACCCATAACTGCAACTACTGCTACTAGTACTTAATGTTTCCTTGTATGATTCCACTCTTGAACTTCATAAAAGTTTTAGGTCTAATTAAAAAATAAATTGGAAGTGTTGTCTTGGGATACGTGTCTGTGGAACAACTATATCAAGTTTCAAGTGATTAGGTGAATAAATGGAAGCATGAGACCAAACTGAAAAATAATGAAAGAAATTGAGGTCATACAGTATGCTTTCCACCTTAGTATGGAGACCATGAAAGAGAGAGAGAGAGAGAGAGAGAGAGAGAGAGAGAGAGAGAGAGAGAGAGAGAGACGAAAGGGTGGGGGAAGGATAGAGGATACAAGATGGAGTAAGGCAGGGATGAGCGTGAATGCCTGACAAAGTGTAAATCGGTAGCTAGCCGCCAGTCTCACCTGCACCCTGTTTACCTGCCATTAATCACGCCTTAAATATGTATCCCACTTCGGACCCTCACCAGCCTCCACCCTCTCTTGAGCTTTGCTTTTTATTTATTTATTTTTCTTTACTGCAATTCGTTCTGTTTTTCTCAATTCCCATCTATGTTTTCGTTCATCTTTTTTCCCTTTTTAATTCATGTCAATCGTCAAGTCCTGTATTGTCTACTCAGGAGCCCTGGTACTAGGGCCAGGTTTCTCATTCTGGATACTTAAATGGAGAGTGATCATTCGCCCGTCCTTGAGCAGGATTATGTGATCAGTAAACCTCAACTACCCTTTGTATGTAAGCCCTTATGAATCAGATCCAGTTGGAACTCCTCAGTCCAATTGGTACCAGACAAATATTTGCTGATTACACGAATTTCATGATTACAAAAGCATATTTACCTTACCATTCAGTGTATTTATCAGAAAGTAGCACAATATCAAGTGAGTGGAGAGTGGACGTCCCCACCTACCTTCCCTATTAGCTCCTTTTCTAATGTTACGTCTTTTTGTATGATTGAGCTTACGATGTTATTTTTCAAAACAGAGGATTTAGACATAGCCTTCATTAACTCCTTCATTAACTGGACACTCAAGCACGATTAACATAAACGTCTGGCAGTAGCAGGAAGAATAATAAACAAAGTCGTCATCCTACCGAAGGAAATAACTCTTTTTCTTAATATTATTTTAGCACGAGAAAGCTATTACACTCAGCTTAGACCCTACTTATCGTAATGAAGGGATTATCGTGAGTGTTTCAACCTTCGTCAGTCAGTTTCTCCTTCAGTTTGTATAATCATCTGGCTGTATACCAAAGACAATTATATAAAACGTTAAATTATGCAAGGCATTCCTTATTCTTCATCTTTTCTTCGTTTCTTTTTAATGTTTCTTCTTCTTCTTCTCTTCCCCCCCCCCCTCTCTCTCTCTCTCTCTCTCTCTCTCTCTCTCTCTCGCCTATTATTTTTTCCTGCATTTCCTGTTCTTATTTTTCTGTTCCCCTCGTCCTCCTCCTCCTCCTCCTCCTCCTCGTCCCCTTCGTCTCCTCATCTCACCCTTTCTCTCTCTCTCTGTCTTTCGTTCCCTCCATTTCTGCTTGATTCTGCTTTCTGGTTCTATATCTCTTTTCCATTTCCTCTCCTCTTACTTCTTTCTTGGTTTGCTTTCCTATCCCATTCTCTTTTCCTAATTCAGTTTTTTCCTGTTTCTTCTTCTCATTTTGTTTCTCCACCTCATGTTTTCTTTTTCATTGGAATTATTTCTTCACTTTCTTCTCTTCCTATAATTTCTACACAGTTTCGTTTCTCTCTTCTCCCTACTTTCTCTTTCCATCCTTTCCGTCATTACCATCTTCTTTTTCTTATCTCCTCTCCGTTTTCTTTTTTCTTCCATTTCTATTTTCTTGTATGTTTCCTCCAGTCTCTGTCTGTCTGTCTGTCTGTCTGTCTGTCTGTCTGTCTGTCTGTCTGTCTCTCTCTCTCTCTCTCTCTCTCTCTCTCTCTCTCTCTCTCTCTCTCCTCACCTCATTCCAGCACCCTCTGTCTTCCCCTACACCTACCTCACCATCTCTTCCATCTCCTATTCAATCCCTTTATTCATCACTACCTCTCCTATACTCATTATCCTTCCCTATGCCTCCTTTATCTGCTTTGATCTTACCCTATCATCCCTCCCATTCCTTCCATTTCCCTCCCTTGGATCTTGTTCTCTCCTCACCACCTCCCCTAGTCCCTCCCTCCTCTCCTTATTATTTATCCCTTTCCCTCCATTTCATCCTGTGCTCGCTTCCTCACCTCTCCTATTTCCTCTGCTCTCTTTTCATCATTCACTCTCTATCCTTTCCTTCTATCCTTATTTCCTCTCTCTTCTGTCTTTAATACTTGCCTTTTCCTTCTGCTCTTTCCTTAGCAGCTCTTCTCTTCCGTCGTCTCTTTGTCAGCTCACGAACCTTCCCTCTCCCTCTCTTCCTCCCTGTCTCAGATCCAACGGAGGAAGGTTTGGGGGGAAGGGAACGACGTGATGGGAAAGAAGGAAATGTGGGAGGAGGGAAAAACACACGATAGGAATAGGAAGGAAAGAGAGTGGGAAGGAGGAAGGGAAAAAGCCCTTGGGGAGAAAGGAAGGAGGCAAGGATAAAAACCATCATGCAGAAGGAAGAGAGGAAAAAACTATGATGAAGAGGAAAGCATCAAGGATGGAGGTAAGACAGGAATAATTTGATGGAGAGGACAGAAGGAACAAAAGAAAGATGAAATAGAGGAGAAAAACAGAATGGGATGGAAGGAAGAAAACATAAAAACGAACCGGGAAGGAAGAAGGGAAGCAAGAAGAAATGAAAATGAATACGATGGGAAGGAAAGATGGAGGTACAGAGAAGAAAAAAGGCGATGGAATATAAGAAGGAAGGGGGGGAGGAAGAAAGAAAATGAGGAGGAAGGAGGGAGAAAAAGATATCAAAAAACGTTGTCCAGGAAGGGGAGATGGAAGGAAATAAAATACGATGAGAAGGAAGGAGGGAAGGAAGTGGGAAAAAAAAAAAAATCTCAGTACGAGTGTCACAGTGGATTGCTTTAGTGAGGCGCCTCGAGGAAACGTGACTGGAGGGAGTGACGAGCAGAAACTCCTCCAGGGTAGAAGAATATTTTGCCGTAGATGCGTGACGCGGGAGTAAAAGTCGTATTTATTTCTCACTCGCCCGGATCAAGAGGAAATTCAGGCCTTTTTTTATGTGTATGTACCCCGTGTTTATGTATTTCTCCCCAACCCCTACTACACCCGAGGACGTCATTGCCATTTACTGGCGATTATATTTCAACCTTCGGAGAGGTCGCCGGCAAAAATGGCCGGATAAAGAGGATTTTCAGGTCGTTTTTATGCATGTGTACATGGTACTATATAATGTGCATTTCTCTTCAGCCTGACGATATTATTATTACTGCGATACCCATATTAACAAATGAATGGGAGTGACTGAAAATACAAATCGAGAGAGAAAGGAGGGAAAATGAATTATCTGAGAATAATGAGTCGAGTTGCGTGGAGAGACAGGCAGATAAATGAAGTGTTCGATAACTCTGCGATATTGACGTGGATGTGTTGGCAAGTACAACGAGGAATAAATTCAGATAGTATTGCCATGTGGACCGAATGGAGAGTAAGAGACTGACTAGGAAAATGTATGTGAATAAGATGAAGGGAGAGATTGCAGGGTGGTGAAAGAGGATGAGCTGAAGGGAGGGAGTGATAAGGTACCGCACTGTCTTTGGTTGAAGGTAGTGCGCAATAGAAAGAGGTTTGAATGATGACCAAGCACAAAGGGACGTGGATGCGAATTGTTCGTGGCCACACCCTTCAGGATTAAGGTGTTTGGCTACTGGCAGACCTGAAATGTATATGTATTACTTCTCAGCCGGAGGATGACATTCATAATATTTTCATGCTATTACCGAACGATGTTTATTTGGCTAATGAGAATACTTGAAATTTTGAGTGGTTAATGAAGATTATGTGTACCTGGTGTACTGTACACATTTTACTTGTAAACCCCATTAGCACGAGAACGTAAAATTTTATATATTTTCTTCTTACTGCTTTAGAGGATTATTTCATTCAGCTTAAGAACTCACACACAAAATAAAGGAATTATGAAGGTTGCACTTTTTGTACCCGGTGTATATACATTTCCTCTTCGTTTTTCTTTTTGCTTCTATACTCAACGATTTAATTCAGCTTAGGAGAGAACTACAGAAGTGAAGGGGTTAATGAAGGCTGCAGTAAAAGTCGGATATATTTCTTACTTGGCCGGATAAGGGAAATGCAAGCTGTATTTTGTTTGTATGTGTCCATTGTATAAGTACTCATTTCTTCTCAGCGCATTTTCAGCTTTCTTCGTGCTACACACACACACACACACACACACACACACATCTATCTCTCTAGCAATACATACACTGTACATACAATATATATATATATATATATATATATATATATGTGTGTGGGTGTGTGTGTGTGTGTGTATGTGTGTGTGTGTGTGTGTGTGTGTGTTTCATTTTCATCAGTCTCTCACCAGAGTATTTTACTCCACCTAACAGGGTATTCAGCTGTTAACGTGTCAATGGAGGCCGCATCTAACCATTCCAACTAGAAAAATATCTGCAGCTGAATATAAAAAAGAAAAATGCCTGGAGATGGTAAGAATCATATAAAAAACTGTCATCGTACTGGTGGGGTTAATGACTTCCGCACTTCATACTGTGGTCACGGAAAAGGTAACTATTTTTTTTTTTTTTTTTTTTTATCCAATACAGAGGTCCATTAACGAAGTCTGCGCCGCTGTACAATAATGTTTTTTTTTTTTTTTAAATATTCGAGAGAATGTTTTCTATCCACGTGTATCCAGGTTTTGAACAGTTCCTATTCTTGTGTGAAGCAACGGTACAGGAGAGAGAGAGAGAGAGAGAGAGAGAGAGAGAGAGAGAGAGAGAGAGAGAGAGAGAGAGGAGTACTGCACTTGTTTCTGCTTGTTTATGTTTCCGCATCGATTAGGAAATGTTATGAACAATAACATACCGACAATCCGCTTAGGCAAATACAGTTTTCCGTGAAAATGCTCTTTACTTCTCTACACTAAAGGGGAGTTACGGTGATCCACAGTGACTTTGTACCGTATCATGGGCAAGTTCCAATAATACTGCCACAAATTTGGTTCAGTCTGTTAAAAGTTATCTGATAAAACTACGCCGTTCTTTTCATGCACTCGAATGTGAGACGATATATAAATTTAACCGTGGACATCACAGTACATTCCAAGAAGTTCAACAGTCCTCACACGCGCACCATATGGCGCCACACTCACAATGTTTTATGTGATGATTATGTTAGGGTTGTCTCATTCAGAAGTGGTGTGATGGTATTAGCGGATTTTTTTTTATGTCTTATAACTGAGGTCTGGAGATCAGTTATGACTGTTGTAATGAAACAAAGTCTCAGACTGTTCCTTGCGTCATTCGGGAACATTCTTGGGCATTTTGACACTCAGCTGTCTACCGTATCATCTGAACATCATATACATGAAAATACATTTATTAGTATATTATGGAATATGTTGTATGCATACGGATACCGATACTGAGAAACACTTAAAAGAAACTCGCGATGATTCGGCCACACTGAATGACAGACAGATATACAGGCAGAGAGGAAGTCTGATCTGATCTACCAAACCTAACTGGCAGCATGAAGAATTATGTAAGGGAACTTATGACTCCAACTGTAGAGTGAAAAACAGGCAAAGTTTATTTTTTAATGCAAAGAAGGAGAAACCAAAGGCTAGATGCCCGCAGATTGTTTCCTCCAAAAACATAATAAAAACAAGATAATAGAGAGTCAGATTCAAGATCCTTTCATTTCGACATGCCTGGACAAACTACGTTTAAAAGACTGGAGGTCATAGGTTGTAGAAAATATAGGCAGCGGTCAAGGTCACAGGGAAAGGTCAAAATTCCACTCGGATGTGAGTGAACAAAATAACTAGAACAGTTCTGATCTGATTCGTATCAATTATATATCGTGGGAGGGTCGAGAGTTTGCCTAGTGGTTTACTTTATTTTATTTTATTTTTTACCAATAGGTCTAACGTCAAGCCTGAAAGAAATCTAAACGTATACGGACTTAATCGGACTTAGACCAAACTTTGCGAAATGGTTCTGAGTAAAGCAGCAATAAAGGGGATATTTTCTGACCAATCAGCCAGATGTCATGGACACGAGATAAACATAACGTTAGGCCTTTCAAATCAGTTTTGATTGACTGGTGGAAGGACTGAGGGTCAGCCAAGAATGAAGTGCTTTTATACTGAGAACAATACATCAATAGTCATTAGTCAAGGAGCAAGGTTATCTTAGAGGATTTTGATCAGATTTAAACTACATGTGGTAGAATGGTTGAGGGTCAGACAAGTGTGAAGCTATTCGATTTTGAGAAGAAAGAATAGAAGATCAAAGTCACAGGGAAAAGTCAAATGCTTCGCCCTTCGATTATTGGAGTGTATGGGTGTTGCATTCTCTGAGTACTAGTTGCTGTTATTATTATTATTATTATTATTATCATTATTATTATTATTATTACTATTATCATCATCATCATCATCATTGTAATTATTATTATTATTATTATTATTATTATTATTATTATTATTATTATAACAAGTTGGTAACTAAGGCAAATGGAGGGACTGGATAAATTCCTCAGTAAACCCTCCTCAGTCATAGGGTGCTCGTTATAGCACCTAGTAATACCAAGACTACGATCAAAATTATGTCCTCCAACTAATGAGAACACCGACGGACTAACGTACTAGGTTTACATGTCACCCTTCGAAATGGAATGGTCAGATGGAGCTTAAACTAACCCTTTCGCGTCCAGAGATTCTTCGTATGTTGACTAAAATAATCTGGTGGCACAATCATTATAATAAAAAATAAAAAAATCGTTCGCGTATGTGAGGAAATTACATTATGACAAGTCTTCCGTCGGTTTTCCATTAGGCTGTAGAGTTTATGCGAGTGTGTGTGTGTGTGTGTGTGTGTGTGTGTGTGTGTGTGTGTGTGTGTGTGTGTGTGTGCGCTCAAGGTAAGCATGCTGTCCCCTGTAGGCTTTCTTTACTATAAATATAATCCTCCCTCTTGTTGGCTGTTAAGGTGAAGGCAACATTTACAGCTGTGGCGCACCATACTAACCTGATGATGAGGAAAGATTTCACAAGAGTCCTTTGTACTTTTGGCAGTACCATAAACGGCACTGGTGTCATGAATACCAAATAACGAATGAATAGTGTGTTCGCTTATCAAAATTCTTTGATAAAATCATGAATATTATATGGAGTAATAAGTAAAAACACGTATGAATGTTGTGTTCTCCAAATGCATCTTAATTTTAGAAAATTTATACGATCAGAAAAGGCAGATGTATTACTTGCAAAGACATACAAAACTGAAAACCAGATCTCCAACACAGTTGTAGTAAGTGGAACGTACAATTATAATACGATTAATATAAAACTTTACTGCTTTCACTGGTGGTGGTATTGTTTAAGAGTTTATAAATCCCTTTTGAATATATAAAGGTCTTTGTTGCGCAAAAACAATTTGTCAGTGACTGCCAGCAGCTTCACTCGTATCCAAAGCCACATTATGATATTCCACGCGATAACATTGCATATATATCACTGGTCTCATGTCGGCTTTACACCTTAGGCTTCACACAAGTTTTACCAAACAATTATCAATGCTAGTATAAACGGAAGGTTGTGAATTTTTTTTTTTTTCCAGAGGAAACTGTTATTTTATTATATATCATGTAAAAAAGTATTACCACCGTTGAGAGAGCAGTTATATATATATATATATATATATATATATATATATATATATATATATATATATATATATATATATATAATAAGTCGACTGAAGGGTACACTCTGTGACATGAAAATGAAAAGAGAAGTCAGCTTACACTTTATTAACCCATTTTCCGCCCATTGTCCTCGGTATAGGGCGCAACAGGGCATTTTCAAGAGTTAATAAAGAAGAGAGCCCTGGGGCAGGGGCCTATGAGCTTAGCGATTGTAAGCCAACAGGCCGAGGGCAGTACACTTTGTACCCCTCCAGCACAATCCCTTACATAGGATCCCTGGGAGCCAATGGGTTGATGAAATTACCTTTATAAAACTACATGAAAACAAGAGGGGCAACATTTAAGATATTCTTTTTTCCCCAAAGGTTCCTTCTGATATGTAAATTCAAATGTTTGAATTTATGAAATATTCTTGTTGCATCTACAACGACCATAAGCTGACAATATTAAATGGGAATAACAATGTTCATCCGCAGCTACACTACTTATTTCCTGAAATAGTGACCACAGAAGTCTTCCATTACAGATATCACGGTTCTGTCTATTGACAAGTAATATAGTCTATTCGCACTCTTAGACAAGAGGCGTGAGTGCTTTATTCACGTTTATATACAGAGTATCATAATGGCCAATTATTTAGCATTTTCCTAGACCCCATAGCACAAGTTTCACACTGTCTTCACTGACTTCCACAGTCACTAACAAATACTTGACAGAAGTTATTAAGTACTTCTGGCTACACACACACACACACACACACACACACACACACGTAAAGTAACGGATAACCTTTTGTAAACATAAAATATAATTAATGAGGATGTAACAAGTCGAATGAAGAGACACTCGGTGACATGAAAGTGGAAAGACAAAGCATCTTACACTTTTTAAATATAATTACATTTTTAAACCTGGATGAAAATTAGAGAAGCAACATTTGCAATATATTGTTTTGTTGTTCTTCAGGGTTCCTTGTGATATGTAGAGAAATGCATTTATTCTGACCGTATATAATGAATAGCCTAGGTTAGTGAAAGGTCTATTTATCCTCTAACTCCTTCAGTTCAAAAAGTCTGTCTTAAGCTGAATATAATTGTCTGAGATCAGGAAAAATAGAAAATACTTCATATTAATGAAAAAGGTAGTGGGAATCTGATGCACCAACTACTCAAAGGGTTACATGAAGAAAAAATAGGAAAGAAAAGCTACAGCATGATCGCTTTAGTGCACTGGTACGATCAAGGATAAATCTTCACAGTTATGGCATGTCCGTCACTTTCCTTCCTGACGCCCTATATTAGTAAAATCATGGTTGGTTGATAAGCCCAGTCTCTCTCAGCTTGGAAATTTTACCAGGTGGGAGAAAGTGAGGAGAGGAGAAACAACAATTGGCGAATTTTGTCACCAACTGTACATGGAAAGAGGAGGGGGAGCACCACAGGGAGCTTGGTGATGAATGAGTGGTGAGGCGTGAAGGTGCGTATAATCCCCAGGCTGAGTGGCCACCCCAGGACGGCAATATACAACCAGGCTGACCCTCGCACCCAACCTGGCACGCGCGGCACCCACCCATTCCTGGAACCCGGGTCACAGTTCACATGAAACCCACCGCCCTTACTTCGAAACCCCGCCGACCACCATCCACAAAAAAAGGAGGAAAAAAGCGATATCAGCTCTCTTATTAGCGTGTAATTTGGGGGGTCGGGGAAGTGGGTATTATCCTTTTGTCGCCTCTGTTTTTTGCCGGGTACCTGATTATCTTTTCCATTTTTTGCCGAGGGTCGGTGGGATAATTGGCGAGTTAAGTGATTCATTTTGGGGGTTGTTTGTGCTAGCCCGCTGCTGCTTCCTGGGTGGTGGAGTGTGAGTGCTGTGATGGTGCTGGTGGTAGCATGTGAAAACTGCGATACTGGTGGGGTATGAGGGATGTGGTCGTTGTGGTGTGTGAGGGATGATGGTGGTGAATGAAGACTGTGGTGGTAATGTGTGTGTGAGGGCGGTGGTGGTGGTGTGTGTGTGAGGGCGGTAGTGGTGATGGTGTGTGAGAGCTGTGGTATTAGTGGTGTGTGAGGGATGTGGTGGCGGCGGTGTGTGAGGGTTGTGGTGGTAGTGTGTGTGTGGGTTTTGGTGGTGATGTGTGTGAGGGCTGTGGTGGTGGTGGTGGTGGTGGTGTGTGAGGGATATGGTGCTGGTGTGTGTGAGATATGTAGTGGTGGAGGTGGTGGTGGTGTTGGTGATGTTGGCGTGTGAGGGCTGTGGTGGTGATGGTGGTGGTGTCGTGTGAAGGCTGTGGCGGTGGTGGTGTGTGAAAGCTATGGTGATGGTGGTGTGTGTGGGCTGTGGTGGTGGTGTGTGTGTGTGTGTGATGTGTGAGGGCTGTGCTGTGATGGTGATAGTGACGTGTACGGGCCGTGGTGGTGGTGGTGTGTTAGGGCTGTTGTGGTGGTTGTGATGTGTGGGCTGTGGTATTGGTTTGTAAGGACTGTGTTGGTGGTGGTCGTGAAGTATGAGGTCTGTGTTGATGGTGGTGGTGATGATGTGTGAGGGCTGTGTTGGTGGTGGTGTTGGTGGTGTGTGAAGGTTGTTATGATGGTGGTGATGGAATGTGAGGGCTGTGGTAGTGATGGTGAGTGAGGGTTGTGGTGGTGGTGGTGTGTGAGGGCTGTGATAGTGATGGTGTGTGAGGGCTGTGGTAGTGATGGTGTGTGAGGGCTGTGGTAGTGATGGTGTGTGAGGGCTGTGGTGGTTTTGGTGTGTGAGGGCTATGTTTTTGGTGTGGTGGTGGTGGTGGTGGTGATGTGTAGGGCTGTGTGTTGGTTGCGGTGGATGTGTGAGGGTTGTGGTGATGGTGGTATGTGAGGGCTGTAGCGGTAATGTGTGACGTTTGTGGAGGTGGTGTGTGTGAAGCTTGTGGTGGTGGTGGTGGTGGTGTGTGTGAGGGCTGTGGTGGTGATGTGTGACGTTTGTGGAGGTGGTGTGTGTGAAGTTGTAGTGGTGGTGGTGTGTGTGAGCGCTGTGGTGCTGGTGTGTGCGACTTGTAATGATTCTGGTTTGTGAGGGGCTTCTGTATTTGCGGCTAGAAGTGGCTGGTGTTGTGTATATTAGTGAGATAAAATGCAGCCTTATCTTTTTAATTACCCCAGGCCAAACATCCATGCATTCCCTCACCAGCTCACTCGCAGTTTTTTCCCCGACCTGTTGATGCTTATGTATTACCGAGCGTGTGTGAGAGGATAGGAGTGGTTTTCGTCGCGTTAAAAGCTTAGATTATTATTTTTGGCCTTCTTTTCGTATGCAATCTGCCTTAGCATAACATTTTTGTCTGCACGAATGCCTCAAGATACATATCCCTACGCTGCTTAGCAAAATATTTTAACTCTAATCCTTTACTGATTTTACACACACACACACACACACACACACACACACACACACACACACACAGTCTCCTCTACAACTAACCGCGGTACAAATTGCGTGTCGGGCTATTGAACTTCCATGTCGACCTACATCAGTATTCATTTATCCACCTAGTCATCCATTTATCCTGGCTTCAGTGTCTCCTTCCCATTGCATTCAGCCGCAGCCACTGCTGACCAAGGGCCTCGGAAGAAATAAATAGCCCTCGCTCCATCAACCATACATATAGCCATGCATTCCACCCTCAGTTTCTTCCACATTTTTTACTCCGCCAACCATCAACCTCAATGCCATCCATGAACAAGACTGGCACGCCTCCTTAAAAGTAATTGGCAGTTTAGGGTCATTAGTCAAGAGAGGACGCTTTTATCGGTCGCGAATCGAATATTGGAAGCCCTAGTGGATGTGGGTGTGTAGCGGTGAACATAATGACCTGTCGGCTTTGCGTTGCTTGTACATAAGGTTCATAGTCGCTGGGAGAGACTAGGAAGGCTGGGGTGCGGTAGGGCCTTCGGGGAGAGAAGAAAGGATGATAGGAGACAGGAAGGATGGAGTGGGGAAGGGGAGGGAGAGACCAGGGAGGTAGGGAGGGTGGGACCTAGGGTAAAGGAGGTAGGGAGGGATGGGGTCGAGGGAGAGAGGGACGGGAGGGAGTCGGAGAAATATGGGAAGAGATGGTGTGCAGGAAGGTAAGGAAAGAAAGATTTGGAGGGAGGTAAGAAGGGATGAGGTTGGAGGGGGCAGAGAGGGATAGTAATGGAGCGAGGTAGGGAGCGATGGAGTTGGAGGGAGGTAAAGAATGATAAGGTGTGAAGGTAGATGCGAGAATGGAGTTGGAGGGAAGTAGGGAGGAATGCATGAAGGGTCGAGAAATAGGAGTACCGTAAATGAGGAAGGAAGGGTGGATGGAGTGGAGGTGTATACAGGAGGATGGAATGAGAGAGTTATGAAGTCTGTTGAAGAAGGATGGGTGGTTTTGCATGGATGGGCGAAAAGGTGGAGGGGTGACAAATGTTGCGACAATGCAGTATGCTCTAAAAATGTTATGCTCTTGGATAATATGCAGTGAAGCTGTGGGGGACTTGGATAAATAAGCGATAAGGAAGTCAGGAAGGAAGTTATGCGTGAAGATGTAGGAGAGAGAGTGACTAGACAATACACAAATAACACGACGAGAGAGGAGAAAGAGAAAAATCAAGTCTCTCACGAAGAAAGCAGGCTCCATAAAGCACAAATGAGCTTTATCATCAGTTCTTGTAAATAAAGTGTAATACGTGGACTGAAGTTAGTTGGACTGATACTGAAGGAACTTTATGATTCTTTGTCTGATATGGCAGCTTTCTGTTCTTATAATGCCTATCAATAACAGCTTTCTGAACTCTGGACCACAGTCCAGTGAATATCCCTGACTGCCAAACTTCAAAATTATAGTGGTATTTTTATTATTATTTACCTAATGTCCTAAACCAAGAGAAAGCATCAAAGAAATTCGCTGGAACAACTTTGTATACATGTGGTATATAGACCGATAAATAGATAGATAAATAGATAGATTGATAGTATGTGTGTGTACGTGTGTGTGTGTGTGTGTGTGTGTGTGTGTGTGTGTGTGTGTGTGTGTCTGTGTCTGTGTTTATCAAAACATGTCTGTCACAGACTGTAGACTGATTGTTGTTGTCATCTGTATAAAGTAAGACCAATTTATAACCTGTCATACGTGCAAAAAAAAATCACAAATATTCAGGAGTACTATTTGCTGAGGTTATGGTAAATTGTAATAGGCTTAACGTGAGGTAAGCGAAGCAGAAGAGACAAGATAATGGTGGAGGGAGGATGGGGGAAGCAGGCGGAAACAATATCAGGGGTGAGACTCAAGACGACAATAAACCTGACTTTGGACAGTCATCCGAGACCGGGTCCAACACCTCCCTCCTTCCTTCCCTCCCTCTCTCTCTCTTCTCTCCATTTCCCTCCTCCTCCACATCTCTTCACAGCCCTCAGACTTCCTGTCTCCCTTTTTTCTCATCTTCCCCCCTGTCTGCTCCTCCTTCTCATCTACCTTTATTCGTCACTCTTCTTTCCATTTGAGGTTTTATCTCTTTGCTTCCTGTCTTTCTCCAAATCACCATCCCTCTCCCGTTCTCCCTCGATCTTTCCTTTCCTCACTCCCTCCCTCCACTGCACCGGGAATGAGCAAAACCACGCTAATAAAAAAGCACTATCATAAAAAAGGTAAAAATCTCTTGCTCGCTTTAAATCTCCAGACTTCCCAGATCACGGCCGAGAGAAATAAAGTGTAGTTCTCTCGTATTCCGGCAATTAGTCAGCGGAGGCCGGGACGTGAGGCCGGGTTCTGCGGGCGTTTGACCGGAAAAAGAATACGAGCCGCAGTGTTTTTGTTAATGTGAAGTTTCTCCGAACGTCTTTTGGGTTTATGCCTGGGGGGAGATGGGGAGAGGGAGGGGGTTGAGATGGAAGAGGGGAGGGGAGGAGAGGGAGATGGAGAGGAAGGAGGGGAAACGGGGAGTAAGTTTCTTGCGTTGGAGGAATGAGAGAGAGAGAGAGAGAGAGAGAGAGAGAGAGAGAGAGAGAGAGTCTGGGTGGGCAGGAAAGAAAAGAGAGAATACGTGGACGTGGGAGAAATGAAAGAGAAAGAGTAGATAGAAAGGAAGAAAGGAGGAGAGTAAATGGGAGGAACTGAATAGGCACAGTATGATTGGGAGGGATTGAAGACGGAGTGTGGGTAAGAGGGAAAAATAGGGAGTGAAGGAAAAGAAAGAATGGATGGAGAGAGAGAGAGAGAGATAGAAAATGGGTGGGAGGGAAGAAAGAGAAAAGGTGGGAAGGAAAGGAAAGAATGGATGGAAGGGAAAAGAGAGGCTAGGAAGGAAGGATGATAAATGGAGTGGGTGACCATGGGATGGAAGCTAGAGGGAGACAGTGGGAAGAAAAAAGACGGAGTGGATGAATCAGAATGTAACAGAGAATGAGATGGACGAAGGAAGAAAGGTATGAGGAAAGGAGAGACTAAGTAGGAATGAAGGAGAGAGAGAGGCAGTTAGCTTAAGTGAATGGACTAGAGTGAGTGAGAATGGAATAGAAAGAGAATGGATAGATATGTAGACAGACTGACACTGATAAGTAAATACATAACCAGATAAAGAGATAACTAGATTGACAGACTGACAGGTAGATGGACAGCCAAATTGAATAATAGATCAGTAGACAGGCAGGTAGCTGGGTAGGTTTGTAGGTGAACAGGTTGGCTGATAGATAGATATGCAGATGGAGAAACAGACTTAGATAGGTAGATGAATCGATAAAAAGACTGGAGCGAAAGCAAAGGAAGTAGGAGGTAGGAGATAATATGGGAGTAGGAATGGGAGGGAAAGTGATAGAAGGAAATGAGGAAGAAATGATAGAAAAGTAAGTAATGAACGGAAGAGGAACTAAACAAGACACCTGAGTAAAAACAAAAAAAAGTAAATAACGGAAGAGTGTAACAGTTCGAGAGAGAGAGAGAGAGAGAGAGAGAGAGAGAGAGAGAGAGAGAGAGCGTGTGCGAGAGAATGAGAATGTGGGTGAAGTGGTGAGTGAGGGAGAGCTTGAGAGGGCTAGTTACAGTGTGTGTGTGAGGGAGTGAGAGAGAGCGTGAGGAAAGGGCTAGTGACTGTGTGTGTGTGTGTGTGTGTGTGTGTGTGTGTGTAAGGAGTGGTTAAGTGAGAGAATGTGTGAGGAAATAGAGAGAGAGAGAGAGAGAGAGAGAGAAAGAGAGAGAGAGCCCGCGACAGGTCAGATCACATTACTGGGCTTGGTAAGGGCAGGGAAGGTAAGGCAACACTGTCCGTCCTCTCCACACAATATACGACGTGCACTATACAGCATTGGCAGGCCCCTCACCATTGTCCCTCCTCCTCCCAAGCAACCACACCGCAGCCTACACACTTTGGGGGGATGTTTGGTTTCCCTGTCACATACTTTTACCTTCTTATCTACTTCAGTTCAATGCTGTGTTTTCTATTCTGTTCATGTAATCTCCAGACGATTATACTCGGTTTAGGAGCCAGTTTAGCCTCACACGTCTGGAATATAATTTCTGGTTTCACATACTTTTGTCTTGCTGTCCACTTTACTCCGATAGCGTATTTTCGGTTTTACTTTTGCAGTCTCTAGATGATTTATTCAACTTATGGGAGACTTCAAACTATACGATTAGATTCAACTTTCACTGACCCCTGACCTACAGAAACTCTCCCATTAAATGAATAAAATCGCCTGTAGGCAGCAAGAATAATCCAACTAATTACATCTTCCGATACAAGGGCTAAAATGTACAAATCCTGGCTTCATAATATTTCCTCGTACATCAGACTAAGAATTCAGCCGGATAGCGCCAAGCCCAAAGAGATGTCTGTGCACAGCTTAACCAGTTCCATAAAAACGCCTACCTTTATTATGCATATTTTAGCCCTTTTCCTGTTGTCCGAGGTAGAAGTTGAAATCCTTGATCTCCGTCTAGGCTGATATCAACATTATGTGTCTCACAAAAGCTTAAAATTCACCGTAAATTGAAAACGTGTGTTTGGTTACAGGGGAGACCAGGTAGGCTTACTCTGAATTCTGATATTGGCATTATCTTTTGTAATAACAGTATTTCGCGAGTACAACAGAACTGCTTAATATGTGCTGTTTTTTTTTACGTTACAGGATCCCATTCGTGGATATTTCCCTCAGCCTAAGAAAATACAAATCATAAAAACACACTTCTAAGCAGCCACTCTCGATCATTTCATTGCTCTCAGCCCAGAGGTTATCTGTATCTGCATTCACTGTCTGACGCCGCACAACGTAAAAGGTCGTCACAAACAGACCTCTGCGTCCTTCTACAATAATGATCTCTCCTTCCACTACACGCCACCCTCTTTCACGTATCCCCACCTTACCCCTTCATCTAGCTCTTGAGTTACCTCGTTTTCTTCCATTAAACAGCACTCTCATACACTTTTTTTTTTTTTAACATATAATTTATCATTGTAACAGCATCTCCAGTTCGCTGAGATACATATGATATTGAAGTAAAAGGATGTTTATTTGTTGGAAAGATGAATGAAAAGACAGGGAGTGACACTTTCAAAGAAAAGAATATAACAGTTGGCCCCCGTGATAAGCATCAAAAGAGTCTTTATTTATTTTTCTTTTTAGCTAAATAAGCAGATAGATTGATACACATACTGACACACACACACACACACACACACACACACACACACACACACACACACACACACACACACACACACACACACACACACACACACACACACACACACACACACACACACACACATTAAAGTAACAATGACCCTGAATGCTTTGGATGCCTCTGTACACCGCAACGCACCACCATGAAAAAGAACGAATGACCAGTGGCAACCTAAAACATAATAATAAAACCCAGTTATGATGGAGGGGAAAAAAATACAGAAACGTCGAAAGTCCGGCAGAACACGAGAGAGTGAGAACGACGACCCAACCAACCACCAGCTTACGGGTTCATGTCGCAGTAAGCTGACCAGATGGTGCACTGATTATTTTTGCGGGGAAAATTTAATATGTGTTAAGACGCAGGTCATAAAAAAATAATAAAATGGCTCGTTAGTGATATACATGCAGAATAAAGAACATGATCTTTTAACTCATCTACTTTATCTCAGAGTTCAGTCTTAGCTGATTTCCCTTACTCTTTACCGTATTATAGGTGGCACACAAGACATCGTAGCACGTCTTCCTTAGCCACTGTATCATTATTATGCTTATTAGCAGGGGTACCCGGCGTTGTCCGAGTAAGAACCTATCGTGCATACAGGCCTTGTCTGGGACCCTGGACAGCCACTCTCCCTGTGGGAGAAGACTCCCTGGGTCCTATTTTACCCATTGAGTCTGTTCCTTACTGAGCACATTTCCCCAGGGAAATATTCTCCATGGACCTATTCCTACCATGGACCTTGTTTCCCACAACTCACCCACCCCACACGCATTACACATCATACCAATCCTTCCACCTATCCCACCCGTTGTAGCTAATAATGATATGGTTGGAGAAGTAACAAACTACGGTAATTGGCTACCGTGTTTCCACCTTTTCTACTTCATTGCATCTAATTACGTTTAATCTTGACCATCAGGGGCACCACACTAGCAACTGTAATGTACACATCTAAATTCATTAAAAGCTAAATCTGTTAAAGAAGTTTAAAGAGTTCCATGTGGATCCCCAATCCACCTCCTTTCCATAGAGGACAGAGAAACAGACAAACTTCTCTTTTATATATATGTACGGATTACACCTTGGCCTTCCTTTTTATGACATCTATCAATCTATCTATCTATCTATCTATCTATCTAGAGAGAAAGAGAGAGAGATTAATGCCGAAATAATATTCTGAAAAACGTTCAGCACTGAGGTGTAATGAACATGATAAATCACTACTGAAGAGGGGTTAAGATCGTCAAATACCTCTTGTAATACGTCCATGACTCCGATCGCGTCTCATACCGGTGTGTTATACTGGTACCGTCATCGTGTCTGAGGTACTGTAGTTTCCATTGCGAAGTCGGGGGAGAGCGTGACCCCCCTCCCTGGCCGCACCCACGCCAACCCTTGCAAATTACTAATAGCTTCATCAAGGCCTGCCTGCCTGACACCTAGGCTACCTTGGTATGCGTGTGGTGGGGGGCTCTACCCTCTTCTCCTGCCTTGCCTTAATGCGCACTTTCTTACTTGTTTCATTCTTTTTTATTTTGCTCTCTTTTCTTTCACCTAGTTCTCCTCTTCTTTCACCTAGTTCTCCTCATTTTCATCGATTCAGTCTCCTTACTTACTTGTTGCGCTTTCTTTCACCGCGCCCTCCATCCTTACCCTGATTCTTCCTTCCTTACTTGAATCATTAACTTTCATTGTGCATTCATTCCTTACCTTACTTATTAATTTCTTACCTACCTGAGTATCTTTCACCGTATGTTCCTTCTTTACTTTAATACTTACTTTCTTATTTGCTTCATTCACGTCTACCTCAGTCTCACTTCTTTCATCAACTCACTGTCCTTATTTACCTGGTGGTGGCAGGTGGTGACGATCATCATCCACTCACTTCATGTTGTGCTGCTTACATCTTCCTTCACATTTATCAGTCTATTTCTGTGTCTGCCCTCTTCTCTTCCTACTTTTTTCTTTCTCTTCTGACACCTTTTATTACTCCTTTTTACCACTTCACGTAGCTCTACGCTGAGTGACAAGCCAGATGTGTTCCTGTAACCCGGAAACCACGTACAACGCTGAGTGATAACCATCTAACCAGGTACCGGGGTGATGTGGAGCTTATGGTGTCCCTGTTAACTGTGTGGAGAGATGCAAGTGCGACGTCCATCCAGGAACCAAACTCACATTTTTTTCACCCTCCTGCGCTTAGCTGTTTGAGGCGCTGTCAAGCGCAAGGAAACATCGGTTCACTTCACGGGATGGTCCTGCAGTGGCGGTTGCTTGCCTGCGGTTGATGGGTCTGCTCGGCCAAACAGACCATGGCTGATCAACTACTTACTTGGTTTCTTTTTTTTTCACAAACCCATTTCACTTACTTGCTTTTCTTCCTTCTTGCTGTGTTTCATTTTGTTGGTTCATCCCTCCGTATATTCATTTTCTTCCATAATCCTCTGATTTTCTTCAACTGTTCCTTCCTACTTCTCTTCTTCCCAGTTTCCCGCCATCCTTACTTCCTACCCTCTTTCCTCCTTTCCTTCTCTCCTTTCTTCTTTCACTCGAGCCTTCCTTTACTCTTTCTTTCCGTATTTCCTTCCCTCCCTCCATCCTACTTCCCCTTCTTCCCTTTTTTCTTTCTTCCTTTTCTTTTCTCATGTTATTCTTCTGTTAATTTTTCCTTATTTACCTGCTTTTCCATGAGGCTCATCTTTCTTCAGATATTTTCTGTTTTCTCTCTTCGTGTTTAGTTTTCATTCACCGATTCATTTCTCTTTACTTTCTCTTTTTTATCCATCTTTTTTATCTTTGTTATACACTTTTTCCTCCTGGTTTTATTTTCTTTTTAAGTTTCTCGGCTCCTTTACTCTTGTTTTGTCACTTATTACCAGCTTTTCACCTTTTTTTTCTTTTCCCCCGTTTAAAATCTTCCGTCTCTCAGTTTTCCTTTATTTCCGTTTTTTTTTTCCTATACCTCTCCTTCCGTCCCCTTCCTTTCCTTGCCAACACTCATTCTCACTTTCCTCCCTCTCCCTCCCTCCCTACATAGCGTCGCTTTCCTTAAACCCCTTCACTCCGAGAACGTCTTTTTCATAAAATTCTAGTTATATGCGGACGACTTTATAAAGCTTAGTAAAGACCTCTTGTGGCGTGGGGGGCTCAAAAAGGTGATATTCAAATTTATAATTCAAAAAAATCTCTCCAAAGATTATTAAAAATAGAGAAATTAATATGTCGACACTAAGAATGAAACAAAGATGTCGTCCAGGTACTGAAAGGGTCAAAGCAACAAATACTTCCTCTTTCACTCGCTAGACCCGTAACTCAACATTCCGAGCTCATTTGTCTATTTACTATCGTTCCCCTGTCAGACGCTCCATCCCTGAGTACATGTAGGGTGGCCGCGACAAACACACCTGCAGGCTTCTCGGTCATAACTCATCACCACTCCCTACTACCAACCCAAACTGTCCCCCTTCATATTTCTTACAGTCTAGCCATTCCATTTCCCCCTCGTCCTCCTCTCCTCGTATTCCCATCCACTGTATTGTCGTTCAGTTCCATCTCCGTAATGAAGTAATATTTAGATTGCTACTTCCACACGACTGCAGTCATTGCCGCTGCTGTAAAGTTGAGTTAGACTAGGTAGGTTGCCTGGGTTGTCGAAATAGGCTATGTTAGATTAAACTGGGTTAGGAAAAATTAGGTGAGGTTGCGTTAGGTTAAATTAAGTTAAGCTACATAAGTAAGATTAATGTAGATTATACGGAATGACTGTAGGTTAGGTTAGGGTAGGCTAGTTAGGATAAGTTATATTAGGTTAGTGTAAGAAGTTAAGACCTGAACTCAACCAGTCTACCAGCAGTCTGGTCGGGTCTGCTGCTGCTGTTAGAACGCCCTGTCAGTGCTGGCGTGGTGGGATAATTTCGCAAAAAAAAAAAAAAAAAAAAAAAAAAAAAAAAAAATTAGTAAATGTGTGTCCTGACTCAGAGTGTCTGGAAAGGGTGATTGTGATGCAGCAGATTTTTCGAGCTATTGCTGCGTAGCGGTTGACTGCTTATCCTCTGTCTGCTGTACATATGTCTTCCTTACATGTCTAGTCTTTACGTTTGCCTTCTTTACGTTTGTCTTCTTTTCGTATGTCTTCTTTAGGAATATCTTTTATACTTGTCATCTTTGTTTGTCGTCTTTGCGTTTGTTTTGTTTAGGTCTTAGTAGGTCTGCTCTAAATAAGCTTACTTTCCGTGATGTCTTAAGTATGTCTTCTTATGTCTACGAGTGCCCCCTTTACATATGTTTGCTTTATGTATGTCGATTTCACTTGTCTATTTTATGTATAACTGCTTGATGTGGGTTTTACGCGTGACTGTTTTACTTGTATCTGCCTTACGTATGTGTACTTTGCATATGTCTGCTTTACGTATGTCTGCTCCCTGTAGTCTGCATTATGCATGTCTACGTTTGTCTCGTTTACGTAGGTCTGCTTTACGCAGTTGTTCGAACTATTGCTGCGGATAGGCTGACTTTCTTTTTCTTTGTTTTCCTCGATATCCACAGTGCAGGAAGCTTCATAAACAATAAACCCGCACTGATTACGCAATGACATTTTTCGCTTTATAAATCTGTCAAGATTAATTTGTGTTTTCTACCAGCAATATTCTAAGTTCAGATTATTAGTGAATTTTCGAATTTAGGGATTAGATTTTGAATTCTACTCAGTATCAACAGGTTAAAGGGGGGGTGGAATCCTTATTTAAATACAATAAGTAGTCTGTCGTTTGCTATAAAAAAAAAAAAAACACACGTCCTGTGGCTGAAGGAGTTAATCTATCAATGTATTTATCTGTTCATTGAATTATTATCAATTTATCAGTTGCCTAACGCAGTATCTATTATATGGTCTTGACAGAAGGACCTCCAGGCATTTCTGTTCCTACTTAGCAAGGACCTCTTCTCCCACGACACGCCACCTTCCTCTACATACTCCCACACCGGACCTCTCCTTCTCCTGCTTGATCTCCTTCCCCCTGTCTTGTCACCCACCTCATTTTCATATCCTCTCCTAGTTAGTTTGTCACCCTATTAACCTGAGATGCCAAAGCCACCTATTACAATATCTCTAGACCATTACAAGGCTCGGTCTGACCCACGCTACCTACCTTACCCCTCATACCTAAATTCATAGGGCCGTAATCTCGTCAACGTATGCGGATTACAAACACCGTTTCCATAGAGACTCATTTTATATTATTGCACCATACCGTTCTATATGTTATCTACTTCTTTTTTTCTACAGTAACATTGAAGATATACAAGAAATTGATAGCTAATTGGATACATCAATAAACAGGTAAGGACCGTATGCCAGAAAGCCTCGTTAACTCCATAAACTAGAGGGGGGGAATCTTGTACTGCTAGTACTTAACCTGTTTTTAATGAAAAGCACTCATATATACAAAATCAATGCTACTGTACCAGCTATGTGGTATATATCTGTTCAGATAAACTTTTGCTTATAATTAGATGCAGCCCTAATCAGTTTCTCTCTGATTGGGGGTTCTCCAAAATTGAATAAGCTAGTCTGGGAGCATCGAGGAATTAAAACAATGACATGGTGGGGTGGAAGGGGTCAACCAGGGGGATACGACCCTGAGAATACAAGGGCGGCTACAGACAGACATGACAGGCCCCGGTATGTCCTACAAGCTAGTCGTCTTGTAGCAAGCTAGCACCGCCACACACACAAACACCACCACGCACAACCGCCACCACACAAACACTACCACGAACAAACACCGCCACACACGCAAACACCGCCACACACACAAACATCACCACACACACAAGCATCACCACATACACACAAACACCGCCACACCACCAAAACCGCCACACACACAAGCGCCCTCTTCCTTCAACCCCGCGCTTCTTACACCATAAATACGGTGAGAGGGTAAAAAAAAAAAAATGCCTAGGGAGCGCCTGTGGTGGCTAGGATGCTTGAGAAAGCATTGTGAAGAGGCGGACAATTAGGACAAAGTTAATTCCTTCCGTCCGAGTTGTATTTTCAGTAGTTATTCTTATTACCTTCAAACAGTTTTATTAGCTTAAAAAAAGGCGCTTGTAGCGACGTGGCTAAAACAGTTTCCATTAATCTCTTCATAAACTGATTTATCTCCTTTAGCTGAAAAAAAAAAGTCGTGTATAGGTAGCAAGAAAAACATTAAAATGCGTGATTGAACTGAAAGAGTTATTTTAATATCACTATTCCGTGGATTGTCTGATGGAAGAATTATTTGAATATTTTGAAGAACCTGTATGCTGGGGAGATACGGTACAATAATTTCAGCACTACATTAGGTCCCTCACCAGCAGTAAACATCTGTTCCAAATGTAGGTATAATTCTCCCATTCCAGCCCCTTAATGGTTAGATCAGCTCTAGTTATTACCTGGGATAGCACCAAGAGCTGTTATATTTCGTAAGTGGAGATGAGCCATGGGAACCGGAGAGTATTCCTAGTGCCTCTCTTAATCCTCATTGGGTGGCGTCACTATAACAGTCTACATGGGCGAATAGTAGACTGTTTATTTATGCTATTGTGTGCCATACGATTATTGCCTTCATTAGTACTCCCATGGTGGTTTAAACTTTAGTGTCGTGAATGGGCTAACGCCAGACAGTTCTATTCAGGTGAGTGCCAGCATTGGAACCTGTGAATGTTGCCCGCTCCAGCAGAAGGAATGTCATTAATATTTTCATTTTGTTACCAGACGATTTTCTTCTGATTACGATATTTCGAGCTGAATGGTTTAGACAGTCCTCACTGACCCGTAAATTACCTGGAGGCTTTCCTAAGAAGAATATGATCTGGCAGTAACAAGAAGACACTACAAAAAGACGTCATCAGAGTGAAGGGATTCAAAAAGTGTCGCAAATCCCTTGTCTTTCCCTCTCTCCAATCCGATGACGTCTTGTTATTTTATTCCTAACTTCAGATTATTTTATGCCTCTTAAGGAAGACAGTTCGATTTGGAGGATTTAGATACAAGCTTCAGTAAGTCTTCCGCAACAAGGAGTCTCCCATGACCCAGTGGAGACAGAAAGAATGAAGTAAAATGACGCCACCTTACTGAAGGAGTTGACTGAGTGACGTGTGAAATGTGAACACTTTTTCAGCCATAGCTTTGAGATAAATAATATTGTCTGGCGGTGGCACGAGCGAAATGGAAACATTACCTTTTTAAGAATTAACCCTCTGTGTCACTCTTCACTCTCATCTTACATGTCAGGACCAACTTGCCTAGCCCTGGGCTCCTGCGCTCCCCATGGGGCAACATAGGATTGGATGATGGATGGATGGATGGATGGATCCAGTGACCTTTTCATGTTTATTCTTGCTGTATCCAGACGACTTACCCCAACTTAAAAACGGTCTTTCATACCAAAGGAATACTGATGGATGTAGCTAACTCCCCCTTACTATCTCCAAACCTTACATCGGTTTAGGGGAGACGTTTCGATCGGGGGAAAGGGAAAGGAAGATATAGCCTTCATTAACAACTTAAACTCTTATGACTCCCTCCGATGAATAAAATCGTGTGACAGCAGTAATGCGACACCAGAGATGTTCCAATCAAGAGAGAAAGAATAAAATCGTCTGGCGTTAAAAAGAATTCAGTACTTGAGTTCCAGCCGTACGAGGGTCCATAACATCGCCTGACGTTAGCAGTAATACATTGCTAGAATTCCTCCGACGATGAGAGGAGTTAATGGGGCGGGATGTGAAGCCTCTGTCGGCCCTAGCCTTAAGGCAGGGCATGAGAAGGCATTGCTTGGCCTGATCGTTATCGTCGCTATGGGGAGGTGAAGGGGAGACACGAAGGTTGAGTGTGTGTGTGGAGGGAGGAGAGGATGGGAGAGGTGGGGGCAGGGAAGATTAGAAGAGGGGGGGTTGCGCCGGTGGAGAGGGAGGAAGAGGGGAGATCAGAGAGAAGGGGGGTAAGAAAGAGAGAAGGAGAGGTAGGGTGGAAGGATGAGAGAGAGAGGTGGGGTGGGGGTGGGAGGAGGAAAAAGGGGTAAAGAGAGAGAGAGAGAGAGAGAGGAGGAGAGTTCGCCGTCACGCAGGTCGACTCTGAACCCGTTTACCTCAATCCCATAAAAAATGTTGGTAGGAGGAGGAGTGGCGAGGGACGTGAGCGAGTCTGGACTGCTCCGAACACTATACCGGAGCCTCTACGTTCACCACACACACACACACACACACACACACACACACACTCCACTTCCTTACCACACGCATTTGAGAGTATTATGACCCAGGCAAGCAATGGGGAAGTCATGGAGGGAAAGGGAAGGAGTTCACACACACACACACACACACACACACACACACACACACACACACACACACACTCACGCGCGGGCGCGCGCGCGACAGAGAGAGAGAGAGAGAGAGAGAGAGAGAGAGAGTAAGGAGAAGAAGGAGGAGGAGTAGGAGGGAGTGTAAAGGATGGGAGAGGAGGGTAAGGGGGATATAGAGTTAGTATAAGGTAAATTTCCCCAGCCAACATTGCCTCTGCAGTTGCGTTAGCCTTGAGAGAGCCGCCGAGTTGCCAGTTAGCCTGCAAGCACTTGTTTACTCTCCGTTAAGGGCTCGGGTAATGGCGCACTTTTTTTCTTCTTTTTTGTTCCTTCCTTCTGGGCGTGTATGTGTGGGCGTGAGCTGGTGCCGCCCCTGACTCTTCGCCTCTCTCACAAACCTCTCACCAACACACATACAGTCTCCCTTGCGACGTCGTGATCTCGGCACTAATTTTTATTATCCCTAGCTTGAGCGATTGCCAACTTACACGAAATTTCTTTGCGTAACGACGACGTAAATGAAAAGGGAGGGCGGAGGGTGCTTGCATTTTAAAACCCAGAGGTTCTAAGGGGGCGCAGAACCCCCGAGTGTAGACATACATTGCATTTTTCAGGGGTTGCATGTCTGCTTGATAATGCATGGTGGGGGTATGGCATGGTAGGTGGGGAGAGCTTGCTTGTGTGAGGGTACGGGCGTGGCGGTGAGCCCCTCATGTCATCCCTCTCCCCTTCTCCCCCATGCCTTCATATGGACCCTCCCCCATCCCTTTCCCCTTAAACCACTCCACCCCTTCCCTTCATCTGATCCCTTTCACCCCCTCCTTCCCCTCTAGTAATTCCTCCCCTGCCCTTCAACTGACCCCTCTCCCTTGACCCCTCCACTTCCTTTCTTATAACGTCTCCTTCCTCCCCTTTTCCTCATGTGACCGTTCCCATACCCTTCTTGCAACCCCTCCTCCTCCTGTCATCATGTGATCCCTCTTCCCTTCCCCCTCCTCTCTAGTAACCCTTCTGCCCCCCCCTCCATCCCACTCCTCTGACCCCTCCCCCTCCCGTCATATGACCCCTCCCCCTCCCTTCCCTTCAAGTAAATCCCTCCTCCCCTCCCCCATCCTTCCCCTCCCTTCCTCGCTCCGCCGCACTCGGTCCCTCCCCTCTCTTTCATCCCATCCTCTCACTCTCATTCCTTTCCTCTCTCTTACATCCTAGCTCCCCCCCCCCTCTCTCTCTCTCTCTCTCTCTCTCACATTCTCTTACGCTACCCGCCTCTCACTCTCTCTCGCTCTCTCTCTTCTTCTGTTGCACACCCTCAAGATTTCTCGTTTTCTCTCACTATCACTCTCACTCTCTTGCTTCTCTGCCTCCCTCCCTCTAACTCCTCAGTTTTCCCTCCCTCTCTCCCTTCCTTTCTCCCTTTTCTTCCCTCCATTCTTCTTCTCTCCTCTCCATAGGTTCTCCTTCCCTCCCTCTCTTTCTCTATCCCTCTCCTCCACCCCGCTGGTACCGTGCCTCTCCCATACCACCTCGAGTTACGCAAACACGTCTCTTGTTATTCTTTTACTCCACATTTAGGAAGAGCTACGTCAAGTTAGCTATGCCTCCATCCAGCCACATAACCTGATTTAACCTATCCTAACCTGGTCTTACCTATTAAAGCCTAACCTGACCTAACATCCTATCGTATCCTAACTTGAACTAGCCTAATCAAACCTAGCCTGACTAAAGCTAACTTATCGTCTCCTAATCCATTCTTGTTTATTCTATCCTCGACAAACCTAACCCATCCTAAACTAGCCAAAGCTAGCTTAATCATACATGGCATAAACTAACCTCTCCTGACTTAATATAACCTGACCTACCTTCTAGTAACCTAACTTAATTTTTTGCCACCGATTCCAGCCGAGCCTAAGCCAAATTAACCTAGCAAAATCTAACCTAACCTAGCCGTCCCGATCCTGACTCACGCCATTCAGAGCCGTATAGGCAGTCTTGGTGAAGCCCTATGGTCATGAAAGGAATTGATTCACTGTGAGCTGCTCCACGGCATTCTCTCTCTCTCTCTCTCTCTCTCTCTCAGCAGCGACGGGCCATGGTCAGGGTTGCTAGAGGCCGCGCGCACTCATTTATTTCTGATTTTATTGATCCGACTCCCGCCCGACCAAATATTTGACAACCTACAGGTAAGCCCCGGCCTTGTCTTGCTGTCTCGTAAATCTCACCGTGTTTGTGGTTGTCTGAAACGCTTGGGTCGACCCGGGTGTATTTTTGGAGTTTAATGATACCGCCGAAGGTAAATAAATCGCTGCTGGCCGGAGAAATATGTGACTGTGTGAGAAGAAACGGGGACCTCTTTCCACTGTGTTGCCTTTATCCTCCCTAGAAGGTCGAATGTCCGTAGAACCAGAGGAGAAAACTCATAGGCATCGATGTTAAAGGTGAGGACAGAGATATATGACTCGTTCGTTGGAGGAATAGATGATTGTGCGAAGAAACATGGACCTCTTTTCACTGAGTTTTTTTTTTTTAGGTCAATTATCTACGAGTATAGCTCTTGTAAAAAAAAAAAAAAAAATCACCTGCATGAGAAGGCAATTTTTTAAACAATCATTTTCAGGCTTTATGGTGCTCGTAAGTCAAATCAGTCACTGTCGGGAGAAATATGTAACTAAAAGGGACGTTCTCATTAGTTTTCATTTATTTAAACTGAATAACTATATTCTTTGTAAAGAATTTCAGATGCATGAGAACGCAATTTTTGGACACGATTTCCTCAGTCTTCAAGGCATTAAAAAGTTCTGTCTATCTATCTATAGCCCGACGCCCTAATCCCGCAAAGGGTGGCCACAGACAAAACGCCTCCAAGTCGCTCTGTCACCCACCATTTGACTACCCTCCCCCAACTCACCCCCCCTCTCCCTCATAAACTAAAAAGTTAGTCAACAAAATTTCCTTTTCCTGTTTTTATTTACATGTGATTATTATTCTCTGCGAAACGTATAAAAATTTATGAGTATAATAAACACAAGGAAAACCTTGTCGCCTAATAAAAACAGTGTATGAGTAAATGTAAATTCCCTAGACTTTTTTACCTTCTGTTGTTGAAGGTTATCAGTCTCTCTCTCTCTCTCTCTCTCTCTCTCTCTGATTCCATACAATCCATCAGTCGGGACGGAGGGGGGGGGGAGGATAAAGATGAGAAGGGAAATGAAAGGGGGAATAGGAAGTTCGAACTGGAGAGGAGAATAATCTTATGGGACAATAGGAAAGGAAAGAGATGGGAAAGAAAAAGAGGGAAGGTGAGAGGTATGGGAAGGGGGGATTGGAAAGTGGGAACTGAAGACAGAGGAGAGAAGGCGGAGAAGAGGTATGGGGTGAGAGAACAGGAAGAGAGGAACAAGAGAAAAAATAGTAGTGCGTAAAAAGAGAAGAGGAGTAGATGAGGAAGAGGGAGAGGGGCAGCTGGAGGAAGGAAGGGGAGAGGGAAG
Source organism: Coenobita brevimanus (assembly GCF_032717465.1). NCBI lineage: Eukaryota > Metazoa > Arthropoda > Malacostraca > Decapoda > Coenobitidae > Coenobita > Coenobita brevimanus. Next base: position 33,099,290 of record NC_137004.1, read on the forward strand.
GGGAAGCTAGAGGGGGAAAGGGAAGGGGAGATGGGAAGGGAAGTTAAAGGGGGAGGGGGAATGGGGACAGGAAGAGAGAGAGGAGAAAGGAGGTAGAGAGAATGGGAGAGGGACCAAGATAGGGAACAATAAAGTACTGTGCCCCAATACTTATAACCTGGAGCATTATCTCACACACTCTCATCGGTCCTTCCTTATCTTTCCTTATCGGTTATCAGCCAGCGGGACTCCTCCATACACCACCAGCAAGTATACATAAACTTTTGGGAGCTAAAGTGGCGTGTAAGATCGTTCTTTTATACTTTTATCTTCATTCATGCAACTTCAGCCCACTCACAGTCAGACGAGTAAATATTAGAGAAGAAATACAATAATCCATGGTATTACTTTTTTAATGCAGGCCGCTATGGACATTTGTTTAATGAAAAGACCAAGATCCTAAATGAATACTTTCTATGAACCATTTTCGTGCAACAGAATATTATATCAGGATTCGAACCTTACCAGGATTCGAACTATGGCGCTAACGGGCCCATGGCGTCGCAGTCAGCGATGCTTATCACTCAGCCACCACGGCTTGGTCTGTATTGGATGAAACTGTGTAGGCTAACCTTGCTATGTGATCTTGGTCTTTAACCTTCTTTTCTAAAAAGACAATTCCTCTCAGACTTCTTGGCTAATTCTCAACATCTCCGCCATGTTAGAAAAATCATATCAGATCTGTTTTAGTTGCCTTGCATACATACAAACACACACGGGCCGGACGTCGAACTTGCCCTGTGACCTTGACTTTTAGCTGATTGTTCTTGAAAGTAAACCCCTTCCTTTTACCTTACCCTGAATCTTTCCCTCGAATTTGGTCTGTATTTAATCATAGCTGTTTATTTACTTAGCTTTGTGACCTTGATCTCTGAGCTCTTGTTTTCAAAAGCCATGTGTCAGTCCCTTGACTGATTCTCAACCCTTCCTCCAAGTTTGGTTAAGTAGCATCAAAACTGTTTGAGTTATACTCTTCACATACAGTCAGACACACTCCATGTAAAGCATGACATTCGCCACACTTCAAGGATGTGCGTGTGTAATTATCATCATTATCTTATCGTAACTTCCATGGAAGTAGGATTGAGCAGAATCCGCAGTCATCATTATCATCATAATCATCATCACCAAAATTCAGTTTATCACGTCAAACATGAGACGAGTTGAAACAAGAACCATAGTTTTGATACCCCCGCTAATGCCTATCATGGATGAATGTAAGTCGCATCCAGTGATTCGCACTGAAGAACACCAATTGTCCAGGGTTAAGGTGGTAATTCGAAGCTTTGCTGGACAGCAGAGGAACAGTTCTTGCTAACACTGTTACTCGTGTTGTAACTACCAAAAAGCACATTCGGTGTGCAACCCTGTCTACGACTTCTTTTCGTCTTGAAAGCTGCATGATACCGCCTGACGGCAGCAGGTATAGAGTACAAAAGACGCCATCGTTTTAAAGGAGTTAATGGATATAGTTTCTTACTCCTTCATTATAAGAAATTCACTCACAAGCTTAATAAATTACTGATGGCTTCTAAAAGATTTCCCATTATGCCAAGTGATATCGTCCTGCGGAATCAAAAATAACGTACAAAGACACCACCGTAGAGAAGGTGTTATTACCATGGCGGTGTTCACGTCCTGTACGTAAGAAACCAGTTCATTATGGAGAAGTGATGAGGAAGCAGCACATGGTCTGGCCAGCTGAGAGTGAGTCAGGACCTGCTGGGACCGTTTCCACAAGCTGTCCTGAGCTCAGTCACTCCACTAGGCGATTTTGTTATGCCTAAGGGACACCTTTTAAAATGGTGGTGTTAGATTTATCTTAAACCTCTTCCGTTGGGCGATATATGTTAGATGTATTATTACTACCATCAGACTTATCAATTTGGAGGATATCTAGTGTGAAGGGGTAAATTAAGGCAATATTTAACACCTACAATTCGACATGGTTCCTCAAGCATGATTAATGTCTAGAGATACGTTTATCGGATTGAAATTGTTTATTAATCCTTTCACCACTAGAAATTCCTTCTAAACGAGATGGAAGTCGTTTGATGGTAGGCTAGTTAAAATCAAAGCCATGCCAAACCAGTGAAGAAGTTAAGCTGCGAATAGGATCGTCTGTTTATGTGTTTATCTTCACTCATACAACACACCAAACACATCACAACCAAACTAGAGTGAGCGTTAACGTAAAAATATACGGCCAAGGAAAAGGTTTCTGAAAATAATTAACTGCCAGGGAAACTTCTCTCTCGTACTAATTAGTAAAACCCCTTCGGTACGGTTACAGATTCATATTTTGTCTGCTGTTTTCAGAATGTTTGTTCAGCTTAACCGAGACTTTTCGAAATGGAGAGGTCAGATATATCCTTCATTATTTCCTTTGATCCGACTGGCCTTTCCTGCGTGGAAGAAAATCGTTTGGCAGTAGCGAGACGAGACCCCCAGAACCGAGAGTGGATTCAGTGGGTTAAGATCATTCATGAATATCTGCCCCGGGAGGCAGCTATATAAAAAGGATCTGATCTAGTATCTGCGATAAACAAGTAACCGTAACAGTTAAAGTTTGTCAAGGGTGATGTGTTTTGTACTGTTCTCGCTTCATTATTCCTGAAGTTTGGTTGAGAAGTGTGTGCCATCCGTATGAGTCAAGATAAAAATATAAGCAAGTAATCTTTAACAACACACGCTTAAGAGTGTATTAATACGGTCTCCCGCCACCCGCCCTCCCATGTCGGTCAAGGAAGCTGCCTAATACATCCTCTTTACCAGTTTTCACCTGTATCTGCCGCGTTAATACATTCTGTATGCTAGTTTGACAGTCTACTCTGTCAATGTAAAAACAATACTATTAAAATAAAGGAGAATAAGAAAGTGTATTGTGTAGGATAAACTTGTAAGGAATTGGATATAGTACGTCCTCTTTAACTTGGCCTACTATTGCCATCTCTCAGACTTGAATACTTAGTTGAAATAGATCAACATCGGGCTATGATGTTAGTCAAGAATAAGTGCAGTGGGAAAAAATGCAACAGGACACAGAATCTGGGCCAAGTTGAGGTAAAAGGACTATGGTAATCTCCCTAACCGCACCAAAATACCGTCAAGTGCCACCGCCAAACCAAGATACGTGGTTGAGTCTCGCTGTTATAATTTACAATCATTTTCCCTCATAACTAAGACTTTTTTGCTGGCAGGCCGAGGAACGTGGGAAGGTTGTGTACTCTCTCTTCCTGCAGTATAAATTTTGTTATGATGGAGAATACATCGTAAATTTGTTTGTGAATCTATCAACTGACGGGATACATCGACCAGCACACACACACACACACACACACACAGGGAGAGAGAGAGAGAGAGGCTTTCACACACACACACACACACACACACACACACACACAGGGAGAGAGAGAGAGAGAGGCTTTCACACACACACACACACACACACACACACACACACACACACACACACACACACACACACACACACACACACACACACACACACACACACACACACACACACATTACACAGACAACTAGAGCAATGAGCACCCCTATTACTGCTGTGAACACTGGTACGATCACCAACGAACCGCATTATTACAATACAAATTTAATCCAAAGAATAATATTACCACGAGAGAACACCGGAACACTGCGCCAAATAACAGTCTCTCTGCAGTTGAAATCCATAGCAAATAACAGGAAATAAGGGCATTGTTACACCACAGAAACATCTACCTACACCAGCATGATAAAAAAAGAAATGAGAACGCCAAACAATATAGAAGAGAACGGCTGAGAAGAGTATAGTAGCTTTCATCTTTCTTCTCATGGCCCTCTTCAACCCTCTCACTGCGACACTTCAAATAACTTATAGATGCTTCACTGTTACTGTTTTCAGACGATTTTGTTTAACAGTTGCCTCTTGCAATGTCAAAAAATTATTTAATCAACAACGACAACAGCAACAACAACAACAACAACAACAACAAAAAAATAATAATAATAATAATAACAATAATAATAATAATAACAGTAATAATTTATAAAACCCTTTCATGCCGTTGGTAGACGTTAATACCTTCCGATTAGTGCTTACAATTCTGTTCAACCGTGAGAAAGTTTAGCTGCCAAATGCACTGTAAACTGTTTTAAGTAAACTTTTTTCTAGTACTGGTATACCCAGGGATTATATTTTGGCTGACACAAGATAAATTTAGTTCAGTCAAGAAAAAGTCTAACACTCACAGAGTTAATGCCAGACAATTTATTCAGTTCAAAAAAATCTTGCCCAGTAAGAGGGTTACGATGTCTGGTGTACTGTATAACATTCGCAAAGTGTACCTGGAAAGGTGGCAATTTAAGAGACAGGCCGGAAATAAAGGATGGAAAACAACCCACAGAAATAGGTCATTTATAGGCAAGCTGTGAGTTCAGTGCTGGTAAAGTGCTCGTAAAGATAGCACATTCACGGACAGCCCTGAAACAGGACCTAAATTATGCATCTCTAATATGCAGCATTCTCCCACATATCACCCTTACAGACAGCACGCGAGACGCGCCACTAGGGGCCCTCATTGCCTTGGAAGACATCGTAGCACCTCATCCTAAGCAATATGTGTTGCATATTACAACTTAATGGTCCTTTGTATGTCCTTTACATTTCTTAAATACCGACACAGGTTGTGTCAGAAGCATACAAAATGACACGATGGTGTAATATGCAAAGTAAGTCTCTACGGAAGAAGCTTTACGAAATCTAAGCCAACGAGAGTACCGTACAGTCCTTAAACAATGGCCACGTGCGTCTCTGCACAACAGCCGATGCGGCCATAATACCCACTACAACCAAAGAAAGGAAGAGGAAACCCACATGCTGAAACTGTAATTATTTTAAGCGTGCAGCAGGTTCAGACTAATTTTTCTATTTGAACAATTCACGGCGCAGTGAACACAAAATAACAGTTAGTGCCTTATTAACCGTTTAGAAGTGTATTGGCATGACACTTGGCTGCCGTAGTCCTGAAGGATGGTTATCTTCCTACACCCTTGGTGCAGTTCCATGGTCGGCCTAAAAAAAAAAAAAAAAAAAAAAAAAGAAGTCGCCTCTCAGGGATTAAGAACCGAGCATAACACATTAGACTGATGCTGGTACCGGTAGACCACTCTTGCCACATTTTAGAAACGTCTAAAATGAATATTTCGTCATGAGATTCGGCAAAGAAAACACACACACACACACACACACACACACACACACACACACACACACACACACACACATTATATATACTCTTACGTAAATATTGTGTTTACGGGATGTGGATATACCTCTCCTGTTTAAACATTTCACAGCACCGTGAAATCAAGATATAAAAAATACACAGCCTATTTCCACAGCTTGAGCAGAAGAATGGTAAACAAAGTGAAAGGACCTTGAGGAAGAAGGAGGCACATGGGTATTTTTTTTTTTTTTTACTGGGTTCGTGCGTATTCATATACATCTAAAACCATACCGCATGTTTATGAAGCAAAGTGATCTATTTGAATTTAATATGATAATGAATAATTACTGGAAGGAATAATAGTGATAATGAAAAAAAGAATATTGGCAATATCATCATTGCTCTCACCAGGAACACTAGTATTTCTTTTTCTTACACATTCACACCTCTGCCTTTCTCCCTCCCCTTCCCCTTCCTACCAGCCCTGGCTCCCCTCTTTCTCTCTCCCCTCCTCTCTTACGTACACGCAAATATTCCATTACTAGTCATACCTGATGAGATTCAAAGTAGGTCAAATCTATAGTATAATTATATTCCCAATGAACAGTTTCTCTATGTAAGATATTATTCCATTATTCCTATTATTACTACTGCAACTATTAACTCTTTATCAGTAGTACTACCAGTTTTATAATTTGTCATTAGTAAACTTAGTGGTAAAGGGGAAATTGGCGAGAAATTCTGAGGCAAACGAGGACCGAATGGGAGGAGAACTGAGTGATTTCGTTCCTTTACATTTTTTGTTCCACTGTTATGAGTTGCCCGCCTGCAGTTATGATGGTATCTGTGTGTATCAATTAATGACTCTGTGTGTGTGTGTGTGTGTGTGTGTGTGTGTGTGTGTGTGTGTGTGTGTGTGTGTGTGTGTGTGTGTGATTATTTGAGTAATTAATTATCACTTTCGCTGCGAAGGGTTTCTTTATGCTGGAGAAATCGCAAGAAGTGATAAAGCACCTTCATGCTACCATCACAGGGAAGTGGTTGGGGAGAATGTGCTTTAACCCTCTGACTGGGTGGGATTTCAACTGCTGAATAAAACCGTCTGCAGTCAGTGAAAATAGATACTCATGTTTGAACACTGAAGTGAGGTGGATAACAAATACATGCATTTTCTTCGTTGGTAGGTCGAAGAGGCTCCCTAGCATGTCTTTCTTGATGGTATATCTTGCGTCTCACAATTAATGCTCTCTTGTATCCGGTTTATATATTTTTCGTATTGACATTGTTGGAAGAACAGCGAAAAATCAGAGAATATTAGTGCACCATTCATAAAAACAAACTATTAAGAAAAAATTCCTTGGTATCGTCCTAAACCAACGAGAATACAGAACATGAAACCATATTTATAACGTCGTCGACCATAAGTTACGTTTTCGAGTGTTTGTTAATATTTTATCTCCACTCCTGCAGCTACCAAACAATCCACAACCAAACTAAAGTGAATAATTTAAGGAACTATAGGACAAAACTAACTTATTCCTGACAATATTTAACTGCAATGGAGACTTGTTTATCACCAATATTGGTTAAGTTCATTGATAAATGCGACCCTTTTGTGATGATCGTAACTGTGTGTGCGCATCTGGGGTTGTCAATGTGTACGTCCTATTGTGTATTCTTAAACGTGGCTTTGTCTGCTAAAACATGACGTGGCGTGTGTATATAATGTCCTTGGTGTTTCTCACTGTGTACAGCCTCTCCGAAGATGGAGCTGTGAGTGCTGTAGTTCTAAATGGTAGAGAAATAAAGAACACTGGTCCCTTCCTGTGTTTCTCTTCCTCCAGTATTACCCACTTGTTACTGTGAATTATGACTGTGATGTGTTTCTATTACGGCGGATGCAAGCTTGATTGTTGGTACACGCAGTCTACAAATTATCTTTACACAGGTGATTGATGGTTTCACAATAAGGAAAGTATACTGTTCCTGCTTGATGAATGGTTGTCACAAATATGTAATGGAGAATCCTTTCAAAAGTTTCTCATAGTTTCAATATGGAAAGACGGAAGATAGTAAAGATAGTTTTTTGATGTAGTGTGCATTGGTAACTTTGTTGGGTACACTTTGGTGCGTATTCTCGTCTACTCAAAAGAGTTCCTAACACCACATCTTTACCAATTTTTTTCTCCACGTTGTACTTTAATAATCTCCCCTGTGTTCTCTATGCAATGTATGTTGATCTTAAAATTATATAAATACTAGAAAAGTAAACTGAAAGATGTTGTGGGAAATATGCGTTAGAATGCCTCTTAAGTTAAAAAGAGCACGCTAAATGCAATTCTCTGGCCTCTGAGTGCACATGTCACCCTATGCCAAAGTGTAGTTAAGTGTGCCTTAGTTCGGCTGGGTCTGCAAGAGTGTGGGTGTGTGTGTGAATAAATTTGGCTGTGTTCCTCTAACTGGCTGTGTCCATGTAATTAGCTGTGTTCATATACCTGTGTGTGTAGCTCGTGAATTCGGTTGTGTGTTTATGTATTTTGTTTGCTTTTACACATCCGATTATTTCATTTTCTTTTATGTGGTTGTGTTCATACATTTCGTTGTTTCCAGATATTTGGATGTTTGTTGCACATGTGTGGCTGTGTGGTCATATTTTTGTTTTTGTGTTTATATATATAGTCGTGTTCATATTTCGTTGTGCTCATATATTTCGCTGTGTGTATGGCATCCATGTACAGTATTTGGCTGCATTTGTAGTGTGGCCATATGCGGAAGTATGGTTTGCATGAGTTCGTTCTCTTGGCCGTATGTATGTATGTGTTGACATGACTGCCTGTGTGTGCTCTGGATAGAAAATACAAACGATCGGATCCATATTCGCATGTGATGCTATGTTTAAAGTCAGTATGACTAGTATGGCGCGTAAGCGTGGTCGTGTGTGTGTTCATCTGAGGGTGGGTGAATGTTTGTGTGTGTGGGGGGGGGGGTGCAGTAACGACGCGGAGTGTACCTGTGGGGGAAGCCGGAGAGGGGGTGATGTGGGTGGGAGGGGTAGAGGGTGACAGAGGTACCTCCCGCGAAGGTCATGGCTGAACCCCCCCAATTCACCCCTCCCTCTCCCCCACCCTCGCTCACACACACACACAGACACATCACGCCACCATAGGGGGTGAGAGAGCCACTGCTCCTCAACTCCTCGTGTATATATATATATATATATATATATATATATATATATATATATATATATATATATATATATATATATATATATATATATATATATATATATATACGCCAAGTAGCGCACTCAAGGGTTAGAAAATTACATCTCCAACGTGATAAGGAATATCGTTTAGTATATATTCCAGAAGAATAAGGTATGAAAAAAGAAAAACGTAAGTGTACAGACCATTTTGGCAAGAGGAATGGAGAAGTGTTAACAGGGGCAGGTTTTCACAAGGGGAGGTGTTCACAGGGGAAATGTTCAGAAGGGGAGGCGTTCACAGGAGTATGTGTTCACAGAGATGTGTTCACAGGTGAAGGTGATCACAGGAGGAGCTGTTTACAGGGTTAGGTGTTCACAATGGGAGTGGTTTAAGAGAGCCAGTTTTCAAAGAGGTGTTCATAGGGAGAATGGTTTAAAAGGAGAGGTGTTCACAGGGGTAGGTGTTCACAAGGGGAGCAGTTTATGTTGGCTGGTTAGTGGTCACAAGGAGAGTGACATAAAGGGGCAGGTGTTCGCACGGGGAGTGATTTAATGTGTTCGCATGGAGGTGTCCATAAGGGTAGTGGCTTAAAAGGATATGAGTACACAGGGGAGGTATTCAAAAAGAGGGATATTTACTGAGGAAGTATTCGCAGTGGGATGTGTTTGCAGGTGGAGGGAGAAATATTTACAGGATGTGTTTAAAGAGGGTGGTGTTCACAGGGAGAGGTGTTCGCAAGGAGAGGGGGTGGTGGGAGATGAAGGCATAAGGAATGAATGCATAAATACACAAGGGAAGGAATGAGTGGAGAGTGAAGGAGGTAAGATCTTCAAGGTAAACTACTCGATAAGAGAGAGAGAGAGAGAGAGAGAGAGAGAGAGAGAGGGGGGGGAGTAGTAAAATACAGGATTATGACAGTAAGGAGTTATTGAAAGGTTGAAAGAAATGGAAAGGGATAAATAGGGAAGGTTTGAAGAAAAGAAGGAAAAGAGAGGAGGCAAAATAAAGAAAGAGGGAAGAAAGATACGAAAAAAAAGGTAAGGGAGGAATGAGGACACGAAAAACAGGAAAGAAGAACGTTAAGAAGTGGGAAGGAGGTAGAGACAATGAGTAAAATGGGCAGATAGCATGAGAATAGGAAAATGAAGGAAAGAAAATAGGAAAATGAAGGAAGGAGAATAGGAAAAGAAAGGAATGGAAAAAGAAAAAAGAACGAAGGGGAATAGGAAAATGAAGGAAGGAAAATAGGAAAATGATAGAAGGAGAATAGGAAAAGAAAGAATGGAAATAGAATAAAGAACGAAGGGGAATAGGAAAATGAAGGAAGGAAAACATGGAACTGAAATAAGAACAGGATAATGAAGGAAGGAGAACATGGAAATGAGGAAAGATGAGTAGGAAAATGAAGGAAGGAAAGCAGGAAAATGAAGGAACGGGAACAGGAAAGTGAAAGAAAGAGAACAGGAAAATGAAGGAAAGAGAACAGGAATATGAAGGAAGGTGAACAGGAATATAAAGAAAAGATAAGAAAATTACGAAAAGACAATAGGAAAATGGGGAATGGAGATTAGGAAAATGAAGGAAGGAGCATAGGTGAATCAAGGAATGAGAGCAGGAAAATAAGCGAAGGAGGATAAGAAAACTGGAGGAAGGAGAAGAGGAAAATGAAGATAAGAGAAGAGGAAAATGAAGGAAGAATGTGAAAATTAGGAAAGAGAAAAGAGGAAATTGAAGGAAGGAGAATAGAAAAATGGAGAAATGAGAATAGGAAAATGAGGAAAGAAAAATAGGAAAATGAAGGGAGGAGAATAGGAAAATGAAGGAAGGAAGGAGAATAGGAAAATAATGGAACGAAACTAGAAAGAAGGATGGAGGAAGAAAAGGAAATAGATAAAGGGAATACGGAAAGAAAAATAGGAATAAAGGGAAGAGGAGAATGAAACTAGGAAAAGGCTATGGAGAAGTGGAACAGGAAATAAGAAGAATAGGAAAACGAGGAAAGGAGTGAAGGAAAATAAGAAATGAGAAAGGAAAGAAGGAGAATTGAAGCAGAGAAGAAAGGAGTGAGGATAAGAAAATGACGAAAGAAAATGATAAAAGAGGAAAGAAGATTAACTAAAAGAGAGGAAAGAGAACAAGAGAGGAGATAGGATGGGAGGACAAGAATATGAAATACAGGGAAGGAAAGAAACACAATAGGAAAAAGAGAAGGTAAGGGGATAAGGAAAACAGCAAAATGAGGGAAGGAAAATAAGAAAAAGAGGGAAGGAAGGAAAGAAGGCAGGAAGAAGAGAAAGGAGAATACAAATATGAATGAATGTAGACAGTGACTAAAAGGGTGAAGAAATATGAGGAAAATAGGGTGAAAAGGAGGGAAGGGGAAAGAAAGGAATGTGGGAAGGGAGGACAGTAAGAAAATGACGTAATAGAAAACAGAAAGAGATGTAATAGAATAGCGATTTCGAGAAAGCAATAAAAATATAGGAAAAAATTAGAGAAGGAATGGTGTCTCGAGCTATAGAGAACACGAGAGAGAGAGAGAGAGAGAGAGAGAGAGAGAGAGAGAGAGAGAGAGAGAGAGAGAGTGCACAAAACCTAACACAAGCACGGAAAGATAAATGTAAAGAAATCGAAAAAAAAGGAGGGAGCAAAAGAGGAAAAGGAAGAAGGGAACAGGAAACCCGAGAGTCGTGCTGCAGCCATCAGGAAATATCTAATGACAGGATACAATAAATTCAATGAATGTTAGCAGCAAGGAGGCACCAGAATCGAATGCTGGCTAATCACAGGATGAAGACATTTTAACCGAACAAAAAGGAAACACCGCTCCTCGACACACACGGTGACACACCCCACCAGGCATCGTCGGGAAGTTTATGGCCAGGGAGTGAGGTGAATATTGGCCGGTGGGGTGATCTTAGTTGGATAATTAGCAGGTGAAGTGCGAGAAACAGTAAAATACAAAGAACTGGCCATAAATAAAATGGACTACGAAATTACAATTAAGGAATGTGGAGAAGACAATACTAGCTTGTGCAGTGAACTTGACAGCATAATTAGAGTGAAGTGTGGGAGAAGCAAGGCAGATAATATGACATAGAAGAGAAGGAAGCGACAGTAAGTGGGATGCAGAGAAAATTATGACGACGGAATGAGGTGAATAATAGCCTGTGGGGTGAGCTTAGCCGAATAATAATAGAGGAAGATGTGGGAGAAACTGTGATATACTTTTTTCAAGGAAGTAGACGTCAAGGAGATGACAGAGTGTGGAGTCACCATAAAAACAATGGATAGGAAAATTTTGAAATGCATAAGGAAAGTATATCATTGCAAGGTGAGTTAAACTAAAATATTATTATGTAAAAAAAAAAAGGTAAGGGAAATAGCTGTAAACAGGATGGGCAGTAATATTATGATAGATGAATGCTAGTTTAATAAGGTGCTTGGCTGAATAAGTATGGAGTGAGATGTGGAAGGTATCGCAATATGATATGTCAGAGACGCAGAGGAAAAGAGATGAAAGACAGGTAATTGATGATAAAAAGAGAGGATTTTATATTTATGAAGAGAGTGAGATGGATACTGACTTAATTAGGATACTTAGATGAATAAAGAGTGAGACTTACGGGAGACAGTCAGATAATTATATGTTACAAAGCAGGTGGAAGAGAGACACTGGACAATGAAGAGAAAGAATGGCAATTCTATGAAAGGAAATGAAGAAAACATGTGGTACTAAACTGTGGAAGAATTAAGCTGAATAATTAAAGCTTGTTAGGTATGGAGATAATTTTACGTCAGAAAAGATGATGGAGAGCGCATACTCTAAAAAATAAAGAAAGAAAAGAAAGAAACAGGTTACAAGAGGAATTATTACGAATTTGGGACAATGAAGGGGTGCGAGTTAATAGCATGTCTCTGTTTCCTGACTAAAGTTGAGGCAGGGATGGATCCAGGAACAAAGGAAAGAGTGCACTGAAGTACAAAGGGCAAAAAGAGTATAGCTTATAGTCCTTTCGAGATGGTTTGTTATAAGGCAGTTTATAACTACCTTAGAAACAAAGATTCAGGTGGCAGAATGCTAAGAAAAATTCTGAAGTGGAAAAATTATCCACGGTGTACTCAGAGAAGTGGATCACACAGTTACTGGCACATAATTCAAATCTGTGGAGTCCCTGTTGCGCTGTCATTGTGTGTGTGTGTGTGTGTGTGTGTGTGTGTGTGTGTGTGTGTGTGTGTGTGGTGTGAGGATGAGAGAGGGAAAGAGTAAGCCAGTGGGGCAGATGACAAGGAGGGAATGGGCGACCAAGAAGACGGTTCTCAAACAGGAATAAAAGCGATCCAGAACCCAGATGCTGAGACTTATGATCGTTGCATCTCGTAATTATTTTTTTCCTGACAAAAGAGAGACAAGGGAAGATTCTGAGTTGTCCCCTTCTTGTCCTTTCGGGAAAACAAGTCACAGTTATGACAGGGAACTGATCATATCTTTGTGTTTCCGGACCTAGGAACGCCAAGAACAGAAGGTTTAGATTTATGCCTGTCGACTGCACCAGACTCATTATGACTGGCAATAGTGCTGCGTCACAGTCGTCCCTCAGAAAACGACCCGCAATTGTATAATTTACATCCTGGTCCCCAAATGTACTGCTGAGTGAGAAGGGTCGAGAAAGAAGCAAACTATGTCTAGCAGTTTGATCAGTCCGGGAATCGAACTCGGGTTCTTCCAGCTGTGAGCTGGATGTACGCACCTTGGGATCCCCACTGACAAATACCCTGTATGAGAAGCAGATGGGTCCTTGGTGGGGTCGCAGCTGGCAATTTTTACACCCCGTCATTTTCACTCATCGTCTTGTCCAGTACGTCAATATCTCGGTCAATCTGGACGGTATCGTGTCGCTGTTATCATTTACCAGCATCTACTTGTCAACTGTGAAACAATTAATTACATGTAATCTAAATCCACTTAGCGTTCTACCCAGTCCCTTCATTCTAATGACATTCCTTATTATATACGTAGTACTGTTTATTTCCTTGTTACATTATTTTATTAATGTCCTAGCAACGGTGATTCAGCACCTTTTAACAAATGAGTGATAGGATTATTGTTGCTATATTTCTGCGTGGCCATTCTTTTCTGAATACATTTCCTTGCATTATGTGTAGTGTACTTAATGTTCTTTCCTTATATATATATATATATATATATATATATATATATATATATATATATATATATATATATATATATATATATATATATGTAAGGAAACTTTCATTCAGCATCCTCCAAACGAATACATATTTAGATAAATTTTGTCAACGTGAGCCGGAAATACTGCTACCTCTCTGTATCATTTTAGGCAATCTGGTGTAATGACTCTCAAAGGATGTTGTGTCCTGGGACCAGAACTCTGTTGCATAACCTGCACGAGTCATTACCACAGTGGGAGTATCGCCGGAGTACCTCTTGGTGGGGCGACATGGTGGCTTAGTCGCCATGATAATGGCCTCATGTTCGATGGAGGTTGTTGACGTAGGTTGAAGCCTAGCCTACTGACTGCCACTTAGAGTATAGGGTGGATGTTCAGCTACTAACGCCTGTCCTCAGCAATAACATAACTAATCCTACACCTTACCATAGTCTAGTACCACTACATAGCGTTTCATCGTCTTTGCCTCGTAACTCTTCTGCCCATGTGACTTTACCCTTTCACTCTTGCCATCGTACCTTTAACTACAGTTTTGCAATGTAGCCAGAAGACATGATATACAGTACGTAATTCCTCTTACCTCCTGACGACTTTTACTTTGCATAAAATTAGGAAAATGAGGGGAGAGACAGCATTTCTTTAAAATTCTGTCAGTGTCATGGGGCACTCACTTCTGTGAAATCATATGAAAACAGCAAGAATAAAACACGGAAAGACGTCGTCGCAATGAGTGTCAATCCTTCCCTCACCAACTCTTTGCCTTTTGTACTGATTAGTTTTAACCTCATATCTTTAGTAGTCTGTTGTCAGAATTACGCAATCAGTAAGTATTCAGAGGAAATTAATGAAAAATGTTATTGAGAAAAGCACGCCATGTACTTAAAAGCATTGCATCACATTCGTATTGCCATTATTTACATACATTACTTTTTGTAACGTTTACTACAATTTCCAGTTTAAATATTACTCTCTCCGTAAATCACAATATTTCTTTCTTTTTTTTTTTGTTTCTTTTTTTCCACGCTTTGTGAAATTTTCTTTTGGTGGACTGAATTCAATAGAGAATTCTGCAACAGTTTGGATTATCATTACCTCCGCCAACAAAGCTGGAGGAGGTTATGTATTATCCTGTTTGTCTGTTTGTTTGTCCACACGATATATCCAAAAGTTCTCAGTGAATTTCAATGAAATTTTGTGGAAGGGTAAGCCATGGACCAAGAGAGAATTGATTAAATTTGGGGGCGGATTCGGATCCAGATCCTGCAATGGCATTGACGGAGGTATGCGCCCTTTGAATGCTTTCTACTTTACACTGAGAGGCAGCAGTGAAGGAGGGAAGAAGAAGAGCATCAGTAAGAAAACTAGAAGTGTTAAGTGCACAAATCATCAGCCAGCATGCACAGAATATTTGCACAAAAAGCAATAGGGAGAGCTATGAAGAGATGAAAAGAAAATGGATTTGTGACGAATGAAAACATAAAGCAATATAGAGAACGATGAGAAAGATTACCGGAAAAAGTAGAAATTATGGAACATACAACCATCAGAAATGTTACTGACACTGAGAAGGATAACAGAGGGAATATAATGTAACAAGACCACCATGGTTAACAGAACAGATGAACAACAAAACAAAACATCAAAAGAGGTAGAACACAGGAACACCACCTACAGAGACAGAGCAAAAGAACACTATCAGCTGCGGCAGAACACAAGAGCACCACACAGACAACACACGAACACCTTCACCAGAAGCAAAGAATATCAATAAGATGCAAGAACACCAACAGCATAAGCCAAGAACACCTTCAACAAGGCATATCAGAGAGGCAGAATAAAAGAACACCATCACCAGTAGAAAGGAACAGCACAACTAAAAAAAAAAACACACACCAACGGAGGCAGAACACAAGAAACAAAGAACACCAACAAAGGCAGAGCACAGGAACACCATCAGTGAAACCTAAAGAACACCAGCAACAGACCTAAAAAAAAAAATTAACACTAGAACACATCAACAGAGTACAAGAGCAGTCAAAAACAGAAAGCATGGAAGAAAAAGAAATTAGAAGGGGCATTCAGAAAGGGTAACACCCGCACCCAACAGTGGTCCAAGATCTGAACTTCTGACTTTGCCCTGAGACTATCATCTTCTGCTGACTTCTCAATACTAAATTACTCCATCCTTGCTTCAACCTCAATCCTTCCAATAAGTTTGGTTTGATTTGGATAGAAGTTGTTTGAGTCGGTCTTACCCTGTGATTTTGACCTTTGATTTATTCTTAAAATCGAATCTCTTCATCCTTCCCTGACCTTCAGGCTTTCCACCAGGATTGGTCCAAATCCAATCAGAATTGGTTGTGTTAGAGGACCAATACTTTGGCCTTTTCTTGTGATTTTAACCTTCGGCTGACTATTCTCAAACTTAAATCACTTCAACCTTAATATACCCTCAATGTTTCCCCGAAGTTTGCACTAAGTCGAATTAAAGATGTTTAAGTTAACCTCGCAATTTTACTTTGTCATTTAACCTATTGTTCTCAGAAACAATAGACCAATCCATAAAAAAGGCACTCAGCTCTTCCACTAAGTCTGGTAAATATTGGATCAAAACTGTTTTAGTTATACTGTTCACACACACTAAAGAAAGAATGGCACACACACACACACACACACACACACACACACACACACACACACACACACACACACACACACACACACACACACACACACACACACACACACACACACACACACACACACACACACAAACAAACAAACCCGCACGTGCATGCCCGTGGAAAAAATACCTCTCTTGCAGCATCGCGCGTGCGGGTGAACTAAATGACAAAATAAAATAATAAAAGTATTAGTAAAATGAAACGCCGAGAACTCAGGCCCCGAGCTGTCGATGCAGAGCATCGCTTGGTATGCCACCGCCAAACCTTGCTCACGGACTTGACATACAGCCTCTATGACAGGGTTAATTGTGGGTTGAAATGAGACTATGGATAATCTAAACATGCATGACCTTGACCTTTGACCCCTTGACCTTGCTGGCCTAATCATATAGTTGTATTTTCATGCTGTATCACTGACAAAAGTTTGGTCGAAATCCGCTCAGGGCTTCAGGAGATATCGTGCCCACACCCATATGACCTTTACCTCTGACCCTTTGACCTTGCTAGCCTAATCAGTTCATCGTCCCTTCATACTGTTTCACTGACAAAAGTTTGGTTGAAATCCGTCGAGGGGTTCAGGAGATATCGCGCCCATATCCACATGACCTTGACCTTTGACCCTTTGACCTTGTTTAACTAATCAGTTGACAGCCCTTTCATACTGTTTCACTGACAAAAATTTGGTTGAAATCCATCCAGGGGTTCAGGAGATACAGCGCCCATAATCTATTGACCTTGATCTTTGACACCTTGACCTTGCTGGCCTGAACATTTCGTCGTCCTTTCATACTGTATCACTGGCAAAAGTTTGGTCGAAATCCCTGGAGGGGTTCACGAGACATCATGTCCACAAAGATGAACTAAGACGACCCCATAATACCTTGACCCTTAACCCCTTGACTTAGCTAACCTAATCAGTTCATGATATCCTCAAACTGCATCGCTGACAATAGTTTGGTGGAAATCCGTTGATGGCCACAGGAAATATCGCGTCCCATGCAAGCACGCACGCACGCACGCACGCATCCACGCACGCGCGGACGGACAGACAATTACTTAATGTCTCCTCCCCCATGGGTGGGGGGAGGCATAAAAACGCCTGACAAGTGAGCAAGAACTTAATACCTTGAGGATATGGTTTGCCTTGAAATGATTTTTTTTCCTTAATGAAATAAGTTAGAATACTGATAGCAAGAAAGAGCTAACACACACACACACACACACACACACACACACACACACACACACACACACACACACACACACACACACACACACACACACACACACACACACACACACACACACACACACACACACACACACACACACACACACACACACACACACACACACACACACACACACACACACACACACACACACACTTGGCGAAACAATACACCCGCTGCAGTGTCGCGCGCACAGGTGTCATAACGGAAACTTAGGAATGAGACCCAAAGCAAAACATTAACATGCAGACCGGAAGATGAGTAAGAACAGAAGCACAACACCAACAAGCAGACGAGAAGTGGAGCAACAGTAAGAAAAAAAGAAGTAGGTTAATAGCAACATAAAGCAGAACGAAGAAAAGGAGACGTAGAACAGTAACAAGTAAAAGAGAAGTTAAACAATAAAAAAGAAAACAGAAGCAAAACAATATCAAGCTGAAAACAAAAGCAGGGCAATAACAAACAGGAGAAAAATAGAACAATAACCAGCATAACAGAAGTATGAGTAGAAAGATCATGACCAGAACAACAGTAATACAAAAGCAATGAGAACAGAAGTAAACCCCTAACATGAAGAGAAGTAGAATGAGAATAAAAATATAAAAATAACAGTGGATACAGAGATAAAAAAATAAACAGAAGTAGAACAATAACAAGAACAGAGATGGATTTTGAAAAAAGAAGAAAAGTAAAGCAACATTAAGGACAAAAGAACTGGGAACAATAACAAGGAGAACGGAAGTAAGCAAGAACAAGAAAAGTAGAGGAGTAACAAGAACAGATGCAAAAGAGTAACAACATACGGTAATCAGTACCAAGAACAAGCATAGTCGAATAACAATAAGCATAAAACTAAGAAGAGAAGTAGAGCAATAACAAGCACAGAATACAAGCAGAACAATAAAAAGCAAAGAACAGAAGCAGAACAATAACAAGCAGCGAAGAGAAGCGGAACAATAACAAGCAGAGAAAAGAGGTAGGACAATAATAAACAGAGAACCAGACAACAGAAGTAGAACTATAACAGAGAAAAGAAGCAGAACAGTAATGAACAGAGAACAGAAGTAGAAGAAAAGCAAGCAGAGAAGAGATGATAGCTAAATATGAAAGTAAAAGCAGAAGTAGAACAACAGCAATCAGAGCAGAGGCATAAGAATAACGAGCAGACGGAGGAGGAGAGAGAAAAGCAGGGTGCACAGGTGAAAAAGGTTGTGAAGGTAAAAGTGAGAGTGTCTGGTTAGAAGCGAGGAGGAGGCAGACTTCGTTAGTGAGGAGTCTGTTTGTTCAGGAAGACGTCAAGGCCCCCTCACCCACCCCCTCATCACCACTACTCCACCCACCCTCTCTCTCTCTCTCTCTCTCTCTCTCTCTCTCTACTAAGCCCTTTACTCTTTTCTCTACTCATTTGCATCCTCTTCACATTTCCTCCCTTTACATCCTTTTCAGCTTATTTACATATTTTTTATTTGTTCGGGAAGACCTCAAGGCTTCTCTCTCTCTCTCTCTCTCTCTCTCTCTCTCTCTCTCTCTCTCTCTCTCTCTCTCTCCGTTTACTTTTGTTCGTTTATGTCTGCAAATTTTTTCCTTCACATTTTTCTTTGCTCTATTCATCAGCTGGCTTCAGTTTATAGCATTACTCGTGTCTCTGTTATCATTAATATTCCGCTGCATTTTTACTTTCACTGTTTGCTTTGCCTTGTTTTGTGTTTTACTAGCGATAAGAATGTACTTCATGACAACTCGCGTTTTATATGTGTTTTAACTTCTTTCGAATAAAGACCCAACACCCTGACTTAATACAGTGAGAGGGAGAAACGACTGATATTTAGGCTCGAAGCTTTTAGATCGCTTCATGTATTTGCTGTTAAGAATTGACGCACGTCAGTAATATCATAACCTTTGATCAGGCATATGCTATGAATCCTCACTGGGCCAGATTTCGATAAATAATCCAGATTCATGAAGGGACGGAGATAAAATTTCGTCAAGACTGAGGCATGGAGGCTAATGCTTTGGGAAGCTCAGAGAGAAATAATCTAAAGTGATTCGGACAAACGAAGTGAGTGATGACTGAGGGCCAGACCAAGAATGAGGTGGAAGGGCAAGGTTGAGCAGCACAGTATATGAGGAAGAGTGGTGTCAGAGGATGGGGGATTCTAACATTAACACCTTCACCTCAAGGACTTACTTTTATATTTTTCCTCCCAGCAAATGCTTTCATTCAGTTCTGGAGACACATGCAGAGAAAGCTACGAGACTGTATCTAACTATTTGGTTCTAAAGATTTACCTCAAGGAGCATAAACTGACTGGAGAAACCAATAATAAGTTACAGTATACGTCATCTAACTTACGAGGATAAGGAGCGAAATGCCTGGAGACATTTTTCATTGCTTTCTCAGTTGCTTTTCACATGGTCTGGATCTCCTTGCAAATAAAGGCTGTTAGAATTTTCATTATCGGTTTAAAATCCTCTGGTACTGGCCTGAATAAAATACCGAATACGACATATACTAATGAAAATTTGGTTTCACTTGAGAATATTCACATATCTCTTGATAGAAGCCAAATGAGTTAGGCAAGTAAAGATGGTGTTGACTCTCTGAAAGCTGAGCTAAGAAAATTCTTGTGGGATTAGCCTCTTCTTCTTCTTCTCCTTCTTCTTCTTCTTCCGTTTACTCCCATTTCTCTGATTTCTTCCGTTATCTTTTATTTAGTAAAGATTTCTTTGCAATTTCATATTTTCATTTCTCTGTCTGTCTGTCTGTCTGTCTGTCTGTCTGTCTCTGTCTGTCTGTCTGTCTGTCTGTCTGTCTGTCTGTCTCTCTCTCTCTCTCTCTCTCTCTCACCTCTCTTTCTCTCTCTCTCTCGTCTTTTGCTTTTTCCTAGCATATCCGTCCTCCCTTCCGGCCTTCCCTTCCTCCCCCGTTTAATCCCATTACACCTTTCCTCTTACATCTCTCTCTCTCTCTCTCTCTCTCTCTCTCTCTCTCTCTCTCTCTCTCTCTCTCTCTCTTCCTTTCCTTACCTCACTCTATCCTGGCCTGCCTCTGCTAGCCTGATCTCTCCAATTACCGCTCCCCTCCCTGCCCTTCCTAGCTGCCTCTACCTGTGTCACAGGCTGGTATACACACACACATACACTCTCTCTCTCTCTCTCTCTCTCTCTGGGAAATTAGAAGTGAGACAATTCTAAGCAATTTAGATCAACGAGTGTCCAAATCTCACCCGTAGTGGAGTTACAATTACTTATGGCCCTATGAACGAAAACAGTCTCATAATTTGACCACAAGGTCATCAGTAATTCTAGCTCCCTGAAGGCAGGGATTTGGTCCCATGTTGGTAGATCATATTTTTGCTTAGAATTCCCTCATCTATCATTTCCTAAATAATGCCCTTTCCTCTCTGGACATTCTGTATATATATATATATATATATATATATATATATATATATATATATATATATATATATATATATATATATATATATATATATATACACTTGTTTATACAATTTTAAGAATATCGCAATATAAATCATCTATACATATCCAAAACAAATCCACTCATTACTACTTAGTAAATGAGGAGTAGGGGTATTATCCAGTTCCTTGCTGCGTGTATTTTCGCATCTACGTTAAAATTCGGTTAGATTGTTAGGCTAGTTTAGATTGGTTCATTCTAGCACAAGTGCAATAGAGGACGGAGATAGGAGCAAGACAATCCCCCTCACCTCCTTTTTACGTAGCTCATAGAATCATTTCCGACGGATGCTTATAGGAGAGACTGTGCGTAGACTTGCTTCAGTGGAGTAATGAGAATGACAATTGCAGTGTCAGTTAGCTGGGTGTAATTCCGAAAATTTACCGTACATACACACATTCAGTACATACATACATACGGCAAACATGCATAAACTCAAACACTTCGTGCCAATTTTTATACATGGAGAGGAGGGAATTCAAAAACACAAGAGCAGAAAAGGTTACAAATATCATATTAATGCAAAGTAAAATAAGCAGCACAATCATTTACCAATTATTCGCGCCCTGCAATTCTCAGTTCACCTCGGAGGCCAAACACTTCACACAAAATGTCATTTATAGTCCCGACTGCCAGGTTATAAACTGGTGTAACGCCCCCTAATCACTATTAATTACCTTACTTCAGTTTTCTCAGATCTGAGGTATCTCCCTCTCTCTCTCTCTCTCTCTCTCTCTCTCTTAGCTTAACCAACATGCTTTCTTAGGCAGCCACATTTTTGCTGTTCTTACTCATGACTTTTTTATGCCATTCTAGAGTCTGAACCATAGGTGAGAGTTGTTACAAAAACAACTTCATGCAGTAACCTTTCAGCTTTTCCCGCCTTCAGCTCCATAAATGCCAAAGACATTTTGAAATATTTCGTACATGCTTTTTACATTATCTGCTTTAAAGCAACTATTGGATATACGAATCCCACATCCCTTAATATTCCAAAAATCACTTAGTTCATCATGCACCAGATACTCTAACGCCTGTCACTGTAACTGTTCTTCCAGATACCTAACCCGTAACACTCAACAGACTAATTCCAAGATATATGTCCTCACTATCGCCACTTTTACGTAAGGGTACAGTCACAGCTTTTGTCCAATCCACAAGTACCACTCCACTTATCTGGGCTATGTGACACACGTCCCTTAAAAAAATCAATGTAATCTCTCCATTTCATCACTGCTCCACATTTTTTATCAACATTTGCCTTCCAATTTTTCCCCTTTTCACAACATCATTCACTTCTGCCTTTGACAGATTTTCAGACGCAAGATTTTTTTTGTTTTGTCCACAGTGTAGACCAGTGCGTTTCTTTCGTCTTATTGGCCACCAGTTTTTCTCTAGGCTTTCCATCTGCCTCTTATTCTATTTCCATTTGTCAGCAGTCTTATTTATCCCTCATAGTTTTTATACATTCAGTCATATATTTTTGCACATCTTTCCGAAACAGTTTCTACACAAAGAAAAAATCATTTTTCCTTCAAATTCTTCATGTACTTCTTTGCTATATGTTGATCTTTCCATGAGTCTTGTTCTCATCATGTATTATAAATTTATTTATATAAATTCCTGCTTTGCATCCACTTTATCGACTTCATTCTTTTTTCTTCCTCTGCCTTCCCCACTTCCACATCTCACTATTGTTCCTTTGTTACTTGCTGGCACAGTTCCAACACCACACACGCTTTTGGCATTCCCAACCAAACATTTTTTAAATGTTCTCCACAAATTTTCCAAATTAGTCCGTTCTTGGTTAATTGGCCATAATTCCTTTACCTTCTGATCATAGTCATTTATCACGGCTTTGTTTCCAGTTCTTTCAGTTTCATTCTTCCACTCAGAGCACAATCCTTCCGCCCTTTTTCTTCCATGATCCTCTCAACCTCGCCTTGCATACTGTATTCATATAGTCAGACAGTCCACCGCTCCGTCATTTCTCAGATTTCATATTATTCCAACACTCAAGGATCCTTGCCACACCAAGCAAACAGTAAATTAAGGCTCTATCATTATTTACTAGCATCTCGGCCGTGCGTGTTCATGTACATTTTTGAGAATTAAGATATTTATTATTCAAGGGCAGTTTTTCTTCCTGACATATTCATCAACCAAAGCCCATAACTATTTTCTCCTGGCACATCAAAGCGACCCATTACATAATTTATTGGACTCCACCCACCTTACTCTCCCCTTCATATCATTAGTACAACACTGTCTAACTCTAACATCCGTTCTGTTCTGTACTCTATGTAGTTGATTCTAAAGTTTCCCCTTCTCCTCCACACCTCTGACAGCAAGCGAAGTAGGCCTATATGCAAAACCTGAGTCACATTCATAATTTCAAGCTTTACTAGCAGGGACACCAGGCATGCACTGCTTGTACCTAGAACTGACCTTCTCTAACCGTGTCTCAACATGAATTCTAACTTAAGCATTCACCTATCTCACACATTCTAAAATGGGTCGACTTAGTTTAAGTAATTTAAACAAGTATCAGTCTCCAATAAAACCAGCACCAGCAGCAGTAGACATAAACAAAGCTATGGACGTGGTACGAGATCATTCCTCATCAACAAAATCCTGAACAAAAACAGGCAGACATTGTCAAGAAATGGATTGCCAACTTCTACCAGGAAACAGGATCCCAAATTGTTAACCGAAATCAAGATCCATTTGCAGAATACTCTTTACTCGCATTCCAGAGTTCGGTCATCTCACCCTCAGTTTTTATCCTTTCCCACTTTAAACTACCCACGCACCAACTTGAAATGCTCCCGTATACTTCATAACACCTTAAAACCCACCAGCTGTGGCATTACATCAACTGTCTAGAATAATGACATACACAAAAGAGAATGACCACTTCACTGACAGATTTTTCGGCATTTTCTAAACAGTTATGAATCTCAGATACGACCAACAGTCATTATCTTAATAAATTTCTCCCTTTAGATAAACATCCCGAAATTCTTCGATTTACTGTATTTACAAACACGACCTTTCAGTCAAGGTAATTCAGTGCAAAGGCTTTCCATAATCTCTGTGTTCTGAAAACGCTGGCGGCATTAACTGGATGCCACCTTCAAACACCAGAAAGAATCAGCGAGAACAGTATACAAACAAATCATCTTAATATTAAATCACGCTTGCCTAGGGCTCTCACAGTATGAACTACATAGGCTACATAACACACACACACACACACACACACACACACACACACACACACACACACACACACACACACACACACACACACACACACACACACACACACACACATGTGCGCGCGCGCAATGGTCCTATATGTACACTGAGGAATTGTTCCCATCGTTGTACCTCGGTGCTTATGGATCGAGTGGGTACATTCTTCTTTATGGTGACAGTGTTGGAAAAGAGGTATGTGGTGTGAGGGTTCTGTGAGGGTGAGGTAGTGCTGGAAGTGTTGAGTTGCCACGTGTTGTGTTTGTAATATAGCCATAAAATTATATGAAAATTACAGCGTGTACACAAGCTTGACCTAACCTTGTCAGTCCCCCTCTTCGACCATCGCACTGTCCCGACATATCCCTTACTCCCACAGCCGCACTCCCGTAGTGGATGGGAAGCAATATAAGCAATATAACGCAGGATGATGAGAGAGGCTGCATTTTTAGATGTCGCGTTTCACTCTAAACGCAACATCCATCCTATCTTTGTCGTTATATGGTAAGCCACCCCTCACCACACACACACACACACACACACACACACACACACACACACACACACACACACACACACACACACACACACACACACACACACACACACACACACAAAATCAACGCTACATGCAGTACTTCTAACTCATGCTTCATCCAACACTCAACACTACACTACACAAGACATGGCAAACACATGATAGATACCAAGAAAAACAGCAACCCCCACGATTAACCTACACCTGCAACCTAAAGCAGAATCCAAGCCATCCCATTCCAGACGAATAATCAAACCCTGTAACCAAGACCAGAACTGAACCCTACAATCACGAGGGGGAAACCAAGCTTACAACCAAAAACACAGAGCAAAAACCCCTGAACCCACACGATAAAGCAGTGCATGCAAGCCATAACAGATACCAAACCACTAAAATCCAGACGAAAAAACACACACACACACACCAAAGAAACCGACACCCCCGACCAAGCAGCGAACGAAGAACTAAGCAAGGGTGAGGATGACGGGAGCGCGGAAACTATACCCCTGAAGCAACACCTCGGGGGCTAAGGCGACGCTCTATACTCGGGGTGAACTAGTGTGTTTAGCGAGAGGCAGCTGTGTGGGGCCCTTGTCTGCCTACCCCCACCACTAGTGATTGATACCCCGCCCACGCCCTCCACACTGTCTCACCGTACTCTGCCCCTCCCCTCCTACCCAGCTCCGTGTCTCACCCTACCCAACTCCACCCTTCCTATCCACCCTGGTCTCACCCTACTGCACTCCACCCTTCCTACCCACCCACTGTCTCACTCGAGCTTTCATCACTCTCCTACCCACACTCTGTCTCACTTTAGCCTTGTCCTCCCCTCATATCCACCCACTGTCTCACCCGAGCCTTCTTCATCCCTAATATATTCACCCTCTTTCTCGCCCTAGGCTTGCCTACCCCTCTCAACCACCCACGGTCTTTCATCACCCTGCCCTACACTACCCACCTATTGTCTCACCGTATTCTACTCAACCCACTTTCCCACTCACTCACCCTTGCTCACCCTACTCGCCATTGTCGCACCCTTACCCTTCCCACCCACCCACTGTCTCATTCTTGCATACCTCATCTACCCAGTGTTTCACCTTTGCCTATCCCACCTACCCTTGTCTCACCCTAGCTTATCCTACCTGGTTGTCCCTGGAGCTCCAAACTCCCTAATGGTTTAGCCTCCGTTCCTTCTCTGTGTTAATCCCTCAACAGTTAAACATTTCCAGAGTACACTATTCCTCATTCTGAGAACACCCCTTCAATCGAAAAATTTGTTCCTCTACTGGGAAATATTTTTGTCGTATATTTATTAATTTTCTGTTCATGTTTTGGCTCTTTCCGGACGGTTTTATTCTTAACAGGAGACACTTTTCAGACTAGAAGGGTTATATATACCATTAATTGTTCACGGACTTTTCGAAGACGACAGTCGCAAGAATTAACCACAGAATGCGTTGTCGGATCGAAAGACTTAGACAGCTAAGTTACCGAGTCAACCAACCATTCAGTTACTCACCCCAATAATTACTCAGTATGTTATCAAGTATCAACTCAGTATTATTCTTAACAGTGTTTCCTCAGACTAAATTGTGAAGCTATCTACCAACCTTCCATGAAAATAACATAATTTCGATTATCATATTAACAGCAGAAGAAGAAAAAGAAGCAACAGCAGCAGCAGCGGGAGCATTAGTAGTAGTAGTAGTAGTAGTAGTAGTAGTAGTTGCAACCCCTGGCTCATATGGCCGTGAACCCGGTGAACTGTAGGCTGATGCTGGAGCCGCGAGAAAAGTTTGTACAACCGGGGAGAGGAAGTGTTGGGCCGTTTCGATGCCACTGCGTGAAGGTGTCTCTCACCACCACCTACAAAACCAATCAACAGTCACACCAGTTATTAATCCATCAAACTATCCACTTAAAGTAACGCTCCAAAGAAAACGACAAAAATCAAGTAATTAATCATTCATCAGAGCATCTACTAACACACTTATCAAAGGGTACACCTCTCGTCCATCCTGGTTCAGAATGTAAACAACCTGTCCATGTAAGAAGAAGAAGGAGGAGGAGAAGAAGAAGAAGAAGAAGAAGAAGAAGAAGAAGGGTTAAGTTAATGGCTATCGATTACACGAAGGTCATTAACCCATGCAATCTGGACACGTATTCCAATTAATTTATTTATTTATCTATTTTTACCTCTTTCTACCTGCTGAAATTTTTTTAAGCTTAGGGAGACTTTTTGAACAGGAGGAATTAGATGCAGCCTCCATTAACCCTTTCACTGCCAGAAAAACTTATCAAATTAAAGATATTCGTCTGGAGACAACAAAAATAAAATGAGAAATGCATCATGAGATTCAAGGGTTAGTCAGTCAACCCTTATTGAGTGTCGTTCTTCCCCCAGAGCACAGTTCTTAATCCAGGTCCCCAGTTATATATGTCTGAGTGAATAGGGCAAAGGGGAAACAGACTGACTCAACCAGTATGACTGTCCAAGATTCGAACTCGAGATTTTTTTATTGCAAGTTGGATGTGCTAACCACTATACTACTGGTTTCCCCCAAGAAGCACTGTAGAAACAAACAAATCACAAAGAAGAAAAAGACAAATACATACATACACACACACATACATGCATACATAAATGCATGCATACTTACATGCATACATACAATACATACATGCATACATCTCAACAACCATCCATCCAAGCAGCCAAACCAACAAGCAGGCAAGCAGACAAACAACTTTTATAGTCGCCCATAAAAACTATTAGCAATGGCGCTGGGACGAGGGGTGCATGGTGTGTGGTGAGGGTGCATGGTGTGTGTGAGTGAACATGGTGTGTGGTGAGGGTGTATGGTGTGTGGTGAGGGTGCATGGTGTGTGGTGAGTGAGCATGGTGTGTGGTGAGGGTGCATGGTGTGTGGTGAGGGTGTATGATGTGTGGTGAGGGCGTATAGTGTGGTGTGTGTTGAGTGTGAATGGTGTGTGGTATGTGTGTTTAATGTAGTGTTTAGTGAGTATGCATTGTGTGGTGTGTGGTGACAGGTAACGTATGCTGTGTCGTAATAGTGTATGATGTATAGAGCTGTGTAGTGAAGGTGCCTTCTGTGGTGTGTGGTTAGTGTGCCTTTTTTGATGTGGTGTGCCTTGTGTATATGTTGTGGTATGAGGTTGGATGAATACGTGGTGTGGAGTGAGAGACCATGGTGTAACTGAGTGTGCATAAACAGTGTTCTGCAGAGTGAGGATCCATGGTGTGGGGGTGGTGTGAGGTGAGGGTGCATCGAATGGTGTGGTATGGGATGAGGGTGTATTTTGGAGGTGTGTGTTCATTGAGTGGTGTGTTGTAGGGTGAGGGTGCATTTTGTGGCATGGTGTGGGGTGAAGGTATATTGTGTGGTGTGGGTGGGGTAAAGGTACAGTATATGGTATGGTGTGGTGGGTGATACGAATGACGTCGGTGGGTGCGTGTAGTGTGGTAAGGTGGGGTGTGAGGTGACTGCATGGTGAGGTGTGGTGTGGGGTAGGGTGAGTGTGGTGTTATACGGTGTAGTTTAGTGTGGTATGGTGTGGTGTAGTATGATGTGGAGTAGGCTGAGTGTGCGTGGTATGATGTGGTACAGTGTGCAATGAGTATGCCTGATATGGTGTGGTATATGATGTGGTTGGTGTGGTGTGGTGTGGGGAGTGTATACGTGGAATAGTGTGGCATTATGTGATGTGGCGTGGAGTGGCATGAGTGTGCATGGTGTGGTATGAGTGTAGTTTCGTTTGGAATTTACACGGTGCATTGCAGTGTCATGTGATGTGATGTGATGTGGTGTGGTGCAGTGTGGTGTGATGTGATGTGATATAGTTTGGTATGGTGTGGGGTGAGTGTGCATGGTGTGGTGTTCGATAGAGAGGAGATGTGGTATTAGATGAGGACACATGCTGTTATTGTTTGATGTGGAGTTAATGTTCTTACGGTAAAATGGTGTGGGATAGGGTGAGTGCATATGGTGTGGTGTGGTGTGGTGTGGTGTGGTGTGGTGGGGTAAGTTTGTACAGTGCTGTGTACAGTGGTGTACTTTGGGGTGAGGATGCATTGTATGGTGTGGTGTAAAAAGGTGTGGAATGAGTGTGCATGGTGTGAGATGGGGTGAGTGAGCGTGATATGATGTGTGGTATGGTGTGGTGTTGTGTCCAGTGAATGAGCCTAATGTGATGTGGTGTGGTGTGGGGTGGGATGGTGTGGGGTCGGATGGTGTGGTGTGGTGTGTTGATATGGGGTGAGTGTGCATGGTAGGGGATGGTGTTGAATGGGATGAGTGTTCATTGTGTGATGTAGAGTGGTGTAGTGTGGTCCGATGAGTGCGCCTGATGTGATGTGATTGTGGTGTGGTATGGTGTGGTGTGGTGTGGGGTGGTGTAGGGTGGTGTGGGGTGGTTTAGTGTGGTGTGGGGTGGTGTAGGGTGGTGTGGTGTGGTGATATGGGGTGAGTGTGCATGGTAGGATGTGGTGTAGAATGGGGTGAGTGTTCATGGTGTGATGTGGTATGAGGTGATGCATGAAACTAGTACAGTATGGGTTGGTGTAGTGTGGGGTGGGGTGAGTGCGCATGGTGTAGTGTGGTGTGATGTGGTGTTGTGTGGTATGGAGTGGTGTGAGTATGCATAGTGTGGTGTGGTGAAGAGTGGTGTGAATATGCATAGTATGGTATGGTGTGGAGTGGTGTGAAAATGCATAGTATGGTGTGGTGTGATGTGGTGTGGTGTGAATCGATGTGTTGTGGCAGGGTGTGGGATGAGTATGCGTGGTATGATGATATATGGTGTGAAGTGAATGTGTATGGTATGGTGTGGTGTATTGTGGTGTGCTGTGGAGTAGGCTGAGTGTACATGGAATGGTGTAATGTGATATGGTGTGTGTGTCCAAGATATGGCATCTTGTGGTGTGGGATGATTGTGCATGGTGTGGTATGGTTTGGGTTGGGGTGAGTGTCCATGATTTAGTGTGGTGTAATATGATGTGCACTGAGTGTGGATAGTATGGTGTGATATGGTGTTGTGTAGTGTGCGTTGAATGTGCATAGTGTGGGGTGGGGTGAGGTGAGTGTGCATGGTGTAGTGTGGTGTGGTGACAGGTGAGGTGGTGTGCAATGGTGTGGGGTGGGGTAAGGTGAATGTGTATAGTGTAGTGTGGTGTGGTGACAGGTGAGGTGGTGTGCAATGGTGTGAGGTGGGGTGAGGTGAGTGTGCGTGGTGTAGTATGGTGTGGTGACAGATGAGGTGGTGTGCAATGGTGAGGGGTAAATGTACACAGAGTGATGGATGTAGTGAATGTGTATGGTGTGGTGACGGGTGGAGTGAGTGTGCATGGTTTGGTATGGCGCGGGTTGGGGTGGGGTGAATGTGCACGGTGTGGTGTGGTGTGGGGTGGGGTGGGATGGAGTGAATGTGGACGGTGTGGTGTGGCGTGGGGTGAGTGTGCATGATGAGTCTTGATTTGGTGCTGTGTGAGTGTGTATGGTATGGCATGATTTTTGCTTGGGTGAGTGTGGATGGTATGGTGTGATGTGGGATGGGGTGAGTATGCATGGCGTGGTGCAGTGTGTTGTGGTGTGGTGCGGGTGTGTGTCCTTGGGCTGCCTCCCTACAATAACACTACCAGCTCAAGGATCCCGGCCCCCTCGCTGCTGAATTAGGGACTTAAGTAGAGGAAGCACTTTGCACGTAAGGTGTACGCTTGCATGCCTGTACGAGAGTGTGCCTTAGGGTCTTGTACTCGTTAGCTTTAGGGGATTTGGGGCACCTCTTCCTTCTAGCACCTCTTCTGTTTTACTTAAATCGTTATTGTAATGACAGAAATCTCATAAATAATACATAAGTGATTATTAATTTGCTATATGAAGAAATCAGCTTCTAAGAACGAGGTGTTATTTATATTGATATTAAGGTCACGAAATTAAGATTCTCGGTGATTTTATATGCTCGTAGATGTACTGTATATGCTTTTGTACTTTAATACGCGTTCTTGTTTGGGTTTATGCGTAAATAGTATATTTCTGTGTTAATAAATGCGTTTGTATTACGTTCAGTTGTGTGAACATGCGCCGTTTATGCTTACATTTGTGTAGGTTGTTGCACAGCATAAAAATTATTCCTTTTGAATCCTCATTCCTACTGTTTTAAGGTACTGTACTTCTTTCTGTGACTAACTGCATGCTTGTTATGCATGTGCTGACAGTATTTTTGTATGCTGTTTACGTGTGTGTGTGTGTGTGTGTGTGTGTGTGTGTGTGTGTGTGTGTGTGTGTGTGTGTGTGTGTGTGTGTGTGTGTGTGTGTGTGTGTGTGTGTGTGTGTATCTAAGTGAATTCTGATGCACTTGTGTCTATAAGCTTGTCTATGATTCTTAACTGAAGAACTTGTTTGACTTACGTGTTTGCTTATACGAGTATGTGCTTTTATTGAAAAATTTTAATGGTCTTTGCAGTATATGCGTGTCGTAGAGTGCGTGTGCTTGAGGGAGTGGGTGTGTAAGTAACAGAGGGAGAGGGGAGAGTGGAGAAGCCAGTAAGCTGAGAGCAAAATGGCGATATTAGCACAAGGTCTCAGTCGATGGAGCCACACTTAAGAAATTTTCAGTCATAGCAGAATCATATCATCAGATCCATTCCTCATGATCGAGATAGTAGACAGTTGCTATTCATTAAACTGCCAACGTCATAAACATTTCTCTCTCTCTCTCTCTCTCTCTCTCTCTCATTCCCAAACACGTACAGCGCAGCAAGAAAAATAGATTAAGGCTTTTTATATCGGTAGCACAGAAACGATCCGAGCAACTAGCAACAAACCGAGATGTGGGTCGCGGCAACGCAATTTCACGGTGAAGTAGAGGAAGCAGTTTGCACGTAAGGAGGTAAGGAAGTGAGAGAGGTGGAGGGCTGGAAGGGGAGGCATGGCAGGATTAATGGGAGGGGAATTAGAGGAAGCGGGTGGAAGGAGAGATTTAGAGGGTGGAAGCAGAGGTGTGGTGAAAGCAAGAGGAGGAATTAATAGGAGTGAATTATGAGTCAGTGGAAGGGGAAAGTGGAGTGGAATAGTGAGGAATAAAGGTTGGAGAATAAAGAACAATGGGTGGATGAAATATGGAAATGGGTGGAGGAAGAGCAGAGGACCGAATAAAGGAGTGCGTTGACTATGAGTAATAATCGAATAAAATAACACGCAAAGAATAAACCACGGGGAAATAAGGGTAGAGGTTGGATGAAAAAGAAAAGAGGGTGAAGGAAGAGCAGAGGGCACAGAAAGGTTGCGTTCACTGAGCATGATGACGGGATAAAATAATAGAGAGAAGAATTAGTGGTGAGAAAAGAAGGATAGATAAATATAGGTGGAAGACGGAAGGCATACGTAGTGTGTGAAGGATGAGGCGTAGTGGAAGGGAGGAAAGGTGGGAGGATGTAATAGATGGCATGGAGAGATTAATAGTTGTAAGGCAAGAGCGGGAGGAAAGAGAGGATTGAAGGGTGACCGAAATGGAGGGAAAGACTGAATAGAGACGAATAAAAGTTGGAAAGAGGGGAAAGAAGCGTGGAAAGAGTGAGGTGGAGGGAAAGAGGGGCGTGGAGGGTGGAAGTATGAGCGTAAAAGGATGCAGGAGGGACATGGAGGGTTGATGGAGGAACGCAAGCCGTCCATGACAGATCGGGACATAAAGTGTGGTGAGGGTGAAGGCTACAGGGGAAAATCAGAGGACGCGGTGACTTACAAGAAATTCAAATTTTTCGTCCTCCCAGCTTCTCACTTCCCCTGCCTGATGACGAGAGCGGGGAAGAAGACGAAGGTGATGGGTGTAGCAGCAGGAAGAAGGGGGCGGTGGAACGGGGCATCATATGTAACGAAACTATAAATCAAGGGAAACATTAGTGGAGGGCTGGTGATGATGATAGATGGTGGCGGTGGTGGCGATGGTAATGGTAGCGCGGGTAATGCTTCATGTGATGCTGTGTTGCTCTATTACTTCTCTCCAGCAAGCTTAATGATGGTAATGAAGAGGAAATATTATAGTAATCACCATGAAGATTGTACGGTATGAGGTGTAGCATGAAGAATGATGGAGTAGCCAGGACAGATACTGCATAACAAGCAAGTATCACTAACACTGGGCTGGTCTCATTGCACATGCACACACGGGAATACTTCTGATAACACTATTGGCACATATAATGGTGTCTACCAACATAATTACTCAGATGAAATGTAAAAAATAAAAAAATAGGGTGAGCATTTCAAATTGGCCAACCAATATAATAACCTCCATTCTTTTTTCTATCGCAGAAATATATATATATATATATATATATATATATATATATATATATATATATATATATATATATATATACAGTATATATATATATATACTCGTATACCTGAGAAAGTGTCTAATTCCTTCAGTGCGAGGATATCCTTTGTATTTTATATTTGTCACAGTCACACAATTTTATTCGGCTCAGAAAACCTTGGTAACGAAGAGTTGAATAAAGTTTGTATCTAACCCCTCCAGTTTGAAAAGTTCTATCCTGAAGTGGAAAATGTCGTCTGTGGATAGCAAGTATAAAAATAAAAACGTGGCATTCCAAGGTGAGTTTGTTGTGAGTGAAGTGGGCAGCGGTGTATGTGCGTAACAGAGTAAAGTTATAGGGGAGTTAAGAGGAGACTCGGGCAGATACATGACGCAGACGGTGAAGTCAAAGATGGTGGCAGTATACAGTGGTGTGGTGAGCGCTTGGATATTTGACGGCTGGGGACTCTTAGTTTGTGAGTGTCCAGTCCACAAACTCAGTAGCGGCCAGTATGGCTCGAACCCAAACTAAGAGCATTTCCCAAAGCACGAGGCCAATACCAAACCGACCGAGCCATCGAGGGCCGGACAAAAAAAACAAAAAAAACATAGATTTTATACCGAAAAACTACACGAGGGTCATTAATTTAGACAGTAAGTTTTTGCTAAGGTCCGATATTCCCCTTAAATACAACACGCATCAATTAAATTTACACCCACATTCCCGACTGTAAAACACGGCAAAAGGGATACACATCTTGGTCCAGAATTTTACCGGCCTGAAAATCAAACTTGGGTTCTTCTACTTGAAGACCAGTGCACCATCGGCTTCCCGACCAGAACGGCTTCTCTGTGTGTGTGTGTGTGTGTGTGTGTGTGTGTGTGTGTGTGTGTGTGTGTGTGTGTGTGTGTGTGCGCGTGTGCGCTCGTGCGTGCGTGTGTGCGCGCTCGCTCCCTTGCCGGCCATAGAGAGGGGTGGGCGCAGCTGAGTCGCAAAGAAGCAAACCTCCCCTCTGCCTCCAGACGGCGCCTCGTCTAGGGTGTCACATTTTTAAGGCTCTCAACAGTCAGCCATTAGACGCTGGGTGATAAGCAAGGAGGGGGAGGGATGAGGGCTTGAAGGCAGAGCAGGGCATGGGGCAGAGATGAAGAGAGAAGGGGAAGGGAGAGACGAAGGAAAGAGGAGAAAGGAAAGATGGGAAGAGATGACGAATGGGAGAGGATGAGAGATGAGGGAAAAAAGGGAGGGGAGCGATTAAGGAAGAGGAAGGGAGAGATGAACGGATGTAAGAAGAGGAGAGAAGGATAAGAGGTATATAAAAGGGAGAAAATAGAATTGTACTGATTACATATAATGTTGGAAGAGGGTGAAGGAATGGAAGGAAGAAAAGAGGTGATAAAAGAAGAGGAAGAGGGGAAGAGTTGGTTAGAGGAGATTACGGAATAGCTGGAAGAGGGAGAGACGAGAAGAGAATGAATGGAAAGAAGGAAGAGGAAGAGAGAAGAAGAAAAGCAAAGGCATTACGGAACAGACGAAGGAGAGGCATAAAGAAAAATATACAGGCAAACAGATGGACTGGGAAGGACGGAGGGGTGGGAAGAATAAACGAATGAAAGGATGAGGAGAGGTGAAGTAAGAGAGAGGAGACGAAGACAGAGGGATCTAAAAGAGAGAGACAACAAGAAAGAGGAAAAGGAGTTGAAGGAACTTGCATGAACTAATTGAAGAGAGAAGCAGTGATGTAAAAGGAAATGAGGTATTAAAAGGGCATGAAAGACGGCTAAAAAGAGAGGAAAATCGACGCCCAGCTGTCTAGTGTGTTATGGCGCTCCGACTGGATGTGGCCAATAACGTTTGAAATCTGAGGAAAACGCGATTTGTTGCTCACATGATGCTGTTGTTCATTCACACTGAGAATAAGACTGAGTACCCTTGCCCCAGATCAAAACTCGCTTGACTGTGTAATAAATGATGAAACAATAGCAAATTAACCAAAGGATAGAAAGAGAAGAAAAACTGAATTGAAGTGCTAAAATACAGAGGTGAAAGACAAGAAGAGTAAAGAACAAAGAAGATAAAGAAACACACCTCCAAAAAAGGAGAAGAGGAGGAACGATAGGAAAGGAAACAAAAGAAAAATCGAAGAATGAAAAGAGAGAAGCGTAACAAACAATCGAGCGTGGAACGAAAGGAACAAAGGATGAGATGAGCAACGAAAGGAAAGAGGAAAGAATGAACGGAAGGAAGGAAGGAGGGAGGGAAGAAGAAACGGAAGGAAGGAGCGAGGGAGAGAGGGAAGAAGGAACGGAAGGAAGGAGGGAGGATAGAAGAAACTGCAGAAAGAGAGCGGGAATGAAGAAGGCACATAAGGAAGGAAGGGGGGAAGAAAGAAAGACGAAAGGAAAGAGGAAGGGAAAAGGGATGGATGGAAGGAGGAAGGGAAGGACGGGAGGAAGGAGGAACGAACGGGTGGAACGGAAGTGTTAAAGGAAGTACGGCTGAACAGATGGAATACAAGAGAGATACATTAGTCGCTTCAACTCGAGAATACCTTTATATTTACTTCTTTTCTGCCGCCGGACAATTTTTTTTCCGTTTAAGTGAAGCCCACAGGAAGGAAAAGGCTTAGAAACAATATCAACCTCTTCTCCCTCCAAAATGACTCCCCTCACCTGAACATCTCTCTCAAGCTCCTTTGGCTCTCAGCGGAACGAAATCATCTGACGTAAGTAGGGACAGAATACTAAACTTGTCCCAACCATGAGAGGGTTAATGATGACACTATTAACGCACTCAGCTTCTGTCTCTCACACTCAGCTGGCGATAGGATAAACCAAACCATGGAGAAGACTTGACTGCCTCAGGA